>NC_136057.1:1947061666-1947677986 GCF_964261635.1 Lissotriton helveticus
CACTTGTGGTAGCTAAAACGATTCAAAAAGGGGGGTGCTGATGGACAGAGTATCTGAATTAAGCAGAACACTCATACCCAGTCAAAAGATCAGGGCTTGATCCATCACCGTTTTTTAGCTCACTGCACCATCCCAGTTCAGAACCTGGTCACATGTTTTATCCAACTGGCAGGATCAGTGGAAGAGGCAAAACAAGGTATGTATATATCGCTAACCGCATTATCCACAGAACATTCCCTTGGGATTATGAGAGTGAAAACCTAGATTTGAAATTGTGGCATTTTTGCTTTGAACTGTGGCAAGCAGGTCAAGGTCTCATGTGCTACACCTATGAAGGTACAAATTGATAATTTAGTGGTTGAGTTCCCAATTATACCTGCTCTGTCCATGCCTGCTGAGGAGGTATGCTAAGCCACTATATATCCCTGGTAGATTCTCTATCCAGAGGTGAATGTGATGTTTGAGAGACCAATGACACATATTTTGTGCAATTTATTACAGATGTTGGCAGTGGATTCCTGTGTGCTTTTAGATGTAATTCACGGCTGTCATGCTGTCTATGACTGTCACAATATTGCACCCAGTAAGACTTGTACGATTAGAAACAGCACTTTTTGTTGTAACACATTGATGAGGATGAGTTTTCTGATGCATTTTCCCTGAATTGTGGAATGGGACTTTTGTGCTCCCCACTCATGAAGGGAGGTGTCTGTTGTGAGTGTGATCTAAATAAGGGAAGCTGAAAAGTGTATCACAATCGTTACACTGAGTGTGCTTCGTCAGAGCAGGGTGTGCTTGGTCGGAGGAAAAATAATCTAGATCCTCCCAATTCCCAGCTGATGTCACCCATTGGGCTACTAAATACTGGATGAAGGCATGTATTGAGCGTTAACTGTATGCACAACAGCATCATGCCCAACAATCTCATCATCACACCCACTTTCAGATTTCAGTATATCAAACCTGACAATATCTCTGTCTCTTAAATATCTCTGAAATATCACTCCCTTTACTGTTGGGAAGATCGAACCTTGGTAAGATAATTTGGGAGAAGCGTGGGTTGCAGATGGGATATTGTTTTTTGTGTGTGAGAGACATGTATTACTCAGCACATTTTTTTTACCAGTCATTCATTTAGATAAGAGTAAAAACTCATTTGCAGCCAAGATGAGCCACCACCCTAATAATGCTTCTGGTAAAGACAGTTGTTGGCAATTTTATGGTGAAAATAAAACTTGACCTGACAATGCTTAGCAGCTACTGTGAATTAAAGTTACTGGTGGTGACTTGAAAACTTTGGTATATGAAAGTATGATTCCTTGAAGTTGCAAGTCTCTTCGAAGGCACCATCTTGCTGTCGGCGGTCCACATCCTTTAATGTCATTTTGAAATGGATTGCTTAGAATGGATTAGGCTCCTGACCAAACCTGGAGGCAGGGTGCTGTCCTTCTTTAATATCATAAAGTATATTGAGGACACATCCTTGCCTCACTGTTGTAAATGCAATTCCTTCATGCAACTGTGCTCAGATGGGCGAAAATCTCTTCTAGGAATAATAGAAAATGTACTTTGTTGATTTTGTACTTTCTCTGAAGGATATTTGAGGGCTTGTTCATTAACTTAGGGGCTGTGTTGTATGGACAATATCCATGTGTCTGTTTTCATCCTTATCCTTCCTTAAGGAAAATCCAACAGCTTCCCCAACAAGTGTTGGGTGACCTGGGGCAATGCTCAAGGAGTCACTCCTTTGATGCAGTGTAGGACCTGTGGGAATGAGAGCCTATACTGGGGTTTTGTGATTACCTCAAAAACATCCTCTTTGTTGAATCTGGTTGGGTGACGTTTGTTGTTGCAATGCTTGCTGCTGAAAGGTCTGTGGATTTTGGACAGCTTGGTGGTTAGAAGGAGTGATGCAAAACGTTTGTTGTTGTCAGTAAAATGTTCTCAGATGATGCAGGATGCACATGGACTTTCCTGTATCTATATCATTCTTAATTTTCCTTGGGTTTAATTTGTATGTAAGCTGAACAAATGCTCACCTTTGTAAGGTATATCTAGGAGGTAATGTGGCATCTACCAACCAACGTAAAACTATTTTCTGTTCAGCCACAACTTTGGCACACCAAATTTGATATTGTTCAAGATAATGCTGTAAGAGCTCTTCCATTTCAAATCATTGGATTTGCTCATAATGGCTGATGAGTGCCGAGGAATATTCAATGGCCATTAAGTTTTGGGGGCACATTATAAATCTTTTTTTTGAGCTGCATCCATGTACCAGCTTTCTTCATCTAGAGGTAGGCCTTTAGTAGCACTTTCATTAACTGCTCTTTAATGGGCTATGTTTCTCGCCAATGAATGTGAAGGTTTATGACATCTGATGCAAATGAGATCTGGGGGAACAGCTTTATATTTACATTTAACCTTGAGTGTTATGCAGTGTGTGAAATGTTCACCAATTATTTTTAAACTGTTTTAACATGGACTGATATTATACTCTACCTACAATTCTTTATTTATTTATAGAAGGGAATCATGTTTCTCTTGCTATAATCTGAATGAGCCCATCTTGGGAGGGGGCTTGATTGATTGCAGCATAGAAGGCTGATGTTTCACCTAGAGGATATAGTCTAATAGGGCACTGCTCTAGCGGTTCTTGATTGTCAAACTCTATTATTTATTCCATGCATCTTCGGAACTTGTGCTCCTTATATGGTTGCCCAGCATCCTTACCTGAAGGTGTATTTTGGTGTGCTGTATGTGCTGTGGCTTATTTTGCAGGTACTTGTGGTTGTGAGTGCTGCCTGTCTGGTTCAGGGGCCACTGATTTCTCAAATAAATGGTAGGGAAATAGCTAGCATGAAACAGCCTCCATAACAGAGATTTCGCGCTCATCATCGGCCTTGCCTGTAGATGGTAGGCTCTGTGTTGAAGGACTTGTTTATTTGGGAATGCTTGTTGGGTTACATACACTTTTCTGAGGTTCTGTTCACAGTATGGCCTGTTTTGAGGGGGTTGTTAATGCCTTTTCTTGCCTTGCCATCACTTGATAATGTTGACAAATCTCTTCTTTTGTCCTCTATTTCTTTCCAGTGCCTAAGCTCTGCCCAGGGCTGAAACTCACTTGGTACCAGTGAGAAATCTGGGTGAGAAGGTACCATGTCAGCCAGAAGGTACTGGACCCCAGTTGTAACAACTGGAGTGTTTCACCAGTAGTGTCTCAGCATCCCATCCTGCAGATCCCCAGGCTGTGAACCAATAATCCTTTATAGCACAGGACTCTCAGGGTTAGAGAGGTCGGCCAGTCCAAGTCGTACTCAGAGGAGGTACTATGGACTAGAAACTCAGAACTCAGCAAGGCAACAAAAAACACATATTAAATCACTCTTTAATCAGTGCTTTGCCTTTTGTCCGATGGCAACGTATTTAAAGTCAGACTCCACAGAGCCTCACAAACTCTCCTTCCAGCTGGTGTCGAAGGAACTGGCCCTCCCCAGGAGTTTAATTAGTAAACTACTGAATGTAGTAAGAATTTTGCTTGGCTTAGCAGCTGTGGTTCCTTCTGGACAGGCTGCATCTAGTGGCAAAGTCAGAGAGGACTTGCTCCTGCCCGGTTGAGCACTGTAAAATGAGTTTTTCTTTGTGAAGCTCCTGCTGTCGGGTACATGCCACCAAGTGTGCCAGTTCGGGGCTCTTTGACTCTACATTGATGGAGCTCATTTTAAACTAGTCTCCTCCATTGATCAATTGGTTCAAGAAACTGCTACCAAACCCTAGTGTTCTGCTGGCCCAGGGTTTCTCAACAACAGCACCCCAAGCAGCCCCCAAACAAACAAACTCAGCAACAGCACCCCATGGCCCTCAAGGCACAAATGCACACACCAAGCAACACCGCATCCTTGCCTTGTACAAGGTACCTGGTGTCCATTATGCATCACGGAAAATATCCATAGAATGACCCACAGGGAGTTGGAAGGCCCGTGCCACTAACCCTTGAGACAGAGGGGCATACTTAGTAGAAAATGATGCAGCGCAGCGCTGCAAGGAATCTTGCTGCACCGCGCAACGCCATTAGGAAAGTGCAGGGATGCATCGTATTTACAGCAATACGATGCATCCCTGTGCTTTCCTCTGCACTGAAACACAACTGGCTGCGTAGTGCCAACTCAGGCACCCTTGCGCCATGGTACAAGGGTGTCTTAGGTGCAGGGATGAATTTTTTTGTGTAGGAAGAGACACCTTGCTGCACAAAAGCAATAATCGGTCACATTTTCCTCCTTCTATGTGTGTTGCAGAATGCAGCACTCATAAAAAGAGCAAAAAACGAGGAGGAATAAAGGTTTTTCTCCTCGCTGCACCACTTTAATGCCTCCCCTGGGGAGTCATACAATCTAAGGCATTCCCAGGTTTATAAAACCTTGTAAATCTTGGAATGCGTCAGAACCAATGGGTCTTGCATGGAAACATCTGCAGCAACACCCATGAAACTCCTTTTTCACGCAGAGTAATGTGTGAAAGGGGGCTTTATTTACAAGGCTACAATAAATATGCCTGAGTCAATTAGAGTCCAAGGATCCAAGTACAGAGTATCCCTCCACTCCAGACTGTGGTTCATCCAGGCACTGGGTCAGTTACTTTTACTTTTCTATGGTTTGGCCCTCTCCCTCTTAACCTTTCCCTTATACAGAGGTTTAAAAGAGGTTGTGAAGGGTTCTAAAAGGCTGGTGTCTCTGGTCAATTCTAAAGATGCAACATCACCTCTCCACCAGTAGCTGGAACATCCTGTGAACAGCTTACAGACTGGTCCACACCATTGAACCGCACTCTGGGTAATTTCAAGATGACAGAATCAAGCTTCGGTCTGAAAGATCTCTCTCTGCTACTTAGCTCCACTTCAAACTAACACTGCAAAACTAGTCTCTTCCCTACAAGCCGTCAAAGGGAACTCCCGGTGTCACTGGTACCAGAGTTATGCCTATTTTACCTTTTGTACCTCTAAGAAGGGCATGCTGAGGTTTGCCAATGAGTGTTAGCTGACCTATCTACCCAACCCTTTTCCTCGACCAGGCTACACCCACTCAAAAGGGCCTATTGTCCAGGGGAGGTGTATGAACTGTCAGTTAGCTCTAAGAGTAATTAACATGGCCCAGTAGGGTAGTGCAAAACCCTGAATCTCGTTAGGGCTGGATCAGTGAAATGTTGCAAAAAACAAAATACACACATTTGGACAAAATAATATTTTATTTGCACATGGGACCCTTTTAAACATAATAAAAGTCATTTTCTATGTTGAGCCAATACAAGATTATATTTTGTGCAGTTTTCTACTGAAGTGTAAACACAGTGAATAACTTACACTTTAGTCTACAAAATGTAACATTTCTTTTTGGATGCCTATCTAAATTATAAAACCTGTAGACGCTCACTTCCCATCAATGACATTTGTAAGTCTATCTAAAATCCACATGCAGATTGTATGTGGAAAAAATCGTAAGAATCTACTTAATCTACTCTGATAAAGTCTTACTGACTTCGACGACTGAGGGCAATTTTCATTACATGGCAGTGATACCAGTAATCTCTGAATTGCGTGTTACCTATGAGTTTACATCTGCATGATTTTTTGCACTCGGGAGTCTGATTTGAACAGAACACCTCGTGTAGAAATACATTTTCTGCTTGAAATAGTCTCCTATTGAGTTACGTTTTTGTGTGAGTTATGCTTTTACCTATAAAAGATATGAGAGATACCAGATCAAAACATTTCACACCTGTCATTTGATTTAACCTAATCTTCCCAAAGGCTTGTGGGGCTCAGATCACATACTTTACACACTAGCCTACTGAGTACCTTTGGCCACTACTGACACATTTAAACTGTTCTGCTTTCTCCAAGAATACATTCTCATTTCATCTGCAAAGCACAGTTCCATGTGTCGGCTAAAACTGATAAAAATACACTTTATAATTCCAGAGCATTTTCACAGTATGCTGTTGCATTTCAGTTGCAGCTGCAATCAAATCATTTTACAGTAATAATAAAACCTAAAGGCCTACATGTTTCCCAATCAATGAAACTGAATGGTTCAAAATGTTTGGTACAGTTCAGAAAGATTTTGCTATGTGTAGGTGAGACTACATTTTGTAGTGCTGATTCTAACAGTTAGCGAGGAATCACCCTCGTTTAAACCTGACTCACTTCGTGAATTCAGGAGTAAGACTGAAGTACTACAAGAGTATTCCCTGCGAAATATTTGTGCATCCTGTCCAATATGTTTAGTATCCTGAGGTATTTCTGTACTTACGTATGCATTGTGGCACGTCTCCTGACCATGTTCCACCAGTACAAGTAAGCAATCTTGTTCCTTCCAGAGCATAATCCTCATCGCATATATATTCAATAGGTGAATCCGGATCATATTCATTTTTCACATCACCAACAATTTTTCCATGGGGAACCAATGGTGGTCTAGAGCAGACAGGAGGAGCTGAATGAAAATAAAGAAAAGTGTAATGTACTAGCATGCATCAAGATTTACAAAGGCATATTTGAGGCAAAAACTATACCTGCATTATATAACCGGTACCAAATCCATCTCTTTGAAAGTTATACAAATCTGAATCCTAGCAAACAAACTGAACTGATATACAATGTATTGAAATTCACATATCCCCGGAATCTCCTGAAATAATACAACATCTTATCATAGTATGTGAATGGGTCTGTCTGGTTCTATGCAGTAGCCCTGACAAAGAGCAACCCTGGAAATTATCATAGCATCCTTAATAATAGATGATCACATGAAAGGTGTGTATGAATGGAGTAGGGTTTCTTCAAAGCAGGAGATTCCTAGGGAAGCTACATTAATGTGATTCGACTGAAAATATTTAGTAGAGTGAGGGAGATTTTGCGCTCCTACTTCTCAAAAAAGTTTTTAGATTTGTTTTAATTTAGTGAATCAGAGTAAACCCTATTTGCATGCTATGCTTGCCATATGCCTGCCTAGCATGTACTAATACATATTATTGTGGCCAGGTTTGTATCACCTGGATTCAAGCATGCACTGCTGTTTTGATATACTTCATTGAACTACCAGTATAATATGTTTGTGGATTTCATTAACACTATTTTCATTGTATATTTCATTTATATACAAAAACAGTTACAAAACAATTACTGTTTTTAACAGACAGTAAATCAAATATTTATAAATCTTCTCCCTTTTCCAATGCATTTCGGGACAGGCAGTCTCTTCGGAAGGGGCAAAAACCTGTTGATGAAACACAATGTAAGCTTTCCATGCTCAACTGAGGCATTATGTACAGCAACATAAAAATCCATTATATCCTACCACCAAAAATATTAGTTACTTTAACCCGTTAACTGCGGCGTAAAATCCGCCGCGGTGAGGGTGTGTCCTTGCACAGGGGGGGCCGGGTCGGCCAACCGACGTGCGCAGCACTATGGAGGTAGTTGGCCGACGCATGCAAGGAACGAGTTAATGTTAATCCTTAGTGGACACCATAATTCAGTTTGCGTGTCCATATTATATGCTTCCCCACCTTCCAGCAGGTGTGATGACCACCAAAAGCATAGTCAAAATGTGTTGTCCAAGTCAAGTCAGTCATGTAGTGTGAATTCCAAAACCTTTACTCTAACAGAATCTCCACCACATCCATTGTGTAGCGTGTACTAAACAAGTTCTCACTCACAGTCTGCCTTTGCTATGTTGCCATCATGGCGATGCCACTGAAAGCATCATTGCCTATGTGAGTTATTAAGAATATAGGAGTTTTAAACCTTGAGAACAGTAAAAACCTTTTAACCAACCAATGCGACCGAATCAAGAACATACCTGCTTCTCGGTTATGCCAGACTTAAATGACCTCAATCGTATGGCCTCACAAGACGGAATCTGTAACAATGTATAAATCACCGTTGCTCGCATCGCCCTTGGTTTTGCTTCACAAAATTAATACAAAGCTGTGGCGTGTGAATGCTCTTCTTACCGTAACACGGTGCAATAGACTCTGCGTATTTATTCAAAGTGGCTACAGTTTCAGTTTCAGTTACTCGCTTCCCGGTGTTGCGATAAGTAACTATTTTATTTATTTATTTATTTAAAATATTTATAAAGCGCGACTGTCACCTAGCAGGTATCCTGGCGCTGTTGGCTACTCCTAAAGGTTCTTAGACGGGAGTTGAACAATGGTTAGGAATTTAAAGGGACGGGGGAAAGAGCCAGGTTTTAATTCGTTTTCTGAAGGGAAGGAGGTGAGGGATTTGGCGAATATCGACAGGCAGACTGTTCCACAACTTGGCAGCAGCTACTCTGAACGATCTTCCCCCAGTCCTGGCCTTCTTACATCTGGGCACTTTCACGAGGCAGGCAGTTGTCGACCTAAGTGTTCTGGTGGGAGTATACCATGAGAACAGACGTTGGAGAGGCCTGGGTCCGGCACCGTGTAGTGCCTTAAAGACCAGGCAGAGGGCTTTAAAGGCAATGCGTTGCTTCACCGGCAGCCAGTGCAGCTCGGCCAGTGCTGCAGTGGCCGAGGATCTCCTGGTCCAGCCAAGGGCCAGTTTGGCTGCTGCCGACTGAACTCGTTGGAGTCTGTCCAATAGTGTCGCAGGAGATTCAAACAGCAGCGCATTACAATAGTCTAGGCGACTAAGAATAGTACACCTGACTATCAGTGCTCGGGCAGAAGATGGTAATAGAGGCAGGACTTTGCGCAGTGAGCGTATGAGGCCTGAGCAGGTAGCGACTGTTCTTGAAACCTGCGTTTCCATGCTTAGTTGGTGGTTAAGCATGACGCCCAGATTGCGGACACTGGTGACCGGTGGCGGGTTATTAGAGTTTTCCGGGGGCCAAAACTCAGCAGGCAGAGGGCGCGATATACGGCTCGCAGGGCAAAACAGAACCTCGGTTTTCCAGGAGTTAAACTGGAGGGAGTTTCTGTGCAGCCAGCTCGCGGTGTCTCTTAGACAGTTGTGAAAAGCTTCTAAGGGGGTGGAATCTTCGCCCTCCCAAGAGAGAAGAAGCTGCGTGTCGTCCGCGTAGTTTACTGTGGTCATGTTGTATGATTTAATTAGGGTGACCAAAGGTTTCAAGTAAACATTAAATAGAATCGGGCTGATGGAGGAGCCCTGGGGAACACCGTGAGGGACAGGGGAAAAGGCCGATTGGAAAGGGGGAAGGGATACCGCCTGTTTTCTGTCACTGAGGTAAGAGTGGAGCCAGATCAGGGCCGTGCCGTCGATCCCTGCCTCTCTCAGCCGCTCGAGCAGAATCCCATGGTTGACAGTATCGAATGCGGCAGACAGGTCTAATAGAATCAAGGCCACAGCTTGGCCCCTGTCTGCACGCATTCGAAGCTCCTCCATGGTGGTAAGCACAGCAGTTTCGGTGCCATGGGCTGGGCGAAAACCAAATTGGAATTCGTCCAGAATGTGATGCTGCTCGAGGTGGGTTGAGAGGCAGTTACTAACCCAACGTTCCAGCACCTTCACCGGGAATGGCAGAAGTGATATGGGGCGGAAGTTGGACAAGCATTCTGGATTGAGCGTTGGTTTCTTCTGAAGCGGGGTGATGAGCGCTTGCTTCCAAGAGGTGGGGACAAAGCCACAGCTGAGGGATTGATTACAAATCATCCGGAGAGTATGGAATAATTCGTGTCCACATGCTTTCCACATTTTCGGAGGCAAAGGGTCTAGGGGAGATCCAGAAGTGATGCCTTGTGCCACTTTGTCGAATTCAGTTTGAGAGAGAAGGGGGAAAACTCGGAGCCTGTTCGTGGAAGGGCAGGCTAACTTCAAGGAGTCAGAATTGATGAGGCTGACTTCGGGAGAGGTGGGATGGATATGTGGCGGAGGCGAGACTAAGTTATTTATGATAGTCTCAATTTTGTCAGTAAAAAACTGAGCGAGGCTATCACAAAGAGTCTGAGAAGGAGATATAGGATTTTTGGCACAGTCAGGATGTAAAATATTGTCCAGAATCTGAAATATGCTTTTAGGACTGTTAGCCGCATTGGCTATGGTGGAGCAGTAGTAATTCGCTTTGCTCTCTATGATGACGGCTTTGTATTCACGAAGTGCCTTTTTCCAGAGGGCTTTCTTGTTATTACATTATCCTTGTCTCCACTGTCTCTCAGCCTGTTTACAGGTTGATTTGAGGATTTTCAGGGAGTCGTTGTACCAGGGAGCAGGTGCTCTACCTTTAGGTTTGCAGAGTTTTAGAGGGGCGACCGCGTCCGCCCCTCTAAAACGGAGTTCATAATCCAGCGAGATTATCTCACGTCTCAACTACGGGCGCCATCTTAATGTGTGGTTTTCGCCGAATTGCTTAAAGAATTACAATCCATCTCAACCAACAAAACCAGTCCAGGAAACTAAATCCCTAGTTGCCACAAGTTTCATTATGTTAGTAAGCAATGCGCCCTCGTTATCGTCGATACTTATGTTTATCAAGTGTCCCCACCTTATTAGTGACCAGTCCACGTCAGTCAGTTAAACATTTATCTCTGTAGTATACCATATCTATACATCAAGTCAATGACATTTCAAAATACAAATCATGTATCTAATTTACAATTAGCAATGATTACAGCCACGCTTACCGTTGTTGGGTATTGCATCAGAGATGCCATATATATGTTCACATGACTTATGTTTCGAATTGCCTTTCTTCTGCCTATTGATGTCATGTATCTTAACTGGAGAGAGGCTATGTGCTTGTAACACATTGATCTTCTAGATTTATAAAAAGCAGACCATCTCAAATTTATCATTCAGACCTGTCGGCAAAAGTGAATTTAATTTTTTTATCCAAAACGCTTCTCTCTGCAGAAGTCTTTTTGAGTTGTCTATGCCCTCCTGTTTAGGTATCTGTTCTATGATTTGGAATTTAAGTTGAGCAATAGTATGACGTTGTTGTTCCCAATGTGTTGCCACGCTGGAATTCTGGTTCTTATTCCCATGGTGCTTTTATGCTCTGTTAACCAGGCATATGTGAAGGATGCAGTAGAACCATGATTGGGAAAGTACACAATGCCAAGATTGGCGGCGAAGTGCTGAAAAAAACGCAGTATGCAGAACACCCGTATCCACGGTGACATAAACCTATGGTGAATGGAGTGTAGTGGACAGTGGACCAAACCATGTCACCCCAGCCAGTGGGGGTCCTTGCGGAAAATTTGCCTGTTACGCCTCACCCGTAAACGTGAGCAGAGTGGGATGAGCCGCCGTACGCCAAGCCAGCGTAGGGGTGTGAATAAAAAGCACGTAGCCCTGGGACTTGTCCTCTTCCGGAAAGCCCAACGTCTCTGCCGGGGCGGCGCCTCGCACTCCGCCATGAGGCCGTCCTCGTTAGCGGAGTTGCCTGAGATCCTGTGTGCCTGCGATACCCAGGCCCGCTGGACTACAAACCCATCAGGGCCGACCCTACGTGGCCAGGACACACTAATGAGCATCCGACAATGGTGTGTGTCGTGGAGGGCCCACCAGTTGCCAGTGTAAGCTCAAAGCCTGAGGCCCGTGACCAGGCAAGCCTTTCAGACCACAGCTGTCCCCCGACTCTGGCCCACATTTCTCCTTTCTCATTTAGATATTCTACCGGCGACCTCTGCGGCCCAGTGGGTCCCATATGTGAGACTGTGTCCTGATTCCTGAATGGCAGTGACCCCAAATCTGGGACAGCGGCCACAGCACCAGACTACCTTCGATCAGTGAGGCAAAGTGCCATATGCACATCTTGCGACACATCCTGTCACAGACCCTGTCCAATGCCATCCTGCGAGCTGTGCTGCTACAAACCATGTCCAACGTCAGCCGTCGAGCCGTGGATGAGGGACCAGGACAACCCTGCGGACCAGTAGGTCTCACATCCAGCACCTAGTAGCGAATGACGAATGGCTGAGTCCACACCAGTGGTCGCATGGAGAAGAGTGAGAGGAAGATGCGGCTCAGTCCGGACGAAAGCCGGGTCACAGTCACGGAGGGGACCGAACTCGTGGTGCCACTGAACCTGAACTACGCAGGCTGGTGGGGCCACCAACCTATGCCGGCGACACTCACTGAATGGCCCGCGCTGACTGCTGCATCCGGCCTACACTGTTCTCGGCCTAGGCTGTGCTCGAGTAGGCCACAGATTTGGAAGTGAATATTGAGTATGCAAAGGCAGATTACACCATTGCACGGAAGGAGAGGCTTAAGAGGATGTCGCTTTGCAACTTGGCGGACAGAAAAGGATCACCGTTACGGAGGTGTTCGTACACTATCTACAACTGCCCTGGTGACACTAGTGCTGTGCATCGCGAGCCAAAGACAAGTGGCTGTGGGCCACTGCTGATCGCTGCCTACGGCCTATACTGCGGTCCACTAGATCACAGAGTAAAGATTCAGCAATGGCGGAGTCCATATCAGTGTACCAGCATCATAACAGTCTGCATCCCCACTCAGCCCTGGTGCCACTAAGTCTGTTCCCTGACATTCATGGACACTTTCTGGTCGAACAGTGGTGGCGTCTGAGCCTATGGACTAGGGGGCAGTTTTCACCTCCATGTAGCTGATGCGGAATTGGTGGTGGCAACGGGCTGTCGCATTCCACTCCTCCATTTGCTGCTTACGGATACAATCAAACCTTTCGGCGTCTGTCCCTGGAGGACACCTTCCACTGTCCCCCAAAGCACTCCAAAGCATACACCTCGGACAATGATGGTTACCCGCTCAGGTCGCATGGCCGATCTGACTGCACCGCAACTCACCGTCCCGTGGCTGGGTGCCTGTGCCGGCTGCAGTGCATATGGGGCCACTAACTCTGTGCTTGTCAAGTCCGGGACCCCTTCTCCAGAGACATAGGCTGGACCCTGAGGCGTGGGCCTTGTCCTCATCGCCATGACTCTGTGACCTTGCGCTGTATGCAGCCCCCGGGCCCGAATGTTTCCCACCAGGGCTAATTGCAGGAGGCACACACCACCATTGCAAGGACCACCTCCAAACGCCATCTGCCAGAGTTAAAGCAGTGGTCCTGACAGACTTCGTGGTTGATCAGGCCTGTCATGGATGCCATCATCGGCCTGACACCCTGCTCAGCACTCCAGGGGCCAGTGACTCAGTACACGAAAGGCCATTGTCTGCAGCTGATTGTATTTTGTGCTGTGGAGCGGTTGTGCAGGTATGTCACCTCAAACAGTGTGGGGGCCCTGAGACGATGGTGAATATGATGCAGTTCTGACACACCCCACTGCATCTGCATCAGGAATATATCGAAGGCACACAATCCGAGACTTTTTCTGCACATGAGCATGCTCATCTCTAGTGTCCACAGCCCAGTGCACTGCGACTCATGGACACTTCTGTTTGCATGTTGGCTGTCCTCTGAACTTTATCCGGCTCACGCCATGTTGCTCATCAGTTGACCCTGTATTGCATGTGTTTTCTGTTTGTGTTGCACTGGTGCCCAATGTCCAAGTGGTTGCCAACACCAGACATTCCATGTGAGTTGGCTTACACTCACCCCACACACATCCAGCACAGGCATCATTTTACATGTGGCCCTGCCAATAAAGGGGCCGGGTGCATATGCCCGCATCACTGATGCTTTGTATTATGTGCTATGCTGCAAGTGTTGTGTGCCCCTCTGCGATGTGAAGGGGAGGTGCGTGTTGCCTTTGTGTTGGCATATATGTTGGCACATTGTGCTAGTTTGCATGCAGACTATATGGCAGTGAACATTGTGACTGTTTAGGGGTGCTGGATTCCTCTGCTTGTGGGTCAGTTGCTGGTAGTGTTCTGTCACCTCCGTGATGCTGGTCTTATTTTCCTGCGGTCTGCACCCCGTCCTCCTCTCCCTCTTCTCCTTGGCCTTCCCCAACCCCGTTGTTCCTTGCTGGTGGTCTGTGGGGTTCGAATAGGCCTCTGTGCTGGGTCAGTGTGCATCCATGTTGCTACGTGCTTTGGCTTGTTTCTGGTGTATTTTTCACAGGGTTTTTATGGTGCATTGTCTCGCCAGACACGTGGGATTAGCAGGCCTGTGGCTGGTTTTTGCTACTTTTTTGTCCCGCGGTTGGCCTCATCGCAGGTTTTTTTGTGTTATTGTATCGCATTTTAGCGGCATAGCATTGATTTTCACGCCGACATTTGCAGTGTTATCTGGTGTCTATCGCATGCTACCGCCTTGTTGTGAATTCCACTTTGACACAGGGTTATTTTCCTTTGAAAGGCTGTGATGTTGATATTTGCGTTAAGCTACTCTTGCGGTAGTTATCACACGTTCTTGTGAATATACCACCAAGTGCAAGGCCCTGGTCAAAATTTCAACTTCACACTTATAAACCTTCGGGAGCTTTTACTTCAGATGTCACTTGATCCTCAACAGCAGGTTGGATTCGGTGAGGGTTCCCAGGCTTGAATTTACACAAGGCCCTTGTCAAATCCTGAAAGTCTGAAGCTCTGGAGCTTTCATTGGGACAAACCTGAAATCCTGGCCAGGTCATGGTTGAAGATAGTTGGCTTGACTCTCGAGGTTGGGTTGGTCACATCATGAAGCTTTTTCACAAAAGTTCTCCAAACTTCAGGAGGTGCTTACTGAAGGTCTCCTTGTAGGTCCAAAGTGTCCAAATCATCAATTCAATGGTCTGGAATCTCCTGGATGGTCTCTGGGATTTCTGTACCACAATTCCCACAATGCACCTGACCAAATCCTTAAAAGACTACAGGACACACTCCAGGATGCGGACCCTTGGTGGAGATGATGCAGGTGCACTCCGTTAGCCTGTAGCTTTCAGGTAGTCCACTCCTTAATCCTTTTTGAAGCAAGGCACGCTCCCGAGGGCTGTATTCCCAGTGTGTGCAACACTCATAGTCATTCAGAGGGCAGGCCTTTGGGTGCAAATCCAGATTCCAGCAGGGCAGTACTTCTTCTCCTTGTAGTTTCAGGCAGCATATCTGAGAGACTTTGCAGCTCTCACATATTTATTCATTGCTCTGGGGCAAGAATTGTGTGGGGGGGTCACCTTTGTTCAATGAGATGCAGGGTGCCACCGCAGAACATGACACCTTACTCAAAAGTGTGGCATCATCTTATCCCACAACGCACTGCACTTCCAAAATCCAACATGGGCGATTTCTGTCCAGAGGAGTAAAAGCTAGCTAAACCAACCCACAGTGTGGCTCATTTCCAATAGCTTTCCTCTTCCTTACCTCTGCAAATTCCTGTCCTGAGCCTTCTATCTGGCTGAGGCACAGGATTGGGGGTAGGTATGCCTGGAATTCCTTACTGAACAGCTCTCTTTTTGAGCTCAGATTGATTTATTCAGCCCCCTCAGCAGGACCCCTCCCCTTCAGCTTCAAAGCTCTCTCCATCAGATAACTTCTGCTGTAGCCAGGCCACATATCACCTAATCAAAGCAGCCTGGCTAAGCCTATTAAGGCTGAACAATCAGCAGCGACTACTAGAAGGCTGGATTTTGTTTTGCAGAAGAGACATTTCTATAGCTTCTCTTCTGTACTATTTATGATAAATTCATCAGTGGCAAATTGTTGACTTTATCAGTACCAATCATTTAAGTCCTTGAATGATATGTTCACTCCTTTCCCAGCAATAGTTATATCTAAATAAAATATTTCAATGGTAGCCTATGGAGCTATGAATCTACAATGAGGACAATGAAATTAGCAGTGTTTCCTCACTAAACATCTTTTATATGGTCCATGCTTATAGGAACATAAACACCCACCATTTGGAAACCACAGGGAGCCCCAGGAGTGCCTAATGTGTAACAATAAGGTAGATTATTACCTTTAAAGAGCCCATACCACCAATGTCGAGTTTGCAAACAATTTACTTTTAAAGACAGTCTGTAAAGCCAGGCTGCCTTTTAAATGGCACTCAGCAGTACACACATGCAAGTGCAAGAAATCTGTAGGGTTTCTAAACTTCAAGCCATATGGCATACTACGGACTAGGGTTTTAGCCCCCCTAGTCCTATTTTGTACTAGAGGCCTATTGGATCTGTCAATACCAATTGTGTGAATTTACTTTTAAAGACAGGCTGCGAGGCAGTACTGCCTTTAAAAGGACAGCGGGCACACAGCAGAGCACACATGCAAGTGCAGGATGTCTGCTGGGCCTCCAAACCTCCATGCCCCATTATATACCAGGGACCTATAAGTAGATTTCACCCCCTGGCCCTATTATCTACTAGGGACTTATAGGGCCTGTCATTGACAATTGTAAGTGTACCCTATTACATGTACCTTTTTTCACAAAGCATTGGGCTTGAGCCTGGTTAGCAGAGCCCAGGGTACAGTCAGAGTCAGTTACCACCAGTAACAGTAACATTTTCAGCAGAAATGGGGGTGAACAGGACATAAGGATGACTTTCTAAAAGACAGCCTTACTTTATGTAGCATAAAATCACATTAGAGGTTATCTATAAATGGACTGGAATAGGATCAAAGTTAAAAGTATGGCAAACAATTAAGAACAAAACTGACAAGCTGACTCTCTTTTCTTTATTCATGCTGAATTTGTAATTCAACATGACATTCACTGGGTTGTCATAATCAGTATAACAAATGCCTTTCCTTGAAAATGTTTATGCACTTTCAAATGCAGCAATTAACTGTGTCACCTACTCCCTTTGTTTAAGTTTCACCTGCACAGCGCTTGTGAAATCTATTGTTTTTAATATATCTTAAAAGGGACTTACTTCTAATTAGTCTGTGTGCTTGCCAAATTGCTTTCCTCCCTTTCCATTGGTTGTAGCCTGGTCTCCCTTCTGTGTCTCTCTTATTTGTTTCCTGTGGTCTATCTACTCATTCCCATCCGTGTTGGTGGTTCAAACTTTTTTTCTTTTGGTTAACACTGCATACCATTTACTGTTTACATTGTGTTATCTTTGCCTCTAAACACCAAATATTGCTACATTTTACTACTAACCCGGCAGTCACAAGTGCAGTCACCTTACAGTTAAAAGGGCCTTGATTTAAATGGTCCAGCAGGTGCAGTGGCACTGGGGTCAAGAGCTCTAGGGACCCCACTAAATGAAAATTACTGATAAATGTTACTACTCAATAGACAGTCACAAGTGCAGTTCTCTAGCAGGCATTAACAGCATGATTAGAATGGTGCAGCAGGTGCAGTGAAACCTGGACCAAAAGCTCTAGACACACCACTAAACACTTACGGTGTCATTAGGATGGCGGGCGGACTCCATCTGTATTCATACCAACCTTGGACATGGTAGGCCCTCATGTCAATATTTTTCAACAAAATGTCATCAAGTAGATTTTGCGTACACCCCTGCAGCTCACGATACAATTTGTAGCAGAAAGACAATCTGGCTCTTGATAAAATTAAATCTAATAATGATCTGATTGTCAAACCTTGTGAAAAAGTCAGTCAGTCAGTCAAAAAAGCTTTATTATCGGCCTTACGGACATAAAAAGGTGGGAGCATAGTTATTATGAATAAAGCTGATTATAATAACAAGATTTTGGAAATGTTGGCAGTCCAGGAGCACTATAAAAAATCACACCCTAGAGAGCTTTCAAAACTGAATATTTATATCCAAGAAATAACTCCCTAGAGTGTGGGTTCATTTGCCAAGAAGAATACACCTTTCTGAATAAACCATGCCCCATAGTTCCAGCACTATATGGGTTTCCAAAAATGCAAATGAACGTGGTTGACCCTCCATTACGCCCCATTATTTCAACCATCGGCTCCAGCACAGAGCCCCTCTCTAAATATTTGGACTCTTAACTATGCCCTCCTTCATTTGTGACACGGGGGACATTATTAACAAAATTGAAGGTTTGCCTCATGACCCCAACACTGACATTCTGGTAACACTTGACATTGAGGCGTTGTACACCAGCATACCTGAATGTCAGGCGTTACAGGCAGTGGCATCTCTGCTTCAGCGACCCCCAGGAGATATACCGGACGACTTCATCCTGCAGTGTCTAGAAATAGTTGTCATGAATAACTTTTTTGATTTCAACGGACTCATTTACCAACAAATTAAGGGAACCGGCATGGGGGCGTCGAGCATAGTGAACACCTACATGGGTGAGTGGGAGTTTAAAAATATTTTCAATGAAACAGCTCCCTTTTTTGAAAATGTTTGCACATGGAAGCGTTTCATTGACAATATTTTTTTCATATGGAAAGAAGATGTGGCAAGCCTACATGTGTATATCCTCTGGCTTAATGCCAGTGACAGCAATCTAAAGTTTACTGCCAAATTCAGCTCGGACCAGGTGGAATTTTAGGACATTTTAATTTTTAGGACATTTTAATTTTTTGAGCAAACAACACACTACAAGTTAGTCTATTAAGAAAGCCTGCAGCTAAGAATACTATATTACAATATCAGAGCTTCCACCCAACTTGTCGGAAAGATTCGATCCCCTTTGGGGAATTTCTGCATGTGCGTCGTAATTGCACAAGCATGGATGACTTCCATAAACATGGAGATGCATTAAACAAGCGCTTGCTAGATCACGGCTACCCACACCAGCTTGTAAGACATGCATTTAGGAGGGCTAAATATAATAATAGTGATGCCCTATTACAGGGTACCACCCGCACACCGCAAGATCAGGTCACATGTGCCATTAATCACTCTTCACTAAACTCTAAAATTAAGAATGTGATCAATAAAAAGTGGAAGATTCTTAACACCAATGAACCTCAACTACAATCACCGTTGGGGGCCTATAGGAGAAATTGCAGTTTGAAAGATTTATTAGTGCATACAAGATCTCAACTGCCCAAGACTCAGTATCAAACCACTGTCACAGGACTACCCCCAGTGTTAGGCAACCACAAATGTGGGTCCTGCCACGCTTGTGACGCAGCCTTAGTAACGGATTGTCTGAAGTATAAAGATAAGAACATTAGACCTTACCAACTGTAGGAGCCACAACATCATATATATACTATTCTTCCCATGTGGTTGAGCCTACATTGGAGAAAAGAGGCGTGAAATCTGTAAAAGATCTAGGGCCAGATGTAGGTAAATATCATTTACCGATTCTAAAATACCAAATTTTACCGATTCGGTATTTTAGAATCGGTAAATGGTATGTAGCTAATGATTCAGTAAATTTTACTGAATCGGTAAAATTCAGTAAATACCGATTCAGTATTTACCGATTCGGTATTCCCCATTCATTCCTATGGGCCTGGAGGCCCTGAGGAATGAATGAGAATTACGATTCGGTAAATACCGAATCGGTAATAGGGGGTAGACTTACAAGGGTGGCAGGATGTCACATTGACACCCTGTTGCACCCCTGAATAGTGCATGGGTGCACATGTGGCACACATACATGCCCTAAGGACATGTATGTCTGCCACGAGGCACTGTTAAAAAAGCACAAAATTGCTTTTTTAACGGTTTTCGTTATTTACCACCAACTTGTAGTTGGTGGTAAATAACAAATCCTTAAATGTGAAAAGCACTCACTTGAGTGCTTCCTACATTAAGGATTCGGTAATTTACCGAATCGGTATGTTAAGAATTCAGTAATTTACCGATTCCTTAAGTTACCGATTCAGTAAAATACCGAATCCTACAATCATGCCACATACATTCCAAATGCCAAATACCGGTCGGTAACGGCCGAAATTCGGTAATTTCGGCCGTTACCGACCGGTATTGGGCGACCTACATCTGGCCCTTAGTGAGCATAAATCTGCAATTCGGACACTGAGAACAACGGCCCCTTTAATGCAGCATTTCCGAGATCAGCAACACTTGAGGTGGTGCATTATAGAAAAAGTTAAGTGTCGGGCAAGCTTGCCTGTAGAAATCACACACAAAAGAAGACAACTGTTTTGGATCTTCAATTTGAATTAGTGTCAAGGAAGGATTTAATTAATACATAGTATGGAACATTACCAACATCTGATCATTCCCTTCTCAGTTATATCTTCGCTCTGTCCATCATATTACAAGTTTCATATATGTTGTGAGACTTCATATTTTCCCATCAAGGTGGTTTCTCATATTATCACATATGTCGCAAACGTTGTAGTACATCTTGATAGTATCATTACTTTTATCAGATATCAGTCGTCAAAACATATGGGGCTCTTTATTACTTGCAGGTGGCATGACATTCCTGCATTTTTGCACCTATGTCAGTTTTGAAGTAGATTTCCCTCATTTGGCACTATGAAATATTTCTAAGCGTTAGTCGAGCATGCCATATTTACATGGCGCCTATGTTGCATTATTTTGATTCACACTACCCATAGTCACCTATGTAACATCTAAGGGGCAGATTTACAATAACTGCCGCATCCCCAGGGAAGCGCCAGATATTGTGCGCCGCAGCTCCACCACCCATGGTGCGCCACATTTACACCGTGGGGCAAAAACGGCACAGATGCGTCACGCATCTGTGCCGTAAAGGTGACGCATTGCTGGAGTTGCGTCGACGCAGCTCCAGCAATACTCTGGGGGACCCTATCTGTCCAATGTTGCGTCAAGCCTAACGCCTGCTTCAAGCAGGCACAGGGTTTTGACTAGCATTGGCCTAAAAGTGCCTGCGTGAAATCTTGTAGATTTCACGCAGGCACTTTTGCGAAGCGCACCTGCCCCGGGACGCCCACCCTGCGCCGGAACGCCCACAGGTGGCACAGGGCTTTACAACGTGACGCATCTGCCTAGATGCGTCACGTTGTAAATGGGTCACAGGGATGCGCCACGTTTACGCCGCTGTTGCGTGACGCAATGGCGGCGTAAACGTGGCGCAAGTCCGACATAAATCTGCCCCACAGTATCTATGTATACTGACATGCGGTTGGATTTATGCTTACTTATGCATCCTTTTTAACTGCCCGGCTCGGCAGCCCATGAAGATTCCCCAATACTCAATAGCCCACTGAATGTTGTCCGATTCTTCTACAGTAGTTTGGACTTTGAATTTCTTATTCTTTTGCTGTTTTTTTTTTTCATTTCAATACAAAATAACCAGCTTTAGGACAGTTAAATTGCCTGAAAATTGTTGTTCTTACGTCGTCACTGTATCTGAATGTGTTTGCACACTTCAAGATGGCGTCCAAAGTTATGCATTTTTGTCCTATCTCGATATCAATGCAACTTACGTGAAAACTAGTTGGCTGCACCGTTTCATCAGGTGTTCTCTACCTATAGAGCATTAATGACAATGGGGACCCAGGGGGATCGCGGCACGAACCAGTGTCCCCCTGGGGATTTTCGTGCGGTCCACACAGCGCGCGTGAGGGTTTCTAGTCAGGTGGGGGGGGGGGGGCTTGATAGCATTAGGCATAGCGGGTGACGGTTGAGGGGAATGTTTAGTTCCTGAGGAGAGTGGAAGGCGGTCGTTTTTGTGACCCACCCACCCTCCCAAAAAATGTTTTGTTGTTTTGCTGTAAAAAAAAAAATGTCACGTTAGGTCAGGTATTAGTTTTTTCATTCAAAATGTTGATTTTCCTTTGGAGGTGTTTTTTCTTGGGGTTTGGATGGTCTGGAGTGGGCTTATCCTTCCCTCTGGGGTGGGGATGGGGGGTTGGAAAGGTTGATTGGGATTGTGCATTTCATGGGGTATTTTGAGGAGAAGTCTTGTGGGGAATATTTGGTTGTATATCAAAAGTTTCAAAGAGTAATGACAATGGGGTATTTCTATCAAGAATGTCAATATAGCAAAATGCTAATTTATGTTGCCTGGCTTAATGAAGTGACCTTTTCTGCTAAGTGAAAATAATGGTGTGGTTTTTTCTTATTGCGCAATTACCGTTCTCCCTCCGGCTGGATGATTGATAGACCACGTATCTACATACAGGAGATTTAGATGGTAAGCTTGATTTTTATGCATCAAAAGTTTGCTATTATTACTCTGGGCTAAGTCCTTCTGGATCTTTTTACTGGTAGGAGGACTTCTTTATCGACTGCGACTAGCACTGGTGTGATTTCTATGTTGGTGCAGGGCTCTGCTCTTTACTTGGCGGTCCCTAGTTGCCAGTCTTTTTGTTAGCTAGTTTGCACGTGAAGTATTCTTCACGACCATTTGTTTATGCATATCACACCTTGACCGCCACTGATAAGCATCCAGGTTATAAAACTGTTAACCTCGCTTAATCTGGCTTTTTCGATCTCGTGTTAGTATTGCGTTATTTTACTAGTCTCTTTAGACATGTAAATTGTCACGCTACAATTTATCGAGTGTGTTATAATTTTGCAACATCTCCTGCTTGTAGATTCTCTTTCTGCTTATAGATTTATTTTGGCAGTTTGTTGGTAGGATGATGGCGTTTTAAACCCCACACAGTTGAGAGCTGTTGGACTCTGTGCTATTTACAACAATATGTCTATGGAAATAAGAGTATCTACACAAACGTCCTCCGTTACTGAACTAGGTGTGTACACCATTGATACTCGTAAACTAGCATACTAATACTATCATTATTTCTCTCAAAGAGACTAACTAAATTGCATATATAATTTTTTTATTCAGAAATCAGAGTCCTGTTGGAACACTGTCTTTGTTGAAACACAACTCTTTCATCTACTTGACGCTACAAGAAAGTGTTCTAGGTAAGGCTCCATTAGGTACACATTCTTTTATATTGTGGCCCATAATGCTATTACCCAACACTTATGGTTTCGTTACTCCTACCCGTATAGATTACATATCATCTTTATAAGATGCTGCTGCACATTTTGCCAGCAGCCCAGTGGCCATCCCCACAGTCTGTAAGTACCCTCGAGCATGCTTTTGGCATAGTGGTAGGACACATACCTGGTGACACATGATATTGCCATTTCTGTGTCCGTCTGTATCTCTGGGTTAAAGTATTCTGGGATTTACTCTGTGCAATTAAGGTGACTGTAACATCTTGCCTTTAATGGGGTAGCTTAACGTTATTTTTTTTGTTTTCTTTCTTAAAAACATTTCTTATTTCTTTACAGTACTTCTTCCGGTAAGTATGGGGCGTCACATTTTTCTGTGGTGTGGTTATTAATAGGTGTTACTTTCTGGATTTTGATTTTTGTGTAAGCAACTTAGGGCCAGATGTAGGTCACCAAATACCGGTCGGTAACTGCCGAATTCGGCCGTTACCGACCGGTATTTGGTGATTGAGATGTAGGGGCCATTATTTTACAGAATCGGTAAATTTACCGAATCGGTAAAGTTACTGATTCTGTAAAATAACGAATCGGTAATTTTACCGATTCGGTAAATCCATATGTAGGTGACACTCCTAAGAGTGCCACAGGCCCTTAAGAGTCGGTATTTTACCACCCAATCCTATTGGGTGGTAAAATACCGAATTCAGGTGTGCATGCACATCTGTGCATGCACACCTGTGCCATGTGACACACAGACATGCCCTTAGGGCATGTATGTGTGCCACAAGTCACACAAGCCTGTACTAGGGGTGCTAGAGGGTGTCAAAGTGACACCCCCTGCACCCTTGCAGGATTCGGTATTTACCGTTTCGGTAAATACCGAATCGGTATTTCCCATTGATTCCTATGGGCTTCACAGCCCATAGGAATCAATGGGAAATACCGATTCGGTATTTACCGTCCGTATTTACCGTTGGTAAATACTGAATGTTACCGATTCGGTAATTCAAATTAAAAATGTGCCTACATCTCCCTCCTTCAAATTTACCGATTCATAAATACCGAATCGGTAAAATTCGGTATTTATGAGTCGGTAAATTGAAGTTACCTACATCTGGCCCTAGATGTTTTATAGAATCAAGGTCCAATCAATTTTTCTTCATATATGGGCTCGTAATACATGTGTTTATTCCTTTTCTAGGTCCCTTGGGTGTTCTGTGATTTTTGTGGGTATCTGGAAATGTCCTGAAGAAGGTGGCCGCATTACTCCCCTCATGCCACCGAAACGCTTGTCGACCTAAAGTTCAGATCCTGTTGAACATATGCCTCACACTTGGTTGTGGAGATTCGGCACTCTTTAGTCTCCCCTTTTCCCAGATGCGTTTTTTGTGAATGTTGTACAAGTCTGTATGTGTTTGGATGAGTTTTGTATTCCGTCTCTTTGGTATATATAAATGTTTCTTCTCCGGGGGATACCTGTTCAGCAGTATATTGTATGTACTTCTGAATTCTATGTGGGAATACTATTGACTTTTATCTACATATATATATACACATAAAAAAGCTTTAAAAGAAAAAAAGAAATTAATTATAATTGAATATATAAAGAAGTTAAATAAATAACGATGATCAAACCAATTTTGTTAACCCTGTTGATATGATTTAACTGTTTGTCGAGCCCATGCTGAATTTAGTTTTGTTGTGATAAAAGAAATATAGGTCTTGAGGGAGCCCTTCATTGCATGTAAGATATTTGTTAACCCTTTCCGTGCGTCGGATGGCCGTGAGCCATCCGACATCACGGTGGGCATGTGCGTCTGACGGATCCCGGCCTTCCTAGCATCCACCCAAGGGGGGAAGCACTGGCGCTCCCCCCCAAAATTTCTGTCCTGGAAAGTTGTGGAGTCACTGGCCTGACACAAATTTCCTTCCACCCAGCATTCCCCCGGTCTCGCAATAAAATGGTACCTCACTTGTGTGTGTGGGCCAAGTATCCGCGACAGGCAAGAGCCCAAAACATATTGATGAGTGTTAGAAGGTGGTTCTGACACTATGGGTCGTCCGGATTTTTCGCTTTTTGAGCACCTAATTGTTGAGCTTTTACTGTGGGGAAGCCTCATAATCTGGGACTCAACCACAGTGAACTCATAATGAAGGAGACTGCATGGAGATTTGGCTGGTGTACCCCTGGCTTGACTGGGCCGCTGCGCAGCAACTGGAGTATGGGACACCGTGCTGGTTACATGCAGACACGGGTGTACATGCGTGTGCACGCGTGAAGGGGCTACGCAGGGGAAATTCCTAGCGTGTGCAGTCCAGGAGCAGCTACAGAGTGAATGGTGTGGCAGGACTTGGGCAGAAGTAGGTGGTGACATGGAATAGGCTTTATACACTGGAAAGGAACATGCCAGGGAAAGTCAGTGTGTCTTACTGTGTTTTCACTTCATTATTTCCCTATGGGGATGTGGGGCCCATGGCTAAAATGACTTTCACAAAGCCTACAGATTCCAGACACGCACTAATGTCCAGTGTAGCAGATGTGGAAATGAGTATTCTGCAGAGTCCAAAGTCATATTTGTATTGCTTTTGGGTCGTCCAGAAATGTCATATTTCTCTGAGTCCCTGGCTGGGGTCTGGCCATGGCAGGTTAGATTAATGACCTTTCTTCCCAGAGCGAAGATCTTCCCTCCATGTGCACGTGAAGGCAGTGAGGGGGAAGGAGTTGGGTTTCAGAGGTCATGTGGCCAGAGACACTGGACGACTCCATTTTGAACAACCCAGAGGCTGGACAAGAAGGAGGGAGGGGGCAGGGAAGTGAGGTGTCGCTGTTTGATAGGACACCCAGAGACTTCCTGCCAGCCCCCTACTCAACTTTTAAAAAGTACTTGCACAGGAAGAGAAGCTCTCCCTGGGGTGTGGTTTTCAGAGGCAAAAGGTGCTGGAGCCTGGTGCAATGGGCAGTTGGAAGGAGGACACCCCTGACTGCCCCCCAGGCCCCTAACAGCGCCAGAAGAAGAGCCCAGGACCGGTGCGCAGAAGAAGAGGTCTCTGCACAGGGAGAAGAGAGGCGCAGGGAGCCAGTGAAGACCGCTCCCTGCAGAATGCACCCTCTTGGAGACCCGGAGGATGAAGGAGAGTGCTCCCAGTGGCTGGGGGATGCCAAGAATACGTGAAAATGGGTCAGATCGGACCCCCAGGGCTGAGATATGGCCCCCGGAAGGTAGCGATCTTTGACCCCTAAGAAGACCGATGACGAAGCGCGTGGGGCTCCGCCGCCGGTCTCAGAGATGCCCCTGGGGTGGGTCAGGTCCCGGGGGCTGCCCAAGGAGGAAGCAAAGTCGGGGAGCTCCGTCACTCTAACCCCTTGAAGATGCCAGCAGGGGGCCAAGAGCTCACCCTGGCCCCTGGTGATGTGAAGGAGGGGGGCGGGGGAGCGCCGTCGTGCACCCCCATGAAAACTGTCCCCCAGGAGCCCACCCTGGACCCCACCAAAGCGGGATGCGGGGAGCGTCATCGCGCCCCCCCGAAGATGTCCGGGGGCTTCTCCTCATCTTCGGGACCCCATCCCAGGGCCCCGAAGATGAGGAGAAGCCCGGGGGAGTGCAGCCGCACTTCCCCAAGGTCCCGACGGGATCGCTGAGGCCGCGTCTGCCCGCCGGAGTGGGCAGACCAGAAGTGCTCAGCCGGCTCCAGCAGCAGCACAGAAGAGTGCTGGCCGCGTGGGGAGCCAGCAGGGGGAGCCAGGGGTGGGCTCCCTGGGCTGCCCTCCAACCCTGGTGACACACGAGGGTCCCGGGTGGGACCGGGACCCTCCGAACAACAGAGTTGGCTTCGGGGGCCCGGGTGGGACTGGGCCCCCCAACAGCGGGCAGAGCGGCTGGGGGTGGGCTCCCAGGTCCGCATCCTCTCACCTGGGGGTCTGGGTGGGACCAGGCCCCCCACCGAGGCCCAAGACGCAGCCAGAGGCCACAGAGCGGCTCTCCCCGAAGCAGCGGGAGAGCCGCTCATCATTTATGCGGACAGGCCCATAATCCCTTGCAGGCCAGGACCGGCCTGAAAGGGCAACCCGGCGGTTTCTTGGCTTGTGGTGGCCCCAGGAGAACGGGGTCACCACCCTACAGGTGCAAAGGTGCTGGGGAGCTGCTGGAGAAGCGCAGTCTCCCCACAGCACAAAGAGCAAAATCCCACCCCAAGTGTCTTGGGTATTTAAAGGAATCAACCCCTTCAGGGCTCAACTTCAAGTTAACATCTTCTGGGCTGGAACTTTTGTTCTTCAGCTGAGGGTGTTTTGATAATTGCATCAAGGAGTGAAGAGCTGAGTGGGGGATGTCTGCAGAAGGGCATCCCCTGGAGGTGAAGAGGTGTAATTGCACTGAAATGCAGTTAGTAATGGTTATTTCTTTTAGAGGGACTGATGTTCAGTGTGCAGTATAGGTGTAAGGTGATGTCATAAGCGAAGTCGATTTAAGTGGCTAGACACTCCTGCTCGGGTGTTGGACTGTATTTACAACTTAATCGTGTGATCATCTGTGATGCATTGGCAAAATACTCGAAAATATCGGAGCGTGCTACAAGAAACTGCATTTCCCAGAATGCCAGGGGCGAACCATGCGTGAGAGGTCAGTGGTGTGCTCCCACATCCTGTTGTCTATTTAAAGTACTTCCTTGAGTCATTCAGCTGACGAGCTCGTGGATGAAGCACCTGCGCTACAGTGAGAGGTACCGGACCTGATATAATGTTTGGTAACCTACTCAGCAAACCACAAAAAAACAAAACTGTAGTCTCTACTGATGATGGTTAAAAAACCAGAAACACGTATCTAGAGATCAGTACTATCTGCCCCAACCTTGGCGAAATACTCGAAAATATCGGAGCGAGCTACAATAGACTGCTTTTCCCAGAATGCCAGGGGCGAACCATGCCTGAGAGGTCAGCGGTTGCTCCCACATCCCGTTGTCTAATTTAAAGTTCTCCCTGGAGTCATTGAGCTGACGAGCTCGTGTATGAAGCACCTGCACGCCAGTGAGAGGTACCGGACCTGATATAATGTTTGGCAGCCTACTCAGCTAACCCCAAAATACAAGACTGTATTCTCTACTAATGACGGTTAATAAACCAGAAACACGTGTCTAGAGATCAGCACTATCTGCACCAACCTTGGTGAAATACTCAAAAATATGGGAGCAAGCTACAAGAGACTGCATTTCCCAAAATGCCTGTGGCAAACCATGCCTGAGAGGTCAGCGGTGTGCTCCCACAGCCTGTTGTCTATTTAAAGTACTCCCTTGAGTCATTGAGCTGATGAGCTCGTGGATGAAGCACCTACGCGCCAGTGAGAGGTACCGGACCCGATATAATGTTTGGAGGCATTCTCAGCAAACCCCAAAATACAAGACTGTATTCTCTACTGATGACGGTTAACAAACCAGAAACACGTGTCAAGAGATCAGCACTATCTGCCCCAACCTTAGCGAAATACTCGAAAATATCGGAGCGAGCTACAAGAGACTGCATTTCCCCGAATGCCAGGGGCGAACATTGCCTGAGAGGTCAGCGGTGTGCTCCCACATCCTGTTGTCTATTTAAAGTACTCCCTTGAGTCATTGAGCTGACGAGCGCGTGGATGAAGCACCTGCGCGCCAGTGAGAGGTACCGGACCCAATATAATGTTTGGCAGCATTCTCAGCAAACTCCAAAATACAAGACTGTATTCTCTACTGATGACGGTTAACAAACCAGAAACACGTGCCTAGAGATCAGCACTATCTGTGCCAACCTTGGCAAAATAATAGAAAATATTTGAGCGAGCTACAAGAGACTGCATTTCCCAGAAGGCCAGGGGCGAACCATACCTGAGAGGTCAGAGGTGTTCTCCCACATCCTGTTGTCTATTTAAAGTACTCCCTTGAGTCATTGAGCTGACGAGCTCGTGGATGAAGCACCTGCGCGACAGTGAGAGGTACCGGACCTGATGTAATGTTTGGCAGCCTACTCAGCAAACCCCAAAATACAAGACTGTATTCTCTACTGATGATGGTTAATAAACCAGAAACACGTGTCTAGAGATCAGCACTATCTGCGCCAACCTTGACCAAATACTCAAAAATATCGAAGCGAGCTACAAGAAACTGCATTTCCCAGAATGCCAGGGGCGAACCATGCCTGAGAGGTCAGTGATGTGCCCCCACATACTGTTGTCTATTTAAAGTACTCCCTTGAGTCATTGAGCTGATGAGCTCGTGGATGAAGCACCTCTGCACCAGTGAGAGGTACCGGACCCGATATAATGTTTGGCAGCATTCTCAGCAAACCCCAAAATACAAGACTGTATTCTCTACTGATGACGGTTAACAAACCAGAAACACGTGTCTAGAGATCAGCACTATCTGTGCCAACCTTGGCAAAATAATTGAAAATATTTGAGCGAGCTACAAGAGACTGCATTTCCCAGAAGGATAGAGGCGAACCATTACCTGAGAGGTCAGCGGTGTGCTCCCACATCCCGTTGTCTATTTAAAGTACTCCCTTGAGTCATTGAGCGGACGAGCTCATGGATGAAGCACCTGCGCGCCAGTGAGAGGTACCGGACCTGATATCATGTTTGGCAACCTACTCCGCAAACCCCAAAAAACTAGACTGTATTCTCTACTGATGACGGTTAATAAACCAGAAACACGTGTCTAGAGATCAGCACTATCTGCCCCAACCTTGGCGAAATACTAGAAAATATCACAGCGAGCTACAAGAGACTGAATTTCCCAGAATGCCAGGGGCGAACCATGCCTGAGATGTCAGCGGTGTGCTCCCACATCCCATTGTCTAATTTTAAGTTGTCCCTTGAGTCATTGAGCTGACGAGCTCTTGGATGAAGCACCTGCGCGCCAGTGAGAGGTACCGGACCTGATATAATGTTTTGCAGCCTACTCAGCAAACCCCAAAATACTAGAATGTATTCTCTACTGATAACGGTTAACAAACCAGAAACACGTGTCTAGGGATCAGCACTATCTGCACCAACCTTGGCGAAATACTCGAAAATATCGGAGCGATCTACAAGAGACTGCATTTCCCAAAATGCCAGGGGCAAACCATGCCTGAGAGGTCAGCGGTGTGCTCCCACAGCCTGTTGTCTATTTAAAGTACTCCCTTGAGTCATTGAGCTGATGAGCTCGTGGATGAAGCACCTGAGCGCCAGTGAGAGGTACCGGACCTGATATAATGTTTGGCAGTCTACTTACCAAACCCCAAAAGACAAGACTGTATTCTCTACTAATGACGGTTAATAAACCAGAAACACGTGTCTAGAGATCAGCACTATCTGCCCCAACCGTGGCGAAATACTAGAAAATATCAGAGCGAGCTACAAGAGACTGAATTTCCCAGAATGCCAGGGGCGAACCATGCCTGAGAGGTCAGCGGTGTGCTCCCACATCCCATTGTCTAATTTAAAGTTCTCCCTTGAGTCATTGAGCTGACGAGCTCTTGGATGAAGCACCTGAGCGCCAGTGAGAGGTACCGGACCTGATATAATGTTTTGCAGCCTACTCAGCAAACCCCAAAATACAAGAATGTATTCTCTACTGATGACGGTTAACAAACCAGAAACACGTGTCTAGGGATCAGCACTATCTGCGCTAACCTTGGCGAAATACTCGAAAATATCGGAGCGAGCTACAAGAGACTGCATTTCCCAGAATGCCAGGGGCGAACCATGCCTGAGAAGTCAGTGGTGTGCTCCCACATACTGTTGTCTATTTAAAGTACTCCCTTGAGTCATTGAGCTGACGAGCTCGTGGATGAAGCACCTGCGCGACAGTGAGAGGTACCGGATCTGATATAATGTTTGGTAGCCTACTCAGCAAACCCCAAAATACAAGACTGTATTCTCTACTGATGATGGTTAATAAACCAGAAACACGTGTCTAGAGATCAGCACAATCTGCACCAACTATGGCGAAATACTAAAAAATAACGGAGCGAGCTACAAGAGACTGCATTTCCCAAAATGCCAGGGGCAAACCATGCCTGAGAGGTCAGCGGTGTGCTCCCAGAGCCTGTTGTTTATTTAAAGTACTCCCTTGAGTCATTGAGCTGATGCTCTCGTGGATGAAGCACCTCCGCACCAGTGAGAGGTACCGGACCCGATATAATGTTTAGCAGCATTCTCAACAAACCCCAAAATACAAGACTGTATTCTCTACTGATGACGGTTAACAAACCAGAAACACGTGTCTGGAGATCAGCACTATCTGTGCCAACCTTGGCAAAATAATTGAAAATATTTGAACGAGCTACAAGAGACTGAATTTCCCAGAATGCCAGGGGCGAACCATGCCTGAGAGGTCAGCGGTGTGCTCCCACTTCCGATTGTCTAATTTAAAGTTCTCCCTTGAGTCATTGAGCTGACGAGCTCTTGGATGAAGCACCTGCGCGCCAGTGAGAGGTACCGGACCTGATATCATGTTTGGCAACCTACTCCGCAAACCCCAAAAAACTAGACTGTATTCTCTACTGATGACGGTTAATAAACCAGAAACACGTGTCTAGAGATCAGCACTATCTGCCCCAACCTTGGCGAAATACTACAAAATATCAGAGTGAGCTACAAGAGACTGAATTTCCCAGAATGCCAGGGGCGAACCATGCCTGAGATGTCAGCGGTGTGCTCCCACATGCCATTGTCTAATTTTAAGTTGTCCCTTGAGTCATTGAGCTGACGAGCTCTTGGATGAAGCACCTGCGCGCCAGTGAGAGGTACCGGACCTGATATAATGTTTTGCAGCCTACTCAGCAAACCCCAAAATACTAGAATGTATTCTCTACTGATAACGGTTAACAAACCAGAAACACGTGTCTAGGGATCAGCACTATCTGCGCCAACCTTGGCGAAATACTCGAAAATATCGGAGCGATCTACAAGAGACTGCATTTCCCAAAATGCCAGGGGCAAACCATGCCTGAGAGGTCAGCGGTGTGCTCCCACAGCCTGTTGTCTATTTAAAGTACTCCCTTGAGTCATTGAGCTGATGAGCTCGTGGATGAAGCACCTGAGCGCCAGTGAGAGGTACCGGACCTGATATAATGTTTGGCAGTCTACTTACCAAACCCCAAAAGACAAGACTGTATTCTCTACTGATGACGGTTAATAAACCAGAAACACGTGTCTAGAGATCAGCACTATCTGCCCCAACCGTGGCGAAATACTAGAAAATATCAGAGCGAGCTACAAGAGACTGAATTTCCCAGAATGCCAGGGGCGAACCATGCCTGAGAGGTCAGCGGTGTGCTCCCACATCCCATTGTCTAATTTAAAGTTCTCCCTTGAGTCATTGAGCTGACGAGCTCTTGGATGAAGCACCTGCGCGCCAGTGACATGTACGGGACCTGATATAATGTTTGGCCACCTACTCAGCAAACCCCAAAATACAAAACTGTATTCTCTACTTATGACAGCTAATAAACCAGAAACACGTGTCTAGAGATCAGTGCTATCTACGCCAACCTTGGCAAAATACTCTAAAATATCAGAGCTAGCTACAAGAGACTGTATTTCCCAGAATGCCAGGGGCGAACATTGCCTGAGAGGTCAGCGGTGTGCTCCCACATCCTGTTGTCTATTTAAAGTACTCCTGTGAGTCATTGAGCTGAGGAGCTTGTGGATGAAGCACCTGCGTTCCAGTGAGAGGTACCGGACCTGATATAATGTTTGGCAGCCTACTCAGCAAATACAACACTGTATTCTCTACTGATGATGGTTAATAAACAAGAAACACATGTCTAGAGATCAGCACTATCTGTGCCAACCTTGGCGAAATACTCGAAAATATCGGAGTGAGCTACAAGACACTGCATTTCCCAGAATGCCAGGGGCGAACCATGCCTGAGAGGTGAGCGGTGTGCTGCCACATCCTGTTGTCTATTTAAAGTACTCCCTTAGGTCATTGAGCTGAAGAGCTTGTGGATGAAGCACCTGCGCGACAGTGAGAGGTGCCGGACCTGATATAATGTTTGGCAGCCTTCTCAGCAAACCCCAAAATACAAGACTGTATTTTCTACTGATGACGGTTAATAAACCAGAAATGCGTGTCTAGAGATCATCACTATCTGCACCAACCTTGCCGAAATACTCGAAAATTTAGGAGCGAGCTACGAGACTGCATTTCCAGAATGCCAGGGGCAAACCATTCCTGGGAGGTCAGCGGTGTGCTCCCACATCCTGTTGTCACGTTGTGTTTTGGGCTGTATCTTGTTGTGGGTACCAGACCTACCCACACAAGTGAGGTACCATTTTTATAAGAAGACTTTGGGGAATGCGGGCTGGGTGGAAATTTGTGGATCCATGCAGATTCCAGAACTTTCCATCACAGAAATATGAGGAAATGTGTTTTTTGTTTACAAAGTTTGAGGTTTGCAAGGGATTTTGGGTAACAGAACCTGGTGAGAGCAAGACAAGTCACCCCATCCTGGATTCTCTTGCATGTCTAGTTTTCAGAAATGTATAGTTTTGCTAGGTTCCCCTAGGCGCCGGCAGAGCTAGGGTTCAAAATCCACAGCTCAGCACTTTAAAAAAAGGGTCAATTTTCACAGTAAAAATATGGTGTGTCCACGTTGCGTTTTGGGCCTTTTCCTGTTGTGGGCACTAGACCTACCCACACAAGTAAGGTACCATCGTTATGGGAAGACTTTGGAAAATGCAGGGTGGGTGGAATGTTGTGGATCTACGCAGATTCCTGAACTTTCCATCACAGAAATGTAAGCAAAATGTTTTTTTAACCAAGTTTGAGGTTTGCAAGGGATTCTGGGTAACAGAACTTGGTGAGAGCCAGACTAGGCATCCCATCCTGGATTCCCCTGCGTGTCTATTTTTCAAAAATGTATAGACTGGCTAGGTTTCCCTAGGTGCCGGCAGATATAGGGTTCAAAATTCACAGCTAGGAACTTGGCAAACAAAGGATCAGTTTTCACTGTAAACATGTTGTGTGTCCATGTTGTGTTTTGGGCCATTTACTGTCGTGGGCACTAGGCCTACCCACACAAGTGAGGTACCATTTTTATCAGGATAATTAGGGTAACACAGAACTGTAGAGCAACTGATATTACCCATTGACTTTTTTTATGCATTTCTGCCCTCCAAATGAGACAATGTGTAAAAAAAAAGTCACTTTGAAAAATGGCCTGTAATTCACATGCTAGTATGCCTACTCACAAATTCGGAGATGTGCAAATAGCTACTGTTTCTAAACTCTACATCTTGTTCCAATTCCAGAAATACATAGGTGTCTTTCATACTGATTTTTCACTGTTTATATTTTCCCAAATGAATTGCTATATACCAGGTACATAATACAAGCTATTGAAAGATGCTGCTTAGTTATTGGCTCTGGGTTCGTCAGGTTCTTTGTGAACCTACAAGTCCTATATCTCCCCAAAACCAGAAAGGTCCAGCGTATGTAAGGGTATATTGCTTCAAACAATCTGCTATACTTAGAAGAAAATATTTTTCCTATTTTCAACTGTTAGTTTCTATAAAAAAAACTTGAAGGATCTACACAATGACCCCTGGCTGAATTCAGAATTGTGTCTACTTTTCTGAAATGTATAGTTTTGTAGGATCCATTATTGCTGTCATACCCATTTCTACCATTAACTGGAAGAAGGTTAAAAGCACAACAAATAGCAAAAATAGGCTATGTCCCAGTAAAATGCCAAAACTGTGTAAATGATTTTGGTTCTCTGAGATAAGTATGTCAGTCCCTGAAAGCTGGGAAGAAGGCAATTTCAGCAGCACAAACCCTTTGTTAATGACATTTGTAGGGAAAGAAAACCAGACGCTTTTATTTCACTTTTTTCTCATTCCCCCCATCCCCCAAAAGAAGTTGCTGTATTTTGGCTAATTCCTGGGTCCCCTCAAGGGGAATCAACAAACCCTGGGTACCTTTACAATCCCCATGATGTTGGAAGAAAAGGACATACATTTTGCGTGGATATCTTATGTGGTCCAAAAGGTACAGGGAGAGATGCGTGTACTACCCAAAATAGCAAAGAAAAGGCCTAGCAAAGGGGGGGAAAGGCCTCGCAGCAAAGGGGTCAAAGTGATTTATTTTTTAATTGCAGGAACAAAGTGGTCAAGCATGATATATGGTGGGATGTTGTTCCATATGTTTGGCATTTTTTAACTTTGTGTGAAGCTACTAGAAACTATAGATAGTGTTTCAAGCCCTCTTCTAGTCAGAGTTAGTCTGACAGCAAAGTATAATGTGAAATGAAAGATTTAAAGAGCTACTACCTTATTTAGTATCATCACTGGTAAATACAGGCTTGATGCTGCGTGACTTCAACATATAACCAGGTCCTAGATGCAGGCAAATGTGACCACAAGATTTTATCCATACACCGGATGGTTAAAACAACTGCCCACTTCACAGAATGTGCACTTTTGTAGTCTAGAACTGGATGTTATGACTTGTTTTATAAATGCGATCATATTGCATCTATAGGACCGAGACATTTAGGGGCAGATTTAAATGTTTTCATTATTTCACTCTTCAGCACACATCAAATTTACATAAAGGTTTCCCCATTATGGTTGAAAAAGTTCATTTGATCATAGTCATACAGGTAAATAATCAACAATTTCATCCGCTATTCGTTGTTTTATTTCCTCGTTCTTGTCTCTTAGTATTCAAAACAGCCACAGCCAACACATGTTTCGTCACTATTAGGAGGTCTTTCATGCAACTTCCTCAAGGCTAATGCTTCAAATCCGTAATCTTTGAAATGTGGTGATAATTCGGACCCACATTGGGGTTCCAATTCCTGCGACGCGCCCACATGGTTCAGTCAAATTCAATATCTCCTTATTAATCCTCAATTTAGGTACCTTCTGCTTTAGTATCCCTAGAACCGCACGTCGCTCCACGTTGTAACCTCGTTTCCTTTTTTTTCATGCCACTCAGAGCTGAAAGCAAATTTTCTGAGTTGCATGAAAGGGAGACAGCAGAAATGTGCCACATCAATTAATATATGGCGCTTGCCTGCGGTCTGCTAGAGTACTTTGTGCTGCCTAATATCAACGGAGGTACCCTTGCACTATGGAGCAAAGGTGCCTGTGTTAGTGGTAGGATTGTTGTGGCAGGAGGTGAGACCTTCCTGCAGAAAAACAATCCTTAATGACATTTACTTCTTTCTATATGTGCTGCAGAATGTAGCACATATAGGAAGAGGAAGTAACAAGGAGGATTAAAGATATTTCTCCTCATTACAGCTTTTTCAGGGAGGGGTAGCTTTTTGACTCATGCCAAGGTTTACCTGCTTTAGTCTATCTATAAATGCTCCAACATCCATGGGTGGATGCATGAGAATGCCCATGCTCAACCAATGGAACACTACCCTAACACAAAGTAAGGCAACGCAGCACAATGCATTGCCTTTGTTACATTTTGGGAAGAATCTCATGCAAGGCCAGGCAAATCAGATTTGCGTGGCTTTGTAAATATAAATAACATTTTGCGTCATAGCTGCACCAATAAAGTGGTGCATCTGCATTGCAAAATGTTAGAAAATCTGTCCCTTGGTCTTTAAAGCAGCTATGGCAAAGCATGCACTGCAGGACACAGTTCCTTAAACTTGCCTTAGTGGCTACTAGCTATCAGGAAGAGATACTCGTAAGAAGGGGGTTGAAATGTGCCACAACTATACACTACTTCCTAAAGAAGAGGAGAAAAGGGAAAAAATATTTTTTTATAAATAACCCTCACCCACTCTAATTTTGGCATGTGGCAATCTCAACTGCTTTCTCCCTTCCTTTTGGGGTCCCACAGTGATCCTCATTCAGTCCAACGTTATCCAACGTACATGTAAAAGGACTTGCTTCTCTGAATAAAACCTTTGCCTTCTCTCCAACCTCCTATGCTAACAACACTCACTATGTGGTTTCAGGTTTTAACAATGATAACAACAATTGCACCAAATTCCACAACTGCTTCCGTACTTTCTGTCTATGGATGAACAAACATTGCATAAAGCTAAATTCAGGAAAGGCTGAGGTTGTGCTATTTGGAAACCACACTCCTATCTGGGCACCATCCTGGTGGCCAGAGGAATGGGGGATTCTTCCTAACCCCGTGACTAAGGAGAAGATCTAAGGAGTTATCATTGACAATAAACAAAATTTTGGTAGCCAGGTCAATGCTGGTGTTTCCTCCTCATTCTTTACCCTGAGGAAAATCAAATCAAAAGAACTGTCATCACTACTTTAGTCTTATCTAAGCTAGACTACTGCAATGGCCTATATGTGAATATGCAGGAGTAGCATCTGAATAGACTACAGACTCTGCAAAATGAGGCAGCTAGGTTGCTATTGGGCATTCCCAGATTTCATTCAGTCTTCCAGTCAATCTATAAGCTACACTGATTGCCAGTCAGCAGTCGTATCAAATTCAAAGCTCTCAGTATTGCCCATAAGGCGTTGCATGACACCAGCCCAAGTTTCTGAGGCAGGTCTTTGACAGGTACAAACTAAGCAGAATCCCCTCAGGCCAAGAAAATGATGGTCCCCAGATTCTGAAGGATGAACTTTGGAAGGAGAAGCTTCATCTTAGGGGTGAATAATTTCTGGAACCATCTTCCTCCATGTCTCACCGCCTTGCCCTCTCTGACTTCCTTTAGGAAGGAGTTGAAAATGTGGCTTTTTAATAACTTAGGATCTCATTCCAGTTGTGTTCGAGACAAGTGAAGTTAGCGCCAAGACACCTCTGGATAAATGAGCACTCTATAACATTAACATTGACATGCTTCATCCTTCTGTTCACCCTGACCCCTAAAACTCAGGGTGGGCTCGACCATATTCCTCTTGTCACAAAAGCAAGGTCCTACATCAAGGACACTAAGCACCTGCTTACCCTACTAAAAAAAGTGGAGTTTGATCCCTCCACAGAAACAATGTTGAGCCTCGACGTTGAGGCCTACTATACCAGCATCCTAAACGGTGAGAGCCTGTGGGTAATCTCCGATCTGATGCTATCACAAGAATGGGGATGGGCAGCCCCAGTCCGTTGGATCATGATTTTGACAGAACTGACATTAACAGAGAATGTTTTCTCTTTTGAAGACCGAATGTACTTACTATGACATGTGAAAATCCATGGGGAGTACATTTGCACCAAGCATAGCCTGCCTCTACATGGGTTGGTTTGAAGAGGAGAACATATGGACCAACAACCGGTTCAATTACCAAATAAGGTTAACCAGGCGGTATATTGAAGCCATTTTGATCATTTGGCATTAAGAGGAAGCCATCATTTAATCATTCATGACTTGGCTATATAGCAAATATCCCTATTTGAGATTCACAATAATGGCAGATAGGAATACTGTACCCTTTCTTGGCATCACCATCACCGTAAAGAATGGGAGACTAATCAGTTCTTTATACATGAAGTCCACAGACTGGACCAGGCTTCTGCATTTCAAGAGCGTCCAGCCCTGGGCCCTCAGGGAAATCTGCCCATGGGGCAGCTTCTACATATCAGAAGAAATGGTTTGGAAATTCAAGACCTCAAAAAGGAAGCTGTGACCTTTACCAAAAATATAAAGAAAAAGAATATCAAGAAAAGAGAACACAACACCCCTAGAGATGCCTTATTTGAGTTCAACAGCAAACAGAACAACGATTCTTTAAACTTTGTGAGTATCTACAACTCCTTATCCAACAATATCAATAAGATTGTGAACACACAGTGGCGCATACTCACATCTAATCACTTGATTTTGAATAAACCACTCTTCTTGTTCAAATTAAACGGGAGTATCAGCGACAGATTGGTTCATAGTAGGACATGGCAGGGAGTTCAGAGCAACAAACCACACTTTGGGACCTCCCTCCGGTGACAGGACATTTGCCTTGTGGCAACTGGCATTCCGTCCATCATTTGTTCCTTTGGCTTCTCACGCCCTAAGAGGGAAGGCTATGCCCAGACGTGGGTTCCCTGCTAATTGCGCCACTGGATTCAAGCTAGCTTGACTGATGAGGGGTGATGCCCCGAAACCCGTCGCAGGCTGCTTGTTTCCGGTCCAAGGAGGACCTGGCTTGGCAGCTCGGGCTGGACTGTTCTAATGAAGAATAGGGTCAAGACTTAATTTGCACATGGCTGGGTCCAAACTCGGGTGGCATGGTGAGCAGAAGAATGATGGATTAAACCAAGATCTTTGTGACAGGGGATGAATGTTTGCATTGTTCAGCATTCTTTGTCCATCATTTGATCCTTTAACATTTTAAACCAAGCAAGAGGGAGATAAAAAAAAAATTGTCGAAAGAATGTATTTTTCCCATTGACTTATATTGAAACTAAGGCAATCTGCCCGAATAGGGTCTATTGGTATGTATGGTGACAGACAATCAGCATTTCATTTTTGGCAGCTTAATAACATAGCGCAAACAAAAAGACAGTTCTGTAACTACGTTTTTGTTTGTGCTAAGGAATCTGCCAAAAATGAAATGTTGAAGCATGTCACATGCTCTAATCTCTCCCTCAAACAATAAAGGACACAGTGTTAACCTTTGATGTCAGAAGTAATTCTTTGTGGGGGAAATTGGAGCATGCGTGACAGGCATCAACACATTATTTTTGGCAGTTTTGCAAAACTCGGAATCAGGTTTCTGTATGCAGGAAACCGATGGGAAGCTAGCCTTGAAATCGGTAGTTTGCCTCCTAAATCGGGAGGGTTGGCATGTATGAATTTGTTTAAATATCCAAATAGGAACCAGGCACCCCGGGGACTACACTAGTCATGATTCCCAGGACCCGATGCACAGTACTGTATGCGCCGGTTTCTCCCAAGTTCCCTCATACACGTGTGTCTCACGACAGGAGCTCTAGGCGAGCACACCCTTAAATGTAATTGCCCAATCATGGCAGTACTTACACCTGAATATTATTAGCCCAAATGAGCAAAAACGATGCTAGGCCCAGGGGGAAAATCAGCACATTCAGATTGGTCATCTTAGGTGAAAACAATGTCCAGCTGGCCTGACCACAGGAAATAACACACACGATCTTCCGGTATTTGGGAACCACAACCCGGGGAAGGCAGAGCCAAATAGATTATACTGAGGGTAGGGACCCTTGAAAATGTAAGTACTACCTGCATTTAAGATTACACATTATATTGGATATTCTGGCAGCAGCATTCCTTTAAGCAAAACGTGATGTTTTAAAGTGGTCTGAATTCAAGATCCCTGTTTTTTCCAAAAATGTACACTATGGTAAAATGCTTTTTATTTAGAGTTTGACTACAGAGCCTACCCCCTTCACCCTTCTAAGGGTTTAGAGGCACCTAATTAGAGGAAGAGTGATGATTAAGGCATGAAAACTATTGTAGCATGTTGCATTGTTTGTATGCATCCCACGACCCTTTTGTATCCTCATATTATGGTCAGAGTGTATTGTTTTGCATAGTAGCTTGAGTCAGAATTTGATATGACTCTGCTGAAGATTAATAACTGGTGAGTGTTATGTTGTGAGAGAGTGCATGCACCAGAACGGTGTGTTGCAAACCAATATTAACCATCACACGCACAGTATGAGATTCTTTATTACAGTGAGTGAGGCACCGATGATTGACGCATATGGGTCACAGCCTAGTGAAGGTGAAGAGAGAGACATACGTTTGGGAGGTGTGCATGTTACGCTTGAAAAGCCACACACTTTAGAACAATTGTTTGATGCCATGTACTTCTGTCTTACAGGTAAATTTGGATTGGCAAGTATAATGCTACCAGTGCATGCCTTGATTTAGTATGTATGCCACATAAAAAACTCTTCACGTAAAGATATGTCACTGGGAGAGTATTAAGAAACAAACCTACCCTTATTAAAAAAGCCCATTACCTAAACAGTCCATTAGCACAGGGCTGAAATATGTTGGTGGATTGAAAGGCCATAAGTCCATTATATCCTTCCTTACGGTCGTACTTTAATTTTAATCTTTCCCATCCACCCCCTAATAAAGGGATACCTTGGGAGTGGATGAGGGATTTTTATTTTAGAGTTACGCCTCCTGGATTATAATATCAAAATGGGAAAGACTGTTGTTTGCAAAATTGGAATGTTGGAAACACATTTTTGAATTGCACTGTGCACTTTAAGACTCAATAAGGATTTGGAAGCAGAATGGGACATGGAAGGGGTTACCACCACTCTTTCTGAATTGCAATGTAATTTAACAAGGGCCAGTGACTGCAATTGTGATTGCAAACCATTGATAAAGACACTTGGAAAAGGGGAGGCTTCCACTTTGTGGATGTGAACTGTTACATTCAGACAGCAGTACAGAGAACCATGGCATGCTCCCTCCTAATGCGTTTTACAGAAAGCTTATTGTGTTTTCTTAATTATAGCATCAGTCTCGTTAAGAAACAGGGGCTGCAATAAAAAAAAAAGGTGTAACTCTGCCAATCCAAATCATGGATGGTGCTCTGCCAAGTCTTAAAGGTGTCAATTTCCGCTTTTGCAGCAGAGTTGCTGGTGTTTTCAATTATGCTTAATTAACATTGACTGGTCAAGATACTATATTGTCTTTTTGTGATGCAACAGATTTGTACATTCATCACTGTACAAAATAAATTCCGGGTTTCAAAGCAGTCACTGCACTGTAACTGGTTTGTTGCTTGACCTTTGGTGCATCAGGCCCTCAGTGGCTTGATGAGTTTGATAAGGAAGCTGGGGAAGGTGCTTACCCGTTTTAAAAGTTGCAAGTGGAAATAACTGCGGGAATCAGTGCTTTAATGGAAACCCTCCTACATTATTATTCGATTCCTGTCTTGTTCGACCTGGCATCCTTAATGTGGTTTCCCCTGTCTTTGTGCCTCTACCGCCTGTATTTGTTGACTTTGTGCTGGATTTAATTTTTGCTGGTTTAGGTACTCTGGGCACTTTGCCACTTCTGATCCGTGCCATAGTGCAAGTGCTCCCTGCGTAAATTGTGATTATGATTGGTTATCCATGATTGGCCTATTTGATTTACTGGTATGTCCCTAGCAAAATGCACTATGTGTGCCCAGGACCAGTAAATCAAATGGTACTAGTGGGCCTGAAGTACTGATTGTGCCACCCACACAGGAAACGTTTCAAATGTGTCCCAGACCTGCCCTTGCAGTGTCTCTACACCCAGTTTTTCACTTCCATGTCAACCTGGTTGCCAGGCCTCACACTTCCCTTGTCCTAAATGTAAGGCACCCCTAAGGTAGGACCAAGGAACACCGATGGGCATGGTGCAGTGTGTGGGAAAGGTAAGACACGTACTCGTGTGATTTACATGTCCTGATAGTGAAATACTGTGTATTTCGTTTTTCACTATTGCAAGGACTAGCTCTTCCATATGGCTATTATTGGAGCTACTTTGTAACATTTCACACATGTCACTTTCAATTGGGAACAGCTAGAGATTTGGAGTTTGGGCTCCCTGAGATCAGAATTTGATAACACATATTTTGGTAAAGGTGGTTTTTAAATTGTGTGTTTGAAAGTTGGAAGGTTCTTTTGCCTCTACCTGCCTGTGGAATCGACATCTGGATTAGACTTACAGGGGCTTGTTTGTGCATTCACTCCAGACAGTCACGCAAGGGGAGTTGAGGTGAGTCGTCATGGGTTAGAGTCAGTCATAGGATGAGTTGTCACTAACTCCTGAATAGGCTGTGGCTGCCTTTCACAATTCTATCTTCACCACCTGTAGTGTGGATGGACCAGAGAGGACAGAACTGGCTTTACTGAGCAAGAAAGACTTTCTTACAAAGACTTCAGTAGGAAAAAGGGGTAAAAGTAATAGACATAAAACATCAGACCTTTAGATTACTTTTGGACTAAGAGGACCCTGGCAAGAAGAAGAGCTGAAGAGCTGCCAGGAGGAGTACTGCCCATTTGCTGTGTGTTGCTTTGCTGGGTTTGCCTGCAGTTGCTGCTTCTGTCTGTGGTTAATCTATAGGGCTGGACATTTGCCTTTCTGTGGCATCCTGCTTAGCAAGATTCTCCAAGGGATTCAAGTAGAGCTTGCCTACTGTTAAGAATTCTCAGGGACACAAAGACTTTACTGGCAGCATCCCTGAACTCCACTGCTGGGAGTTCTGACCTACCATGTAATGCCAAACTCTGTTCTGGGCCCTAGAAGGTTGTTCCTGCTGCAAAGATCTACAAAGAACTGCTGCACGCCTAGTTCAGTACACCTGCCTCTCAAATCTGACACCACATCACCGACTCTGATGGAGCCTTGCTGTGCAGCTAAAAACGGCACATCGTCTGACTGCAGCTGAAGACAATGGTACAACGCCTGGTTGCCGCCGCGCATTGACCTCCATCATGTCCAGATTTCCATGATTCGCACCTGTGCACCATGCATCTTCGGTGCAGTACCCGCAGACCAGAACCGTTTTGGAATCGGCGCATCACTTCCACCTACAGTCTGGATTTGATGCATCATTTCTCTTGCGTGCAGCAGAACTGTCGCATTGCCTCCCCAAGGACTCAGGAACTGATGCATTGATGTGTTTTCTGACGCTTCCCTCCTCTGCAGCTGTTTAGCCTTGTGGATTTTATTTTGTGTTTTATATAGCGAGAAAAAGACCCAGAAATGTGTATCAGAGCACTTCACATACATATAGAATTGTAGTTTTAAACAGTATTAGAGCGTATCATATATATATATTTATATATATATATATATATATATATATTGAACAGCAACTTGTTGAAAAATTGCACTCCCTAACACAGGAACTTTTCCTTGAAGCTTATTTTATTCGAGCATGATAGAAACCGCCACCATCACCCACCAACATTTCGAACAAGAGATGTTCTTTTTCACGGTGAAAAAGAACATCTCTTGTTCGAAACGTTGGTGGGTGAGGGTGGCGGTTTCTATCATGCTCGAATAAAATAAGCTTCAAGGAAAAGTTCCTGTGTTCGGGAGTGCAATTTTTCAACAAGTTGCTGTTCAATATTCTACGAGGCTTGGTCTGGCCTCGAAAATGGCACCCGCTATATCAAGAGCGCACCGGTTACAAACTGTTTATTTGAAGATATATATATATATATATATATATATATATATATATATATATATATATATATATATATATAGTAGTTATAGTTAGGATTGATTTCCATAGGGAAATCGCAACATTCTATTTGGAATAACTTTGGCGCCGGTTGAGCAATCAGCCTGAATTATTCAGCAACTTTGCCTCGCGGCTCTCCGCTCCTTCCCTGAAAGTTTGGGGGGGATTCGTCAAGTGGGGGCCGAGATAAAAGGGGGTCCCAAAACGTGTTTTCCCCATGTTAATTTCCGTAGGGCGGTCTGTCGCACTTTTAGCTCGAACGGCTGAATGGATTTTCACCAAACTTGGCGAAATTGTAGGGACTGGTAGCCCAATGTGCCTTTGCTATGTATCAAGATATGTGCTCCAGAGGATTTTGAGTAATTTAGGTTAAAAAAATGTATATATCTGTAAGCTTGCCCCGGTGCGCGTACCGGAGAGCGCTCCGGGCGCGCCACGCAATCTGCGCACGGGAAGCTGATTGGCTCTCGGGTGTCTGTAAACATTCGAAACAGTTCTCAGCGGCCGCCATCTTGTGTCTCGGTAGGATCGAGACACAAGAGGTGGCAAAAAACAAAGGGGGAAATGACCAAAAGGGGGCAGGGTACACCCCCCCTGACTCCCTAGGTTTGATGTGGGGGCCATAAAAGTTTTTCTATTTTCGCGGGGGGAGCGCCCGGCACGCGCACCGGGGAGCGTACCGGGGAGCTTACTTTGGTGAAAAATAGTGAAAATAATAGCGTAAAATAATCATTTTGAGTGATTACAGGTAGGGTAGCTCTGAAAAGAGCTTTTGGGTTCTGTGGCTGTTTTAGGTACCTCCAAGTACGTCCCACACACACCGACACGCACACAACCCCACACCCCCACACCCACACACTCCCCACACACACCTCACACACGCACACCTCCACCCACACCCAAACACCCCACACCCCCACACTGACACCTTACACATCCACACCCACAATCACACATCCCACACACCCAGACACACACACACACCTCACCCCCAACACACACACACGCACACACAGATACCTCACAGACACACCTCACACATCTCACACACCTCCCCCCCACACACACACGCACACCTCACAGACACATCCACACATCCCACATATACACACACATCCTATACACATACTCCCCACACCCACACACACCCCACACACACCTCACACACCCACACTTCCTCCTACATCGAAACACCCCACACACCCACACCCACACATACACTTTACACAACCACATCCCCACCCACACCCACATACCCCACACAGATATACACCTCATCCCCCCAGACACACACACACACACACATACACACCTCACAGACACACCCCGCACATCCCCCACACACACCTCCCCCACCCCCACACATGGGGAAAACTCAGTGAAACACTAAAATAATAATTTAAAGTGCTTAGAGGTAGGGTATCTCTGAATAGAGTTGTTGTGTTGTGTGGGTGATTTAAGTACCAACATGTAGGTACCAATGCAGAGTCTTAAATTCAATGTACACCGTTTACTCTGTAGATAATTTGCATGTTGTTATAGAAGTTATTGTGGTATATGGAATCCATACCATAGTCTGTCAGGAAAACATAAAGAACATGGAGGCAGGAGATGAAAAAGAGATGTCAAATACACTTTGGAGATAATATAGTGGGAGAAAGGAAGTATCTATGAGCAAAATTACTATGTAAAACAAAAAAGTTGCACAGTATACTATAAGTTTGACTTTACATTATAATCAATTTGGTAGTAGTTTAAGATTTACATATAAAAATTGAATAATGTCTCAAACAATTTTAGAATTATTAAATATAAATTTATTTTTGAGATTCATTTTCAAAATTTAATAGAACGTCTAACATTTGACTGTCCGAAATGTCCTCGTTTTGAGTGAACATAACTTCCAACATTTGACTGTCAGAAACGTCCTCATATTGAATTAACAAATCCACAGATTCTACACATTGTAGAAGTTCATGGTCCCGTGATTCATCCATGAATTCCAAGTCATTGGGTTCAATGATTTCCTCATTGTTCATCTCTAGGACAATTTCAAAGGAAACGTTCTGTTCTCCTTCCATTTTTGTGCTGAAATTTGCATTAAAAAAAAATCAGTAGAAATATGGCACTATTGGGTTTAAGTTCAGACAGGTAGTTTTGATTTTTTAACAGTGAAGTTAACTTTGGGCAATGTATGGTAACAGGCAGGAAGTAGAAATATAAAGAAGTGCCTGTGAAGAAGCGTAAGTAAATTCATAATTATAGCAGAGAAGCCTAAGTCAATCCATAAATATAACAGAGGAGCCTATCTCAATCTATAACTATAGCAGAGGGACAGTAAATAACTATCAGAAAACGTTTTAAAAAAATAACTTAAAGTGCCCCTTACAAATTATCAACTTACTTTATAGAGAGGTGAAGAAGACAAAATGCGAAAATCCTTTCAAGATGTACCTCAGGTAGTTGTAGTCAAAATGGCCGTGTTTCCCTCTCATTTTTCATTTATATTTATGTACATAACCAATCAAATGTCAGGAAAAAAAATAGAAAATGAAAGTAACATTTTAATTGGTTGTCAATTCTAACACTTCAGATGTGTTTTTGTTAAGTAATTTACCTCAGGGTATTTAGAGAGGTCTACAGGCTAAATGGCTCAATGGAATTCCATCGAATTTGGGAAAATGGTAGGGATTTGTAAGTAGTATGAGCTATTCTATATTTGGTGAAAGTGTCTCCAGTGGTTTTTATGTAAATTAAGTTTTAACATTTTTTTAGAGCGCTTCCCGGTGCGCGCCCCGGTACGCGTACCGGCAGCGCTACGGGAGTCCTCCATTTTGTGTTTCGGTAGATTTAAGACAGAAAATGGAGGACAAACAATGTTGGGAATAGGTATAAGGGGGCATCGTAGGCACTCCTTGACCCTCTATGTTTTCTGAGGGGGTCTTAGGAGGCCCATATAGGCAAACCCAAAAAAAATGTTTCTATTTTTCGCGGGGGGAGCGCCCGGTACGCGCACCGGGAAGCGTACTGGGGAGCGTACTATGGTGAAAAATATTGAAAAAAGTTAGAAAAAGATAATCATTTGGAGTGATCAGAGATAGGGTAGCCCTGAAAAGGGCTTTTGGGTTCTGTGGCTGATTTAGGTACCTACAAGTAGGTACCAATGCACAGTCTTAAATTCAGGAGGAATATTCTATTCCCCTCATCTGAAAAGTGCACACCATCTTCCCTGTAGATATCTTGCATGTTGTAACGCAAGTTATTATTGTATACTGAACCCATTCCATAGTCTCTCATGTAAGCAGAAACAGATTTATTCACATGTTTCCGTGCTTTCTCAAATTATGGACAAAATTGATTGGACCACTCCCATTTCTGCCTTTGGCATATATTGGAATATACCAAGGCAGTTTGAGGAAAAAGTGCCATCAATTGATCAAAGGTGTCCTTTATAAGCATTTCCAGACCTACCCCAGTCAAAGTGCCTAAGTCATTTCCTCCACAGTGCACAATTAAAAGGTCAGGGTGTGGTAAATGCAAAAAGGTTTTCACCAATGGTATCAATTGGTGACATTTCAATCCTCTGTGGCCAATCCATTTAATCTTCACATTTGGTAAGTCAAGGTTGTGAAAATTTCTGGTAGCTGCATACCTTTGAGCCCAGTGGATATAGCTATGTCCAATAATCCAGACAGAATACATGGTGAGAGGAGATTCTGATGCAGTCAGATGAAGTGTGGAAAAGAAATGGCAGTTGGAACAATAGGAGTTTGCATAAAAAAAAACTGTGGAGTTTCAGTGCTCTTGAATCACAAGCAATGATTGGTAGAATGAGATAGTTGAAAGCTGAAAGTTAGGGTGCATGGTTGTGTTCTGTGTAAGAAGTAATTTGAATGGTTAAAAAAAAGTCATTTAAATAAACCTTGCACCAGAAAAGCTGGTGTATTAGCAGGTCAAATATCCTTGATGAGGTGATTTGCAACATTGTAGAATAAACTTTTAACCCTGGGAGCTCAGTGAGGAGGGAGATGCTATGGTAACAGGTAGAAAGGGCTGAGGGGGAAGGGTGTTGGTTTGAAAATACAGAGGGAAGAGATTTGATTAGTTACCATGAGCAATATGTGTGTAGAATTAGAGGTTTTCTGTGCATTTATGGTTTGCAGTGTCTGGAGAACATACCTTTTGCTCTGCTAAAGAAATATTGGTGTGTGTATCTGACACTGTTCTGAATCTCCTAAAATATTTGTAAAGGTGAGTTATGATTCATTTAATATACATAGAGACTTGTATACTCTACAAGCCTCACCACCTACGCTCCCCAGGAAAGCCCAAACAAGTACCTTTTTGCCCCATATTTAAAAATTTACGCATGTAGGTAGATCCGTCACTTTTTAAACCTCTGCGCCACATTATACTCAAAAATGTAAAAACCATTTATTTTCCCCAAAATCGTTTTTGACATCACATTTAGGAAACACAGCACAGATTGTATGTACAATCATCTGCCTCACAGCAGGGATAAGACTGAGGCAAAATCTTGCACCTGCCTCACAACAGGAATAAGAGTGAGGCAAACGCTTTCACATGGAGCTTCACTATTTTACAAAATACAATTCCTCTATGCAAACAAACTCAATATGCTTCCTACACTGATTTAAAACACAGGTAACCTCATTGTAAAGAGTCAAATTGACACCTGTCTCTAAGAATGCAGACAGGTATATGCTTCATGAAGCCTAGTCCACTGCACTCTTAGACACAAGCCTCACCACCTACGCTCCCCAGGAAAGACCAAACAAGTACCTTTTTGCCCCATATTTAAAAATTGACGCATGTAGGTAGATGCGTCACTTTTTAAACCTCTGCGCCACATTATACTCAAAAATGTAAAAACCATTTATTTTCCCCAAAATCGTTTTTGACATCACATATAGGAAACACAACACAGATCCTATTTACAATCATCTGCCTCACAGCAGGGATAAGACTGAGGCAAAGTCTTGCACCTGCTTCACAACAGGAATAAGACTGAGGCAAACGCTTTCACATGGAGCTTCACAATTTTACAAAATACAATTCCTCTATGCAAACAAACTCAATATGCTTCCTACACTGATTTAAAACACAGCTAACATCATTGTAAAGAGTCAAATTGACACCTGTGTCTAAGAATGCAGACAGGGATATGCTTAATGAAGCCTAGTCCACTGCACTCTTAGATACAAGCCTCACCACCACCTAGGCTCCCCAGGAAAGCCCAAACATGTATATTTTTGCCCCATATTTAAAAAGTGACGCATGTAGGTAGATGCGTCACTTTTTAAACCTCTGCGCCACATTATAATCAAAAATGTAAAAACCATTCATTTTCTCCAAAATCGTTTTTGACATCACATTTAGGAAACACAGCACAGATCCTATTTACAATCATCTGCCTCACAGCAGGAATAAGACTGAGGCAAAATCTTGCATCTGCCTCACAACAGGAATAAGACTGAGGCAAACGCTTTCACATGGAGCTTCACAATTTTATAAAATACAATTCTATATAACTATATAACTCAATACTTTCTCGGGAAGCATAGGTGGTGATGCCTGTGTATAAGAGTGCAGTGGACTTAGACATAGGTCTCATCTTCTTTGTACTTGTGGACAGAGCTGTCTTCCACTATACTCTTCAATATAGGCCTCACCTTTTGTGCACCCCTTGAGAATCCTCACCTGATCTGTAACCCTGTATAGATCGTTTGCTTTTTGTCATTGCTTTGTTGTTTGGTAATAGTGGTCTATAATGTGCTACTCTTTTCTTTAACACAGATTGAAATCGTTATTTGAAGAGTAACCAAAGATGCCCACAAAGGAAAGGACAAGAAAACAACGAAACCGGGAAAAATCGAAAACAGCAACGGAATTACAGCACTCTTCCACAACAAATACTTAAAAAAACAGGAACCAAGCTCCTGGTAAGACAACTAAGTCTTTTTTACGTAACATATGTACATCCCAAAAAAATGATGGACAGCATGTAGAAAAAAAAAATGAGAGAGTAAAATTGAAAAGGAAGGAGAGAACTTCAAAGAATCCTAAAACTGGAGCAGGAGAGAATAATAAGTATAGGAATAGAAGGCAGAATCAGTTTAGAGACATTCGTAGACGAATGTTTTGCAATAGAGTGGCTTTAAATTTGTTAAAAAACATTAGGAAAGGTAAACAGAGAGCTGCTTTTATAAGAAAAAGAAAAGTGTAGAGAAGATTGTTGATCAGGCTTTTGAAGTTAAGAAAAAAATATTTATTTTAATAATCAATAGAATTAGGAACTTAACAAGACAATTGATGTTTTCAAATCAAACAGTAGATGGAAAAGAGTAATTAATCGGACTCATTTTTGTAAAGTTTTTTCTGGAGAATGGATGCACAGTTCAAGTTGTGAGCCATTTTTTAATGAGGAGTGTTACTTCCAGGAGAATGATTTAGTGCATGCAGTTGACACCAGTGGTCGAGCGTATGAAGTGTAAGACGGTTGTCCGATTGAAAAAGAGAAACTTGTGCCTAGAGAACAAGAAGAGGTGTTATCTGATGGAGTTTTAGGGAGACGTACTAAGGTTCCAGTGTACACTTGGAAGTGTAGTAGTATTTGTAGTGTGCGACAGGAATCAATTGATTTGTTTTGTAATTTGTTACGTACATATAGTAAGAAAAGTATAAAGCAGAAAGTGAAGTTGTTTCAAGACTTAGATCCTTGCAGAGTGAGAGGAATCACAGGTTTGCAAGGCCATTCACTGGCTTGTCTTTCTAGAAAAGTCTGTCAGAGTGTTTTTCATCATTTTAGGATGTTAGCAGTGCATCATACCAAAATGAGGAAATTAGTGAGAATGTTGTATTAGGCAAAAAGTCCCGCACTTAAGCTTAAACAATTAAACAGTGCTCTTTGCATGGAACTGAATTAGATGTGAAGAAGATTTCTGAAGACATTGAGATTTGTTATTTTCGTGAAAAAGAGGACAGTGTAGAATTTGAGACAGCAATTCAAGGTAATGTGGAAGACAATGTACAGATTTTAAATACAGAAAAGTTTGAGAAGGAAATTACCAGGTTTAAGGTGAAATCAAGTGAAAGGCCGAATTTTACTTGTGTGTGTGTTGTCGACGGACTCATTATAAGATTCAGACTAGGTTAGTTGATTTATATGCAAAAAGTGAAACGATGGATAATTATGAGTGGAAAGATTTAGCAACTTATTTGTGGGTGGAGAATTGTTTTGAATTGAGTTCTGATCAGCGTATTTGTAAATATTGTTATGATAAATTAAACCAAACCAGAATGCCTGCTAGAGCTGTTAATAATAATCTGGAGTTGGTAGACATTCCCCGTGAATTGATGGATTTAAATACATATGAGGCTATTTTGATTCAATGTGTCCATCCTTTTTAGGCAATTGTTCGCATGGAGCCTAAGATAGGTAAATTGCCTCCTACAGATTTGCAGAGAGGATTAAAGGGAAGAGTTGTTTATTTGCCCCAAGATTTGAAAAAAAATATTGATACAATTGGTATAGAAAAAGTAGAAGAGGAACCTTTAGTTATTCTAGTTAATGGGGTTCCAACAAAGAGTAAAAAAATTTGGCAAGATTTAGTGGATGTTAGGAAAGTCAAAAAGGCAACGTTGTATTTAGTCAAAAACAATGAGTACTACAAAGATGTATGTGTTGCAGCAGAGGAAAAAGCTGCAGATGAAGACAGTGATTGTTCAGGCGGCCAAATTGAAAAAGTTGATGTGTCTAGAAGTGAAGAAATATATGAAGATTATACTGTTCATCCTTTGCATTCCAAAGAAGTAATGGGGAATGCAATTGAATTGTTTCAAATGAAAACAGCAAAAGGAAGTCCCATTAGTGTATGGGAAGAAAGTTTGGAAGCTCGTTGTTTTCCACAGCTATTTCCAACAGGTCGAGGTGGACGATATGACGATCGACCACTTCAAATTCCTGCATCTGAATATCGAACTGTAAGATTATATGCTGAAGATGCAAGGTTTCGTCAATGCATTCCCTATTTGTTTCATCTACTGTATGAAAGTGACTTGTCTGGGCTTTCTTATGCAGTAAACCATATTCTGAAAAGTGGAGCACATCCGCAAAATGTTTCGGCGAGGGGCTTTATGGAGAAAGTGAATCTGCAAGATAATATTTTAGAATCTCATCTAATCAATCTCATGGCATGTCAGCATAGTACAAATGAGTATTGGTACCATCGCCATGGGGAATTGAAATGTATGCTAAGAAACTTAGGAACTCCTACATGGTTCCTCACTCTTAGCTGTGCCGAGTATGCATGGGAGGACTTACTTCAATTTCTACGAGAGGCCAATGCTAATATACAAACTATAGAATTCAAAACACCTGGAGAACTGTGTTCTTTGGATCCAGTGAATGTATGCAGATATTTCAATCATAGATTTGAAGCTATGATGTCTTTTATTATCAACAAAAAAAATCCTCCCCTTGGAGAGGTTTTGGATTTCTTTTGGAGAAAGGAGTATCAAGCGAGAGGTGCTCCTCACATACATATGTTATTATGGATTAAAGATGCACCCAAATTTGGAACAGATTCAGATGAGACAGTGATGAGCTTCATTGAAAAGTATTCAACATGTGCTGTTCCGAAAACTACCGAAGAAAACAATTTAAGGCAACAAGTTTTACGCTTTCAATCCCATCGTTGTGGAAAGTACTGTCGTCGAAAATTCAGAAACAAGGACAAGTTCTACACAAAATGTCGTTTCGCTTTTCCACGACCAGTGATTTCTAAAGGAAGAGTACATAATTTAATGTCTTCTCTGCGACATACTGTGACGAGAAAATCACAAAAAAAATACATACAATTTAAAAAGAAACGAAGAGTACAAGTACATCAATGACTACAACCCAGTGATTTTGTCCATGTGGAATGCTAACATGGATATTCAATTCGTTGCTGACAACTCTATTGCTGTAGCTCGATATGTGACGTCTTACATCACAAAAAAAGGAAAGACAGAACTGAAGGAAATGTGGGAGGACATTTCACATGAAAAGAGCCTAAGCAAGAAATTGTACAGTTACAGTCTGAAGATGTTGTCGCATCGAGAAATTGGAGCATATGAATGTTCTGATCGATTGTCGTCAGCAAGTCTCAATGCCAAATCTAGAACCATCATTTGGGTGAGTCTAGGTCTTGCTGCAACACAAAATCGAGTTTTGAAATCTGTACAAGAGATAGAGTATTTGGCGGAGAAAGAACCAGAAAGTACTGATATTTTGAAGACAAACATGTTGGATACATACTATCCAAATAGAAGTCCTCACCTTGAGAACGTTTGTCTCTATGAAGTTCTGCAAAGATATTTTTATAAAAGAAACATCAGAGAAGATATCAATAATGGAATATATGGAATCATTGGATGTGAAGGATGTCTAGTGAAACAGAAAAAAGGTCATTTGATTAATCATCGAAAATTGAGTTGTGGAAATCCAGACAAAAGAGAATTTTACTATTTGGCTCTTTTGCAACTCTTTAAACCATGGCGAGAAGAAGAGGAACTACTTGGAGATTTTCTCTGTTATGAAGACTCTTTTAATGCTACGAAGGATACAATAGAATGTCCTGTTTTTCCAAATTATCTGCAAATGTTGAATGAAGAAATAGAGCAAGAATCAACAATTGCTGCAGAGATTGCGAGAGATAGTTCTCAAGGCAGTCAGAGTTCTGCTTCATTGAGTCAGGATCCACTAGGAGGACCAATTATCCAAAACGAAGCTGCCACTGCAATGGATGAAGTGGAAAGAGCTATGGAGCAAGCTCAAGAGGATGTAATTCATTTAGAAGATTTTGTGAAGCAATTAAACGTTGAACAGAAACTGATATATGATGAAGTCACAGAACAGGTTGAACATGGATTGAGTCATGAGAAGAAAGAGTGCTCATGTACATCATTTAAGCCTGTCCAACTGTACGTGAGTGGAGAAGCGGGAACTGGAAAAAGTTTTCTGATTAAAGCAATTGCATCTTATCTGCAGAAAAGGACTGAATCACCGCTGTCTTGTGTTGTTACCGCTCCAACTGGGCTGGCAGCACATAATATTAAAGGGATTACTTTACATCGTTTACTGATGCTGCCAGTGTAGCATGATAACAAATTGCAATATCACAAGCTATCTGGAGATGCGTGTTCCGAAGTTTCGAGAGTCCTGAAGAAAATGAAACTTCTTATCATTGATGAAGTAAGCATGGTGTCAAATATAATGCTTGCTTTTGTGCATTTGAGAATGCAAGAAATTCTTAGAACAGACTATGATGTTTTTTTGGAGGAAAACATATTATTGTTTTTGGAGATCTTCTGCAGTTGACTCCAGTGAAAGGACAACCTGTGTTCAAAATGCTCACACATGAAGATACCAGGAAGTGCCTAGGAAGCATTGGAAACGTTAATATATGGTTAAACTTCAAATATGCAGAACTGCTTCAAAATATGCGGCAGGCAAAGGATGAAGATTATAAAAATATTTTACAAGATGTAAGAGTAGGAAAAATAATTCAACAAGGGAAAGAAGCTTTACATGGACGGTTAATTTCTAATTTGTACCCAAATGAAAACATTCTTCCAGAGAATATTTTTAAGAAAATTAACGAGAAGAAATCTGCCATATGTTTGATGCCTACTTTGAAAGAATGTTCCATGTTCAACAACAAAATGCTGAAGTTAGAAAATGAAGAGATAGTGAAATTGGAAGCTATAGATAAAATAGAGCATATGGGAGCAACAATTATTTTGTCAGAAAATTTGAAATCAAAATTGGATTCTTTGGAGAAGACTATATCTAAAACTGCAGGTTTTGAAAAGACTCTGAATGTGTGTTTAAATTGTCGTTTTATTTTGAGAAGGAATTTAAATGTTGAAAGAGGTCTGGTAAATGGAGCAATGGGTCATGTTGTTGGTTTTGTGAATTACAAAAATAGAGATGGAGTTGAAATTTCAAAAATTAAATTTGATGGCATTGACGAAATAGAACAAATTTGTCGTTGTTCAGCTAGATTTTTGCTTGTGAAAGACTTATATGTTCGCCGAAAACAGTTTCCTGTTTGTTTGGCATATGCAGTGACAATTCATAAATCTCAAGGTTTAAGTGTAGATAGTGCTTTGGTGAACATTGGAAGTTCTGTGTTTAAAGAGGGTATGGCATATGTGGCATTATCACGAGTGAGAACTTTATCAGGATTGTACTTGATTGAGTGTGATGAAACAAAGATTTGTGCTGATCTAGATTGTGTTAAAGAATACAATCGGTTAAGAAGAGAGTATGCTCCACATTTGCCTCAATATCCTCTGATTGAAAAACGTGTGGTAGGCCGAAAAAGAAGAAATGAGAATAATTGCAGTAAGGTAGTAGCAAAAAGACAAAAAATAGATGAAACTGTAATTGTAAGCAGAAAGAAAAATGAATCTGTTGAAGATGTTGTTGGATTTCAGTTTGAAAACAGTTCTGGTGTCAACTGCTATGCTAATGTAGTAGTTAATGTGGTTTTTTTTCTTCAAAATTTACAAAAACAGATTGTCGAAAATCGGGAACAAACATTGTGCTGTTTATTGAATTCTGTGTTAGAGAAATGTAGTAGTGATAGAGGAAAAATAGAAAGTGTTTCAGAAATTAGAAATCTTGTAGACATATGTTCAGGTCAAAATCAATTTTCACAGATAATTCAGCAGGATTGCCAGGAATTTTTAATGTATATGTTTGATGTATTGGAAGATAAAGGAGTAGATATCAAAAATCTTTTTAATCTTTCTTATCAATGGCAACATGACTGTGATAACTGTGCTTCATCAAGTACTACTAGAATAGACTCTGAAAGATTTATATATTTGACTTTACCAGACTGCAAATCAGTGCCTTTTAATAATCTAGTTAAAGCAGCTGATCACAATATGGTGTGTACCCAATGTAAGTCTACAATGCTGTCCACATTATTTCTACAAAATTATGGTCACTATGTCATTTTAATGTTCCAACGATGTAGACCTGATGGAACTGTGGAGAAGCGTGGCTCAGTGGTTAGAGGCGGCAGACCCGGAAGCTGAGATCGGCCGTGGACCAGAGTTCGATTCCCCGCCTTGGCGGGTCTCGGGCTGAAAAAATTCCACGGACTCGATAATTCTCGTTCCGGTGCCTACTTGACTCACGGGGTCACACTCTGCGACTCTGGGCAATAGCTTGCCTAATCTCCACTATGGCCCCTCGCGGTGGGATGCCTGGCTTTCACCTTGTGGACAACCCTGCCGGGGTATCTCACAGGGGAATACCAGGACGGGTTCCCTAAGCAAGCGCTTAGATACCGTGTCGGTGATTTGCGCTATATAAATACATGTACATTTACAACTAAATTGACAACTATTAAAAATGTCGTGGCTTCTCAGTTATCGATATCAGGAAGAACCTTTGCAACTGTAGCTATTATTTTTCATGATGGTCCTTCTACAACATCTGTGCATTACACATGCTATTTAAAAACTTCTAAAGGTTGGACCCAATGTAACGACACTCATTTGATTTTCAAACAACGTTTGCCTTTTGGCTTTATAAATTCATACTTAGTGTTTTTACAGCCAAAATTTAGGTAAAAGTAATTGGCATATGAAGACGGGAGTATTTTTTAAAGGTTATTTTGCTGTTTAAAAATATATTCTGAGTAAAAGTGTTCCAGGCAATATAAAAAATTGACTTGTCATATAAATGTAAATGTAAATGTAGTTGAGCTTATATAGCACACAGCTACCCGCAGTGGGTGTCCCGGCGCTTGCTTAGGGAACCCTTCCTGGTATTCCCCTGTGAGATAGCAGGGTATCCACAAGGTGAAAGTCAGGCATCCCGCCGCGAGTGGCCGTTGTGGAGATTAAGCAAGCTATTGCCCAGAGTCGCAGAGTGTGAACCCGTGAGTCGAGGCGGCACCGGGGCGAGAATTATCAAGTCCGTGGAATTTTTTTTAGCCCAAGACCCGCCGAGGCGGGGAATTGAACCCTGGTCCAGGACCGATCTCAGCTTCCGGGTCTGCTGCCTCTAACCCCTGAGCAATTACAAAAAGGGGTTGGTGATGGACAGAGTATCTGAGTTAATCAGAACACTCCTACCCAGTCAACAGATCAGGGCTTGATCCATCACCGTTATTTAGCTCACTGCACCATCCCAGTTCAGAACCTGGCTATATGCAAATTAGTCTGTCCCTGGCCCAGTGCGTCATGGGAACAGGGCAGACCAAACTACCAAGCCAATTCTTCACTGAAAAGGAAACAAGCTTCCGGGGACCGGTTTCTGGCATTACAGCCGTCTTCGGCCCGGCTTGCTTGAATCCTGATGGTGCAATGAGCAAGGGACTCATGTCTGAGCATACCCTTCCACACTCATGGTGGCCAAAATATTTACAAAAAGGCTGCTTAATTCAGAGACTCTGTCCAACACCACCCCTTGTTGTAAATATTTTTGTCCACCCTAAGCATGGAAGGGTATACTCAGATGTAAGTCCCTTGCTCATTGCACCATCAGGATTCAAGCAAGCCGGGCCGAAGACGGCTGAAATGCCAGAAACCGGTCCCCGGAAGCTTGTTTCCTTCCCAGTGTAAGAATTGGCTTTTGTAGTCTGGTCTGCCCTGTTCCCATGATGCACTGGGCCAGGGACAGACTAATTTGCATACAGGCAGGTTCTGAAACTGGGATGGTGCAATGAGCTAAAAAACGGTGTTGGATCTAGCCCTGATCTCTTGACTGGGTGAGAGTATTCTGCTTAATTCTGAGACTCTGTCCATCACCACCCCTTGTTGTAAATATTTTTGTCCACCCTAAGCGTGGAAGGGTATACTCAGATGTGAGTCCCTTGCTCATTGCACCATCAGGATTCAAGCAAGCCGGGCCGAAGACGGCTGAAATGCCAGAAACCGGTCCCCGGAAGCTTGTTTCCTTCCCAGTGTAAGAATTGGCTTTTGTAGTCTGGTCTGCCCTGTTCCCATGATGCACTGGGCCAGGGACAGACTAATTTGCATACAGCCAGGTTCTGAAACTGGGATGGTGCAATGAGCTAAAAAACGGTGTTGGATCTAGCCCTGATCTCTTGACTGGGTGAGAGTATTCTGCTTAATTCAGAGACTCTGTCCATCACCACCCCTTGTTGTAAATATTTTTGTCCACCCTAAGCGTGGAAGGGTATACTCAGATGTGAGTCCCTTGCTCATTGCACCATCAGGATTCAAGCAAGCCGGGCCGAAGACGGCTGAAATGCCAGAAACCGGACCCCGGAAGCTTGTTTCCTTCCCAGTGTAAGAATTGGCTTTTGTAGTCTGGTCTGCCCTGTTCCCATGATGCACTGGGCCAGGGACAGACTAATTTGCATACAGCCAGGTTCTGAAACTGGGATGGTGCAATGAGCTAAAAAACGGTGTTGGATCTAGCCCTGATCTCTTGACTGGGTGAGAGTATTCTGCTTAATTCAGAGACTCTGTCCATCACCACCCCTTGTTGTAAATATTTTTGTCCACCCTAAGCGTGGAAGGGTATACTCAGATGTGAGTCCCTTGCTCATTGCACCATCAGGATTCAAGCAAGCCGGGCCGAAGACGGCTGAAATGCCAGAAACCGGTCCCCGGAAGCTTGTTTCCTTCCCAGTGTAAGAATTGGCTTTTGTAGTCTGGTCTGCCCTGTTCCCATGATGCACTGGGCCAGGGACAGACTAATTTGCATACAGCCAGGTTCTGAAACTGGGATGGTGCAATGAGCTAAAAAACGGTGTTGGATCTAGCCCTGATCTCTTGACTGGGTGAGAGTATTCTGCTTAATTCAGAGACTCTGTCCATCACCACCCCTTGTTGTAAATATTTTTGTCCACCCTAAGCGTGGAAGGGTATACTCAGATGTGAGTCCCTTGCTCATTGCACCATCAGGATTCAAGCAAGCCGGGCCGAAGACGGCTGAAATGCCAGAAACCGGTCCCCGGAAGCTTGTTTCCTTCCCAGTGTAAGAATTGGCTTTTGTAGTCTGGTCTGCCCTGTTCCCATGATGCACTGGGCCAGGGACAGACTAATTTGCATACAGCCAGGTTCTGAAACTGGGATGGTGCAATGAGCTAAAAAACGGTGTTGGATCTAGCCCTGATCTCTTGACTGGGTGAGAGTACTCTGCTTAATTCAGAGACTCTGTCCATCACCACCCCTTGTTGTAAATATTTTTGTCCACCCTAAGCGTGGAAAGGTATACTCAGATGTGAGTCCCTTGCTCATTGCACCATCAGGATTCAAGCAAGCCGGGCCGAAGACGGCTGAAATGCCAGAAACCGGTCCCCGGAAGCTTGTTTCCTTCCCAGTGTAAGAATTGGCTTTTGTAGTCTGGTCTGCCCTGTTCCCATGATGCACTGGGCCAGGGACAGACTAATTTGCATACAGCCAGGTTCTGAAACTGGGATGGTGCAATCAGCTAAAAAACGGTGTTGGATCTAGCCCTGATCTCTTGACTGGGTGAGAGTATTCTGCTTAATTCAGAGACTCTGTCCATCACCACCCCTTGTTGTAAATATTTTTGTCCACCCTAAGCGTGGAAGGGTATACTCAGATGTGAGTCCCTTGCTCATTGCACCATCAGGATTAAAGCAAGCCGGGCCGAAGACGGCTGAAATGCCAGAAATCGGTCCCCGGAAGCTTGTTTCCTTCCCAGTGTAAGAATTGACTTTTGGAGTCTGGTCTGCCCTGTTCCCATGATGCACTGGGCCAGGGACAGACTAATTTGCATACAGCCAGGTTCTGAAACTGGGATGGTGCAATGAGCTAAAAAACGGTGTTGGATCTAGCCCTGATCTCTTGACTGGGTGAGAGTATTCTGCTTAATTCAGAGACTCTGTCCATCACCACCCCTTGTTGTAAATATTTTTGTCAAGCCCCTGAGCCACACTTCTCCACATATAGGTACTGTAATTGGATCTCATAATAAGTGAGGTTAGTATTATACAAAATGATGAACATGAGTGAGTCAGAGATGGTTTTAAAAATATTTAAATGTTGTGAAAATGTTGTAGAGCCTTTCTTTCAGAACGTCGGGAAAAAGATCATTTCAGAGTGCCTTAGAATTAATTTGAACAAATACTCATACATCTGACACTATTTGGCCGAATGGAAAGGTGCAGGAATGAGTAAAGAGTCATGACTGAAAAAAGGAGTATATGAAAATATTGAAAATATTTCAGATGTTCTTGAAGCTTTTCTTCTAGAAAGTCGATGAAATGGATTTTTAAGTGAACAGCAAAGTACTTTCCAACGCGAAAAGGACCACCATGATACAGTATTTGGCCTCAAGGAAAAGTAAGTTAATCTAAGATTAGCGTAGATTTGTGATTTGTCAGTATCTAAGGTTTTTTTTAAAAACACAATCTTTTAGATTGTGGTTTTTTTTCCCGCTGTCATATGATGAGTAATTTGAACTCACTCTTTTAAGTGAAATTCAATATATTCTAAGAACAGCAAAAATAAACTTTGTAACATGTTGTACAAGTTTTTTTATACTTTGGATTGTGTAAATTAAATTGTATTCCATTCTCTGACATTTACTTTCCTTTTTCAATCCTCTTTCACCTCTTTTTACTCACTTATAATGTCTTTCTCTCACTCTCTGTAACCCCCGTTCCCTTACTCCACTTCTTTGACAATCCCTCATTTTCATTTCAACTGTGTGTATCCCGTCTCTCCCTTGCATAACTTTTCAGCTTTCAGTCTTTCTGCTTTTCTTTTCTTTTCCGTATTTTCCTCCTTTGCTCTTTTAGTAATTCCTGTTTACTCACTCAGCAGTATTATTGCACTCTATCACTATAAATCACCCACTCTCCTTAGCTTATCTTTGTTTGCTCCTTACTTTTGACCTCTTCTCTCTGTTTTTCGTTCACTACTTCTATGTCCTCAGTGCCTCACTCTACTTGTGTTATGTTCACTTGTGTTTATATACCTTCTATCACTTCTTTTACAACAACTTCACTCCTCCTTTCTCATCGTTCTTCATGCCATTTCTTTTACTCTGGTTCCATTACTATCCTTCATTTCCTTTCTTTCAATGTCCTTCTCTTTACTTTCATCACCAAATTATTTTTTCTCAGTACCACTGTTTTAGTCGTCTTCTCCTCTCTTTCCTTCTTTTTCCTCACTTACTCATTTCCTTTTCTCATTCATTGTACTCCACCTCACTCAGTTTTTCTCTTAGTGTGTCTACCTTATAACTTCCTCAGTCCATTTCCTTCAATCGTTGTATATTATCCTGTCTCCCTTACTGTAATTGTCTCTGTCTCTTCACTCTTTCACTACTTGTTCATTATGCTTTCCCCCTGAAGTTCAAGCACACTACGTTATTTACATTTCTTTGCTGCTTCAATTATTCCCTTTCTGTTACTTCTTCTTTTCTTCTTTCAGTTTTTTTCTCTCTGTCAATCCACATGTTTTAACTTTAGTCGATTTTATCAATCTTATTTCATCCCTCTTTAGTTATGCACACTACTTTTTTCTCTCTCTCCCTCACCAGTGTTATTTAAATCTGGTTCCGTTATTACCTTTTATTTGTACATCATTTTTTCTCTTTCCTTTTACTCTTTACAGCCACTCACATTCTTCATGTGCCTCTGCTTTAGTATTCTTCTTCTCTCTTTCTTTGTTTCACAGCCTTATATTTTTTTCATTTTCTCTCTTACACTTTCTTATATCTTTTACACTGTTTTACTATGTATTACACAGTACCTCTGTGTTGCTCCCTCTTGCTGTCTGTCTCTCAACATTACTCTCTCTTTCTCTTTCTCTTATGCTCTCCTTCTCTTGTTTTTTTTTTCTTTTTTTGATTGCGCTAACGGGGAGCGCACCGATGCGCGCACCGGGAAGCGAACCCATGAGAAAAATGAAGTCAAGAGTGCTAAAAATGTTAGTAATTTTTTTAAAATGGGAGGTAGTTCTGAAAAGAACTTTTTTTATGTTTTTGTTGTTTTATTTTTTTATTATTTTTCTGATTTTTTTTTTTTTTGATTTTTTGAACACTTTTATAATTTTTTTTGTGTGGGGGAACAACAAAAAAAGGAATTACAAATGGCTCAACAGGAGCAAAAAAAAAAAGATTTATTGCTTCTTCTTTTGGTTACATTGATGGTTTTCCACCGCATTGCTTATTAAGATCACGCTTAGTTCCCCATAGCACAGTGTCTTGCCACAGAAGACACATACAAATTTGAGACTGCCAACATTTTTTTGAACATTGGGCACCATTTGCCGTCCTTCAGGTGCTGCATGTGATACTTTGGCATGTGGGGTGCTGGGTTGTGGATTCTTCTGATTTTGCGCCATGGCACGAACCTCTGCTTGAGCAAGATTATTAGGATGCAACCTTTGCATGTGGCGCAACATAGTATAATTGTCGAATGAATATTTCTTCTTGGAATTGCCCCTGGAAAGAATATCTCTGTAAATAAGGCACTGAACCTTAGGGGCATTCACTTTCTTCTGCCCAGGAGGGTGGGAGAAGAAGTCCCAAATAAAATGCACTTTTATGTGACTCTGTCTTGGCTCTTCAGGCAAAAATTGCCTGGGTTGTTCCTCCCCCTCCTGTTCTTCCTCCTCATCCTCCTCTTGTTCAGGGACAAGGAACTGGGATGGTGGTCCTTCCTTTCTAGGTGGTTGTGGTGGTGCAGGGGGTCCACCAGCTGCAGCTACTAATGATGCCATTGTGAGAATCAGAAACAGGTCTTCCTCTCTCAAAGTAGAAAGTCAGAGTGAGGAAAAAGGTGGGGGCTTTCATCATTTGAAAAAAAAGTGTTCTGGACCAATGAAAAGTGTTATTTTCAAGTCACATGATCCAAAGTTTCATCATTTGGAAACCAAAACTGATCTGTGTAGTAATTCAAACTACACAGGAAGTAGGTCCAAGTGGATTTATTCATGGAATACCACAATCTGCACCAATGAAAAGTGTTATTTTCAGATCACATGACCCAACGCGCTTACGCAACGCGCCCCGGGGCGCGTCGCATAAGCGCGTCATGACGTTGCGCGATCGTATGCGACTACGCAAAACGTCATGATGTTGTTTTCGTTCGCGGGAATAGCGCTCTCGGGACGTTCCCCGGTACGCGCCCCGGGGCGCGCCGTAACATTGCGCTTAGCCGTGCGTTCACCGGTACGCGCCTCGGGAGCGCTCCGGGGCGCGTACCAGGGCAAACAATAAAAAAAAAAATATTTACACTATTTAAAATGCATTATAAAAATTATTACTTTCTTACCTATAGATATTTGCTATTTCAAAACCTATGAAATTCACTGAAGAAACCATAGGTTTCACCCCAGTTATAGTTAGGAATTAGCATTTAAAAAACCTATTAAATTCACTGAAAAAACCATAGGTTTTACACCAGTTATAGTTAGCTGGAAATTTTACTCGCATAAAACCATTGAAATTCCCACGTTATAGTTAGTTGGACTCACTATAACTTGCGCGTGCAATGCACTGCTGATGACGTCACATATTACATCACTCATGACATGGTCAGTGACATCACTCATGACATCACTGATGACACCATCCTTGTGACAGAGTGACAGACCTCCTTTCACTGTAATGTAACCCTTGAAACACATATTCAAAAATAGAAACTAAAATTTTCAAAAAAATGGAGATACCCATACCACTTACAACAACCAATTCAATAATTCCACCATCTATATATACATCCACTCATTCACCAACAGCTCTATATAGCCACTCATCCATATACTCACTCATTATATGTAGTGATACACCTATGCATCCTGTTACACACTGACAGGCATCCAAAAGTTACTCACACACATACTCACACATGCAAATAAACTATTGAACATCCATTCATTAGCATATACAGCTATACACACACTACCACTTTACTTCTAAGGAAACTTACACATACTTACTCTCTTAAACAATCACTTATAAAAACACATACTAATTTAAACAGGAACTCTTAGAATCCCTCAATCTCACATATACTCAGTTATATACATCAATATTCACATATACTAGATTAAAACATATGTAGTTACTGATAAAGACACTAGTGAGACAGTCATTCCCTCACTAACACACACATATACACACTCATCCACCCAGTACTGCACATATGCTGTCTTCAAAACACATACAAAGAGAGAGTCAGTCATTCATGCATCTATGTGCTAAGTAACACCCCCAGCAAACATATAGACACTCATACTGATACAAAAAAAACATCTAATAACCCATATACATACACCAACCTATGCAACCACTTATACACAAAGTGAAACACTAATACATATATTTAAACATTACTCACTAATATATGTATTCACTAAGATACACTTAATAAGCCAGTTAACCAATCAATTTTTTTTTTTAAAACATCCATGTAAACACTTATTTAAACATTTATTCTTCCATCAATTTTGACATATACAAATATAAAACATTTATTTTTCAGAAAGACACACATTCACTGGATGCTGTCATCAGTGATGTCATGAGTGATGTCACTGACCATGTCATGAGTGATGTAATATGTGACGTCATCACATTTTTAAATGCTAATTCCTAGCTATAACTGGGGTGAAACCTATGTTTTTTTTCAGTGAATATATATATATATATATATATATATATATATATATATATATATATATATATATATATTCACTGAAAAAACCATAGGTTATAGACCATATATAGTTAGGAAATAGCATTTAGAAAACCTTATTTTACTCACACAAAACCATTGAAATTCCATATATAGTTAGTTGCACTAACTATATATCGCGCACCTGCAATCCACTGCTGATGATGTCACATATTACATCATTCATGACATGGTCAGTGACATCACTGATGACATCACTGATGACATCTCAAATGACATCACTGATGACATCACTGATGACATCTCATTTGACATTACTGATCACATCACTGATGACATCATTCATGTGATGATACAATGAACCTCTTCAGACTCTAATATAACCTTAGATACACTCAGTGTAAACAGACACTCACAGACTGTCACTCATCCATGGAGTTACTCACACACCTAGTCAGTCTTGCAAAGAATCAATCACACCTCGATTTCCTCAACTATATAGTTATACACACCTTACTTATTGGAACATATAATAACACATATTTACTCTGTTATACAATCCCTGATACAAGTTCACAATAATCCATACAGCCACTCACACATTCACTGGCTCTTATGCACAGTTATTTATATATGTCAACTATCACATGTACTGTGTTTTACATATGTACTTACTTTGACATGTAGCACTGAGATATCCATTCACTCACCAATACACTCATGCACACAGTCAACCGCCCATACAGATGTTTCCACATGCACTTTTGAACCCATACATCTAGTGAATCAACTGCTCACACATCTATGCACAGAGTCATACACCTCCCAGACACCCACACACACACTCAGTCTCCCATACAAATACTTGGGCAACTAATCAATAACCCATATAGTTAGTCATATAGCTAATGATCAACACATGCATCAGATTACAAAACAACAGACACAATGATGCACAATTTAAAACAGTTTAGTCACTAACCCATGCACTCAGTGAGACACATTTAATCACTCACTTATACAGTCAGTCATGCACCTACTAAATCCTTCATCCAGACACTTATACATCCACTCATTCTTCAATATGTAAGACATATTTTAACTTTACAGAAGCATACAGTCACTGGATGTTGTCATCAGTGATGTCATCAGTGATGTCATTTGAGATGTCATCAGTGATGTCATCAGTGATGTCACTGACCATGTCATGAATGATGTAATATGTGACATCATCAGCAGTGGATTGCAGGTGCGCGATATATAGTTAGTGCAACTAACTATATATGGAATTTCAATGGTTTTGTGTGAGTAAAATAAGGTTTTCTAAATGCTATTTCCTAACTATATATGGTCTATAACCTATGGTTTTTTCAGTGAATTTTCAAGGTTTTGTAAATGCTAATTCCTAACTATATATGGTCTATAACCTATGGTTTTTTCTGTGAATTTCATTGGTTTTTTAACAGCTAATATCTGTAGCTGTAAAATGTATTCTTCTTTAAATCCAAAAATATATTTTATATGTTTATGAATATTTTTTTTTAAAAATATTTTTTTTTCTTCGTTCCCGCTTCGCGAATCAGGAAGCTTCCCGTTAGCTGACCTTGATGCCGCGAAATAGACCGCGAGCCGGTAAACGTTTCTTTACCGCAAGTGCCGCGTTAGAAAACAACATCGTGACGCCTCCCGTCCGCATGACGTTCCACGTTGTCGCTTGATACGTCATATGACGTGCTACGTTAGCGAACTGGTACGCGAAGCGAGTGCCAAAGCGCAGGTTTCTGGAAGCAAACAGGGAGGCCCTGCAAAGCGCTTAACGTAAACACAGCAAGTCATGTGACTTGGTAATAACACTTTTCATTGGTTCATTTCACTTTTGGTTTCCTAATGATGTAAGACTAGGTCATATAATCTAAAATGAACACTTTTGATTGGTTGAGAACTCTTGTTTTTCCCAAATGATGAAAATCCCTCCTTCTTTCCTCACTCTGACTTTCATCATTGTGAGAGAAAGACCCTTTGTGATCACTGAGCAATGGCTTCTTTAGTAGCTTCAGCTGGTGCTTCCCCACCACCTCCACCACATCCAAGGAAGAGTGGACCACCTGCTCAAGTTGTAATTCAACAAGAAGAAGAAGAAGAGGAACAGGAGGACGAGCACGAAGAGAGGCAGTTTTTGCCTGAGCAGCCCAAGACGTCTCACCGGAAAGAAAACTTCATTTGGCAATTTTTTAAAATTCCCAAAGGTCAGAAAAAAGTAAATGCAAGATACGTAACTTGCCTTATATGTCAAGATAGACTGTCCAGAGGGACCGACAAAAAATACAGTTTCGGAAACTACACAATGCATCGCCATATGACTAGGTGGCATCCTAACAACTACAGTGCTGCACAGTTTCGGAACGACCTAGATAATCTCCCTATTATGGCCAGAAGATCTGTTGTACCGGAAGTAACGGGACCAGAGGGCAGGGAGATGGTGCCAAATATACAAATGAGATTTGGTGAAGTAAAACACACCTGCGTATTTTGCGATGGATTCATTTCCTACGGAGAAAGAAGCATCACTCTGATCAACAGAGCTATTGACTATCATATGCAAGTTTGTCCGAAACGCCCAAAATAATAAATACTTCTTTTTTTTGTTTTGTTGCTCCTGTTGAGCCCTTTACAATGAATCGTTTTCATTGCCCCCTCCAAGAAAAACCCCAAAAAATATAAAACTGTTCCGAAAAATTCAAAAACAGTAAAAAAATGTTCAGAAAAATAAAAAAAAAAGTTCTTTTCAGAACTACCTCCCCGTTATTAAAAAATTGGTACAATATTTGGAACTGTGCCAACCTCTATTTCTCTTAGTTCGCTTCCTAGTTCGCTCGCTGGTACGCGAACTGGAAGCGAACCAAAAACAGTAAGTATAAGGGAAGGAAACACACACTTATGTTAAAAGAAAGACAGCTGTAGGGGAGTAAACTAGAGATACTATTACCCATAATCCACTACTGATGATGTCACATATTACATCATTCATGACATGCTCAGTGACATCATCAGCAGAGGATTGCGGGTTTCTTGGCAACATGCCTTATCCACGGTTTAATAACGCTGCCTTTTGCTTTATATAAGTTTTCAAATTGTATGAAATATATACCAATAGGTCTTTATGAACCTTTAGGTAGTGCTTTTGTTCATGAGGTCTGGTCGCTTCCATACACATACAGATGTTTCAAAGATGATCAAGAAGTTTATCTGAATGGAGAGGAATGCACTGAGACGCCAGATCATTCACTAATGTGTAGGCACATACAGTTACACGATTCATGCAACAAACACCGACCAAATATGGCTTGCGTGTTGCAAGGCACGCCAGTTCCTGCTATCATCCCCACGTTCAAGTTGTTGGAAAATGGTAGTTATTTGATGCTCAATAATGAAGATTGTTCTGAGTTAATTAAAAGTATTCCTTTTATCGTAACAGTAAGTGAACGGGTTATTTGCTGCAGAAATGTTCTATTTCCTCCCACACATGAACATAGGGAGTTTTCAATCTGGCCACAAATACCAACCTTGGGACACGTTTCAACGGCATGACAAGAATAAGAGCTCTTTTGTCTCAGAGAGAGGTGGCCTTGAGTTCGGCCCGTGAAACTTTCGTACTTCACATAGCGAACACCCGTACACAGGTTTGCCTTTCAATTTCAGCAACATGTTTCCGACTATCTTTAACGCATCCTCCACAAAATCCCTGGCACACTTTTTTAAAGTTGTTACCAGTGGTCTCGTGACTTCATTTGAGAAAATCTTTGGAGTCATCCCTGCTCCCTTTCATTCCATTTTCTCCACTCTGGTTCGTGGATTGCATTTTTACTTGCATTACCAGCGGACGCTCTTGTGCTTTTTTACATTTTTAAATATGGATGTCCCTCCTATGCAACCTCCGACCCTGCAGCTGCTGACACTGTTCCGCAATCGCATGCTAGAATATTATGGCACAATGCCGTTGGCGATATTAAGCACGGCATATGGATTATCTTTTCGGTTCTCCTACTTCACCTGTGTCCAGCCTGTATTTCACTGCCTGACCTGTGATTTCGATTGGGCCATTGATTTGTGTCTCTGCGGACCGGTTTCTCCTGACGTCGACTTTAATCAGCTGATGACTCCTATCATTACTCACGAGTTGATTTGTCCTGGCGAAAGGATTATGGCTGTGGCATTGATGCATGGACTACTTGGTCCCTGGAATTTACTGGCGGCAGCACAGTCTTTCTTGGAACACAGCTTTCTTGAAAACCCACCGAGCTGTCCTCTGATGGTGATAGAGGATCCGGTGCTGGGAGAGCACGTATGTTCTTTTCCGCTTTTAAATTGGATGGCTGAACTGTTTTCGGATGAAGACGGTGACTTCCTATTGGAGGCTGTTGCAGCTTATTTTGCATACACAGTTATGTCATAGACCTTTTTCATGTTTCATATGCTGAGTACTAGCATTTCATTGACAATTCATTGACTTATTTGTCAAGTTTTTATTATTTACCTTGCCTATTGGCTTAAGACTCGATAAAGTACTTGGCTGTTTTATTTTTCTTTAGCATTGAATTTTCCTAGTTTTTAATGCTTTACCTTGCGGACCGTCCACATATAAACTTGCAATCTGCTCTCATGAGATGGCACTTCTATTATCTTATTCAGTTCGTTTCCGGATCATGAGGAGGTGTCATCTAGGTCCTGGATATCTTTACACCGTGTTAAGTTAGCATGGGCTCATTACCGGTTTAAACGCCATTTTTCCTTTTTTGCAACTTCTGCACACGACACTTAGTTGTTGCTTTAGCTTTCCACCTAGTAGTTCATCGTGGTTTACATGAGAATAATATGTTATTGGTCTACTATCTGCTTTACTTGTTAAACTATATCTGTACAGCGAGTGCTAAAGTTTCAAGAACAACACGATACAGAATTGTTATGAGGTCTGATCTCCACGACTTCATACTCATAACATAAGTGCAACTTCTGCCAATTCTGGGCATGAGGCGGGTTTTATATTGCTTTGCCGAACACACATACACAACAGTTGATGCGGTTCACATGAAGAGAGAGCTGGTGTATGCTGATGTGATTCCTTCAAATCTAAGACACTAAAGTATGGGCACGCCCTAAACCAACACAAAGAGACCTTCTTAGCAAATAATATAATATGTGTATTAGGGAGGGTGAGATATAAGCAGCCGCGGGCCGTGGAGGGAGTTACGGTGAGGCAGGGAGGCGGGGAGGGGGAGAAGCAGGGTGGAGCCCTCTCTACCTTGCCCCTCCCCCTCCCCGCCTCCCTGCCCCACCGTAACTCCCTCCACGGCCCGCGGCTGCTTATAAGTGTTGCTAACTCTTATTCATTTACAGCATGTTAACATACTGTCACCATTCGCTTTTTATGTACTAGTAACTATGCTGGTAATTTTGCTACTGATAATATGTGTACTTGTATTCTCCACCCTGCTTCTCCCCCTCCCCGCCTCCCTGCCTCACCGTAACTCCCTCCACGGCCCGCGGCTGCTTATAAGTGTTGCTAACTCTTATTCATTTACAGCATGTTAACATACTATCACCATTCACTTTTTATGTACTAGTAACTATGCTGGTAATTTTGCTACTGATAATATGTGTACTTTTATTATCTAAGGTACTACGCCTGAGAAGACGGCATTAGTAAATAAACATTTCAAATACACATGTGTTCTTCTTAACTCCATGTTCTGGTTTCTAAGAAATATATAACGACCGACTGTTCATGAGTTCCACGTATCCTGAGGTACTATAAGTTCATATTCTGGATTGTCTAAACATTGAGAGTTTGTTATATCCAATGTGACACTGTACCTAGCTTGCTAAATAGTTTTTGATTACTAACGTGAGTTTTGGGACACCCTAATTCGCCGAGGTTCCAATCCTCTGTCCACAGTTCTGTGTGAGAACAGAAACCCTGCGACAGGGGCACCCCCGACCCTTGCTGGACCTTCATCACACTTGCGATACAACTCCAGCAATGCGCCACCTTTACGGCACAGATACATCACGCATCTGTGCTGTTTTTGCCCCATGATGCGCCGCATTGTAAATGCAGCACACCATAGGTGACGGAACAGCGGCACAGAATGACTAACACATCCCTGGTGATGCGCCAGTCATCATAAATCTATCCCTATGCTTCTTATCTTGTTAGAGATGAACCGCCATATGTATCATCAAAGTTATTTGCATTTCCTAAATAGCGAACTTTAAGGAATAAATAGCGATTCTTTACCATTCCTAGTTTGCGATGAGCTATTTGCTAATTAGCCGAATGTAGCCCAATGAAGCCCAATGTAGCCCAAAGATGGCCGCCAGACACACAAAAAAACAAATGTAGCCCAAATATCAGCCAGATGTAGCCCAACTATAGCCCAGTGACAGAATGACCAATCAGCTTCGCAAACCTCCGTTACGCGAAGCGGAGCGCTGTTACAGATATATATCTTTTTTTGAACGTTAATTTCTCAAAATCCACTGGAGCACATATATTGAGACCTAGCAAAGGCACATCGGGCTACCAGTCCCTAATATTTTGCCAAGTTTCGTGCAAATCCATTCAGCCGTTCAATTATTATTTTTATTATTTTTTTTTGCCCCGCGGGGCCCTTTTAAAACCTCCACATCAAACCTAGGGGGTCAGCGAGGATCTACTATGCCCCCTTATAGTTATTTCCCCCTTTATTTTGACCTCCTCTTGTCTCTCGATCCTACCGAGAGACAAGATGGCGGCCGCTACGGACTGTTTGGAATGTTGACAGACGCCGGAGAACCAATCAGCTTCGCTTCACAAAGCTCCGTTGCGCGAAAAGTCCGCGAACCAGAGCGCTAACCGGTCCGCTGTTACAGATATATATCTTTTTTTAAACGTTAATTTCTCAAAATCCACTGGAGCACATATATTGAGACCTACAAAAGGCACATCGGGCTACCAGTCCCTACAATTTTGCCAAGTTTCGTGCAAATCCATTCAGCCGTTCGGGCTAAAAGTGAGGCCAACCGCCCTATGGAAAACTCAATGTTAAAAACACGTTTTGGGACCCCCCTTTTTTCTCGGCCCCCACTGGACGAACCCCCCCCAAATTTTCAAGGGCTGCTCAGAAACAAAATGTGCCATTTTCCTGAAAATTTCAGCCAATTCCGTCCACAAACGCCAAAGTTATTAGACATAGAATTTTCAAAAAACCCATAGAGAAAAAATCCTAACTATATATACCTACTGGCGACCGCCAGTAGGTAATATATATATATATATATATATATATATATCATTGTATAAATGACTGTAGGGGTCTCAATAAAAATGTAAGAGGAGGAGAAAAATAGAAAAACATTTGTACAATCACTAATACAATTGGAAATAGTCTAGGGTATAGCTTATAATACAGCTTATAATACATTTGAGCTTGTTCTGGGTATTCTCAGTGGTGACAGTAGGGTTAGCAGTCTTCAAGCAGAAGTCTCAGTGTGAGTAAGGGCCAGCGGGATGTGCCTAGTAAAAGAGTGAAGAGCTCCATCTAGAGTCTGGTAACGGATGATCTCACAGAGAGAGATACTCAGCAGTCCTTGGGTGGGTGAGTGATTGTCTGAATGGGGCTTCTAACATATGGAGTGAACGAGCTGATGCGGATTAAGGGAGGGATTTGCTCATTAGGAAGGATTTAGCTTCTTTTTTGAATGTAGAAGTAGATGAGATTTTTCTGATGCCTGGTGGGAGCGAATTCCATATTCTTGGTGCAGCTCCAGAGAAGGCTCTGTTGTATGTTTTTTTCTTATGGAAGAGTGGAGGTTTTAGAAGGAGAGTACTGGCGCAACGTGAGAGTCTGCTTCCTCTAGAAACCGACATTTTCTGTGCTAGGTACAGTGGGGTTTTGTGATAGATTGCCTTATAAGTTATGCAGACCATCTTGAGTTAGATTCTTGCTTCATGAGGCAGCCAGTTGAGAGCTTTCAGGTGTGGGGTGATGTGGTCAACTTTTTTTGATCTTGTTAAGCGTCTTACAGCTGCATTAAGGCAGGCTTTAAGCGGGGCTGTTGAGACTTTGGGTAATCCTGAAAGAGTAGTACATCCATATTCAAGTCTCAAGATGACTAATGACTGAACTGCGGTTTTGAGGTCAAGTGGTTCGATGTAAGGTTTCATTTTTCTAAGGGAGCTGAGGTGAAAGCGGGAATTTTTAGCCATAAAGTTGATGTGTGATTGCATATTAATGTTCTTGTTCAGAGTGATTCAGAGCGTGATCACCTACCTAACCGTGGAATTTTGTGGGAGGGAGATTAGAAGGAATTCGTTTTTTGGAGAGTTTAGCTTGAGGTGATTGTTTGTTAGCCATTGGGCGGTCTTTTTTAATGCTTGGTCCATCGTCTTAATCTCTTCTAGGGAAGTGATCTTAATATATAGCTGAGTGTCGTCCACATACATGTGGATGGAGATGTTAGCCTGCTGTAATATTTAGGTTAAGTGTTCGATATAGAGATTAAATAGTGATGGGGATAGTGTTGAGACGTGGTAATCCTAGTAGGTCAGTGGATGATGTGGATACATTTTTTGATTCACCAGGAATCTTTGCGTTCTGTTGTCTAAGAAGGTTTTCAACCATTTTAGGACCATTACAGATAAACCCATCCTGTTCTCAAGTCTCTTGAGTATTTTGCCATGGTTAACAGTGTTGAACGCAGACAAGGGGTCAAGTAGCACACACAGACATGTTTCATTATCGTCTAATGCTAGTAGGGCTTCTTCTACAATATGTAGAATTGCTGTTTCAGTGCTGTGCCCGGGTCTGAAACCTGATTGGCAGGTGTCAAGAAGCTTGAATTCCATATTGTGTTTTTTTAAGCTGTTGTTGAACACATTTTTCTATTACTTTTGCTTGGGAATGTTGGTTACCGGTCTGAAATTGTTTGGGTCAGAAGGGTTCTCTGTTAGTTTTTTTAAGATGGGGATGATTTAGCCGGGTTTTAGGCAATCTGGGATGGATCCTTGTGAGAACGATGCGTTGATTATCTTGGTCCAAATAGGGATGATAGTATGGTTCATAGATGACAGGCAACTTGGCAGGAGGGGTCGTTGTAGTGGTTGTTCGCTTTTATAGACAATAAAATTTTCGTGATGTCTCTGTGGTCATAACGTTTGGATTTAGACACACTTGAGGTCCTGTGTGTGCAAATCATGCATCCATAGTTTTATATGGACAGAATTGCTTGAAACCTTGTAAAAGTCATATTTTGAGTTGTGTATGCTATGCTAGATTTCTGTCGTTCTGGTCTTGTTTGGTTTAGATAAGATGTTTGGTTTAGACAAATATACTTTATTTTTCTAAACTGGTGTGATGTCCATTTGTTGTGTTTACACTGTGTTACTGTGTGTGTTATGTACAAATACTTTACACATTGCCTATGGGATAGTCCTGACTGCTCATGCCAAACTACCAAGAGTGTGAACATGGGTTATCTTGGGCAAGTAATCTCCTTATCCTGACTAGAAGGAAGGGTCCCAACTTGGACATGGTGCATACCGCTGCCAATTAGTCACCCACACTTCCAACAAGTCTTTATCTCCTAATGCAGTGGTTCCCAAAATAAGGTTACTGGACCCCCAGGGGTCCGTGACACTTTGCCAGGGGGTCCACAGGCAGCAGTTTTAAATGCACTGCAAAGTTCTTTGTGTAATCAGCAGTTTTTGGGCAACAATAAAAGAGTCGAGATAACTCGGGTGATTAATGTACCTGCTGAAGAGAAATGGGAGTTTTGTACAGTGGTAGTTTTCACTCATCTAAGGGAGCTCAGATGGTTAATAGGCCTGCTGCAAAGAACTTGTACCATGCATTCAAAACCAGCATTTTATGCGCATAGCTCAATGGGTTACTGCTTTTGTCACAGAGAATCTTTTGTTACTGTGCAGTTCATTATTTATGATCTTAATCTAGCACGGCGAGCTATGAACTGCCATCAAAGAGCTGCATGCAAACTGCATTATCTAAGCCAATAAGTTACATTTTTTCCCAGACTTTCATTATCCAGATACTGCTAAAAAAGGTTTTTTGGACTAAGAATAAATTCTTAAAGTCAATGGTAGCCTCTGTGTACCGTTCTGAATGCAACGCTTTTGGTTCTCAAGACCAAGCGCAATTTAAATAAATGCCTACCAGTATGGATGACTAATGAATCCTTTCCCTTGTAGTCCCCTTTGGCTTATGTAACATTTTCTATGCACTGATTTACAAATGTTTGATTCACTGTCTCTGTATGTGTGAGAGGCAAAGTACTCCAACACCCTAAAGTGGTATGAGAGGCACTATAAACAAATGAAATACATGTGAGAGAGGGGCCATGGCTAGATGAGAGGCACTGTTGGAGGGTAGTAGTGAGGGAATCATTTAAGAGCCCCAAAAATGATTGCCGTATCCTGGTGCACTGTAAGATCATCATTTAATATGCTTTAAAAGCGAATACAATTCAATATATAATGACTAATGTGTTGTAGAATGCACCATTTTCTCCAAATTTTCCTGGGAGGAGACAACTTCAAGCCCCCTTTATAGTGGTCAGGCTTACTCGCTGCACTTGGTGTGCACCATATGTAGACTGGCGTGACAACATTTGCCTGGGCTGTTTTGAGTTTACAGTCCGGCCCTGGCAGGTGCCATACATTGAAAAGTTAGTTGCCGAGCAGCAACCTTTCCATTAAAATTTTCGATTTTTCTCAAATGTTTTCAAAATAAGATACTAACATCTTTATTAATTCGAGTTTTTGGTGGTGTGCACTCATGAGTGTTCATTTTGTTCCGAATTACTTTTTTAATGTTTGAAATGTAAATCGTACAAATTGCTTGGGGGTCCCCCACTTCCACTAGTGACAAAATGGGGGTCCTCAGAAGTCAAAAGTTTGGGAACCACTGTCCTAATGTACACATGAGAATAGAAAAGCAGCAGCGTATTTTCAAGACAACATTTGTGATTGTAATAGCGACCAAAAATCCAGTTTAAGCCTATATCTAATTTAGAATAAAGCTATAATAAGGACATATGTGAAACTTCAGCCATTCCCTCACCAGAGATTTCTGAAGTGCAAATAAATGCAGGCAAGTAACTGGGCTGTCACTACAAACTCAATATTTAATCCAGCCCTTGGATGGTAAAATATTGAAGGGCTAGTTAGGTTACAGTGGGTGCTAATAAAAGTTAATGTCGGATTGGATGTTCATTTCTGAAAAAGTGATTTAGTCAATTCAGATGGAGAACTTCCTCAGAAACTTATGCCGTGCAACATCTCTGGCTTTTTTGTTCCTCAAAATCATGGTTCCTAAGTTTGAGGTTGCTTCGAAATGAAAAAAATAGGACCCATGATGGGCAAGGAGTTTTCTCCCAGTGCGTGTGTGTGTGTGTACTACTTTTAATTTGTCATGCCTGGGTTCAACATGCTTTGATGGTAGCCAGCCCTAAATGGAGTGGTCCTTCGGACACTGCAAATGCAGCCATGTAGCAAACGGGCTATCAGCAATGAATGATGCTGGGTACACCGACTATCAAACAGAGGTTCCCCTGTATCTGTATGAGGCAGGCAATTGCAGATTTGGCAAAGTTGTAGATCTGCTGAATTTTACGCAGGGTTCAAGCTCTGTCAACCCTTACATTATCCTTTTATCTAATATGTAGAAATTGTGGCCATCCAGAAAATGCCAGCTTTAAATCCTCCCCCAGATCCTGCCATATAAGGAAAAAGGAAACAGTAGGCAAGAGAAAGACAGCTTATCATAAATAAAGCAAATGAATACCGAGAGTTAAAGGCAGGTATGCTTTTCCAAACGTCCACACTACTGTGCACTCATAGTTAAAATAAATTCATTCATACCACTACCCCATAGTAAGAATATTGATTGACATCCCCCAAATCATGATCCAATTCCTTCTGGGGAGATGGGCAGGCTGTTAATTCTTATAGGATATTACTGTTGCAGAAATGCTTTACAGGTTGGTAGTTTCCCTTTGATAACGTGGGCGTTTCATTTCTACCTGATAGGCAATTTCACCTGATGACAGTATGCGAAAAATGTGTGACACTATCAGCATGGTTATGCACTGCCTAGTAAAAAGTAACCAGCTGTGGTTTACAACCTGCTGTCCTATTGTCCTCATCTATTTCACTTTGGCAAGGAAATACCAAGGTCTCCTTTTTCTCACTTATATTTTAAGACTTCTGGGCACACTTGGCTCGTCTTTCAATAATCTCCTTATATGAGTAATGGGCACCAAGGTCCGATTATGAAAATGTCAAAATGAAGGATAGTAATCTGTCAAGAACTACGTTTGACTTATTTGGGTAGATTGTCTTGGTGTCCTGCAAAATAAACCTTTCATTAGGAGAACGGTGAAAAGGTAGAAGCAATGCATAGTACCCAGGTTGCCATAACAGCAGCCAAAGTAAATGATCCAAAATTGCAGTTTAGTCTTAATTGAGTAAGGAAGACCATAATCACTGTTCTAGGGTTTTCCTGCTTTGATATTCGTACTCAATCGCCATGTACAGAATCTCTTTAATTTAAAAGCATTAAACATCTTGTTTATTTATTTGCCTATTCATGTAAATGGTTTGTAACACAGCGACTTATGGTGAAGCCATTTTGTGGTCCTGTTGTACAATGAAGGGTAGTTATTGAAAAGCACTGAAAACAACCCATCAGTGAAAGATGTGTGTCTTAAGTGGGTGAAAAATCACTTTAAGGTTAGTCAGATATAGACTATCTCGATGGTCATTTTGTGTTCATCCATGTTTAAATCTTTAATGTGTGTACTGTAGGTATTTAGAAGGTATAAGTCAAGTTCAGCAATTAACCCTTTCCATGCTGATGACGGAACCGCTCAGTCATCAGCCGCGGTTGGTCTGTGCTGATAACAGAGCGGTTCCGTCATGGCCCGGCTGCCGCGCCTGTGCGGCGGCCGCATGCTGGTGACGGAACCACTCCGTCATCAGCCGTGGTTGGTCTGTGCTGATGACGGAGCGGTACCGTCATGGCCCGGCTGCTGCGCCTGTGCGACGGCCGCATGCTGGTGACGGAACCGCTCCGTCATCAGCCGCGGTTGGTCTGTGCTGATGACGGAGCGGTTCCGTCATGGCCCGGCTGCCGCGCCTGCGCGGTGCGTTCTATTGAGCGGGCGGGGCCATGACGGAACCGCTCCGTCATCAGCACAGACCAACCGCGGCTGATGACGGAGCGGTTCCGTCACCAGCATGCGGCCACCGCGCGGCCGCCCCGCCCACTTAGCGCTGCGGCGGAATAGCCGCCGCAGCAATGCGGTTAATGTTGAATGCTACGGTCGACATACATGAACTATTCAGGCCATCAGTGCTGCTGGGGTGGCAGTTGTCCTGCTTCTAAATGGGCCCTATTGAAGAAAACAAAACAATGATGGGTACATTACTTAACTGCTTGAATGCTTGGGGTCTATCCCCCATGGTGCTGACCCCTTGTCTGATGTTTGGGTACCTTATGCTTATGCCATCATACCTTTTTCCACAATAGGTATGCAAACTAGGGTAACACCCTATTTTCCCACATGTTGCGGATTCTAAGGGTATCCAATGGTTGTGGATTCTTCTTAGGGGGACTAACAACATAGCCACATATTATGTTTTTTAGGAGCATTGGGGCATAAAAGGCTTATGCATAAAAACGTATGTTTTTTCTTTTTTACTAAACATGACATCAACAAGAGGTTTGCAATGCTAACAATCTTCCTAGCTTGCAAGAACAAGTAGCAAAAGAGAACAATTTTTACCACAGGTTTTGCATTTTTCTAAGTGGTAGGCAATTTTTCCTATTTTGTGTGATTTTAGCTATTTCCAGTTTTGAAAACAGGTGTGAAATCCTGAAAAGTAGACAACATTCATGGTTTAATTTGTGTAGATCATTCATAATTTTCTTAAGGAAACTCGATCAAATAATGTAATATATTAGGAAAAATAAAAACAGCTGACAACGTTTTCATCTGTAATTTTTGGGAGACATCGTTTACATTGCATGTGATACATCGCATGCCATTACAACGCAGTCATTACAACAACTGCATTGTTACATCGCAAACCATTACAACACAAGTTGTTACAGTAACTTGCTGTAGGGGGCAGAAGTTGTTGGATTTAAAATACAACACCTTCCCTACTGGTGCACAAACTGGAGTTGAAATAGTAAATTATACTATTTCCAAGATCCAGCTCCCCTACAGCAAGTCGTTGTAACAACTTGAGTTGTAATGGCATGCGATGCAACAACGTAACAATGCAGTTGTTGTAACGACCTCACTGTAATGGCATGCGATGTACCGCATGCATTGCAACATCGCATATTTGTAATTATTTGCTGATTTACACAAGCGATAAGTGGTAACATATGATGGTGGTTGGAGGTTTTTGACTGCCATCATCGGTTTCAATTCCGACAAGCTGATTATGATGCAGCCGGTTGGAACTGAAACTGGTCGGTCATTCAAGGAGGCCTTTGGCAAGTCTGAACGGCTCACAGTCCCAAAGGGCAGGCCTTTCACCCCTTGGGATAACGATGCACTGTTTACGGCATGGTTTCCATACTGGTCTGTCCGACATAGAAACCATGTCGGAAAGTGTGTTTAGTGGGCCCCAACAGGACCCTCTTCTGTGTGTGGCCGGCGGTTGGGGGCCTGCCGGATGTCGGTCGGTCCTGTTTATGAGGCAGTGTAGAATAATTTCCGTCCAACATTGAAATCGGCCCATTGTGTTTCATGGTTGTCTGAAAACACACAATACTCATAGCCGGACATTGAACTGCAGCTTGTAAGGATTTTTCATTGTTTACCAACCATGCAGCAATTCATATAGTAAAATCTAAATAACGACAAATAATGGAAAATGGGTATGAAGGAAATCTATGTATTTTTATAATGAGTTTAGGAATTCCTGTGTAAGATGACTACTACAACATGTCAACGTCACAAAGTATTTATTTATTTGTGCAATTTGTATAGCGCACAACTACCCGGAGGGCTCTCTGCGCTGAAAAAAACTGTAGAGCAGACTGTTGGAGTGAGTAATTACTGGTTGAAAAGCCAAGTTTTTACTAGCTTCCTAAATGTAAGAAGGGAGGGACTAGCCCTGATGTGAAGAGGGAGGGTGTTCCATAATTTTGCCGTAGCAATTGTAAAGCGTCTGTCTCCCCATGATGATTTCTTCGTACGTGGGACAGTTAAAAGGAGGGCTGAAGAGGAGCACAAGGGTCTGTTAGGGGTATACAGACATAATGATCTTCTTAGGAACTCAGGTCCAGAGTTGTTAGTTGCCCTGTATGCGATACAGAGTGCCCTTAATTTAATTCAGTTCCTTACCGGCAACCAATGAAGTTGGCGTATAATAGGAGAAATAGATTTAAACTTGGGCGTGCCAGACAGTATTCTGGCTGCTGAATTTTGAACTAGTTGCAGCTTATTCAAAACTTTCTCCTGGGCGTTTAAGAAGAGGCCATTGCAATAATCGATTTTTGACAAGATCAAAGTGCATATGAGGGTTTTTCCTGTGCTCAAAGGGAGAAAAGGAAGGAGTTTCCTAATCATTTTGAGAGTGAAAATAGATGAAGGCACCAGAGAGTTTGCGTGGTGTATGAACGAAAGCTTATCATCAAACATCACTCCCAAGTTCCTAACCTTAGTGACTGGTTGAGGAGGAGTTCCCAAATCAGTTGGCCACCAAGTTGGGGACCAACTGGAGGATAGACTACCAATAGTCATTACCTCCATTTTATCGGAGTTCAACTTCAGGCAGTTGCCCGACATCCAAAAATTGATGTCTCGCAGCCCTTCTTGGAAATTTGCTGTTACTTCCAGTCCATCATTGTGGACTGCCAGCACCAGTTGGGTATCGTCGGCGTAAGACGTTAACCTCATCCCATGGGTTTTAATGATCCTGGCCAAGTCCGACACGTAGATATTAAATAAGGTCAGACTTAGGGAGGATCCCTGAGGCACCCCACACGGGAGGGAAAAGATCGGAGAATAAAATTCGTCTAGCTTAACAGACTGAGTGCTATTGGCGAAGAATGAAGTTAATAGCGCTCTAGCCTTTTGTTCAATGCCAATGGCAGAGACACAGTCCATCAGGATGGCGTGATTGACTGTGTCAAAAGCTGCGGACAGATCCAGCAGGATCCGTACTGCTGCTCCACCTTTATCTAAGATCATCCTGATCTCGTCCGAGGCCTTAAAGAGGGCCGTCTCTGTCCCATGCACCTTCCTGAACCCAAATTGAGTATCATGGAGCAGATTGTTATTGTCGATGAATTGGCCTAATTGTATGTTCATTATTTTTTCAATGATTTTTGATGGAAAAGGGAGGCAGGCTATGGGTCTGTAATTTTTTGGTTCTAATGGATCAAGATTATGTTTCTTCAGTAGGGGTTTGATGATGGCCTTTTTCCAAACTGACGAGTAGACACTAGTGTGAAACATTAGATTACAAATGTCACTAAGGATTGTGGCAATAGGGTCTGGAATAAGTTGAAGAATAGAAGGGGAAGAGGAGTCCAGGGGGGATCCACATTTAATAGAGAGGACAAGCTCTCATACCTGTTCAAATGAAACCTGACTAAATTCTGAAAATGCGGTGGTGATGGAAGTGTTAATTAAGTTGTTAGAGATCGGTGAATCTAAATTAGACTGAGTTGAAAAATTTGAATACATTTGACAGACCTTATCTTTAAAGAAATTGGCGAGGGAATTGCATAGGTCTGGAGAGATTTCAGTAAAAGTACCTGTCGGGGGTGTAGAGAGTTTGATTACCACCTGAAATAGTTGCTTGGTGGAGTTTTGGCCCAATTCTATATGTGTGAGATAGTATGGACTTTTTTCTATGACAATAAGATGTTTGTATTTAGTCATTGCCTCTTTGTATAATGCTTCAGCATTATTAATATAATCTTTGCGCCAATGTCTCTCTAAATTTCTGCAACGTTGTTTCTCAAGTCTTAGTACCTCTGAGAACCAAGGTGCGGAATGGACCCTTCGATTATTAGAGACTTTTTAGGTGGTACTAACATAGTAAAAGCATCGTGTAGCCAGGTAGAATAATTGTTAGATGCTATTACGGGATCTACTGAGGATCTGTATTGGGAAGAGGAAAGAGATTTTTGCAAAAGTTGAGCATCGATGGTGTTCCATGCCCGAATCTGTTTAGATGTAAGGGGGCCATACCCATAGCGTTGGGTTTCCTGATCTGAATGGTAAAAATTATTGCAGAATGGTCTGTCCCGATCAAAGGTGTAACCGAGGATAGAGAGATATTACTATTGTTAGTAAAGAGTCCATCCAGTGTATGACCCGCCCTATGGTTGGGTGTGGTAAATAACTGATGTAGACCTACTGATAGGAGGTCTATAACGAAGGAAGAGGATTCCTTATCATTTAAACATTCCAAATGAAAATGAAAGTCCCCCAGAATAGTGTAGTCAGGGATTCCTGCTGTTAATTCTAGTAAAGTATGGAGTTCTTCAGGAAAATCCGAACGTGAGCCTGGTGGGCGATACAATAGGGTTCCTCTGAAAGATTGAGTATTTGAGAGCGAGACAGAGAAGGACAGTGCTTCACAGACTGAGGACTTAAGGGTGTCAGTTTTGATTGCGTATTTGTCTCGATAGATAATTGCCAAACCCCCACCCTTTTTTAAAGTTCTGTCCTGTCTAAGTACACAGTAACCTTCAGGGGCCGCTGTGCAGAAGTCAGGGCCTGAGGAAGAATCCCCCCACGTCTCAGTCAGGAATAAAAAATCCAAGTTCTTATTGGTGAGAAGTTCATGTATTTCAAGTTTGTGCTTGGGAAGGGAGCGAGCATTTATAAGTGCAAAATAGATCAAATCTGGTTTAGGGAGGGGGCTGTGTGTGCTAGGAGGGAGAGATGACCTACTTGGCGCCATATTAAACATACAATTTGGACGTATGGAAAGTGGCTTATTAAATAGTGCATCCTCGCTGAAAGGGGGACAGTAATGATTGTCATTAGTGTTGTTTAAATCCATAAACTGAGAACTAGTGCAAAATAATGATTTTTTACTTGGGGTTGTTTTTAAATGACCAGGGGACCGGGGAAACTGCAGGGCGCCAAGTGCTATCACGCTGGTCAGGTAAGTGCTAAAGAAATCTATTTAGTGTGCAAAATGAATAAAATAATATAGGTTCGCCACAGATTAAAAGCAGAATACTGAATAATAAGCTTTAAAAATGTTACCGCTGAATAATTCAAGGTTAACAACACAGCTCAACCTACGTTTGATGCTCTAGTTTAGTCTTTATCTTAAATGAAGGGATTTCCCTCTTAGTCTAAGAAATCTTTTCTGAGCCAGAGAATAGCACACACAGCACAGTGCTGCAGCAGCTACACTAGCAGGAACCATAGCTGGTGAAGGGGATCGATGGAGGAGGCCCCCAGTGAAGAGCACATATCAAACATGCTGTATTTCCCTTAGCCCTCCAACAACTGACAACCTGTCACCCCAGCTTCTACAAGTTGCTGAAACACTAACTTTCTTCTGATAAGCATTGCAGCAAAACTGAAAAAAAGGAGTAATACTCCAGTGGACTCATTCCAATGTGACAGGTACTTGAAAGAAGGAATGGCTAAAAGGGGCTGAACCAAAGTGACCAATGCTTAAAGGGTACTAGTCCAACAACCATTTCTATGTATATGTGTTTGGTGTTGTTGACATGAACTTTGGCAGACAGCTAGAGCTTTTAGTAGTCAGACCTAAAAAATACCCAACCTGGCTTGCTGTGCATTCAGGCTCATTGGTGAAAAAAAATGTAACACAAAGACTGAATAGTTCTCAAGAAGTTGCACCAAACGATGATATGTGCCATAATGACATTAACATAAAACTTTGCATTTCTTTAACAAACTCAAATGTTACATTTGTATGTGTGGTAGTATTTATACAGACACAATGATTATGAGACGCCGTATGGTTTTTAAATAAATGAATAGTGGCCTCCCTAAACTCTGTTAGCTTATCAGAATAGAAAGACAGGACAACTAGTTCAAAATAAAAACAAAAAATACAAATAGGCACATTTGCAGACCAGTAGTGTTATGAATGTTTTTTTAAATAAAAATGGCTCAGGAAAATTAGAGGTTTAAACATATCACTGAATGTCAATGTATTTAAAAACAACCAATAGTGGATTTACTTCAGTTTTTAAAAATCGTCATTAGGTTTGGAGAACATACATCACATTTTAAGAAGAGATACTCACTGTTGTCACATTCTGGATAATCCAGCTTCCCTTGCAAGCACTTTACTGTCATTTTTTTATTTGGTTTCTTGTAGAAACCTGGTTTACATGCAAACTCCACCATGCTTCCATCTTTAATTTCTATATTTTCATTCAAAGGGATAATGTTCTTTGGGTCCATTTCTTTGGATGATGGTGTGCAAGATCCTGCAAACCAAAGCATCATATGTACTTATTATTATTTTGTATACATTTTCAATTGTCATCCACTCTTTATTTCAGCGTTTTAGAATAGCTAAGAATCAAGACTCAAATTTGAATCTTAATCCTAACGGACAGAAGCCACTTTTTATGTCATAATAATCAGCTTTAGTTTTCGTTCGGTAGACCTATTGTTTCCAATCAGGGCGGCTTTAAAGAGGCGTGGCCAGTGCCACTGTAGTGACTCAGGGGTTAATTTTCTAATATATTAAGGGTTTAAAAGCACCTGATACAGAGTTACTTAGTATTTTCAGGCAACAATAACATTTTAAGATAATGCGGGTGATTAGTGTACCTGCTGGAGAGAGATTGGATTTTTCTCTAGTGGCAGTTCTGACTCATAAAGTAGCACATAGGATTATTACGTCTGCTGCAAAGAGCATGAACCATGCAGATCACAGAAGTGTATATTATGTAGATAATTTAGTAGGTTAATGCTTTTGTCGCATAAATACTTTTTTTTACTTGCAGTTTATAAATTTCAATCTTAATATAGCACAGTGAGCTATGAACTTTCAAAGAGCTGCATAAACACTGCAAAGTATAGGTCAATATATTATGATTATGATCCCTTCTTTCATTATACTAAATTGGTCCAGCTGTATAGAAATCTGTTCTTATTAGTAAAGCCAACCCCCAAACCACAGCGTTACATTTTAAATCCCGAGTTAGTGCTTCTCCAGACCAAGCACTCTCAAAATATACTGCTTTACCTGTACCAATGCCATCCAGCTCCTAAATCGTGTAGTCCTCTTTCTCTTACATAACATTTCTTATACACTGATGTACATACATATGATTCATTTACTCTGTACAAAGTGTGTGGGATGTAAAGTCCTCCCACAACCTACACTGTTATGAGGAACACTATGAAAATTAAATAAATACATGAGAGAGAGGTTATGGAGACATGAGGGCTACTGTTGGATGGTGGTTGTGATGGAATCCGTGGAAAAGGAAGTCATTGGTGGGTGCCAACAAGCATTGCTGCACCGTGCACCACCAGCTCTAATTCCAGCTATGTTTCCAATATATAAGATATACCTAAAGAGTGCTTTGTAACAAGTCCTGCCTTATGATTGGATGGATGTGTTATCTGTCTCTATGATCTGCTTTTTATTCAATATATTTTCTCCTCATTTGTATAGCTGTGCCACCCAGGAGCATTTTAGTCGCACAGGGGCTGATTCACAGAACTAACTTACAACAAAATCCTAAATGTACTACTTTTGGTTTTCACAGAAGGCATTTAGTAGTCTTAAATTAGGATTTTGTCTTAATTTAGGACAAAATCCTAATTTAAGACAAAATCCTAATTTAAGAATACTAAATGTCTTCTGTGAATGCCAAAGTAGTACGTTTAGGATTTTGTCTTAAGTTAGTTCTGTGGATCGGGCCCACAGAATTCTGACTGGATGAGTGGTATCCTTCCCCTGCATATTTGTGGTGTTTCCTTTCTTTCTCCCCATTTTTTCTTCACCTATCCTCTACCGCCCATCCTGCCCCATGTGTTATTTATCTATTTCCTTGTCCAATTATTTTTAAGAAAGTCCCACAGCTAGAAAATGCTGCCAGGCAACTTGAATAATTTTGACAGGCTTCATGCACACTTTCTGCTTACTTTCCTATATTGTAATTTGCTACTCTGACATGGCAATTAACCATGTTAGAACTGTAAATTAAAAATTGTCTGCCATGCATCATTATGAATGCAGACGTCATGATGTACGTATGTCCAGGTCTCTTGATGCAAGGTGGGCAAAGTGGAATATGTTGTCTTAGAAAACGGATACACTATTACCCTAGCGTACAAGTAATGACTAGGTATGGGTAAACATTTATTTACACTGGCAACATTTTTGAAATATCCAAATTATGTCAAATTCTTAAAAACACTTCATATTATGCTATTTTGTGTACGTTTTATGAAGAGTGTGCACCGCCCATAAAAAATGTATTTGCCTCACTTGCCTTTACTGGCAACACACAAATTATGACACCGAAAATACATGTGGACCATATGACATTTATTATTGCATCTGTTTATCCCCAGTTTTCAATTCTGTACATCAATTGAATGTTACTGTGTATAAGGAAATTAAGATATATTTTTTATGCATAATAGCAGTTCGATGAAGTTTAATTATCCTTCATGACATGTATGGTCCCCTGTATCAAACTCTGCCTTTATCGCTGTTAGTATGAATGGACAACTGAATGAATAAATGAACGAATGAAAATATTTGTAGAGAGCACTGCTGCCGAGGCGTCCTGGCGCTATGGAAACTGAACAGAACACAATGCAATCACGAGTTATTGTTGAGTAAAAAGCCAGGTTTTGATTTCCCTCCGGAACATCCTTCTGTTCAATTCCTTTCTCAAAAGAATGGGAGCTGAATTCCATAATTTAGAAGCAAGAAAGGAGAAACGTTTTCCTCCCCATCTTACTTTCTTTATCTTGGGAAGTTTGACCAACCCGATCTTAAATCATGTGCAGGTATGTACCGGGAAAACAAGGACTGCACATCCTCTGCCATACCACCAGATAGGGCTTTATGAACCAGACAGAGTGATTTGAACTCGATGCGTCTTCGTACTGGGAGCCAATGAAGTTGTTTTAAGGCAGATAAGGTAGGATGGTATTTCAGTAAGTTAAGTAAGACTCTGGCCGCCGCATTTTGAATTGATTGCAGTTTGGCCAGTTGTCTTACCCCGGCTCCCAAGTACAGAGCATTACGATAGTCAATTTTCGAAAGAATTGTGTCAATTATCACCGTTTTTCTCAGAATAAGAGGAATAAACGGAAGGATCTTTTTCAACTGTTTAAGCATAATAACAGGCTGATGACAGTTGATTAATCTGTGCATCCCAGTTCAGCTCATTATCAAACATAAAGCCAAGATTTCTGACCTTAGTTACTGGCACTGGACAGGCCCCTGCTGAGGATGGCCACCAATGCTGGCCCCAGATGGCAGACTTATGTCCAAACTCTACAACTTCTGTTTTTTCTGTATTTAATTAAAAAAAGTTATCACTCATCCAATTCATTAAAGCCATGATGCAATTAGAGAATTTGACTACCATTGCATCCTCTGCCTGGGTTACTGATACTATCAGCTGAGTGCCATCAGCATATGACACCAGCGAGAACCCAAAACTCTTCATTAGTTTTGCCAATGGGGCAACATAAATATTAAAAAGAGTGGGGATAATGCATATCCCTGAGGGACACCTCCCGGTACCAAGAATTCCTCCGACTGAAGTCCGTCCCAGTGGATGATTTGTTTTCCGGATGCCAGGAATTAGGACAATAAGGCTAAAGCTGAATCCTAGATACCGATGTCCTGAAGCCTTTGAATTAACACCAGATGGTTCACAGTATCAAAGGCTGCTGTTAAATCTAGCAGAACCAGAATAGCCCTACCCCCGGAGTCCATGACTTTGCGTATTTCTTCAGCTGCCATAAGCAAAGCGGTTTCTGTAGAGTGGTTCGAGCGGAAGCCATGCTGGGTGTTATCAAGAATATTATAAGATTCAAAGAAGGATGTTATCTCCATATTCATGGCCTTCTCTAATACTTTGGCAGGGAATGGTAAACAGGAAATGGGACAATAGTTTTTTTCGTCCAGTGGGTCGAGCTTGGGCTTCTTTAAGAGGGGACAGATACAGGCCCTTTTCCACTGTGAAGGATATACTCCGGAGGAAATAATACTGTTTAGCACAGGGGTCAGAACAGCACTAATTTCCTCTGGGGCCAGGTGATTTATGGGCAGTGGACACGGGTCCAAAGGGGAGCCAGATTTAATTTGAGGCCACATACGGGCTACTTTTTCTTCTGCCAAAACTGAGAAGTGAGATAAGCCATGTGCTCCTACCTTAAGTGTGGATTGCACTTGATCCTTTCCCTTGGAGTCTTCAGCCACACTGGAAAATTCATTGTATACCTTTTGAACCTTATTCTGAAAGAATAAGGCTAATTTATTTACAAAATCTTGGTCGGAAATAAAAGTTACATCCCGAGGACATTTCAGTAATGATGTAACCGTTTGAAATAGCTCCTTAGGGACATTTGCCGGCCTCTTGGATTTTGAGAGTGAAGATGCAGATATTGTGAGCATGCTACCCAAGGATTACCTTATACACCATCAAAATAGAACAAATGGCATAGGAGGCGGATTAGCGATTATTTATAGGAATTCCATTACTTGTAGGTTACAAGAAGGAGGGATTGAGGACTGTGAAAGTGTTTACTTCTCACTCCAACTGAATCCCAATAAATCCATGTCTGGTCTTCTGATTTACCGCCCGCCGGGGGCCACAGGTAACTTTGTCAGATCACTACTGGACACCACCACTTCCTCTTGCACCGTGACCCCCAACTTCATCCTGATCGGCGACTTAAATCTTCATTGCGAGGACAGTACCAATATTACTGCGAGGGACCTTATCTCAGAACTGAAAGCACTTGACCTCCATCTGCTCAACTCAGAGGCAACCCACACCAAGGGTCACCTCCTTGATCCCATATTTGCCAATTTTACAAAAATTGAAATTCACCCTGCCCTCCCTCTCCCCTGGTCTGATCATTTTCTCATTCCTTTTATGTGGCAAATCACTAAACCCATTTGCCACTTGCAAACGTCTAGAGAACGCGACAGACCATGGTCAAAAATACCTCTTGAAGAATGGACACAGGAGCTGATACGATCTACCCCCTGTGCAGATCCTGATCCTGTGTTAGCTAACGATAATTTCACCAACTGGATTATTTCCACCTTGGATATAGTCGCCCCAAAGTTAGATCTAAAGAAAAGAAATACCACTTTTAAAACACCTTGGTTTTCACAGGAACTCAGGAACCTTAAGAAAATCTGTAAAATCCATGAGCGTAAATGGAGGAAAACATGGGATCCCATTACCAAGGATGAATACAAAGCAGCGATGAGGACCTATAAAGCGGCGCGGAAAGCAGCCCAAGCCTCCTTTTTCGATAAAAAAATTAAAGCTGCCTCTAACTCTTCTCGCGAGACCTACAAAATAGTTAAAGAGCTCCTCACCATACCCACCACTCTCCCAACTCAACAACCCACAACTGACAGATGTAACCAAGTAGCCTGTTTCTTTCAAAATAAAATCATCAAGATCCTACAGTCACTTCCCCCTCCACACGATGACAATCTCCTGACGGTCCCATCAATCACCGTCAGTGGCCCTACTTTAGATAATTTCAGCTTACTTTCTGAGGACGTTTTTGTAAAAACCCTTTCAGACCTGAAAAGCGGCTCCCCTAATGATCCTGCACCTATCCACATTCTTAAACAAGTGGGACCCACCATCTCGTTCCTGGCCACCAATCTTATTAATGCTTCGTTTAATCAGGGAGTGGTTCCTCCTAATTGGAAACATGCTATTGTTAAAGCCCTGCAAAAAAAACCGGGTATGGACCCCACAGATTTGACCAACCTCCGTCCAATTTCACTCCTTCCTGGTTTAAGCAAGATAGCAGAGAAGGTAGTCAACAAGCAATTGTCTGCCTTCCTTGAAACTAACAATCTTCTTCGACCCACTCAGACAGGCTTCCGCCCAGGTCAAGGGACGGAAACAGCCCTTTTGAAGGTAGTTGAGGAGGCAAGATGCATCTTAGATTCAGGAGGATCAGTGTTACTGATTCTCCTGGATCTAAGCGCTGCATTCGATACGGCGGACCACAAAACCCTCATCAAACGCCTCTCCGGTTTGGGTGTAAAGGGCACAGCCCTTTGCTGGCTCTCATCGTTCTTAAAAGATAGAACATTTCAGGTCAGTGAAGGAAATGTGCGATCCGACATCTTCCCTCTCCAGTGTGGGGTCCCTCAGGGCTCTTCACTGAGCCCTACACTTTTCAATATATACATGGCCCCCTTGGATGACGTGGTCTCCCCTTTTGGGATAAAAGCCACATACGCTGACGACACCCAAATGATTGTATCACTCTCCCTGGAAGAGGACAAGGTAAAAAACCTTCATGACTGTTTAGAGGGCATCCATGCATGGATGTCCGCTTCAAGGCTTAAGCTCAATGGTTCGAAAACTGAGCTCATGCTGTTGGGAAACAAAATATCTTCCCTTCCATCTGCCATGTGGCCAGCATGCTTTGGTCCTCTCCCCCAACCCAAGACTGAATTAAAAAGTCTAGGTTTCTGGCTTGAACAGGACCTTTCCCTCAAAACGCAAGCGAAAAAGACAGCTGGGACTTGTGTGGGGTTACTGCGGTCCATCAGAAAGATCCTCCCTTTACTTCCAGGACCCTCTCAGAAATTGCTTGTTCAAGGTCTAGTCTTATCAAGACTAGATTATTGCAATGCTCTCTTTTTTGCTGCCCCGGAATCCACGATCAACATTCTGCAAAGAACACAGAATGCCGCAGCCAGGATTCTCACTGGGACCTCTCGTAGGGTCTCAGCTAAACCCGCCCTCAAGGCACTACATTGGCTGCCGATCCGTGAAAGGGTCAAGTTTAAGGCCCTCTGCACGGCCCATAGAGCCTTGCATAATCAAGGGCCCCCAATGCTAAAAGACATGATCTTTCCATACAGACCCAATCGGCCCCTTCGCTCAGCTCAAGGCCATCTGGCCACGGTCCATAAAATCAAAAAAGCTCGGACTGGAGGACGCCGTTTCTCGGTCACTGTGGCCACCTCCTGGAATGCTCTGCCATTTCACCTCCGCTCTGAGGCCAATCTGCTGAAATTCCGCAAGCTCCTAAAAACCCACCTTTTCCTGCAGTAATCTTCTTCTTCTCCCTGTCTTCCCCCCTCAGGAGTTCTGCAAGACCAGCGCTGGGACGCTTACGGGCAGCCATGCGCTATATAAGTCCCAAATTTCATTTCATTTCATTTCATTTCAAGAAAGTGGTTTTGGCCTGAATAATAGCTATCTTATATTCATCAAGTGCCAAGCAATAAACCTGCTTCAGAGTTGCATCATATTTTGTTCTCCAAGCGTGCTCTTTTTGCCGGCATTTGATTTTTAGTGCTTTAAGGTCCGCGGAGTACCATGGAGTCGAGACTTTCTTCGGCTGTACTTTTTGGAGTTTTTCAGGGGCTATCTTATTGGATGCCTTATTAAGCCAACTATAGAATTCCAAGGCTGCATGATTTGAGTCAGACGAGATCAAAGGCTGCGAGTCGAGTGAAGACAGTAGATCAGATTTACTAACTGTCTTCCAGGCTATATATTTAGTCATTGGTGGTCTAGTTCTCCGCTGACTGACCCCTATTTTGAGATTTACGGTAAAATGGACCGCAGCATGGTCGATCCAAGGGAGGGAAGCGACCCTATTCACTTCCATCCAGATATTGCTAGTACAGAGTCCGTCCAGCGTGTGACCCGCTGTATGCGTGGGATCGCAAACAATCTGTTTTAGTCCAAAACTGGCAAGGATATCTAAAAAAATGAATAGTGTCTGCATTATTGTTGTCCTCCAAGTATGGTAAAACTGTCCATGTCCATGCAGGATTCTAGGTAGGTCTGAACTGACAACTGACTTTTAGGACAAATGAGAATGAGTGTTTATGAGTCTGTGAGTATGAGTGTGTGAATGAATGGGCTGTTGGGATGCTACCTTTTTGATGTTATAGATTATTTATGCATACAAATGGATTACTTGATTATTAATACATTTTGATATGCCTTTGAATTCATGACCCTGTTCATGTTTCTGTAGATAGGCCAGTTTCCTGGGAATGTATCTATTGGCGACTTGTTAGCCTTTACAATGAAATGGTAAGTATATATCAGGTAAGTGAAATCCCTAATATGTATGTATGTATATAGTCACTGAAAAAGACACAGGTTTTAGGGACGTTATAGTTAGAAATTGACATTTAAAAACCATAGAAATTCACTGAAGAAACCACAGGTTTGAGGGATGTTATATTTGGACATTTCGCTCGTACAAAACCAGAGAAATGTATTAGTTGAGCTAACTATAACTCGCGCCCCCGCAATGTATTGCTGATGACATCAGATATTACAACACTGATAACATGGTCAGTGACATTACTAATAACATCACTGATGACATCTCAAATGACATCACTGATGACATCATCCAGTGCCTGAGGTTTCTAAAAAGTTTCAATATGTTTTATATATATATATATATATATATATATATATATATATATATATACATATATATATATATATATATATTAGCTACTGGCGGTTGCCAGTAGGTAGTTATCGTTAGGACCTAGTTTCCATAGGAAATCCGCAACATTCTATTGGGAACTTTGGCGCCGTTTGATGAATTTGCGTGTAATTTTCCAAAATGTAGGCCAGCTCCGCTCTGCTCCTTCCCTGGAAGTTTCGGGGGGATTCGTCATGCGGGGGCCGAGAAAAAAGGGGGGTCCCAAATTGTGTTTTCCCATTTTAATTTCCATAGGACGTTCAGACACGGCTACAGCCCGAACCGCTGAATGGAATTACACCAAACTTTGCAAAATGGTAGGGACTGGTACGTAGTAGGGCCTTTTCCATATTTGGTTAAAATCGCTCCAGTGGTTTGTATGAAAAGTAACTTCAAAAACACATGTATATCTATATGTGCGCTTCGAGCGCTTTGGGTATGCGGACCGGTAAGCGCACCCGGCGCTACGGAAGTGCGCGAGCGGAAAGCGGATTGGCTCTCGGGTGTCTGTCAACATTCCAAACAGTCCGGAGAGTCCGCCATCTTGTGTCTCGGTAGAATCGAGACACAAGAGGTGAAAACACAAAAGGGGAATACTATAAAAGGGGGCAAGGTAGACACCCCCTGGCCCCCTGGGTTTTCTCAGGGGAGCCTAGGAGGACCCTGAAGGGCAAAAACACTATTATTATTTTTTATAATTTTGCGGAGTAAGCTCAGGGTGCGCTTACACGGGCGTTTACAGGTACGCGTACCCTGAGCGCACCACGGGAAAAACAGTGAAAAAAATTAGAGTAAAAAAAGAATTTAGAGTGCTTAGAGGTAGGGTAGCTCTGAAAAGAGCTGTTGTGTTATGTTTGTGTTTTTGTACCTACAAGTAGGTACCGATGCAGAGTCTAAAATTCAAGAGGAAGACTCTATTCCCCTCATCTGTAAAATGTACACCATCTCTCCTATAGATGCCTTGCATGTTGTAACGCAAGTTGTTGTGGTATGTAGAACCCATACCATAGTCTCTGAGGAAAGCAGAAACAGATTTATTCACACGTTTCCTTGCTTTCTCAATCTGTGGACAAAATTGGTTGGACCAGTTCCATTTTTGCCTTTGGCATATATTAGAATATACCAAGGCACTGTTTGGAAAAAGTGACATCAATTGCCCAAAGGTGTCCTTTAAAAGCATTTCCAGACCTACTCTAGTCAAAGTGCCCAGGTCATTGCCACCATAGTGCACAATTATGAGGTCAGGGTGTGGTAGATGCATAAAGCATTTTACCAATGGTATCAATTGGTGACATCTCAATCCTCTCTGGCCAATCCACATAATATCCACATTTGGCAAATCAAGGTTGGGAATACCTCTGTTTGCTGCATACGTTTCACTCCAGTGAACAAAGCTATGACCCACAATCCAGACTTTAGGCATCTTGAAGGTAGATGTGGTTGTATTCAGATGAGTGGTGGAAATGAAATGGCAGTTTGAAAGTAGGAGTTATGAAAAAAAGTGGTTGAGATTCAGTGCACTTGAAAAAGAAGAAATGATTGGTGGTTTCTTAAAATTCTCCACTGAAAATGAGGGTGCATGCATCTGTTTTTTTAAAGAAGTAATTCTGATGGTTGAGAAAAAGTCATTGAAAGAAACATTGTACAGGATAAGCTGCTATATTGAGAAGTCAAACACCCTTGCTGGGTTCATTTGCAACATAGTATCATGAACTTTTCACCTGTGTGCTCAGTTAGGTGGGAGTTACCATGGTAACAGGCTGAATGAGCACTGGGGGGATGGGTGAATATTATGTGAGTTTGAAAGTGTTGAAATGTAGAACCAATTAAAATGTTAGTTTGCTTTTGAAATAGTCAGGGGAAGAATTTTGATTGGTTAAGTCCAGGGATATGTGTGAAGAATTACAGGGAATCAGGGCCATTTGTGGTTGCAGTGTCCGAGGTGCATTTCAGAGATTCTGCTTAAGAAAATCTGGTGTGTGTGACTGACACTGTTGTAAATCTTCAAAAGCATTTTTAAAGGTGAGTAATGATTCATTTAATATAGATAGAGTGCTGTATGCACTATGGGGAAGATTAAGAAGCATATTGGGATTCTTTATTCTTGCATTGTGTTTCCTGTCTTTTTGTAATGCTGGTAAAAAATATAATGGTGCCTATTGGAAATGTATTTTGAAAATGAGTCAGGTTTCTGCCTTGTAATGTAGTGGTCATTTAAATGGGCTGTGCTCTGTGTCTAAAACAATTTACTATGCTAAATGTTTTTGGGTAAAATGTATGGCTTTAACTTTTTTGACAAGGATCACACTGAGTGTCTGTGTCAATTAAGGAATTATATTTTCACCTTTTTCTATAATGTCACCTGTGTCTCCTCACAGTTTGCATCTCTTAGCTTATAGGGTACTGTTTCTTTTTGCATTGTGTCTCATGTTTCTATGTAATGCTGGCAAAAAAATGAATGGTGCATATTGGAAAAGTATTTTGGAAATGAGTCAGGTTTCTGCATTGTAATGTAGTGGTCATTGATATGGGCTGTGCTCTGTGCCTTAAGCGAATTACTATGCTAAATGTTTTTTGGAAAAATGTATGACTAACATTTTTGACAAGGATCACACTGAGTGTCTGTGAGAAATAAGGAATTATATTTGCACCTTTTTCTATAATGTCACCTGTGTCTCCTCACAGTTTGCATCTCTTTGCTTATAGGGTACTCTTTTTTTTATATTTTGTCATCTCACTCTCTGCCTCCGCTATCTCTCCCTTTCCGTGTGCCATCTCACTTTCTGCCTCCACCATCTCTCTCCTTGCATGTGTCATCTTGCTCTGTTTCTGCCCCATCTCTCTCTTTGTGTGTGTCATCTCTCTGTTTGCGTGTGTCATCTCAATCTCTGCCTGTGTCATCTCTCTCTTTGTGTGTGCCATATCTCTCTTTGTGTGTGGCATCTCTCTCCTTGTGTATGTCATCTCTCTCCTTGTGTGTGTCATCTCATTCAGTCCCTGCACCATCTCTCTCTATGTGTGTCTCATTTCTCTGTTTGCGTGTGTCACCTCACTCTGTATCTGCCCCATCTCTCTCTTTGTGTGTGTCATCTCTCTCTTTGTGTGTGTCATCTCTCTCTTTGCGTGCGTCATCTCCCTCTGTGCCTGCACCATCTCTCTCTTTGTGTGTGTCATCTCTCTCTTTGCGTGTGACATCTCACTCTCTGCCTGTGTCATCTCACTCTCTGCCTGCCTTTCCAGCGTGTGGCGCTATTTCATGTAGCGTGTGTGTGGTGGCAGCTCCTCTGCTTTTAACCTCCCGTTTTTGGTATTTTATTTTAATTTTGTTTTGGGCACTTTCCCTCGTTTTTAACAGCCTGGTCCACATACTCTCACCTCTGCCATCTCTACTTGCACCCTAATTGTGGTTACTCACCGCGCTTTGCGGGTCCTTCGCCCTGTCTCGAGGGGGCCATCTTTGGTGAGTGGGATCAGCGTGCAGGTAGTCCTTTCTTTACCTTGCTCGCTGAGTACTTAGGTAGGCAAACTTGGCAGCGCGTTCTTTCCAGCGGGTGGCGCTATTTCATGTAGCGTGTGTGTGGTGGCAGCTCCTCTGCTTTTAACCTCCCGTTTTTGGTATTTTATTTTAATTTTGTTTTGGGCACTTTCCCTCGTTTTTAACAGCCTGGTCCACATACTCTCACCTCTGCCATCTCTACTTGCACCCTAATTGTGGTTACTCACCGCGCTTTGCGGGTCCTTCGCCCTGTCTCGAGGCGGCCATCTTTGGTGAGTGGGATCAGCGTGCAGGTAGTCCTTTCTTTACCTTGCTCGCTGAGTACTTAGGTAGGCAAACTTGGCAGCGCGTTCTTTCCAGCGTGTGGCGCTATTTCATGTAGTGTGTGTGTGGTGGCAGCTCCTCTGCTTTTAACCTCCCGTTTTTGGTATTTTATTTTAATTTTGTTTTGGGCACTTTCCCTCGTTTTTAACAGCCTGGTCCACATACTCTCACCTCTGCCATCTCTACTTGCACCCTAATTGTGGTTACTCACTGCGCTTTGCGGGTCCTTCGCCCTGTCTCGAGGCGGCCATCTTTGGTGAGTGGGATCAGCGTGCAGGTAGTCCTTTCTTTACCTTGCTCGCTGAGTACTTAGGTAGGCAAACTTGGCAGCGCGTTCTTTCCAGCGTGTGGCGCTATTTCATGTAGCGTGTGTGTGGTGGCAGCTCCTCTGCTTTTAACCTCCCGTTTTTGGTATTTTATTTTAATTTTGTTTTGGGCACTTTCCCTCGTTTTTAACAGCCTGGTCCACATACTCTCACCTCTGCCATCTCTACTTGCACCCTAATTGTGGTTACTCACCGCGCTTTGCGGGTCCTTCGCCCTGTCTCGAGGCGGCCATCTTTGGTGAGTGGGATCAGCGTGCAGGTAGTCCTTTCTTTACCTTGCTCGCTGAGTACTTAGGTAGGCAAACTTGGCAGCGCGTTCTTTCCAGCGTGTGGCGCTATTTCATGTAGCGTGTGTGTGGTGGCAGCTCCTCTGCTTTTAACCTCCCGTTTTTGGTATTTTATTTTAATTTTGTTTTGGGCACTTTCCCTCGTTTTTAACAGCCTGGTCCACATACTCTCACCTCTGCCATCTCTACTTGCACCCTAATTGTGGTTACTCACCGCGCTTTGCGGGTCCTTCGCCCTGTCTCGAGGCGGCCATCTTTGGTGAGTGGGATCAGCGTGCAGGTAGTCCTTTCTTTACCTTGCTCGCTGAGTACTTAGGTAGGCAAACTTGGCAGCGCGTTCTTTCCAGCGTGTGGCGCTATTTCATGTAGCGTGTGTGTGGTGGCAGCTCCTCTGCTTTTAACCTCCCGTTTTTGGAATTTTATTTTAATTTTGTTTTGGGCACTTTCCCTCGTTTTTAACAGCCTGGTCCACATACTCTCACCTCTGCCATCTCTACTTGCACCCTAATTGTGGTTACTCACCGCGCTTTGCGGGTCCTTCGCCCTGTCTCGAGGCGGCCATCTTTGGTGAGTGGGATCAGCGTGCAGGTAGTCCTTTCTTTACCTTGCTCGCTGAACACTTAGGTAGCCATGTTGACGCGCAGCGGTTACGCGCAGCGGGGACGCCGAAATGACGCCGGAGTTACGCCAGAGTTCAGCCCGTCTGTGCCCGTCCGGGCCCTGACGGGCCTAGGGCCGGCCATTATGCCCGTTCTTTCGGCGCCACCTACTAATAGGCTCCGATACGGGAGGGAGGCCCTCATTTCTTGTCGCCCGTCCCACCCTACCATCTGTAGTTTTGCACAGGAGGGAACAATTCCATTTCTACCGTGCAGAGCCTGTACTACCGGTCTTAAGTCTGTTGCCGTGAAGTCCGCTCTTTCCATGGCGCTCCTGAATTGCAGGTCGCTGCCGAGTCACGCTATTGAGATCAACTCGCTCATTCTGGACCACGAGCTTGATGTGTTGTTTCTCACTGAGACCTGGCTCTCCCCCAGCTCGGGCCCTGATATGGTCAGAGCACTCCCTCCAGGTTATCTCATATCTCACCTTGACAGACCTGTGGGGAGGGGAGGAGGAATTGCTATCCTTTTTAGAGACACGCTTGCTTGCAAGGTTCAGAATGGAGGTGTGACCGATTGTGAGAGCTGTCAGTTCTCCCTCCGTTTGTCATCTACGGTGTCTTTGGCGGGCCTGCTGATTTATCGACCCCCTGGATCCCTGGGAAATTTCCCTAATTCTTTCCTTGAAACAACTACACTTCTTGCTTCCTCGACTACCAACTTCGTTGCTCTTGGGGATTTTAATATCCATCTTGATGACCCCTCTAACGCCCCTGGAGTAGATCTGCTGGACGATCTCAAAGCTTTTGGGATCTATCTGGCCAACCCGGGGGCGACCCATGAGAAGGGACACCTGCTGGACCCCATATTCTCAAACCTGGACCACCTTAATTCATCTCCTGCGCTGGCCCTGCCTTGGACAGACCACTTTTTGGTGTCCGCAGTGTGGCAATTTGATAGCCTAGCTGCAATGGTCCCAAGGGTTTACACCTTGGAAAGAGCTTGGTCGAGGCTCCCGGTCGATACCTGGGTGGTACAACTGGAGGCAATGCGGCCCCCTCCTGGATCTAACCTGCTAGTCGCGGAAGCGAATTTACACATCTGGCTTACGGATTCGTTAGATATCCTCCTACCCAAAAAGAAACAACTTATGAAGGGGAAGAGAGTGGGTTCGGCGCCCTGGTATACGTCTGAATTGAGAACAATGAGGAAGGGTTGCAAGAGGTTAGAGCGGTCCTGGAGGAAAGACTGGAATGAAACGAGTCGGAAAGAATATCGGGTGGCTCTGAGTAGATATAAATCTGCCATTCGGGAGGCAAAATCTGGATTCTTCGAGGAGAGAATTGGCTCTGCGGCCAACTCTTCTAAAGAGTCATTCAGGGTTATTAAGGAACTACTGAATACCCCCGAACCTCAGATCATCCACGAGGACCCACGCAAAAAATGTACAGAATTGGCTTCCTTTTTTAAAACAAAAATCGACAATATACTGGCTTCCCTTCCCCGGCAAGCTGAGGTTTCTTCCCTGGGTGACAATTCCAGCTCTCAGTTTAGGATGCGATCAGTAGAGCTGGCCTCTTTTGGCCCGTCACTATGGAGGAAGTTCTTTCGGTTTTGAGAACCATGAAGAGTGGCTCCCCGAAAGACCCGGCACCTATTAAATACCTAAAACAGGTGGCCTCTACTATCGGCGGCCCAGTGACGGACCTTATAAACTTGTCCCTCACTCAAGGGGTAGTACCCCCTAGTTGGAAAGGGGCGGTGGTTAAGGCTCTTTTAAAGAAGCCTAATTTGGACCCCGCCGACCTCGCCAACTTTAGGCCTATCTCCCTGCTGCCGGGCCTTAGTAAGGTGGCGGAGAAGGTGGTGAATTGCCGCTTGTCGGACTTCTTGGAGGCCAACTCCCTCTTAGGCGACTCCCAAACGGGTTTTCGCCCTGGTCAGGGGACCGACACCGCCCTGCTGGCGGTCGTGGAGAATGCTAGGAGCATTTTGGATTCGGGGGGATCAGTGGCAGTGATCCTCCTGGACCTCAGTGCTGCTTTAGACACCGTGGACCATCAGGTGCTTCTCCAACGGCTGGCGGGGGTGGGGGTCACTGGTCTGGCCCTCGAGTGGTTTGCTTCCCTCTTGGAAGGACGTACATTCGAGGTGTGGGAAGGCCATGAAAAATCATCTTCAATCCCTCTCCAGTGTGGTGTGCCACAGGGCTCTTCATTGAGCCCTACTTTATTCAACGTCTACATGGCCCCCCTGGAGAGTGTGGTACTGCCGCTGGGTATTAAAATCATCAGTTATGCTGATGATACTCAGCTGGTGGTAGGCCTTTCCCAGTCGGCTCACCATCCTGACCGGCTGCACTCGTGTTTGGGGAAGATCTATACATGGATGTGCAGCTCAGCACTAAAGCTCAACGGCTCCAAGACTGAGCTGATGCTGCTGGGGAACTCTTTTCCATCTCTGTCCCCCAGCAGCTGGCCCGATTGCCTTGGACCAGCACCCACTCCCAAGCAGGAGATTAAGAGCCTGGGGGTGTGGCTTGAGCAGGACCTTTCGTTTAAAACCCATGCTAAAAAGACTGCTGGCGTGTGTTTTGGCCTGCTCCGCTCAGCTCGGAAGATTCTACCTCTGCTTCCAGCGGCCACTAGGAGACTTCTCATCCAGGGGCTTATCATCTCGCAGCTGGATTTCAGCAACGCGCTGTTCCTGGGTGCCCCAGAAGCCACCTTGAGCAAACTACAGCAAGTGCAGAATGCGGCCGCCAGGCTCTTGACAGGTCTCCCCAGGTATCAGTCTGCTCGCCCCGCGCTGAAGGCGCTGCATTGGCTCCCTGTGAGGGACAGGGTGAAGTTTAAGTCACTCTGTATCGCTCATAAAGTCCTGCAGGGGGTAGGTCCACCTATTCTGGGGGAGATGGTTCAGCCTTATAAGGCCCCTCGCTCTCTCCGATCTGATCATCAACATCTTCTGCAGGTAGGGAGGGTGAAGAAGGCAAGAACTGGTGGCAGAAGGATTTCTATAAACGTGGCCACCCTGTGGAACTCTCTTCCCCTACATCTACGTTCGGAAGCTAGCCTTCTTCGGTTCCGCAAACTTTTAAAAACTTTTTTGTTCTCTGCTTAACTTCCGCACTATTCTGGTAGTTTCATTCTCTGGTGAGCGCTGGGATGCCTAATGGTAACCAGGCGCTATACAAAACTCAGAATAATAATAATAATAATAATGTTATCTATCTCTAATCCGATACAGAAAAGGGGGTGGTGATGAACAGAGTGTCTGAATTAAGCAGACCACTCTTACCCAGTCCAAAGATCAGGGCTTGATCCATCACCGTTATTTATCTCACTGCCCCATCCCAGCTCAGAACCTGGCTATATGCAAATTAGTCTGTCCCTGGCCCAGTGCATCATGGGAACAGGGCAGACCAAACTACCAAGCCAATTCTTCACCAGAAAGGAGACAAGCTACCGGGGACCGGTTTCTGGCATTTCAGCCTCTTCGGCCCGGCTTGCTTGAATCCTGATGGAGCAGTGAGAAAGGGACTCATGTCTGAGTATACCCTGCCACACCTATAGTGGCCAAAAACGATACAGAAAAGGGGGTTTTGTTGTAAATATTTTTGTCCACCCTAAGCGTGGAAGGGTATACTCAGATGTGAGTCCCTTGCTCATTGCACCATCAGGATTCAAGCAAGCCGGGCCGAAGACGGCTGAAATGCTAGAAACCGGTCCCCGGAAGCTTGTTTCCTTCCCAGTGTAAGAATTGGCTTTTGTAGTCTGGTCTGCCCTGTTCCCATGATGCACTGGGCCAGGGACAGACTAATTTGCATACAGCCAGGTTCTGAAACTGGGATGGTGCAATGAGCTAAAAAACGGTGTTGGATTTAGCCCTGATCTCTTGACTGGGTGAGAGTATTCTGCTTAATTCAGAGACTCTGTCCATCACCACCCTTTGTTGTAAATATTTTTGTCCACCCTAAGCGTGGAAGGGTATACTCAGATGTGAGTCCCTTGCTCATTGCACCATCAGGATTCAAGCAAGCCGGGCCGAAGACGGCTGAAATGCTAGAAACCGGTCCCCGGAAGCTTGTTTCCTTCCCAGTGTAAGAATTGGCTTTTGTAGTCTGGTCTGCCCTGTTCCCATGATGCACTGGGCCAGGGACAGACTAATTTGCATACAGCCAGGTTCTGAAACTGGGATGGTGCAATGAGCTAAAAAACGGTGTTGGATTTAGCCCTGATCTCTTGACTGGGTGAGAGTATTCTGCTTAATTCAGAGACTCTGTCCATCACCACCCTTTGTTGTAAATATCTATCTCTAATCCAGCATTGAATAAAAGCATGAGAAACAATATAAAAAAAGAGTACCCTATAAGCAAAGAGAAGCAAACTGTGAGGAGACACAGGTGACATTATAGAAAAAGGTGCAAATATAATTCCTTATTTCACACAGACACTCAGTGTGATCCTTGTCAAAAAAGTTAAAGCCATACATTTTAGCCAAAAACATTTAGCATAGTAATTCGTTTAAGACACAGAGCACAGCCCATTTAAATGACCACTACATTACAAGGCAGAAACCTGACTCATTTCCAAAATACATTTCCAATGTGCACCATTCATTTTTTTGCCAGCATTACATAGAAACATGAGACACAATGCAAAAAGAAACAGTATCCTATAAGCTAAGAGAAGCAGACTGTGAGGAGACATGTGACATTATAGAAAAAGGTGAAAATATAATTCCTTAATTGACACAGACACTCAGTGTGATCCTTGTCAAAAAAGTTAAAGCCATACATTTTACCCAAAAACATTTAGCATAGTAAATTGTTTTAGACACAGAGCACAGCCCATTTAAATGACCACTACATTACAAGGCAGAAACCTGACTCATTTCCAAAATACATTTCCAATATGCACCATTCATTTTTTTGCCAGCATTAGATAGAAACATGAGACACAATGCAAAAAGAAACAGTACCCTATAAGCTAAGAAATGCAAACTGTGAGGAGACACAGGTGACATTATAGAAAAAGGTGCAAATATAATTCTTATTTCACACAGACACTTAGTGTAATCCTTGTCAAAAATGTAAAAGTCATATATTTTTCCCAAAAACATTTAGCATAGTAATTCATTTAAGACACAGAGCACAGCCCATATCAATGACACACGCAAACAGAGAGATGACACACACAAAGAGAGAGATGGGGCAGAAACAGAGCGAGATGACACACGCAGAGAGTGAGATGGCACACGGAAAGAGAGAGATAGCGCAGGCAGAGAGTGTGATGACACACGCAAAGATAGAGATGGCGCAGGCAGAGAGTGAGATGGCACACACAAGGAGAGAGATGACACACACAAAGAGAGAGATGACACGCACAAAGAGGGATATGGCCAGGCACAGAGTGAGATGACACACGCAAAGAAAGAGATGACACACACAAAGAGAGAGATGCCACACACAAAGAGAGAGATGGGGAAGGCACAGAGTGAGATGACACACGCAAAGAGAGAAATGACACACACGAAGAGAAAGATGGTGCAGGGACTGAGTGAGATGACACACACAAAGAGAGATGGGGCAGAAACAGAGCGATATGACACACGCAAAGAGAAATGGCGCAGGCAGTGAGTGAGATGGCACACGGAAAGAGAGAGATAGCGCAGGCAGAGAGTGTGATGACACACGCAAAGAGAGAGATGACACACACAAAGAGAGAGATGACACACACAAAGAGAGAGATGGGGCATGCACAGAGTGAGATGACACACACAAAGAGAGAAATGACACATAGAAAGAGTGAAATGGTGCAGGGACTGAGTGAGATGACACACACAAGGAGAGAGATGACACACACAAAGAGAGAGATGACACACACAAAGAGAGAGATCGTGCAGACAGAGATTGAGATGGCACACGCAAACAGAGAGATGACACACACAAAGAGAGAGAGATGGGGCAGAAACAGAGCGAGATGACACACGCAAAGAGAGAGGTGGCGCAGGCAGAGAGTGAGATGGCACACTGAAAGAGAGAGATAGCGCAGGCAGAGACTGAGATGACACACGGAAAGAGAGAAATGACACACACAAAGAGAGAGATGTCAGATACAAAGAGAGAGATGGGGCATGCACAGAGTGAGATGACACACGCAAAGAGAGAGATGACACACACAAAGAGAGATGACACACACAAAGAGAGAGATGGGGCAGACACAGAGTGAGATGACACACGCAAAGAGAGAAATGAGACACACAAAGAGAGAGATGGTGCAGGGACTGAGTGAGATGACACACACAAGGAGAGAGATGACACACACAAAGAGAGAGATGACACACACAAAGAGCGATGACAGACACAAAAAGAGAGATCGTGTAGACAGAGATTGAGATGACACACGCAAACAGAGAGATGACACATACAAAGAGAGAGATGGGGCAGAAACAGAGCGAGATGACACACGCAAAGAGAGAGATGGCGTAGGCAGAGAGTGAGATGGCACACGGAAAGAGAGAGATAGCGCAGGCAGAGAGTGTGATGACACACGCAAAGAGAGAGATGACACTTACAAAGAGAGAGCTGACACACACAAAGAGAGAGATGGGGCATGCACAGAGTGAGATGACACACACAAAGAGAGAGATGACACACACAAAGAGAGAAATGACACACACAAAGAGAGAGATGGGGCAGGCACAGAGTGAGATGACACACGCAAAGAGAGAAATGGCACACGCAAAGAGAGAGATGGTGCAGGGACTGAGTGAGATGACACGCACAAGGAGAGAGATGGCACACACAAAGAGAGAGATGCCACAGGCAGAGATTGAGATGACACACACAAAGAGAGAGATGGGGCAGAAACAGAGCAAGATGACACATGTAAAGAGAGAGATGACGCAGGGAGAGAGTGAGATGGCACACGGAAAGAGAGAGATAGCGCAGGCAGAGAGTGAGATTACACACGCAAGTAGAGAGATGGCGCAGGCAGAGAGTGAGATGACACACGCTAAGACAAATGGCACAGGCAGAGAGAGAGATGACACACGCAAAGAGAGAGATGACACACACAAAGAGAGAGATGGTGCAGGCAGAGAGTGAGATGACACATGCAAAGAGTGAGATGGTGCAGAGAGTGAGATTAATAATGAAACTGTACTGCACTGTTGCTGTGACACAGTTGCTGTGCTATAAACTTAGTTATGTTGTAAACTAGTGTTTATATTGTTTACTTATTGTAATTGCTATGTAGTATGTTAGTAGTGGTCTATAATATGTTATGTTTTCTTTACCACAGATTGTAATCATCTATAGAAAGATAAAAGAATATGCCGACGAAGGAAAGAAGAAGAAAAAGTTATAAACATGCTTTATTGTCCTTCAGCGCGTACGAGTTTGTGACACACTCTCGCTCTCTGAATGGCGGCTGCGTTTTTGTTGAGTTCGTTGGATCCCGACAGGTCAGTTAGCAGGTTTTTGGACTCTGGCATGTCTCTTTACCTAAGTATTTTCTTAATCACCCTCACAGTGTGCCTGTTGTCATCTTACGGGGGGCTCTGTGTTTACGTTCTGCAGATTTGCCCTTCAAATTGAGCCAAGCTTCTCACTTGGATTTTCCGGTTCCACCCCATCAGCTGGAGCACTTCATTTTCGTTACTCTCCAGGTAACATCTTTTAGGTGCACATTTGATACGTCGATTCGCACAATTTACAGAGCACATTATGCTCATGGGATTTTTTCTGTTTCTGTTACAGCAACGATGTGCACAGTATCGCATTGCTTTCTTCCATAGATGATTCGAGCTCAGCCCTCTTGTAAGTTCGGGCATTGCCTTACCTCACTTCAGTTTCAATGCTTCTCGTTTCCTTTGTATCTCACTACTACACCATCCAATTTTTCAATTCCCCAGCATCATCACTGCGAGAATTTATTCTGCGATCACAGAATTTGTACAGCTGCATTCAGTTCCTCTGTACTTTGCCCATCATACTTGTGAGTTTTGCAATTTTACTCCATTTGTTCCAGCATTCACAACATAGTGGATTCTTTGGTCATGTTAGGTCACTGGTCTGCTCTCTAGCCCACATCACATAATCGTGTTTTCTTTGTGTGGAACAAGGTTCTATTTTCAGCACATGGCGGTGGTTCCTATAATCCCAATGGCTTTCACCATTGACTGAGTAAACAACCACACTAGTCTTCTCTTTATCACTTGTAACTGGACCCTTGACATTGTTTATGTTTTTTAAATATTTTACTATGGTCTTTATTATTGTCCATTTGTTTCTTTCTTTCTTTCAACAGTGCCCCTGAAGAAGGGATATTCTCCCGAAACGCATTGGGCATCAGGGCATAATTTAGGGCCTCATTATGATGGAGGATTTTCCGCATCCTCCGGGCCAGCGGAAGCCACCGCCGGCCCGGAGGATGCGGAAAATCCTCTGCGGACCCACCAAAGACCCACCGCCACATTAGGATGGCTGGTGGGTCCTGGTTTCCGTCCGCTGCTTTTCCGCCGCGGTTGGCTTACAACCGCGGCGGAAAAGCACTAATATGGTGACGGTGTCTCTCAGACACGGTCAGCCAGATTAGGATGGGCTCTGAAACATGCTTTTCCGCGGCGGCTTTTCCGCCGTGGAAAAGCATGTGTCACTTCACTGCGGGGGCCCGTTGCGGGCCCCCTAGGTGAAGGGGGTGTGTGGGGTGCACATGGGGGGTACCTATGGTACCCCACTGCATTTGTATGGAGAAAGCAGCAGGCACCGCGCGGTGCCTGCCACTTTCTACATACAAATGCAAAGCGTGCATTTTTAACATTGCTGAGGGTGCAGCCTGAAGCCGCACCCGCCGCAATGTTAAAAATAGAGGATGTGACCGCCAGGGTGGCGGTCACATCCTAATTGCACTGGAGGGACCTCCGCAGGCCATGCGGAGGTTCCCTCCTACTCTATGGTGGCGGACGGACTCAGGTCCGTCTGCCATCATAATGTGCCCCTATATGTGCAGTATTTCATATACATTGTATGCAGCATAATCGTTCGAGCAATTTCATGTTATATTGACGAAATTTTTCAAAATGTGTATACTGTTTGTATGAATGTTAATACAAGCTGTGCCATTTATGCAATAGTTCTTTGAGTCACTTTTTTGCATCAAATCAAGTACGGACTCTCGGTCCAGGTGTTAAGTATTTTTTAACTTTCTGATTCAATGTTGAGCTAAGAAAACTGTTTATACTTTAACACAGCAGTGCCCCTGGCATACTAGTGGTTTTCCTCTAGCTTATTGTTTCTTATTGTCCAAGAAAACACAATTAGAAGATTCATCCAAAACCCAAACTTCAGTGAAAAAAAAGAATGCTCCTGGTAAGCAAACAAAGGAGTTTTTTAGGAAATTAACACAAGTCTGGATATTGTTTCAAAGAAAAAAAAATCATCTGTAAATACAAAGAAAAAGCAGAGCCCCCCAAAAAATGTTAGACCTGTAGAAGGAGATGATATTATCTATAGTAATAGACGGAGAAATCAATTTATTGACATTCGTAGACAAATGTTTTATAACAGAATTGTTTTAAATTTATTAAACAAATTTAAGAATTATAAAAAGAAGTCTGCTCTTTACAAGAAAAAGACAAGTATAGTGAAGATTGTGGATCAGGCTTTTGAAGTGAAAAAAAATTTATACGGTTTAGTAATCAATAGAATTCGTACACTAGATAAGGTAATCAATGTTTTGAAATCAAAATGTAAGTGGAAAAGAGTAATTAATCGTACAAATTTTTGTGATGTTTTTTCTGGAGAATGGAAGCATAGTTCAAGTTGTGAGCCATTTTTTAATGAAGAGAGTTACTTTCAGGATAATGATTTGGTGCATGCAGTTGACACCAGTGGTCGAGCATATGAGGTGAAGGACGGTTGTCCGATTGAAAAAGAAAAAATTGTGCATAGAAATGCAGAAGAGGTGTTAGCTGATGAAGTTTTAGGGAGATGTCCTAAGGCTCCAGTGTATACTTGGAATTGTAGTGGTATTTATAGTGTGCGACAGGATTCAATTGATTTGTTTCTCAATTTCTTACGGACATATACTAAGAAAAGTCTAAAACAAAAGATGAAGATGTTTCAAGAGTTAGATCCTGGCAGAGTGAGAGAAAAAACAGGTTTGCATGGGCATTCACTGGCTTGTCTTTCAAGAAAAGTATGTCAGAGTGTTTTTCACCATTTTAGGATGTTAGCAGTGCATCATAATAAAGTGAGGAAATTAGTGAGAAGGTTGTATTATGCAAAAAGTCCAGCACTTAAGCTAAAACAGTTAAACAGTGCTCTTTTGCATGGATCTGAATTAGATGTGAAGAACATTTGTGAAGAAATTGAGTTTTGTTATTTTGGTGAAAAAGAGGACAGTGCAGAAACTGATACAGTAATAGAAGGTAATGTGGAAGAGAATGTACAGATTTCAAGTACAGAAAAATGTGACCATGAAATTACACAGTTTAGGGTCAATTCAAGTGAAAGGCCTAATTTTTCTTGTGTGTGTTGTCGATGAACTCATAAGAATCAGACTAGGTTAGTTGATTTATATATAAATAGTGAAATGGAAAATAATAATGAGTGGAAGGATTTTGCAACTTATTTGTTGGTAGAAAATTGTTTTGATTTGGGTTCTGATCAACGTATTTGTAAATATTGTTATAATAAATTAAATGAAAACAGAATGCCTGCTAGAGCTGTTCATAATAATCTTGAGTTGGTAGACATTCCTTCTGAATTGATGGATTTAAATACCTATGAGTCTATCCTGATTCAAAGTGTGCATCCTTTTCAGGATATTGTTTGTATGGAGCCTAAAACAGGGAAATTACCTCCTTCAGATTTACAAAGAGGATTAAGAGTTGTTTATTTGCCTCTATATTTTAAGAAAAATATTGATACAATTGGTGTAGAAAAAGTGGAAGAGGAACCTCTGGTTATTCTAGTTAATGGTGTTCCGACAAAGAGTAAGAAAATCTGGCAAGAATTAGTGGATGTTAGGAAAGTCACAAACGGCAATGTTGTATTTGGTAAAAAAACAATCACTACTACAAAAATGTATATGTTGGAGAAGAGGAAACAACTGTAGAAGAGGACAGTGATTTCTCAGCTGGGCAAATTGAAAAAGTTGATGTCTCTAGAAGTGAAGAAATTTATGAACATTATAGTGTTCATCCTTTGATTCCAAAGCAGTAATGGGGAATGCTATTGACTTGTTTCAAATGAAAGAAGCAAAAGGAAGTCCCATTAGCGTATGGGAAGAAAGTTTGGAAGTGTGTTGTTTTTCTCAGTTATTTCCAACAGGTCAAGGTGGACGATATGACGACCGACCTGTTCAAATTCCTGCATCTGAATACCGGACTTTAAGATTATATGCAGAAGATCCAAGGTTTCGTCAATGCATTCCATATTTGTTTCATCTACTGTTTGAGAGTGACTTGTCTGGACTTTCTTATGCAGTGAACCATATACTGAAAAGTGGAGTACATCTGCAAAATGTTTCGGCAAGGGACTTTATGGATAAAATCAGACAGTATTTTGAAATCTCACTTAATTAATCTCATGGCATGTCAACGTGGTACTAACGAGTATTGGTATCGTCGTCATGGGGAATTGAAATGTATGCTAAGAAACTTAGGAACTCCAACATGGTTCCTCACTCTTAGCTGTGCTGAGTATGCTTGGGAAGACTTACTTCAATTTCTACGAGAGGAAAATGCAAACATTGAAATATAGAATACAAGACACCTGGAGTGCTCTTTGGATCCAGTTAATGTATGCAGGTATTTCAATCATAGATTTGAACCTATGATGTCTTTTATCACAAACAAAAAAAATCCTCCGCTTGGAGAGGTTTTGGATTTCTTTTGGAGAAAGGAGTATCAAGCAAGAGGTGCTCCTCACATACATATGCTGCTATGGATCAAAGATGGACCCAAATTTGGAACAGATTTGGATGACACAGTGATGAGTTTCATTGAACAGTATTCTACATGTGCTGTTACGAAAAGTACAGAAGAAAACAATTTAAAACATCAAGTTTTACGCTTTCAAACCCATCGTTGTGGAAAATACTGTCGTTGAAAGTTCAAATCAAAGGACAAGTTCTACACAAAATGTCGTTTTGGATTTCCACAACCAGTAATATCTAAAGGAAGAGTGAACAATTTTATGTCTTCTCTGCGACATACTGTGACAAGAAAATCACCGAAAAATACATTCAACTTAAGAAGAAATGAAGAATCCAAATACATAAATGACTACAACCCAGTCATTTTGTCCATGTGGAATGCTAACATGGATATTCAATATGTTGCTGACAACTCTATTGCTGTGGCTCGATATGTGACGTCTTACATAACAAAATCAGAAAAGACGGAACTGAAGGAAATGTGGGAGGAAATTTTACATGAAAAGAGTCTAAGTAAGAAATTGTACAGTTACAGTCTGAAGATGTTGTCGCATCGAGAAATTGGAGCATATGAATGTCTGATCGGTTATCATCAGCAAGTCTATATGCCAAATCTAGAACAATCATTTGGGTGAGTCTAGGTCTTGCTGCAACACGAAACCGAGTTTTGAAATCTGTACAAGTAATTGAGTATTTGGCGGAGAAAGAACCAAACAGTACAGATATTTTTAAGACAAACATGTTGGATACATACTATCCAAACAGAAGTTGTCATCTTGAGAACGTTTGTCTCTATGAAGTTCTGCAAAGCTATACTTTTAAGAGGAACATCACAGAAGATATCAATAAAGGAGTATATGCTTTAATTGGATGTGAAGGATGTCTGGTGAAACAAAGAAATGGCCATTTGATTAATCATCGAAAATTGAGTTGCGAATCTCTTGACAAAAGGGAATTTTACTATTTAGCTCTTTTGCAACTCTTTAAGCCATGGCGTACAGAAGAGGAACTACTTGGAGATTTTCTCAGTTATGAAGCTTCCTTCAATGCAACCAAGGATAGCATAGAATGTCCTGTTTTTTCAAATTATCTGCAAATGTTGAACGAGGAAATACAGCAAGAAGCTACAATTGCAGCAAAGATTGCTAGAGACAGTTCTCAAGACAGTCAAAGTTCTGCTTCATTGAGTCAGGATCCACTAGGAGGACCAATTATCCAAAATGAATCTGCCACTGCCATGGATGAAGTGGAAAGAGCCATGGAACAAGCTCAGGAGGATGTACTTAACTTAGAAGATTTGGAAAAAGAACTAAACATTGAGCAGAAACAAATATATGACGAAGTCACAGAACAGATTGAGCATGGTTTATGTCATGAGAAAAAAGAGTGCACATGTACGTAATTTATGCCTGTCCGATTGTACGCGAGTGGAGAAGCAGGAACTGGAAAAAGTTTTCTGATTAAAGCAATTGCAACTTATCTGCAGAAAATAACTGAGTCATCGCTGTCTTGTGCTGTTACCGCTCCAACTGGGTTGGCAGCATGTAACATTAAAGGGATTACTTTACATTGTTTATTGATGCTGCCAGTAGAGCATGATAATAAATTACAATACCACAAGCTATCTGGAGAAGCTTGTTGTGAAGTTTCCAGAGTCCTGAAGAAAATTAAACTTCTTATCATTGATGAGGTAAGCATGGTATCAAATGTAATGCTTGCTTTTGTGCATTTAAGAATGCAAGACATTCTTAAAACAGAGTATGATGTGTTATTTGGAGGCAAACACATCATTGCTTTTGGAGATCTACTGCAGCTAACTCCAGTGAAAGGACAACCAGTGTTTAAAATGCTTATGCATGTAGACACCAGGAAGTGCCTAGGAAGCATTGGAAATGTTAATATATGGTTAAATTTCAAATATGCAGAACTGCTTAAATATGCGACAGGCAAAGGATGAAGATTATAAAAATATTCTACAAGATGTAAGAATTGGAAAAGTAAGTGAGCATGGCAAAGAAGCTTTACATGCACGATTAATTTCAAATTTGTTTCCAAACGAAAATATTCTCCCAGAGAATATTTTTAAGAAAATTGCGGAAAACAAATCTGTGATATGCTTGATGCCAACTCTGCAAGAATGTTCAATCTTCAACAACAAAATGTTAAAGTTAGAAAATCAAGAGATTGTGAAACTGGAAGCTATTGATAAAATAGAGCATGAAGGAGCAACTATTATTTTGTCAGAAAAGTTGAAATCAAAATTGGATTCTTTAGAGAAGACAATATCTAAAACTGCTGGTTTGGAAAAGACTCTGTATGCATGTTTAAATTGTCGTATAATTTTACGACGGAATTTACATGTGGAAAGAGGTTTAGTAAATAGAGCAATGGGTCATGTTGTTGATTTTGTGAATTACCGAAATAGAGATGGAGTTGAATTTTTTAAAATTAAATTTGATGGAATTGAAGAAGTACAACAATTCAGTCGTTGTTTTGCTCGATTTTTGCTTGTGAAAGATTTATATGTCCTCCGAAAACAGTTTCCTGTTTCTTTGGCATATGCGGTGACTATTCATAAATCTCAAGGTTTAGGTGTAGATAGTGCTTTGGTGAATATTGGAAGTTCTGTGTTCAAGGAGGGTATGGCATATGTTGCTTTATCTCGAGTCAGAATTTTATCAGGATTGTACTTGATTGATTTTGATGAGAAAAAGATTAGTGCAGATCTAAATAGTGCAAAAGAATATAATAGATTAAGAAGAGAGTATGCTCCAAATTTACCTCAATATCCGCTATTTGAAAAGCGTGTGGTAGGCCAAAAAAGAAAAAATGAGAAAAATTGTAGTGAAGTTGTAGCAAAAAGAAAAAAAGTAGATGAACCAGTAATTGTAAGCAGAAAGGAAAAGGATTCAGTTAAAGATGTTGTTGGATTTCAGTTTGAAAACAGTTCTGGTGTCAACTGCTATGCTAATGTAGTGGTTAATGTTGTTTTTTTTCTCCAAACTTTAGAAGAACAGATTGTTGAAAATCGGGATCAAAGATTTTGTTGTTTGTTGAATTCTGTGTTTGAGAAATGTAGCAGTGATAGAACAAAAATAGAAAGTGTTTCGGAAATTCGAAATTTTTAGACATATGTTCTGGTCTAAATCAATTTTCACAGAATATTCAGCAAGATTGTCAGGAATTTCTAATGTATATGCTTGTTGTATTGCAAGATGAAGGTATAGATGTAGAAAATCTTTTTGGCCTTTCTTATAAATGGCAGCATAACTACGACAATTGTTCCTTTTCAAGTACTACTACAGTAGACACTGAAAGATTTATATATTTGACTTTACCAGACTGCAAATCAGTGTCTTTTAATAATCTAGTTAGAGAAGCAAATAAAAACATGGTCTGTACTCAATGTAAATCTGCAATGCTATCAACATTATTTATACAAAGATATGGACAGTATGTAATTTTAATGTTCCAACGATGTAGACCTGATGGAACTAAATTGACAACTTTAATAAAAAAAATGGTGGCTTCTCAATTATCAATTACAGGAAGAACCTTTGTAACTGCAGCAATTATTTTCCATGATGGTCCTTCGACAACATCAGGACATTACACAGCTTATTTAAAATGTCAAAAAGGCTGGATTAATTGTAATGACACTCAATTGACTTTCAAACAACGTTTGCCTTTTGACTAACAAAATTCTTACCTAGTGTTTTTACAACTGAAATTTTAGGAAAGGTAATTGGCCTATGAAGATTGGAGCAGTTAATAAAAGTCTGCTGTTCAAAATTACTTTGTGAGTGTGAGTGATCAAGATAATAAAAAACTTGAAGTTGTCATAGAGGTAGTGTAAGTGTATCACATAGTGAGTGATATCAGTATTATAGGAAATGTTGATCATGAGTGAGCCAGAGGTGGAAATATAACTATTGTTACATGATGAAAAAGATGTTGGAGCTTTTCTTTCAGAAAGTCAAGTAAATGGAAGTTTAAGAGTACTATTGAGTAATTTCCAAAGAAAAGGACTTTCCATATACTATTTGGCCTCGTGGAAAAGTAGGTGGATCAAAAATGAGTTAAGATATGTTTTTTCTAAGTTTTACATTATTTATTGAAACGTTGTATGGGTTTTTTAAACACAATCTTTTTGATTGTGTTTTTTTTTGCCCGCTGTCATGATGAGTAGTATTGAACTCACTGTTTTAAGTGAAATTCAATATATTCTGAGAACAGCAATAATAAACCATATAACATGTTGTACAAGTTATTTTGTATTTTGTATTGTGAAATATATATTATACTCCCCTTGTCTCACGCTCACTCACCTTTTTCCACCCTCTATCACCCCTCTTTACTCACCCTCATTGCCCTTCTCTCACTCTTCTTCACCCCCGTTCCCTTACTCCACTTCCCTCACTACCCCTCATTCCCCATTCCTTCACTCCCCTTCCACTCTCTCCCCTCCACCACTTTCCAGCTCTCAGTCCCTCTACTTCACTCCCCTTCCCCTTCTTTCCTTCCTTTGCTCCCTCAGTAATTCCCCTTCCCTCACTCACCTTACTCCACTTCACTCACCCCTTCTCTCACTCCCTCTGTCCTCTCACATCCTCACTCCCCTTCCCTCACTCTCTCACTCTTACCCTCACTCCCTCCATCCTCTCACTTTGTCACTCCCCCTTCCCTCACACTCACTCCCTCATTTACCTTTCTATGCTCCCTCACTTAGTCCCCTTCTCTCACTCCTTCCTTCACTACCTCTATGTCCTCACTCCCTCACTCCCCTTGTCTTACGCTCACTCACCTTTATCCACCCTCTATCACTCCTCTTTCCTCAACCTCACTGCCCTTCTCTCACCCTCCCTCACCCCCGTTCCCTTACTCCACTTCCCTCACTTATCCTTATTCCCCATCCTTAACTCCCCTTCCCCTCACTTTCCTCCCACAGTCACCGTTTCCCAGTCCCTCTGCTTCACTCCCCTTCCCCTTCTTTCCTTCCTTTGCTCCCTCAGTCATTCCCCTTCCCTCACTCACCTTACTCCACTTTACTCACTCCTTCTCTCACTCCCTCTGTCCTCTCACTTCCTCACTCCTCTTCCCTCATTCCCTCTCTGTTACCCGCATTCCCTCTGTCCCCTCACTCTCTCACGCCCTTTCACTCACCCTCACTCACCTTCCATCCCTCATTGTCGTGAATGCACCCATACTCACCCCCCCTTCCCTGTCACTCACTCCCCTTTCCTTACTCCCCTTTCCTCCTTTAGTTTTGATAACTCACATTCCTTTAGTATCTTACTCACCTTCAGTTCATTTCTCTCTCCCTCTCTTCCTCTCTGTCACTGAATCTATCCGCCTTATTATCCTCTTAGTAATTTGCTCTCCCTCTATTTCTTTTTCCCTCTCTGTCCTTCACCATTCCTTTGTTTCCCTGTCTGTGTCCTTCACTCCTACTTTATCTCTTAGTACCCTTTTACGACTTTTAATCTCCTGCCTTGTCTCTTGTATTTTGAAATATACATTATGAAAATTATAACTTATTTTTTTCCCCTCTTCCACAGATATTAAATTTATTAAAAATATGTCATTAAGTTTACATTACTTATAAGGTAAGTTTGACAAACAATGGTTCAAATGGGATTCCTTCTTGGACGGGGCGTGTAGACGTGGGTGTGGCCTTTTGGGTACCTTTCTTCATATACTTTGGGAGTGCCCGGTGGTGGCGCGTTTCTGGATTCGAGGGCATGAAGTTATGAGTGAGGTCACGGGTGTTTTGTTGTTGCCTGAGGCTCGGAGATGCTTGCTGAATGTGTGGGAACCGACTGACTGTGAAGTGGGGCAGACTCAGTGGGTGACCCTGGGAAACATGATCGCCAAGAGAGATATAGCCCAGTTGTGGGGATCCCAGAGGCCGCCCACTGTTCTGGCATGGAAGCAAAACATGGACTGGTGCATGTTTAGAGAGAAGATGGTGTACGTTGCACGTGGCAGGCCTCGCAAGTGGGGGAAAATCTGGAGCCAGTGGAACTCCTTCCGAGGTGAAATATGTACTCCTCCTTTCACAGATGCAGTGACTAACCCATCTTCCCCCTAACCTGGCGTTTCTACCATTGCTACATTTCAATTGTCTCCTGATTTGAGTTTTCCTCTCCTTCCCCCCTCCCTTACTGCTGATGACTGTATTTAACTTATGTGCCTTCCTCCCTGGCGGAGCACTTCACCAACGGACGACTGTATTGCCTTGTGTTTTTTTATGTTCATGTTTTCATGTTTTTGATTTTAATATAAAGAAATATAAACAAAAAAAAAACCTTGCAAGTTTGCTGAGGGAACCATGGGTTTCGGGTCGTGTGTAGTTGGGAGTTGGCATTTGGGGAACCATTGAGGTTGCTCCTGTGTGGTTGGTTGTGCTGGCTGTGTTTCGAGCGCCTGCGGTCCGCAGCTGGTGATGTCGCGTTTTGCATCGTTCATGGCGTGGTCGGTGGCGTCGCTGATGGCATCGCTGGTGGCGTCTCGGGTGGTGTCGCTGGTGACATCATTGATGACATCATCCAGTGACTGTTTCTGTAAAGTTTAAATATGTTTTACATATTGAAGAATGAGTGGATGTATAAGTGTCTGGATGAAAGATTTAGTAGGTACATGACTGAATGTATGAGTGAGTGATTAAATGTGTCTTACTGAATGCATGGGTTAGTGATTAAACTGTCTGAATGTGTGCATCAGTATTTCTGTTGTTGTGTAAGCAACTGCATGTGTTGATCAGTAGCTACATGAGTGGCTATATGTGTTATTGATTGTTTGCCCAAGTATTTGTATGGGAGACTGAGTGTGTGTGTGGGTAGCTGGCATATATAAATGACTATACATAAGAGCCACTGATTGTGCGAGTGGCTGTATGGATCATTGTGTACTTGAATCAGTAACTGTATAACAAAGTAAGTATGTGTTAGTATATGTTTGAATAAGTAAGGTGTTGTGTGTATAACTGTATAGTTAAGGAAATGAAATTGTAATTGATTCTTTGCATGGTTGACTAGATGTGTGAGTAACTCTATGGATGAGTGGCAGAGTGTGAGTGTCTGTATAGGTGTTTGAGTGCAGATGATAGTGTTGTATTAATGAGTGACTGTATGTATGAGTGCTTCTATGGGTAAATGATTGGATGTGTGTATAGACCTAGCAATCAGTGTGTGGGTATGTAGTAACTGGTATTGGTGTGTCAATGGTTTCAAGAATGGTAGTCTGTGTTTAACACTGGGTGTCTCAAAGGTTATATTAGAGTGTGAAGAAGTGCATCGTATTATCACATGAATGGTGTCGTCGGTGGTGTTGGTTGGGGTGTCGTCGGTGATGTCATCGGTGGTGTCGTTTGTGGTGTCATCGGTGGTGTCGCTGGCCGTGTAGTGTGTGGTGTGGTGTGTGGCATCGTCGGCGGTTGATTGCGGGTGCGTGAGGTGTAGTTGGTGCAGCTGGCTGTGTAGGAGCGATTTCGGTAGTTTGTTGGGTGCTGATTCCTAGCTGTGTGTGGCCTGGGGCCTAGGGTTTTTTCAGTGAATATGTGTATGTATATGTATATATATGTATGTATATATATATATATGTGTATGTGTATATATATAGATATATAATGTCTGTCTATCTATGGTCATCTTGGTACTGATTCTATTTTTGATTCGCTGCTATGCTAAAACTGACTCAGAAAAAAAGTCGTTTGGTGACTCAGAATTTGAACAAATGCATCCTTGATTTATTTTTGCAAGCCACAATCAAATATAGATGATCTTTTGCATCAGCCCACTTTGATTCTAAAAGTAGACAATTTTTGCGTAAATCCCCATATATGTTGGCGTTATTAAAACTTGTCACATCTTTGTATTTAAAAAAAAAAAGTTTGACAAACAAAATGTACTTTCTCATCAATCTTTTCCTTAACCTCACTACTCTTCTCTCACCCAACCTCACCCCCGTTCCCTTACTCCGCTTCCCTCACTTATTCTCATTCCCCATGTTTACTCCCTTTTCCCTCACTCTCCTCCCACACTCACCTTCTTTCAGACCCCCTGCTTTACTTCCCTTCCCCTCTCTTCCCTTCCTTCGCTCCTTTACTCATTCCCCTTCCCTTACTCACCTTACTCCACTTCACTTACTCCTTCTCTCACTCCCTCTGTCCTCTCACTTCCTCACTCCCCTTCCCTCACTCCCTCTCTCTTATCCTTACTCTCTCCGTCCCTTCACTCTATCACTCCTCTTCCATCACGCTCACTCCCTATAACTCACCCACACTCCCTCACTTACCTTTCTTTGCTCCCTTACTCAGTCCTTTTCTCTCACTCCTTCCTTCACTACCTCTATGTCCTCATTCCCTCAGTCCCCTTGTCTTACACTCACTCGCCTTTATCCACCCTCTATCATCCCTCTTTCCTCAACCTCACTGCCCTTCTCTCACCCTCCCTTACCCGTTCCCTTACTCCAGTTCCCTCACTTATCCTCATTACCCATCCTTAACTCCCCTTCCCCTTTCTCTCCTCATGCACTCACCTTTTCCCAGTCCCTCTGCTTCATTCCCCTTCCCCTTCTTTCCTTCCTTTGCTCCCTGAATAATTTCCCTTTCCTCACTCACCTTACTCCACTTTACTCACTCCTTCTCTCACTCCCTCTGTCCTCTCACTTCCTCACTCCTCTTCCCTCACTCCCTCTCTGTTACCCTCACTCCCTCTGTCCCCTCACTCTCTCACGCCCCTTCACTCACCCTCTCTCACCTTCCATCCCTCATTGTTGTGAATGCACCCTCACTCACTCCCCCTTCCCTGTCACTCACTCCCCTTTCCTTACTCCCCTTTCCTCCTTTAGTTTTGCTTACTCACATTCCTTTAGTATCTTACTCACCTTCAGTTAATTTCTCTCTCCCTCTCTTCCTCTCTGTCACTGAATCTATCCGCCTCATTATCCTCTTAGTAATTTGCTCTCCCTCTATTTCTTTTTCCCTCTCTGTCCTTCACCATTCCTTTGTTTCCCTGTCTGTGTCCTTCACTCCTACTTTATCTCTTAGTACCCTTTTATGACTTTTAATCTCCTGCCTTGTCTCTTGTATTTTGAAATATACATTATGAAAATTATAACTTATTTTTTTCCCCTCTTCCACAGATATTACATTTATTAAAAATATGTCATTAAGTTTACATTAATTATAAGGTAAGTTTGACAAACAAAATTTACTTTCTCATCACTCTTTTCCTTCTCTCACCTACTCTCACCCCAGTTCCCTTACTCCGCTTCCCTCACTTATTCTCATTCCCCATGTTTACTCCCCTTTCCCTCACTCCCCTCCCACACTCACCTTCTTTCAGACCCCCTGCTTTACTTCCCTTCCCCTCTCTTCCCTTCGTTCGCTCCCTCACTCATTCCCCTTCCCTCACTCACCTTACTCCACTTCACTCACTCCTTCTCTCACTCCCACTGTCCTCTCACTTCCTCACTCCCCTTCCCTCACTCTCTCTCTCTTAGCCTCACTCTCTCCGTCCTCTCACTCTCACACTCCTCTTCCGTCACGCTCACTCCCTATAACTCACCCACACTCCCTCACTTACCTTTCTTTGCTCCCTCACTCAGTCCCTTTCTGTCACTCCTTCCTTCACTCCCTCTATCCCCTCACTCCCTCACTGCCCTTGTCTTACCCTCGCTCACTTTTATCTACCCTCTTTCACCCCTCTTTACTCACGCTCACTGCCCTTCGCTCACCCTCCCTCTCCCCGTTCCCTTACTCCGGTCTTCACTACCCCTCATTCCCCATCCTTCTCTCCCCTTCCCTTTACTTTCATCCCCCACTCACCTTCTCTCAGTACCTATGCTTCAGTCCTCTTCCCCTCTATTCCCTTCCTTCGTTCCCTCACTCATTCCCCTTCCCTCACTCACCTTAGTCCACTTCACTCACTCCTTCTCTCACACTCCCTCTGTCCTGTCACATCCTCTCTCCTTCCCTCACTCCCTCTCTCTTAACCTCACTACCTCCGTCCCTTCACTCTGTCCCCTTCCCTCATGCTCACTCCCTTTAACTTACCAACACTCATTCACTTACCTTTCTATGCTCCCTCACTCAGTCCCCTTCTCTCACTCTTGCCTTCACTCTCTCTGTCTCCTCACTCCCTCACTCCCCTTGTCTCACACTCACTTGCCTTTATCCACCCTCTATCACCACTCTTTTCTCAACCTCACTGCTCTTCTCTTACCCTCCCTCACCCCGTTCCCTTACTCTGCTTCCCTCACTTATCCTCATTCCCCATGTTCACTCCCCTTCCCCTCACTCCCCTCCCACACTCACCTTCTTTCAGTCCCCCTGCTTCACTTCCCTTCCCCTCTCTTCCCTTCCTTCACTTCCTCACTCATTTTCCTTTCCTCTCTCACCGTACTCCACTTCACTCACTCCTTCTCTCAGTCCCTCTTTCCTCTCACTTTCTCACTCCTCTTCCCTCACTCCCTCTATATTACCCTCACTCCCTCCATCCCCTCACTCTGTGACTCCCCCTTCACTCACCCTCACTCACTCCTCTTCTGTCATTTGTTCCCTCAGTCACTTTCTACCCTTCATTCAGTCATTTTATCCATTCATTTATGCAGTGCACATTCATTGAAAAAAAGAATGAGAGAATATATAAGGAATATAGCTCTTTTTGGAGAATTGGAGGTAGTTCTAAAAAGAACTTCTTTTTCTTCTTTTTTCAATTTTAATTTTTTTTAATACTTTTTCAGAACGAATTTATACTTTGTTTTGTTTTTTTGGGGGGAGAAAAACAAAACCAGGGAATCCAAAACTGCTCAACAGGAGCAAAAAAAGGGGAAAAATTAGTGGTGGGTGGAGCAGCGGTGTTCTTCTTTTCTCCGAACGATAAGTTCTACGCTCTGCTCCCCATAGCAAATCAGTTTGTCGCAGTCCTTGCAGAGAAATTTGAGACCTTCAAAGACCGGCTGCACGTTTGAAATTAGGCTTTCAGGTCTTCCGGAAGGTGTTGCTCCTCCGGTGGAAGTGCTGCCGCCATCTCTTCGGGGATTGCGTGCCAGGTCCCTGACACACTCCCTCGCAAAGTTATTGGGGTACCTCCTCTCAACATGCCTGATTAAGGTGGCGTTGCCAAAGCTGTACTTTTTTGTTGGGTCACCACGTGACAAGGTTTTGCCACAGATTTTGCAGCACAACTACGCCGCATTCACCTTCTTTTCACCTTCAGGGAAGGTAAAAAATTTCCAAATAAAATGTTCTTTTGCTTTGCGCCGAGGAGGGTCCTCTGGCACAAACTCTTCATCAGAGTCACTGGAGGTTGTCTGTCTTCCAGCCATTCTTAAGAAAAAGACAAGATGCTGCAGTAGAACCAGGGAACAGCTCTTGCTCTCTCCAAGTTCAAAATGGTAGCAAGGGAAATGGGTGGGGGCTTTCAATATTTGGAAAAAAACCTGTTATGAACCAATGAAAAGTGTTGTTTTAAGGTCACATGGCTTGACGTGCTTACGCTACGCGCTCCGGAGTGCTGCAGGGTGCGCTAACGCGGCACGTACGTAGGCGCTTATGGAGGCGCTTACGCAGGCGCTTACGCAGCGCAAATGAATGACTTTTTACTTGATTTTCGGAAATGTGTTTAGAAGCAAAATACGTTTTTTACAATTCAAAAATACTACTTTTATGAGTGTGCTACTGAATGTCTTGCATTATTATTTACCTTAAATACATATTTATATATTTTTTCGCTCGCGGTAATAGCGCTCACGCTACGTGTACGGATGCGTTTATGGGTGCGCGCACCCTGAGCGCTCCGGGGTTAACATTTTTTTTTTAAAAACACAGGAAAAATACATTGAACAATTAATGTTACAAAAATATACAATATTTAAATAATTTAAAAAAATATATAATATTTAATAGCGATAAGAAATAGCTATTAAAAAAACGTAATCATTCACTTTAAAAACCGTAGGTTTCAAACTCGTTATAGTTAGGAATTAGCTTTTTAAAAACCTTTAAAATTCACTGAAAAAACCATAGGTTTAACTCTCGTTATAGTTAGGAATTATCATTTAAAAAATCTTTGAAATTCACTGACAAAACCATAGGTTTCACACCAGTTATAGTTAGCTGAACATTTTACTCATACAAAACCATTGGAATTCCCACGTTATAGTTAGTTGGACTCACTATAACTCGCGCGCCTACAATCCACTGCTGATGATGTCACATATTACATCATTCATGAAATGGTCAGTGACATCACTGATGACATCACTGATGACATCTCAATTGACATCAGTGATCACATCACTGATGACATCATACATGTGATAATACGATGCATCTCCTCACACTCTAATCTAACCTTTGATACACCCAGTCTTAAATACAGACTACCATTCTTGAAACCATTGACACACCAATACGATTTACTACATACGCACTCACTGATTCCTAGGTCTACACACACATCCACTCATTCACCCATACAATCACTCATACATACAGTCACTCATCAATACAACACTTTAATATGCACTCATACACCTATACAAACACTCACACACTGCCACTCATCCATGGAGTTACTCACACACCTAGTCAGTCATGCAAAGAATAAATTACACTCCCATTTTATCATCTATACAGTTATACACAGAACACCTTACTTATTCCAACATATAATAACACATACTTACTCTTTTATACAATCACTGATACAAGTACACATTGATCCATACAGCCACTTGCACAATCACTTGCACTCGTGTAAAGTCCTTTATATATGCCAACTCTCACAAGCACTGTGTTTTACATATGTACTTACTTGGACATGTAGCAGTGAGATATTCATTCACTCACCAACACACACATACACACAGTCAACCGCCCATACAGCTGTTTCCACATGCAGTCTTGACCTCATACACCTAGTGAATCAACTGCTCACACATCTATGCACAGAGTAACACACTTCCCAGCCACCCACACACACACTCAGCCTCACATACAAATACTTGGGCAACCAATCAATAACCCATATAGCCACTCATATAGCTACTGATCAACACATGCAGCAGCTTACACAACAACAGACATACTGATGCACACATTCAGACAGTTTAGTCACTAACCCATGCATTCATTAAGTAAGTATGGGCGAAATTTGCGAATTCGCGTTTCGCGAATTCGTGCGAAATTGAATTCGCAATCCACAAAATCTGTGAATTCGTGCGAATTTGTGGATTTTTGTTTTTTGCGTGTTCGTGGGGTTTTTTGCGTGTTCGCAGGGCTTTTTGCGTGTTCGCGGGCCGCTTGCATGGCGAAGTTACCCATGCGGTCGTGTATGGGCACAGCAGCCTCTGGTTCACCACTGCCACCCTCTGGTTCATCACTGCCACCCTCTGGTTCAGCACTGCCCCCTCTGTTTCACCACTGCCACCCTCTGGTTCACCCCTGCCACCCTCGGGTTCACCCCTGCCACCATCTGGTTCATCACAGCACCCTCTGGTTCACCCCTGCCACCCTCTGGTACAGCACTGCCACCCTCTGGTTCACCACTGCCACCCTCTGGTTCACGACTGCCACCCTCTGGTTCATCACGGCACCTCTGGTTTATCACTGCAACCCTCTACCGAGACCTTTTGTGACGCAGCAGCAGCACAAAAGATGCGCCATGGTGCTGGGTATTAACAACGAGACGTATCTGAGAGATGCGTCACGTCGTAAAGCCCTGCACCATCAGGAGGCGTTCCGGTGCAGGGGAGGGCGTTCCTGCGCAGGAACGCCTCCTAAAAGTGGCTGAGTGAAATTTACAAGAATTCACTCAGTCACTTTTAGGTCAATGCTGCGTCAAAACCCTGTGCCTGCTTGAAGCAGGCGCAAGGCTTGATGCAGCATTAGGGAGATAGGGCCCCCAGAGCATTGCTGGAGCTGCGTCACAAGCGCGACGCAGCTCCAGCAAAGCGCTGCTTTTACGGCACAGATGCGTGACGCATCTGTGCCATTTTTGCCACATGGTGCGCCGCATTGTAAATGCGGCGCACCATGGGTGGTGGAGCTGCGGCGCACAATAACTGGCACATCCCTGGGGATGCGCCAGTTATTGTAAATCTGCCCCAATACATTTAGCCAACGAGGGAGCAGTTACTGATTAGACAGTAGAAAGTACTCCAGTTGAGTAGAGGTATTGCACAAAAAGGTGGCATCTTCGTGGACAAACACGCAGGGCGGGATTCATTCTGCCCCCTGTTAGACTAGTTTTTTGTGCCCTTCTGCCCTCTGTTAGACTCGTTTTTCCCTTGTTTTTCTGCCCTTCTGCCCTCTGTTAGACTCGTTTTTCCCTTGTTTTTCTGCCCTTCTGCCCCGTTAGACTCGTTTTTTGTGCCCTCTGTTAGACTCATTTTTCCCTTGTTTTTCTGCCCTTCTGCCCTCTGTTAGACTCGTTTTTTGTGCCCTTCTGCCCTCTGTTATTCCCTTGTTTTTGTGCCCTTCTGCCCTCTGTTAGACTCGTTTTTTGTGCCCTTCTGCCCTCTGTTACGACTCGTTTTTGTGCCTTTCTGCCCCGTTAGACTAGTTTTTTGTGCCCTTCTGCCCTCTGTTAGACTCGTTTTTCCCTTGTTTTTCTGCCCTTCTGCCCTTTGTTAGACTGCTTTTTGTGCCTTTCTGCCCTCTGCATCACATCATCACTCAGCGCTACCCCAGCATCACTCAGCACCACCACATTATCACTCAGCACCATCACATTATCCCTCAGCACCACCACAGCACCACTCAGCACCACCACAGCATCACTCAGCACCACCACAGCATCACTCAGCACCACCACAGCATCACTCAGCGCCACCACATCATCACTCAGCACCACCACAGCACCACTCAGCACCACCACAGCATCACTCAGCGCCACCACAGCATCACTCAGCGCCACCACATTATCACTCAGCACCACCACAGCACCACTCAGCACCACCACAGCACTACTCAGCACCACCACAGCTTTACTCAGCACCACAACAGCATCACTCAGCACCACCACAGCACCACTCAGCACCACCACAGCACCACTCAGCACCACCACAGCATCACTCAGCACCACCACAGCATCACTCAGCACCACCACAGCATCACTCAGCACCCACACAGCACCACTCAGCACCACCACAGCATCACTCAGCACCACCACAGCATCACTCAGCACCCACACAGCACCACTCAGCACCACCACAGCATCATTCAGCACCATCACAGCATCACTCAGCGCCACCACATTAGCACTCAGCACCACCACAGCACCACTGAGCACCACCGCAGCATTACTCAGCGCCACCACAGCATCACTCAGCGCGGCCACAGCACCACTCAGCACCACCACAGCACCACTCAGCACCACCACAGCATCACTCAGCACCACAACAGCATCACTCAGCACCACAACAGCACCACTCAGCACCACCACAGCATCACTCAGCACCACCACAGCACCACTCAGCACCACCACAGCACCACTCAGCACCACCACAGCATCACTCTGCACCACCACAGCATCACTCAGCACCACCACATTATCACTCAGCACCACCACAGCACCACTCAGCACCACCACAGCACCACTCAGCACCACCACAGCATCACTCAGCACCACCACATCACTCAGCACCACCACAGCACCACTCAGCACCACCCCAGCATCACTCAGCACCATCCCAGTATCACTCAGCACCACCACAACACCACTCAGCATCAAAACAGCACCACCACAGCACCACTCAGCACCACCCCAGCATCAATCTGCGCAACCATTCAACAACACTGGTTCAAATATGTTCTCTCAATGTTTCAAACTTTATTATAAATGTCACAAAAAGATGTTAATATTTCACTTCTGTTCGTGGATTTTCGTCACAATAAAATATACTGAACATAATCTTCACAAAAGTTATTTACAAAAGTTTAAGCTATTGCCATTATAAATTAAAATCACTTTTATTTAAATATTAATTATTTAAAAAAATTAAAAGCCATTGTAATTTGTAATATCAATACAGCTAAGTCACGTAAATACAAAACATATTGCTTTACAAATGCTATAGGTGTCACATTTGCGAAAGTTATAACTATTGGCATTGTAAATGACAAAGCTATTAATTTAGCTATTTTCAAAACCAACACATAAATAAAAAAAATTGTCATTTACAAGACCAATAGCTCAAACTTTCCTAATGCGAGACCAAATGCTTGTTTTTATATCTGTCAGTGCTTCCTGTTGAGGTTTAATTTTCGTGACAGGTGCCTCATTGCCTACTTGTAACTATTCTCTGACCCTGCTTCAAGGGTCAGAGCAGGGTCAGAGAATAGTTGTAAGTAGGCAACAAGGCGCCAGGAAGCACTTACAGGCTTACAGCAGCAGGTGCCCAAGTTGAAGTTAATTTCTTTGTAACCCTTTTGTAAAAGGTTACAAAAAATTAGCTTCAACTTTTGCACCTGCTGCTGTAACCCTGTAAGTGCTTGGCTGAAAATTCGTCCCCGCTGATTCGCTGATTTTACCGCAATTTCGCGAGATTCGCGGATCTCGAAATCGCAGAAAATCCGCAAATTCCGCGAGCGGAACGAATTTTCAGCCCACGCTTATCAGTAAGAAACATTTAATCACTTACTCATACAGTCAGTCACGCACCTACTAAATCCTTCATCCAGACACTTATACATCCACTCATTATTCAATATGTAAAACATATTTAAACTTTACAGAAACACAGTCACTGCATCAGTGATGTCATCAGTGATGTCACTGACTATGTCATGAATGATGTGACATCATCATCAGTGGATTGCGGGCGCGCAAGTTATAGTGAGTCCAACTAACTATAACGTGGGAATTTCAATGGTTTTGTATGAGTACAATGTTCAGCTAACTATAACTGGTGTGAAACCTATGGTTTTTTCAGTGAATTTCAAAGGTTTTTTAAATGCTAATTCCTAACTATAACAAGTGTTGAACCTATTGTTTTTTTCAGTGAATATATATATACACATACATACATATATATATATATATATATATATATATATATATATATATATATATATATATATATTTATATATATATATATATTCACTGAAAAAACCATAGGTTATAGACCATATATAGTTAGGAATTAGCATTTACAAAACCTTGAAAATTCACTGAAAAAACCATAGGTTATAGACCATATATAGTTAGGAATTAGCATTTAAGAAACCTTTTTTTTACTCACACAAAACCATTGAAATTCCATATATAGTTAGTTGTACTAACTATATATCGCGCACCCGCAATCCACTGCTGATCATGTCACATATTACATCATTCATGACATGGTCAGTGACATCACTGATGACATCACTGATGACATCTCAAATGACATCACTGATGACATCACTGATGACAACATCCAGTGACTGTATGTTTCTGTAAAGTTAAAATATGTCTTACATATTGAAGAATGAGTGGATGTATAAGTGTCTGGATGAAGGATTTATTAGGTGCATGATTGACTGTATGAGTGAGTGAATAAATGTGTGTCACTGAGTGCATGAGTTAGTGACTAAACTGTCTTAATTTGTGCATCATTATGTCTGTTGTTCTGTAAACTGCTGCATGTGTTGATCAGTAGCTATATGAGTAAGTATATGGGTTACTGATTGGTTGCCCAAGTATTTGTATGGGAGACTGAGTGTGTGTGTGTGTGGGTGGCTGGGAGGTGTATGACTATGTGCATAGATGTGTTAGCAGTTAATTCAATAGATGTATGGGTTCAAAAGTGCATGTGGAAACACCTGTATGGGCGGTTGACTGAGTGCATTGGTGAGTGAATGGATATCTCAGTGCTACATGTCAAAGTAAGTACATATGTAAAACACAGTACATGTGTCAGTTGACATATATAAATAACTGTGCATAAGAGCCAGTGAATGTGTGAGTGGCTGTATGGATCATTGTGTACTTGTATCAGGCATTGTAAAAGAGAGTAAATATGTGTTAGTATATGTTTGAATAAGTAAGGTGTGTATAACTGTATAGTTGAGGAAATGGAGGTGTGATTGATTCTTTGCATGACTGACTAAGTGTCTGAGTAACTCCATGGATGAGTGACAGTCTGTGAGTGTCTGTTTACACTGAGTGTATCTAAGGTTATATTAGAGTCTGAAGAGGTTCATCGTATTATCACATGAATGATGTCATCAGTGATGTGATCAGTAATGTCAAATGAGATGTCATCAGTGATGTCATCAGTGATGTCATTTGAGATGTCATCAGTGATGTCATCAGTGATGTCATTTGAGATGTCATCAGTGATGTCATCAGTGATGTCATCAGTGATGTCATTTGAGATGTCATCAGTGATGTCATCAGTGATGTCATTTGAGATGTCATCAGTGATGTCATCAGTGATGTCACTGACCATGTCATGAATGATGTAATATGTGACATGATCAGCAGTGGATTGCGGGTGCGCGATATATAGTTAGTACAACTAACTATATATGGAATTTCAATGGTTTTGTGTGAGTAAAAAAAAGGTTTCTTAAATGCTAATTCCTAACTATATATGGTCTATAACCTATGGTTTTTTCAGTGAATTTTCAAGGTTTTGTAAATGCTAATTCCTAACTATATATGGTCTATAACCTATGGTTTTTTCAGTGAGTTTCATTGGTTTTTTAAAAGCTAATATCTATAGCTGTAAAATGTATTCTTCTTTAAATCAAAAAATATATTTTATATGTTTATTAATAATTTTTTGTATTATTTTTTTTTGTTTCGCTCCCGGTCCGCGAACCGGGTCGCTTCCCGTTAGCTCAAAATGGTGCCGCGACCCGGTCCGCGAACCGGTAAACGTTCCGTTTGCGCAACTGCCGCGTTAGAAAACAACATCGTGACGTGTCGCGGAAGCGCGACGTATCGCGTTGCCGCGTAATGCGTCTTATGACGCGCCGCGTTAGCGCACCCGGAAGTGCTCCGGAGCGCGAACCGAGGCGCGAAGCGCAGCTCCCCGGAAGCGATCCGGGGCGCGTTCCGCAGCGCGTAACATAAGCGTAACAGGTCATGTGACTTGTTAATAAAACTTTTCATTGGTTCATTTCACTTTTGGTTTCCTAATGATGTAAGGCTAGGTCATGTGACCTAAAAATAACACTTTTCATTGGTTTAGACCTATTTTTTTTCCAAAATGATGAAAACCCCTCCTTCTTTCCTCACTCTGACTTTCATCTTTGTGAGAGGAAGACCCTTTGTGATCACTGAGCAATGGCTTCATTGGTAGCTTCAGCTGGTGCACCCCCACCACCACCACCACCTCCTCATAGGAAGAGAGGACCACCTCCACAGTTCATTACCAACACAGAGGAGGAAGAGGATGAACAAGAGGAAGAGGAGATACAGGCACCACAGTTTTTACAAGAGGAGCCCCGGGTTTCTCATCATAAAACAAGTTTCATTTGGCAGTTTTTTTCAATCCCTGAAGGGCAGAAAAAAGTTAATGCTCGATATGTGACGTGCCTGATATGTAAAGAGGACTTATCTGGAGGCACCTTAAAGAAGTATAGCTTCGGCAACTATACTATGCACCGTCACATGGTGAGGTGGCATCCACTAAACTACAGCCGGGCAGAGATGCGTGACCTTCAGGACAATCCACCAACTCCTGTGGCCAGGACATCGGCACAGGTATCTCTGTCAGGGCCAGAGGCACGAGAAACCGTGCCAAACATTCAGGACAACTTTGTCTATATGAAGATTACCTGTTTATATTGCGGTACATTACTCTCATGTGCCAATATTAGCATTAACTTAATCAACAGAGCATTTGAAAACCACAAGTGATCTAAACACCCCAGAAAGTAAATTTTTTTTTTGCTCCTGTTGAGCCCTTTCCAATGCCTGTTTTTTGTTGTTTCCCCTCCAAAAAAAAACAAAAAAAACATAAAACTGTTCAAAAAATACAAAAAAACAAAAAATGTTCAGAAAAAAAATATATATATATAAAACAACAAAAACATTAAAAAAAAAGTTCTTTTCAGAACTACCTCCCCTTTCAAAAAAAATTGCTAGAATGTTTAGCACTCTGGCAAGCTGTATTTATTTTGCTTCGCTTCCTGGTTCGCTCGCCGGTACGCGAACCGGGAGCGAACCAAAGAAATGTTTTTAAAAAAAAAGAAGAGTAAGTATAAGGGAAGTAAACAGAGAGTAATGTTAAAACAAAGACAGCTATAGGGTCTAAACCAGAGATACTGTTTAATGGATTTATTTACCGAAGAAAAGAGGGAAGAGGATATAATTGTGAAAAACAAAATAGATAAGGAAGTGAAAGAAAAAAAGGAGAGTAGAAGAATAACAAAGAAGATTTTCTTGGAGAATGTGAGTGAATGTTCAAAATAAGATTAAAACATGTGGAATAACAGAGAGAAAAAACACAAAACAGAAAAGAAGAAGTAACACAAAAAGAATAATTGAAACAGCAAAGAAATGTAAATAACATAGGGCCATATCATCATTATAGGCAATAAAAGTTTTGCAGCTTTTATCGGCAGAAATGTGTCGCTAAAGCCGCTTTTGCGGCAGAAAACTGCCGCTAAAACCACTTTAGCAGCAGTTTTCTGCCAATAAAAACAGCAATAATTTTATTGGCTGTGTTCATAATATGCCCCTTAGTGTGCTTCAACTACACAGAGAAAGCATAATGAACAAGTAGTGAAAGAGTGATCAGTCAAAGACACTAAGAGTAATAGAGACGGAGTGAGTGAACAAGAGTGAGGAACTATGAGAAGAGAGGGACTGAGAAAAGAAGTGGAAGGAGTAGAGTAAGTAGGTAATAGAGAAAGGAATGAGGGAAGTAGCAAAGGCAGGAAACTGTGGGTTAAAGAAATGAAGCTGTGGAACTAATAGTAGGTGAATGTGATAGAAATGTAACGAAAAGAGTACAAAACATTTACCTTATAATTGTCGTTAACTTACTCACTTTTTATTTTTATACTTTCAATCTGTGAAAGAGAGAACAAACATTTGAAAAATATTAAAACATGTATTTAAAAATTAGAAAAGACAACGGAAAAGATTGAAGGACAAACAGTTTTTCAACAACTTTGACACTTACAGAAGCTTCTGCTTCTCCAGGCCCCCTACACAGTCCTAAAGATATACATTTTAAACTAACAGTATCTTGATGCAGATGAAGTGAGGCCTATCTTAAAACATGGTGCATCTTTTGCACTGCTGTTGTCTCACAAAAGTGTCGCAAGACACTAACATTTTAAATGATTGTTTCAGGATGCCAATAAGATGTGTCCTATCCAGAGGTTTGTTTGAGGTGAGGCCTACTCAGGGTTCCAAATGAAATTTCGAGTTGTTGAAGAGAACAGAGGACATAATACATGTGAAGGTCTACCAATGAAGTAAGTCATGTCCACTTCACTCTTGAACAAACGCCAGACCTCTTCTGTGTCCGTGGACAGACCTAAACTTCATCTGCACAATGTCATTCGTAAACTTAGGAAACACAGGTGATGTAATTGAAAAATGTGGAGTTTCTTTTCCTCATTTCACAATCACATCACCTGTGTTTCCTTTGCTTAGGTACCTCATAGTGCAGATGGAGTCTAGCATATCAAAGAGTACACATAAGTTGAGCAGTGTATACAACAATTTTGACATTTACAGAAGACTCAGCTTCTTATCTTGTTGGAGATGAAGTGAGGCCTGTCTTGCAACATGGTGCATCTTTCGCATCACTGCTGAATCGGTTTCATGTGGCACGGGTTTTTTACAGCATGACACACCTGCCTAGATGCATCAATTTGTAATTTTGTCGCCTCATAGCAAATCTTTTCCACCGCCACTGCGTCACAAAAGTGACGCACAGTGGCGCAAAAGAGGCATACACCTATCATAAATCTGTCCCTAACATTTTAAATGATTAATTCAGGATGACGATAAGGTGTGGCCTCCCCAGAGGTTTGTTTAAGGTGAGGCCTACTCAGGGTTGCAGATCAAATTTACGCTTGTTGTAGAATACAGAGGAGATAATACATGTGAAAGCCTACCAATGAAGTAAGTCATGTCCACTTCACTCTTGAACAAAGGCCAGACCTCTTTTGTGTCCGTGGACAGAGCTAAACTTCATCTGCACAATGTCATTCGTAAACGTAGGAAACACTGGTGATGTAATTGAAAAATGTGGAGTTTCTTTTCCTCATTTTACAATTACATCACCTGTGTTTCCTTTGCTTAGGTACCTCATAGTGCAGATGGAGTCTAGCATATCAAAGAGTACACAGAAGTTGAGCAGTGTATACAACAATTTTGACATTTACAGGAGACTCAGCTTCTTATCTTGTTGGAGATAAAGTGAGGCCTGTCTTGCAACATGGTGCATCTTTCGCATCACTGCTGCATCGGTTTCATGTGGCACAGGTTTTTTACAACATGACACATCTGCCTAGATGCATCAATTTGTAATTTTGTCGCCACATAGCAAATCTTTTGCACCGCCACTGCGTCACAAAAGTGACGCACAGTGGCGCAAAAGAGGCATACACCTATCATAAATCTGCCCCTAGCATTTTAAATGATTAATTCAGGATGATGATAAAGTGTGGCCTCTCCAGAGGTTTGTTTAAGTGAGGCCTACTCAGGGTTGCAGATCAAATTTACGCTTGTTGAAGAATACAAAGGAGATAATACATGTGAAAGCCTACCAATGAAGTAAGTCATGTCCACTTCACTCTTGAACAAAGGCCAGACCTCTTCTGTGTCCGTGGACAGACCTAAACTTCATCTGCACAATGTCATTCGTAAACTTAGGAAACACAGGTGATGTAATTGAAAAACGTGCAATTTCTTTTGCTCATTTCACAATCACATCACTTGTGTTTCCTTTGCTTAGGTATCTCATTGTGCAGATGTAGTCCAGCATATGAAACAGTACCCAGAAGTGCAGCACTGCATGCAACAACTTTGACACTTACAAAAGCTTCAGCTTCTGCATGCCCCCTACACAGTGCTAATTATATACATTTTAAACTGATGGTATCTTGCTGGAGATGAACTGAACCTATCTTGCAACATGGTGCATCTTTTACACAAAAGTGACCCACAGCGGCGCAAAAGAGGCGCACGGCCATCATAAATCTGACCCTAACATTTTAAATGATTGTTTCAAGATGCCGATAAGGTGTAACCTATCCACAGATTTGTTTCAGGTAAGTCCTACTCAGGGTTGCAGATGAAATTTAGGTTTATTGAAGAATACAGAGGAGATAATACATGTGCAGGCCTACCAACGAAGTGAGTCATGTCCACTGCACTCTTGAACAAATGTCAGACCTCCTCTGTCTCCTGGAACAGGCCTAAACCTCATCTACACAATGTGATGTGTAATGTTAGGAAACACAGGTAATATAATTGAAAAACGTGCAATTTTTTTTGCTCATTCCACAATCATATCACCTGTGTTTCCTTTGCTTAGGTATCTCATTGTGGAAATGTAGTCTATCATATGAAAGACTATGTAGAATGTGAGCACTGTATGCAACAACTTTGACACTTACAGAAGCCTCTCCTTCTCCATGCCTCCTACACAGTTCTAAATGTACATCATAAATACAAACAGTACAGAATTAATTATACATGTTAAATGGTTTATTTTTGCTGTTCTCAGAATGTATAAAATTTCACTAAAAACAGTGACTTGAAGGTATTCATCATATAACAGCGGGGAAAAAAAACACAATCAAAATGATTGTGTTTAAAAAACCCATACAACATAACAAATCAGAATTCAGAACTCCTTAAAATTAACTTACTTTCCATGACGTCGAAGGATGTCCTATGAACAGCTTACACTCTGTTGTGCTGTTATTACTTTCAGCCCGCCACTTTTTGAAAGAAAACCTCCATCGTTTTGAAAAATATGTTACATACAATAAATGACTTCTCGCTCTCTACCACACGTTTCCACAAGGCCAAATCATGTAAGAGCCATTTATAACTCTTGGAATTCTTGTAAGCCAATCCCGTCATTTTGTATTTCCGCAACTTTCAGAATTAAAATGTTGAAGATAATTTTCACAATCCTGGACTAGTAATATCTTACCCTTCTTGCTCACTCATGTTCTACATTTCCTATGACACTGATACTGCTTACTATGAAGCAGACTTACCCTACCTCTATGACTACTACAATTATTTAATTCTCTACATCACTTTTAATCACAAAGCAATATAAAACAGTAGACAGCATTGCAGACATACATTCCCTCTACTCCATGCTTTGATTGGCTGCTTCAATTAGCTTATAAAAAGAAACAGTTTTTCTGAACTCATTCAAAGTGCAGTTATTTTTCCATGACGTCAAGTGTTATGGTAAGAAGTTATGTCTCTGTACTACACTTATCCTCAAGGCCAAATCGTGTAGGAGCCATTAGAACCTCTTGAAATTCCTCAGAGCACATCCCGAGATTCTTTCCCTAAAATGTTGGTTTTAAAAACACCAGGTAAGAATTTTTAAGGTCATACGGCAATTTTTTTTTGAAAATTAAAACAGAATCGTTGCAGAATGACCAGCCATTTCTAGACTTTAAATAAGCTGTGTAATGTCCTGATGTTATTGAAGGACCGTCATGATATATAATTGCTGCAGTTACAAAAGTCCTTCCTGATATTGACAACTGTGAAGCCACAACATTTTTAATTAAAGTTGTCAATTTTGTTCCATCAGGCCTACATCGTTGGAACATTAAAATGACATACTGGCCATATGTTCGTATAAATAATGTTGACAACATTTCAGACTTACATTGGCTACACTCCATGTTGTGATCAGCTGCTTTTACTAGCTTATTAAAGGAGACTGATTTACTGTCTGGCAAAGTTAAATATATAAATCTTTCTGAGTCTACACTAGTAGTACTTGATACCCTACAGTTCTCGCAGTCATGCTGCCATTGATAAGAAATCCCAAACAGGTGATCTACATCTACACCTTCAGCATGCAATACATCAAGCATATACATTAAAAACTCCTGACAATCTTGCTGAATATTTTGAGAGAATTGTGTTTGACCTGAACATCTGTCTAACAGATTTCGAATTTCAGACAGACTTTCTATTTTTGTTCTATCAGTGCTACATTTCTCTAACACAGAATTTAACAAACTGCAAAATCTTTGATCAGAATTGACCACAATCTCTTCTTTTACATTTTCTAGAGAAAACAAAACATTAACCACTACATTAGCATAGCAGTTGACACCAGAACTGTTTTCAAATTGAAAACCAACAACATCTTCAACAGAATCCTTTTTGTTTCTGCTTATAATTTCAGGTTCATCGACTTTTCGTCTTTTTGCTACAACCTCCCTAGTATTGGTCACATTTCTTCGTTTCCGGCCTACCACACGTTTCTCAAACAAAGGATATTGAGGCAAATGTGGCGCATACTCTCTTCTTAACCTATTGTATTCCTTAACACAATCTAGATCCGCACAAATGTTTGTGACATCACACTCAATCAAGTACAATCCCGATAAAGTTCTAACTCGTGACAATGCCACATATGCCATACCCTCCTTGAACACAGAACTGCCAATATTCACCAATGCACTGTCTACACTTAAACCTTGCGATTTATGGATTGTCACCGCATATGCCAAGCAAACAGGAAACTGCTTACGGCAAACATATAAGTCTTTTACAAGCAAAAATCTAGCAGAACAACGACCAATTAGCTGTACTTCCTCAATGCCATCAAATTTAATTTTTAAAAATTCAATTCCATCTCTATTTCTGTATTTCACAAAATCAACAACATTACCCATTGATCCATTTACCAGACCTCTTTCAACATGTAAATTCCTTCTTAAAATTATACGGCAGTTTAAGCACACATTCAGAGTCTTTTCAAAACCTGCAGTTTTAGATATAGTCTTCTCTAATGAATCCAATTTTGATTTCAAATTCTCAGACAAAATAATTGTTGATCCCATATGCTCTACTCTGTCAATAGCTTCCAGTTTCACAATCTCTTGGTTTTCTAAATGCAACATTTTGTTGTTGAAGATGGCACATTCTGCAAGAGTTGGCATCAAACATATTCCAGATTTCTTCTCAGTAATTTTCTGAAAAATATTCTCAGGCACAACATCTTGTTCTGGATATAAATTTGACAGTAATCGTGCATGTAAAGCTTCTTTCCCATGCTCGGTCACTTTTCCAATTCTAACATCTTGTAGAATATTTTTGTAAACTTCATCCTTCGCCTGACGCATATTTTCATGCAGTTCAGCATAATTGAAGTTTAACCATATATTGACGTTGCCAATGCTCCCTAGGCACTTCCTGGTATCTTCATGCGTGAGCATTTTGAACACAGGTTGTCCTTTCACTGGTGTCAGCTGCAGAAGATCTCCGAAAACAATGATGTGTTTGCCACCAAATAACACATCATACTCTGTTTTGAGAACTTCTTGCATTCTCAAATGCACAAAGGCAAGCATGACATTGGAAACCATGCTTACTTCGTCAATGATAAGAAGTTTCATTTTCCTCAAGACTCTTGAAACTTCACAACAAGCATCTCCAGATAGCTTGTGATATTGTAATTTGTTGTCATGCTCCACTGGCAGCATCAGTAAACGATGTAAAGTAATCCCTTTAATGTTATGTGCTGCCAGCCCAGTTGGAGCGGTAACAACACAAGACAGCAGTGATTCAGTCCTTTTCTGCAGATAAGATGCAATTGCTTTAATCAGAAAACTTTTTCCAGTTCCCGCTTCTCCACTCACGTACAGTGGGACAGGCTTCAACGACATACATGAGCACTCTTTCTTCTCATGACTTAATCCATGATCAATTTGCTTGGTAACTTCGTCATATATTTTCCTCTGCTCAACGTTAAGTTGTCTTTCCAAGTCTTCTAAGTTAACCGCATCCTCCTGAGCATGTGCCATGGCTCTTTCCACTTCATTCATGGCAGTGGCAGCTTCATTTTCGATAACAGGTCCTCCTAGTGGATCCTGACTCAATGAAACAGAACTCTGACTGTCCTGAGAACTGTCTCTGGCAATCTCGGCTGCAATCGTTGCTTCCTGCTCGATTTCCGCATTCAACATTTCTACATATTTAGGAAAAGCAGGACATTCTATGGTCTCCTTGGCGGCAGTGAAAGAGTCTTCGTAACAGAGGAAATCTCCAAGCAGTTCCTCTTCTGCACGCCAAAGCTTGAAAAGTTGCAAAAGTGCTAAATAGAAAAACTCCTTTTTTTCAGGAGATTCGCCACTCAATTTTCGATGGTTTACCAAGTGGCATTTTCTTTGCTTGACCAGACATCCCTCACTTCCAATTACAGCATACACTCCTTTCTCAGTATCTTCTTTGATGTTCCTCTTGAATATGTAATTTTGTAGAACCTCATACAGACAAACATTCTCGAGGTGACTGCTTCGATTTGGATAATATGTATCCAACATGTTGGTCTTCAAAATGTCGGTACTGTTTGGCTCCTTTTCCGCCAAATACTCAATTTCCCGCACAGGTTTCAGAACTCGATTACGCGTTGCAGCAAGACCAAGTCTCGCCCAAACGATACTCCTAGATTTGGCATAGAGACTTGCTGAAGACAACCGGTCAGAACATTCGTAAGCTCCGATTTCTCGATGCGACAACATCTTCAGACTGAAACTGTACAACTTCTTACTGAGGCTCTTTTCATGGGAAATGTCCTCCCACATATCCTTCAATTCTGTCTTTTCTTTTTTGGTGATGTAAGATGTCACATACCGAGCCACAGCCATACAGTTATCAGCCACAAACTGTATATCCATGTTAGCATTCCACATGGACAAAATAACTGGGTTGTAGTCGTTGATGTACTTGGACTCTTCGTTCCTCTTCAAATTGTATGTGTTTTTAGGTGATTTCTTCATCACATTATGTCGCAGCGAAGACATCAAACTGTTTACTCTTCCTTTAGAAATCACCGGTCGTGGAAAGCCGAAACGACATTTGGTGTAGAACTTGTCCTTGTTTCGGAATTTACGACGACAGTACTTTCCACAACGATGGCTTTGGAAACGTAGAACTTTTTCTCTTAGGCTTTTCTTCTCCTTTGCGTTTGGAACAGCACACGTAGAATACTGTTGTATGAAACTCATCACTGAGTCTTCTGGATCTGTTCCAAATTTAGGTGCATCCTTGATCCATAGCAGCATATGTATATGAGGAGCACCTCTTGCTTGGTACTCCTTTCTCCAGAAGAAATCCAACACCTCTCCAAGAGGTGTATTCTTCTTATTCATGATGAAAGACATCATAGCTTCAAATCTATGATTGAAGTACCTGTACACATTGACTGGGTCCAAAGAGCACAGTTCTCCAGGTGTCTTGAATTCGATGTTTTCAATGTTTCCATTTGCCTCTCGTAGAAATTCAAGTAAGTCTTCCCAGCCATACTCGGCACAGCTCAGAGTGAGGAACCATGTGGGAGTTCCTAAGTTCCTCAGCATACATTTTAAATCACCATGACGACGGTACCAGTACACATTAGTACCACGCTGACACGCCATGAGATTAATCAGGTGACAATCCAAAATACTGTCTTGGACATTGACTTTATCTATAAAGTCACTTGCCGAGATGTTTTGCATGTGTATACCACTTTTCAAGATGTGGTTCATTGCATATGACAGTCCAGACAGATCGCTTTCAAACAGGAGATGAAACAAATAGGGAATACATTGTCGAAATCTAGCATCTCCTGCATACAATCGCAAAGTCCGGTATTCAGAAGCAGGAATTTGATGAGGTCGCTCATCATATCTTCCTCCCTGACCTGTTGGAAAAAGCTGTGGGAAACACCGAGCTTCCAAACTTTCCTCCCAAACACTAATGGGACTCCCTTTGGCTTGTTTCATTTGAAACAACTCAATAGCATTCCCCATGACTTCCTTGGAATGCAAAGGATGAACACTATAATGTTCATATATTTCTTCACTAGTAGAGGGTTCTACTTTCTCAATTTGACCAGCACACAAATCGCTATCCTCTTCCTCACTTACTTCCTCTTCTGCAACATATACATTCTTATAGTACTTATTATTTTTTTTCAAATACAATGTTGCCTTTTTGACTTTCCTAACATCCACTAAATCTTGCCATATTTTCTTATTCTTTGTCGGAACCCCATTAACTAAGATAACCAGAGGTTCCTCTTCCACTTTTTCTACTCCAATTGTGTTAATGTTTTTCTTCAAATCTAGAGGCAAATAAACAACTCTTCCCTTTAATCCTCTCTGTAAATCTGATGGAGGCAATTTCCCTGTCTTTGGCTCCATTCATACAATAGCCTGAAAGGGATGGATACTTTGAATCAAAATAGATTCATAAGTATTTAAATCCTTCAATTCAGAAGGAATCTCAACCAATTCCAGATTATTATGAACTGCTCTAGCAGGCATCTGGTTTTGATTTAATTTGTTACAACAATAAGTACACACACGTTGATCCGATCCCAAATCAAAACAATTTTCTACCATCAAGTATGTTGTGAAATCCTTCCATTCACTATTATTTTCCCTTTCACTTTTTGCATATAAATCCACTAACTTAGTCTGATTCTTATAATAAGTGCGTCGACAACACACACAAGTGAAATTAGGCCTCTCACTTGATTTCACCTGAAACGTCGCAATTTCCCTCTGAAAATTATCTGTACTGGAAACCTGTACACTATCTTCCACATTACCCTCTTCTTCTTGGTCAATTTCAACATTCTCCTCTTTACTTCCAAAGTAACAAAACTCAATTTCTGCACAAATATTCTTCACATCTACTTCTTAACCATGCAAAAGAGCAGCGCATAATTGTTTAAGCATAATTGCTGGACTCTTAGCATAATACAACATTCTAACTAATTTCCTCACTTTATTATGATGCACTGCTAGCATCCTGAAATGATGAAAAACACTCTGGCATACTCTCCTGGAAAGACAAGCCAGTGAATGACCATGCAAACCTGTCACTTCTCTCACTCTGCAAGGATCTAATTCTTGCAACAACTTCATTTTCTGCTTCAAACTTTTCTTATTAAATGACCGTACAAAATCACAAAGCAAATTGATGGAATCCTGTCGCACACTGTAAATACTACTACACTTCCAGGTGTACACAGGACCCTTAGGACGTCTTCCTAAAACCTCATTACCTAACACCTCTTCTGTCTCTGTTGTCACAAGTTTTTCTTTTTCAACTGGACAACCATCTTTCACTTCATAAGCTCGACCACTGGTGTCAACTGCATGCACCAAATCATTATCCTGGAAATAACTCTCCTCATTAAAAAATGCCTCACAACTTGAACTATGCATCCATTCTCCGGAAAAAACTTCACAAAAATTACTACGATTAACTATTCTCTTCCATCTACTATTTCTTTTGAAATCATAAATTGCCTTGTTTAGCTTCCTAATTCTATTGATTATCAAAATAAATAACTTACGTTTAATTTCAAATGCCTGATCAATAACTTTCTCAACTTTGTTTTTTCTCTTATAAAAAACCACTTTCTGTTGACCTTTCTTAATATTTTTTAACAAATTGCCAATTATCCTGTTGCGGAACATTCGTTTACGAATGTCCCTAAACTGTTGTTTCCTTCTACTATCATGCACAGAGTTATCTCTTGCTCTAGCAGTAACATTTTTCATTGGCCTTTCCTTTCCGTTTAAATTGCTTCTCTTTTTCTGGACTGAAACATTTTCTGTAGTAATACTTTTTTTACTACAAATATTACTTATGAATGATTTCGTGGTCTTACCCGGTGCTTTCTTGGTGACTTGACAACTTTTTTTTGTAGAGGACTGCTGCAGTATTTGATACACCTGCTGTCTTTGACGTTTTGTAGCCTTTCTAATTCGAGCCTTAGTTGGCATTTTCAAATTTTGAAATGGTCTGCAGTTGAATCTGTGGTAAAATATAATAAAAAATGTTATTAACCACTATTACCAAACAGTAAATCAATAACAGTCGTCAAAAACTTAACACACTACTTGACATTTTTACATAGAATATTTTTTAGTGCTTTGGCAAATTTAGAATACACAAATAGCAGAAAAGAAATGGAATTCTTCTTCATTTACCTGTCCTGTTTTATATGTGAATCTGATCTAATTTTATGAGCATATTTTAATATTTTATTGAAGACACTACACATAACCTGTTTTTGAAGGTGTGTTTAATTTAAAATTAAACAGTTTACATTTTTACTTTTCATTTATTGTAAATTTTAAAAATAAATGTTTATAGTTCCATAGGCTCAAGCAGGTCAGCCTTCCACCCTATGTCATACAATTCTGACAAATCTGCATCCTTATCATGTTCTTCTTCATCCTCAGGATTTAAATCATCCAAGGGATCTACTTCCACTGATGTTTCAATTACGAGTTCAATGATGAGGTCGAGATCAACTGATTGCTGATTGTCGCTCATGTTGATGTTGTCGTTATCTTTAAAGAAAGATAACAACAATGAGATGTTGCAGAGTAAGAGACAAATCTCAGAGATTATAATAGTAAAATTGTTTAACAAGAGTAACATTTTGCAGCTATTATTTAGCCATGTCCAGCGATGCTGAGGAGGTGAGGCCTATGTCCAAGTTTTCAGTGAACAGGATTCATCTCTTCTTAACCTTGGATAAGCCTCACCGACTCTGTGTCACCTGCTCATACTTAAATGTACAGGGGCAGATTTATGCTAAGTGGCGCATCCCCACGGATGCACCAGTTAATGTGCACCGCTGCTCTGCCAGCCATAGTGTGCCGAATTTACAATGTGGAGCACCATTGAGCAAAAACAGCACAGATGCGTCACGCATCTGTGCCGCAAAAGCAGCACATTGCAGGAATCACGTCATAAGCGCGACATGTCTACTGCAATGCACAGGAAGAACCCTCACATTGCATGGTGCATCACTTCTTATGCCTGTTTCAAACAGGCGTAAGGATTTGATTCAGCAATGCTATAAAGCTGACTCAGTGAAATCTTCTAAATTTCACTGTGTTAGTTTTACAGGGCTTTCATGCAAATTAATGCATACCTTGCAACAAAACACCTATATGAAAACTGACCCAGGTTTCATGTGGCACAGGACTTTACAGCATGACACATCTGCCTAGATGCATCAAGTTGTAAATATGTCGCCACATAGCAAATCTTTTGCACCGCCGCTGCGTCACAAAAGTGGCGCACAGTGACACAAAAGAGTCATACACCTATCATAAATCTGTCCCTAACATGTTAAATGATTGATTCAGGATGACATTAAGGTGTGGCCTATCCAGAGGTTTGTTTAAGGTGAGGCCTACTCAGGGTTGCAGATTAAATTTACGCTTCTTGAAGAGTATAGAGGAGATAATACATGTGAAGACCTACCAGTGAAGTAAGTCATGTCCACTTCACTCTTGAACAAAGGCCAGACCTCTTCTGTGTCCGTGGACAGACCTAAACCTCATCTGCACAATGTCATTCGTAAACTTAGGAAACACAGGTGATGTAATTGAAAAATGTGGAATTTCTTTTCCTCATTTCACAATCACATCACCTGTGTTTCCTTTGCTTAGGTATCTCATAGTGCAGATGGACTCTAGCATATGAAAGAGTACACATAAGCTGAGCAGTGTATACAACAATTTTTACATTTACAGAAGATTCAGCTTCTTATCTTGTTGGAGATGAAATGAGGCCTCTCTTGCAACATGGTGCATGTTTTACATCACTGCTGCATCGGTTTCATGTGGCACGGGACTTTACAGCATGACACATCTGCCTAGATGCATCAAGTTGTAAATATGTCGCCACATAGCAAATCTTTTGCACCGCCGCTGCGTCACAAAAGTGACGCACAGTGGCGCAAAAGAGTCATACACCTATCATAAATCTGTCCCTAACATGTTAAATGATTGATGCAGGATGACGATAAGGTGTGGCCTATCCAGAGGTTTGTTTAAGGTGAGGCCTACTCAGGGTTGCAGATTAAATTTACGCTTGTTGAAGAGTATAGAGGAGATAATACATGTGAAGGCCTACCAATGAAGTAAGTCATGTCCACTTCACTCTTGAACAAAGGCCACACCTCTTCTATGTCCATGGACAGACCTAAACCTCATCTGCACAATGTCATTCGTAAACTTAGCAAACACAGGTGATGTAATTGAAAAATGTGGAGTTTCTTTTCCTCATTTCACAATCACATCACCTGTGTTTCCTTTGCTTAGGTATCTCATAGTGCAGATGGACTGTAGCCTATGAAAGAGTACACAGAAGTTGAGCAGTGTATACAACAATTTTGACATTTACAGAAGATTCAGCTTCTTATCTTGTTGGAGATGAAATGAGGCCTGTCTTGCAACATGGTGCATCTTTTCCATCACTGCTGCATCGGTTTCATGTGGCACGGGACTTTACAGCATGACACATCTGCCTAGATGCATCAATTTTTAAATATGTCGCCACATAGCAAATCTTTTGCACCACCGCTGCGTCACAAAAGTGACGCACAGCGGCGCAAAAGAGGCACACACCTATCATAAATCTGTCCCTAACATGTTAAATGATTGATTCAGGATAACGATAAGGTGTGGCCTATCCAGAGTTTGTTTAAGGTGAGGCCTACTCAGGGTTGCAGATTAAATTTACGCTTGTTGAAGACTATAGAGGAGATAATACATGTGAAGACCTACCAATGAAGTAAGTCATGTCCACTTCACTCTTGAACAAAGGCCAGACCTCTTCTGTGTCCGTGGACAGACCTAAACCTCATCTGCACAATGTCATTCGTAAACTTAGCAAACACAGGTGATGTAATTGAAAAATGTGGAGTTTCTTTTCCTCATTTCACAATCACATCACCTGTGTTTCCTTTGCTTAGGTATCTCATAGTGCAGATGGACTCTAGCATATGAAAGAGTACACAGAAGTTGAGCAGTGTATACAACAATTTTGACATTTACAGAAGATTCAGCTTCTTATCTTGTTGGAGATGAAATGAGGCCTGTCTTGCAACATGGTGCATCTTTTCCATCACTGCTGCATCGGTTTCATGTGGCACGGGACTTTACAGCATGACACATCTGCCTAGATGCATCAATTTGTAATTTTTTCGCCACATAGCAAATCTTTTGCACCGCCACTGCGTCACAAAAGTGACGCACAGTGGCGCAAAAGAGGCATACACCTATCATAAATCTGTCCCTAACATTTTAAATGATTAATTCAGGATGACGATAAGGTGTGGCCTCTCCAAAGGTTTGTTTAAGGTGAGGCCTACTCAGGGTTGCAGATCAAATTTACGCTTGTTGAAGAATACAGAGGAGATAATACATGTGAAAGCCTACCAAAGAAGTAAGTCATGCCCACTTCACTCTTGAACAAAGGCCAGACCTCTTTTGTGTCCGTGGACAGAGCTAAACTTCATCTGCACAATGCCATTCGTAAACTTAGGAAACACAGGTGATGAAAGTGTTTTTTTAAAGCCTTTGCACCATTTTTGGGTCACTTTTAACATGGCTATGTAACTCAAAGAATCAAAATCTAAATTTGCCAAGCACAGGTGCGAGCATATTTACAAGGAATTTGCACCACGGGGAAAGGTCTTAAATTAAAATGGGAAAAATAACATCAGAGACACTCAAATGCCTTATAAATATGCCCCAAACAACCCATGAAGCTCTAGCAGTACATATCCAGAAATGTAATTGATTTCAAAAAACGTTTTTAAACACAACATATAAATCAATTGTATACCTACATTCATGGGGAAATGACTTAAAATGTCCTTAAGACACATGAAAGCGTTTTTTGATTGCCCTTGCACCATTTTTGGGTCACTTTTAACATGGCTATGTAACTCAAAGAATCAAAATCTAAATTTGCCAAGCACAGGTGGGAGCATATTTACAAGGAACTTTGCCCACGGAGAAAGGTCTTTTAATTTAAAATGGGAAAAATAACATCAGAGACACTCAAATGCCTTATAAATATGCCCCAAACAACCTATGAAGCTCTAGCAGTACATATCCAGAAAGGTAATTGATTTCAAAAAACGTTTTTAAACACAACATATAAATCAATTGTATACCTACATTCATGGGAAAATGACTTAAAATGTCCTTAAGACACATGAAAGCGTTTTTTGATTGCCCTTGCACCATTTTTGGGTCACTTTTAACATGGCTATGTAACTCAAAGAATCAAAATCTAAATTTGTCAAGCACAGGTGGGAGCATATTTACAAGGAACTTGCCCCACGGAGAAAGGTCTTAAATTAAAATGGGAAAAATAACATCAGAGACACTCAAATTCCTTATAAAGAAGCAGACACCATTATTTCCTTGTCATAAATTTTAAAAGCATTCCTTTTCCTCAAAAACGATTTTCAAGTCATAATTTGAAAACACTGCACAGCTCCTATGTACAAAAACACCCTGTCAGTACTAATACTTCACATTATCTCCAATTACAATTTCTCAAAGAAACAAAATCTATTTGTAAAACACTTGAGACAAAGCAACATTTTAAAAACACAACTTTCTTCATAATTTTCTCCTTAAAGCATACTATTCTCTATCTAAATTAAATAAATCTTTTCTCACCTTAGCAAATACTTTATGAGTTTCAAAACAGTCTCAGAAATACACCAATTTGTCTTCAGCAGAACAAAGGGTATGCACTCCAGAGGCTGCAGCTATAGAAAGCACAGAAATGCTGTAATTCATCACACATATCTCTTATGTCACCCAATCAAAACTCTTCCCTCACTTTTTTCAAATCAAAACCCTTCCCCCCCTCTGCCCTCTCTGCCTTTTTTGCATAGCAACCACCTCCTGGAAGACCTCTGGTGTTTGCAAGTTCACACAACAATGTTTCAATTGAACTCTGAACTCTCAGTGCACCTGCGTATCCAGTGCAATCTTTCATTAAATGATTTTTTCTTGACCATTCAAATTACATCTTTCAAAGAACTCATCCATGCACCCTAACTTTCTGTTTTCAGCAATCAAAATCCACCAATCACTGTTACTGCTTCATTAACACAGAAACTCCACAGTTTTTTTCATTTTAAACTCTTATTTTTTCAACTGCCATTTCATTACCACACTTCATCTGACTGCAGCAGAACCTTCTCTCACCATGTTTTCTGTCTGGATTGTTGGACATAGTTACATCTACTGGGCTCAGAGGTATGCTGATAACAGAAATGTACCTAACCTCAATTTACAAGATGTGGAAATTAAGTGGTTTGGCCACAGAGGATTAAAATGTCACCAATTTATACCATTGGTGAAAACCTTTATGCATTTGCCAAAACCTGACCTGTTAATTGTGCACTGTGGAGGTAATGATTTGGGCACTTTGACTGGAGTAGGTCTGGAAATGCTTTTAAAGGACACCTTTGAGCAATTAATGGCACTTTTTCCTCAAACTGCCTTGGTATATTCAAATATATGCCAAAGACAGAAATGGAGGTGGTCGAACCAATTTTGTCCACAAATTGAGAAGTCGAGGAAGCATGTAAACAAATCTGTTTCAGCTTACATGAGAGACCATGGAATGGGCTCCGTGTACAACAATAACTTGCGTTACTGCATGCAAGATATCTACAGAGGAGATGGAGTTCACTTCTCAGATGAGGGCAACAGAATTTTCATTTTGAATTTAAGACTATGCATTGGTACCTACTTATAAGTACCTAAATGTACCATAAACCCAAAAGCTCTTCTCAGAGCTACCCTACATCTGATCACTCACAATTATTATTTTACTCGAACTTTTTTCACTAATTTTCAACAAAGTACGCTCCCCGGAGCGCTACCCGGTACGCGAACCGGAAGCTAACTGCGCGAAATTTAAAAAAAAAATGTTTTTTTTTCTCACATATGGGCCTCCTCAGCCATCCTCAGAAAACCTAGGGGGTCAAAATACGTCTACCGTGTCCCCTTCTACCCATTCTGAACATTATGTGCCCTCCATCTTGTATCTTAATTCGACCGAAACACAAAATGGTGGACTCCCGTAACGCTTAAGGTTCGCGTACCGGGGCGCTCGCCAGTTCGCGTACCGGGGCGCTCCCCGGGAAGCGCTCCATTAAAAAAGGTGGGAAAGTAATTTACAGAAGAAACCCTTGAGACACTTTCACCAAATATAGATTTGCTCATACTACATACCAATCCCTACCATTTTCACAAATTTGGTTGAAATTCCATTTAGCCATTTTGCCTGTAGACCTCTCTAAATACCCTGAGGTAAATTACTTCACAAAACACATCTGAAGTGTTGGAATTGACAACCAATTAAAATGTTACTTTCATTTTCTATTTTTTTTTTACCTGACATTTGATTGGTTATGTACCTGAATATATATAAAGGAAGAGAAGGAAATACAGCCATTTTGACTACTACTTCCTGGTGTACATTTCAATAGGATTTTCACTAATCACTTCAACTTCTTTGTAAAGGTAATTTGTTATTTTAAAAACTGAAGTATATCTAAAATTAATACCAACAGTGCCCTATCTCTACTAATATATTTTTTATCCAAATTTCAGACAAAATGGAAGGCGAACACAAAGTTTCATTTGAAATTGTCCTGCAAGAGACCAACCAAGAAATAATTGATCCAAATTATATAGAATTTATGGATGAAACTTGGGACCAAGAACTACTGCAATGTGTGCAAGCAGTAGATGTCCTCCTTGAAAATGAGGACATTTTACACACTCAAACATTACAAGCTATGTTCAATGAAAATAACGACATTTCAGACAGTGAAATGTTAGACATTTTATTAAATTTTGAAACACAATAAATAATTGCTTAAAAAATAAAGAAATAAAAAAATAATCAACAAAACCAACAATCAATTAACATACAGTATTTGAAAAGTCTATCATTCTTTTTTCCTTATAGTACGCTCCCCGGGCCGCTTCCCGGTTCGCGAACCGGGCGCTATCCACGCAAAAAAAACATTTTTTTTTTGTTGCCCCGCGGGGCCCTTTTAAAGCCTCCACATCAAACCTAGGGGGTCAGGGAGGATCTACTATGCCCCCTTATGGTCATTTTCGCCTTTGTTTTGGCCTCCTCTTGTCTCTCGATCCTACCGAGAGACAAGATGGCGGCCTCTCCGGACTGTTTAGAATGTTGACAGACACCGAAGAGCCAATCAGCTTCGCTTCGCGAAGTTCCGTTACGCGTCAAGTACGCGAACCGGGGCGCTGCCCAGAGCGCGCTTACAGATATATATCTTTTTTTGAACGTTAATTTCTCAAAATCCACTGGAGCACATATATTGAGACCTAGCAAAGGCACATCGGGCTAACAGTCCCTACAATTTTGCCAAGTTTCGTGCAAATCCATTCAGCCGTTCGGGCTAAAAGTGAGGCCAACCGCCCTATGGAAATTAACATGGGAAAAACGCGTTTTGGGACCCCCCTTTTTTCTCGCCTCCCCCTTGACGAAACCCCCCCAAATTTTCAGGGGCTGCTCAAAAACAAATTTTCCTGAAAATTTCAGCCAATTCCGTCCACAAACGCCAAAGTTATTAGACATAGAATTTTCAAAAATCCCATAGAGAAAAAATCCTAACTATATATACCTACTGTCGACCGCCAGTAGGTAATATATATATCTATATATATATATATATATATATATATATATATATATATATATATATATATATATATATATATATATATATATATATATATATATATATATATATATATATATTTAGAAGCAAAAAATAAAAACGCCGCACTCTTCTCGGGTGATTTTCAAAGCGATTTATTCCAGTTCACAAGATCTTCCTTCACCTACGCGTTTCGAACAAAACTCTTCCTGATCACGGTAGTTACAAGTCCGTCTTTAGTTTCTGTTATTTATACCCTCAACTCCACTCAGACAATTAGGAGGCATTATGGGAGGGGTAGTTTTACTCTCAACTTGGTTGAAGCCATTATCGGATTCTTTCTACAAGCGCATCGCCATATTAAATATTATTACTGGTGAGTGAATTTTACCGCCAGATTACTAAAGCTATATCGGTCTTTGCGGGCTGAGTGCCGAATGCCGTATTGATGAAGCAGAGATATACTATCTCTTGTAATTCCATTATTGATAGCTAAGTGCTATAAATAAGGTTTTGTTATATGGCTTCTGCGTTTGTGTGGGAACCCGGTATTAACATTCATGATACAAGATTATAGCAGTTTTTACGATAAGCAGTTATATTCAATTTCATATTACATTACCCCTCAATATACATTTAGTCCACAATGTACTTAGAGGGCATGCAAGTCTGCATTGCTTAAACCAAGCTGAGAGTAAAACTACCCCTCAGTGCAGAGATGCTGGAAGAATGGGGGCGGAACAACATGGACTGTTCAAGGACAATGATATTGATCATAGTAAAACATGCGAAAAAAGGAGTTGAGGAGCTACATATAAAGATAGAGGAAATGGAACAACTGATTAAAGCCTCACCAGAGGGAGATGAAGAAGTAAAAAAATTAAGAGCAATAATGGAAAATAACCTGGATAAACACGAAAATGAAATAGAGGAAAGAAAACAACAGAAGTTTAGAAGGGATGAGTACGATTATGCAAATGGTGCAATATTCACATTTGCGAAAAGATTTGACGCTTTAAAACAACAAGGCGCAGCTAAACAATTAAAATCAAAAGGAACACTACCTGGAGCCAGCGAAACGGAATCAGACGCCAGCGAGGGAGAGCAGAGAACAAGAGCGGAGAAAACATCCGCATTAAAGAGTTTTTCTTTTTTAGAGGAAATGGAACTGCTGTACTTGGATCAACAGAATCCAAAACCACGAGGGAGGGGTCGAGGCAGAGGCAGACCTGGGGGCCGAGGATGAGGCCAATACACAAACTCAAACCTAAGCGCAAAACCAGAAGAGCAAAATACTCCAAGATACCCATTGCTCAATCGCACCTTAACAAGAAAATGATTAATGAAAAAACATAATGATTCAGTTCCTAATCTGATAATTAATTTATCCAACTACACATTATCAGTAACAGAACAGAGAGTACTTAATAAAGGTTTGACCTTCAGCCCTGAAAAACATCATGACAGTGTGGAAACGAAAGTTGACATTTACAAGTATATCTGTAAGTTAATATTAAAGAAATTCTTTGCAAAAATTCTGAGTAAAACTGTGGATGAACCGACAAGCAAAGAAACTGTTTCTCAGAAAGGATATACCATCTCAGACATATCAAGTTTAAAGACCGCCTATGAATGGGCACATGATGAGGACAAACTAGAGTGCGGCGTTTTTATTTTTTGCTTCTAAATAAAACACGAGTCTAGTCCTTGGCTCGTCGCCAGCACCAGCTGAGAGGTCGCTCCTCCTTGAATCAAGGGACGTTTGCTGTGCAATATATATATATATATATTACCTACTGGCGGTCGCCAGTAGGTATATATAGTTAGGATTTTTTCTCTATGGGATTTTTGAAAATTCTATGTCTAATAACTTTGGCGTTTGTGGACGGAATTGGCTGAAATTTTCAGGAAAATGGAACATTTTGTTTCTGAGCAGCCCCTGAAAATTTGGGGGGGTTTCGTCAAGGGGGGGGCCGAGAAAAAAGGGGGGGTCCCAAAACGTGTTTTTAACATTGAGTTTTCCATAGGGCGGTTGGCCTCACTTTTAGCCCGAACGGCTGAATGGATTTGCACGAAACTTGGCAAAATTGTAGGGACTGGTAGCCCGATGTGCCTTTTGTAGGTCTCAATATATGTGCTTCAGTGGATTTTGAGAAATTAACGTTTAAAAAAAGATATATATCTGTAACAGCGGACCGGGCAGCGCTCCAGTTCGCGTACTTTTCGCGTAACGGAACTTCGCGTAGCGAAGCTGATTGGCTCTCCGGTGTCTGTCAACATTCTAAACAGTCCGGAGCGGCCGCCATCTTGTCTCTCGGTAGGATTGAGAGACAAGAGGAGGCCAAAACAAAGGTGGAAATAACCATAAGGGGGCATAGTAGATCCTCCCTGATCCCCTAGGTTTAATGTGGAGGCTTTAAAAGGGCCCCGCGGGGCAAAAAAAAAATATTTTTTGGGGGGGTTTTTTCGTGGGTAGCGCCCGGTCCGCGAACCGGGAAGCGTTCTGGGCAGCGTACTGCAATGAAAAATGAATGAGAGACTTTTCAAATGCAGTATGTTAATTGATTGTTGGTTTTGTTGATTATTTTTTAATTTTTTTTATTTTTTAAGCAATTATTTATTATTGTAATTGTGTTTGAAAATGTAATAACATTTCTAACATTTAACTAGTTTATGAATTACATATAAAAATGATTAAAGACTCAAACAATTTTTTTATATTACATACAATTTTATTTTTCGGATTGTTTTTCAAAATTTAATAGAACGTCTAGCATTTGACTGTCCGATATGTCCTCTTGTTGAGTGAACATAAGTTCCCACATTTGACCGTCATCATAATGAAGTAAATGATCCACAGATTCTACACATTGAACTAATTCATGGTCCCGTGATTCATCCATGAAATCTGAGTCATCATTGTCCTCAATATCTTTTTCTGTGTTGTTCTCCAGAACAATTTCGAAGGAAACATTCTGCTCACCTTCCATTTTATTGCTGTAATTTGCATAAAAAATAAATATATCAGTAGAGATAGGGCACTGTTGGGTTTAAGTTCAGACAGGTACTTGTGAGGCGTGAAGTAGTACTATTAAAAAGTGCCTGTGAAGAAGCCTAAGTAAATTCATAATTATACCACAGAAACCTAAATCAATCCATAATTATAATAAACAAGCCTTTCTCAATGTCTAACTCTTACAGAGGGATAGTATATAACTATCTGAAAATGTTTTCAAATTTATAAAATAATATCTCACCTTCTAAAAACAAGTTTAAGTTGTGAGTGAAAATGATCTTGCAATGTAGTTCAGGAAGTAGTAGTCAAAATGGCTGTGTTTCTCTCTCTTCCTTTATATATATTCAGGTACATAGCCAATCAAATGTCAGGTAAAAAAAGTAGAAAATTAAACTAACATTTTCATTGGTTGTCAATTCCAACACTTCAGATGTGTTTTGTGAAGTAATTTACCTCAGGGTATTTAGAGAGGTCTACAGGCTAAATGACTAAATGGAATTCCAACCAAATTTGTGAAAATGGTAGGGATTGGTATGTAGTATGAGCTAATCTATATTTGGTGAAATTGTCTCCAGTGGCTTTTCTGTGAACTACTTTCCCACCTTTTTTGATGGTGCGCTTCCCAGGGAGCGACCCGGTACGCGAACCGTTGAGCGCCTCGGTTCGCGGACCTTAAGCGTTCCGGGAGTCCACCATTTTGTGTTTCGGTCGAATTAAGATACAAGATGGAGGGCAAATAATGTTCAGAATGGGTAGAAGGGGGCACGGTAGAGTTATCTTGACCCCCTAGGTTTTGTGAGGGTGGCTGAGGAGGCTTATATGTGCGAAAAAAAAACATTTTTTTAAAAAATTTCGCGAGGTTAGCTCCCGGTTCGCGTACCGGGTAGCGCCCCAGGGAGCGTACTTTGTTGAAAATTAGTGAAAAATGTTAGAGTAAAATAATAATTGTGAGTGATTAGATGTAGGGTAGCTCTGAGAAGAGCTTTTGGGTTTATGGTACATTTAGGTACTTATAAGTAGGTACCAAAACTTGGCAAAATTGTAGGGACTGGTAGCCCGATGTGCCTTTTGTAGGTCTCATTATATGTGCTTCAGTGGATTTTGAGAAATTAACGTTTAAAAAAAGATATATATCTGTAACAGCGGACCGGGCAGCGCTCCAGTTCGCGTACTTTTCGCGTAACGGAACTTCGCGTAGCGAAGCTGATTGGCTCTCCGGTGTCTGTCAACATTCTAAAGAGTCCGGAGCGGCCGCCATCTTGTCTCTCGGTAGGATTGAGAGACAAGAGGAGGCCAAAACAAAGGTGGAAATAACCATAAGGGGGCATAGTAGATCCTCCCTGATCCCCTAGGTTTAATGTGGAGGCTTTAAAAGGGCCCCGCGGGGCAAAAAAATAAATATTTTTTTTTTGTTTTTTTTCGTGGGTAGCGCCCGGTCCGCGAACCGGGAAGCGTTCTGGGCAGCGTACTGCAATGAAAAATGAATGAGAGACTTTTCAAATGCAGTATGTTAATTGATTGTTGGTTTTGTTGATTATTTATTTATTTTTTTTTTTTTTTAAGCAATTATTTATTATTGTAATTGTGTTTGAAAATTTAATAACATTTCTAACATTTAACTAGTTTATGAATTACATATAAAAATGATTAAAGACTCAAACAATTTTTTAATATTACATACAATTTTATTTTTCGGATTGTTTTTCAAAATTTAATAGAACGTCTAGCATTTGACTGTCCGATATGTCCTCTTGTTGAGTGAACATAAGTTCCCACATTTGACCGTCATCATAATGAAGTAAATGATCCACAGATTCTACACATTGAACTAATTCATGGTCCCGTGATTCATCCATGAAATCTGAGTCATCATTGTCCTCAATATCTTTTTCTGTGTTGTTCTCTAGAACAATTTCGAAGGAAACATTCTGCTCACCTTCCATTTTATTGCTGTAATTTGCATAAAAAATAAATATATCAGTAGAGATAGGGCACTGTTGGGTTTAAGTTCAGACAGGTACTTGTGAGGCGTGAAGTAGTACTATTAAAAAGTGCCTGTGAAGAAGCCTAAGTAAATTCATAATTATACCACAGAAACCTAAATCAATCCATAATTATAATAAACAAGCCTTTCTCAATGTCTAACTCTTACAGAGGGATAGTATATAACTATCTGAAAATGTTTTCAAATTTATAAAATAATATCTCACCTTCTAAAAACAAGTTTAAGTTGTGAGTGAAAATGATCTTGCAATGTAGTTCAGGAAGTAGTAGTCAAAATGGCTGTGTTTCTCTCTCTTCCTTTATATATATTCAGGTACATAGCCAATCAAATGTCAGGTAAAAAAAGTAGAAAATTAAAGTAACATTTTCATTGGTTGTCAATTCCAACACTTCAGATGTGTTTTGTGAAGTAATTTACCTCAGGGTATTTAGAGAGGTCTACAGGCTAAATTACTAAATGGAATTCCAACCAAATTTGTGAAAATGGTAGGGATTGGTATGTAGTATGAGCTAATCTATATTTGGTGAAATTGTCTCCAGTGGCTTTTCTGTGAACTACTTTCCCACCTTTTTTGATGGTGCGCTTCCCAGGGAGCGACCCGGTACGCGAACCGTTGAGCGCCTCGGTTCGCGGACCTTAAGCGTTCCGGGAGTCCACCATTTTGTGTTTCGGTCGAATTAAGATACAAGATGGAGGGCAAATAATGTTCAGAATGGGTAGAAGGGGGCACGGTAGAGTTATCTTGACCCCCTAGGTTTTGTGAGGGTGGCTGAGGAGGCTTATATGTGCGAAAAAAAAACATTTTTTTTAAAAATTTCGCGAGGTTAGCTCCCGGTTCGCGTACCGGGTAGCGCCCCAGGGAGCGTACTTTGTTGAAAATTAGTGAAAAATGTTAGAGTAAAATAATAATTGTGAGTGATTAGATGTAGGGTAGCTCTGAGAAGAGCTTTTGGGTTTATGGTACATTTAGGTACTTATAAGTAGGTACCAATGCACATTCTTAAATTCAGAGTGAAAATTCTGTTGCCCTCATCTGAGAAGTGAACTCCATCTCCTCTGTAGATATCTTGCATGTAGTAACGCAAGTTATTGTTGTACAGGGAGCCCATTCCATGGTCTCTCATGTAAGCTGAAACAGATTTGTTTACATGCTTCCTCGACTTCTCAATTTGTGGACAAAATTGCTTGGACCACCTCCATTTCTGTCTTTGGCATATATTTGAATATACCAAGGCAGTCTGAGGAAAAAGTGCCATTAATTGCTCAAAGGTGTCCTTTAAAAGCATTTCCAGACCTACACCAGTCAAAGTGCCCAAGTCATTACCTCCACAGTGCACAATTAACAGGTCAGGTTTGGGCAAATGCATAAAGGTTTTCACCAATGGTATCAATTGGTGACATTTTAATCCTCTGTGGCCAAACCACTTAATTTCCACATCTTGTAAATTGAGGTTAGGTAAATTCCTGTTTTCAACGTACCTTTGAGCCCAGTGAATATAACTATGTCCAACAATCCAGACAGAAAACATGGTGAGAGAAGGTTCTCCTGCAGTCAGATGAAGTGTGGCAATGAAATGGCAGTTGAAAAAATGAGAGTGTAAAATGAAAAAAAAACTGTGGAGTTTCTGTGTTCATGAAGCAGTAACAGTGATTGGTGGATTTTGATTGCTGAAAACAGAAAGTTAGGGTGCACGGATGTGTTCTTTGAAAGATGTATTTTGAGTGGTCAATAAAAAATCATTACATGAAAGAATGCACTGGATATGCAGGTGCACTGAGAGTTCAGAGTTCAATTGCAACATTGTTGTGTAAACTTGCAAACAACAGAGGTCTTCCAAGAGGTGGTTGCCATGCAGATAAGGCAGAAAGGGCAGAGGGGGGATGGGTTTTCATTTGAAAAAAAGTGAGGGAAGACTTTTGATTGGGTGACATGAGAGATATGTGTGAAGAATTACAGCATTTCTGTGCTTTTGATAGCTGCAGACTCTGGAGTGCATACCTTTTGCTCTGCTGAAGACAAATTGGTGTGTTTCTGAGACTGTTTTCAAACTCAAAGTATTTGCTAAGGTGAGAAAATATTTCTTTAATTTAGATAGAGAATAGTGTGCTTTAAGGAGAAAATTATGAATTATGTGGCGCAAATTGCTTGTAAATATGCTCCCACCTGTGCATGGAAAATTTAGATTTTGAATGTTTGTGTTACATAGCCATGTTAAAAGTGATACAAACATGCTGCAAAGGCAATCAAAAAAAGCTTTTATGTGTCTTAAGGACATTTTAAGTAATTTTCCCATGTGCAGTGTTTTGAAATTATGATTTGAAAATCGTTTTTGGGGAAAAGGAATTGTTTTTAAATTTATGACAAGGACATAATGGTGTATGCTTCTTTATAAGGCAATTGACTGTCCCTGATGTTATTTTTCCCATTTTAATGTAAGACCTTTCTCTGTGGCGCAAATTGCTTGTAAATATGCTCCCACCTGTGCATGGTAAATTTAGATTTTAAATGTTTGTGTTACATAGCCATGTTAAAAGTGACCCAACCATGCTGGAAAGGCAATCAAAAAACGCTTTTATGTGTCTTAAGGACATTTTAAGTCATTTTCCCATGTGCAGTGTTTTGAAATTATGATTTGAAAATCGTTTTTGGGGAAAAGGAATTGTTTTTAAATTTATGACAAGGACATAATGGTGTATGCTTCTTTATAAGGCAATTGACTGTCCCTGATGTTATTTTTCCCATTTTAATGTAAGACCTTTCTCTGTGGCGCAAATTGCTTGTAAATATGCTCCCACCTGTGCATGGTAAATTTAGATTTTAAATGTTTGTGTTACATAGCCATGTTAAAAGTGACCCAACCATGCTGGAAAGGCAATCAAAAAACGCTTTTATGTGTCTTAAGGACATTTTAAGTCATTTTCCCATGTGCAGTGTTTTGAAATTATGATTTGAAAATCGTTTTTGGGGAAAAGGAATTGTTTTTAAATTTATGACAAGGACATAATGGTGTATGCTTCTTTATAAGGCAATTGACTGTCCCTGATGTTATTTTTCCCATTTTAATGTAAGACCTTTCTCTGTGGCGCAAATTGCTTGTAAATATGCTCCCACCTGTGCATGGCAAATTTAGATTTTGAATGTTTGTGTTACATAGCCATGTTAAAAGTGATACAAACATGCTGCAAAGGCAATCAAAAAACGCTTTTATGTGTCTTAAGGACATTTTAAGTAATTTTCCCATGTGCAGTGTTTTGAAATTATGATTTGAAAATCGTTTTTGAGGTAAAGGAATGTTGTTAAAATTTATGTGCGCCATATGCCCCCAAATTTCTTTTTCAGGGGTGCAGCAGGGTGTTCTTGAGACACCCCTGCACCTTTGGAAAAATTCCTAATTTGCGATGAGCTAATTGCTAATCGCAAATTGCACCTTCATTCCTATGGGCCTCCTGGCCCATGGAAATGAATGGGTAATTTGCAATTAGCAATTTGCTCATTGCAAATTAGGAATGGTAAAGAATCGCTATTTATTCCTTAAAATTCGCTATTTAAGAAATGCAAAATAGTATGATGATACATATGGCGGTTCATCTCTAACAAGATAAGAAGCTTAGGGATACATTTATGATGACTGGCGCAATGAAGTGGACATCACTTACTTCATTGGTAGAGCTTTACATGTATTATGTCCTCTGTATTCTTCATCAAGCGTAACTTTAATCTGCAATCCTGAGTAGGCCTCACCTTAAACATACCTCTGGATAGGCCACATCTTATTGTCATCCTGAATTAATCATTTAAAATGCTAGGGACAGATTTATGATAGGTGTATGCCTCTTTTGCGCCACTTAGAAAACACTGTCCATGGGGAAATGACTTAAAATGTCCTTAAGACACATGAATGTGTTTTTTTAAAACGTTTGCAATTTTTTTTGGGTCACTTTTAACATGGCTATGTGACTCAAACAGTCAAAATCTAAATTCGCCATGCACAGGTGGGAGCATATTTACAAGGAATGTGCTCCATGGGAAAAGGTCTTATAATGTAATATGGGAAAAATGACATCAGAGACACTGAAATGCCTTATAGAGAAGCATACACCATTATGTCCTTGTCATAAATTTGCAAACCATTACTTTTCCCCAAAAACGATTTTCAAATCATAATTTGAAAACACTGCACATGTGGAAATGACTTAAAATGTCCTTAATTCAAAATTTGCTATTCTTTATTTTGTGATTGCACTGAAGGATTTGCAAATTTTGCGATTACTTAAATGCAATGTATCAAATAAAAAATATGTAGAAAATGACATTAAGGATTTGGAAACTATTGTGGTAAATTGGTGGTAATTTGTGAATTCTTTTCAAAAAGCTTTTTTTTAAAAAAACAAAAGGTCCCATATGACGCCAACACATGCCCTTAGGGCATTTATGTGTGCCATATGCCCCCAAATTTCTTTTTCAGGGGTGCAGCAGGGTGTTCTTGAAACACCCCTACACCCTTGGAAAAATTCCTAAGTTGTGATGAGCAAATTGCTAATCGCAAATTAAACCTTCATTCCTATGAGCCTCCTAGCCTATGGAAATGAATGGGTAACTTGCAATTAGCAATTTGCTCATTGCAAATTAGGAATGGTAAAGAATTGCTATTTATTCCTTAAAATTCGCTATTTAGGAAATGCAAAATAGTTTGATGGTACATATGGCGGTTCATCTGTAACAAGATAAGAAGCTTAGGGATAGATTTATGATGACTGGTGCATCACCAGGGATGTGTCAGTCATCCTGCGCCGCTGTTCCGCCACCCATGGTGTGCTGCATTTACAATGCGGGGCATCATGGGGCAAAAATGGCACAGATGCGTGACGTATCTGTGCTGTAAAGGTAGTGATTGCTGGAGTTGTATCGCAAGTGCGATGCAGCTCAAGCAAGGCTCAGGGGTGACCCATCTCCACAATGTTGCGTCAAGACCTATGCCTGCTTAAAGCAGGCGCAGGGTTTTGACGCAGCTTTCTCCTATCTGATTGTAAATACGGCACACCATGGGTCAATGTCAAGTAGTGTGTTAAGTTTTTGATCACTGTTATTGATTTACTGTTTGGTAATAATGGTTAATACATTTTTTATTATATTTTACCACAGATTCAACTGCAGATCATTTCAAGATTTCACCATGCCAACAATAGTAAGACAGAGAAAGGCTGCAAAACGTCAAAGACAGCAGGTGAAATCAAATAAGCAGCAGTCCTCTAACAAAAAGATTTGTCAAGTCACGAAGAAAGCACCGGGTAAGAGCACAAAATATTTTATAAGAAATATGTGTAGTAAAAAAAATATTACTACAGAGAATGTTTAGTCCATAAAACGAGAAGGAATTCAAATGGAAAGGAAAGGCCAATCAAAAATGTTAGTGCTAGAGCAAGAGATAACTCTGTGCATGATAGTAGAAGGAAACAACAGTTTAGGGAGATTCGTAAACGAATGTTCCGCAACAGGATAATTGGCAATTTGTTAAAAAATATTAAGAAAGGTCAACAGAAATTGGTTTTTTATAAGAGAAAAAAAAAAGTTGAGAAAGTTATTGATCAGGCATTTGAAATTAAACGTAAGTTATTTATTTTGATAATCAATAGAATTAGGAAGCTAAACAATGCAATTTATGATTTCAAAAGAAATAGTAGATGGAAGAGAATAGTTAATCGTAGTAATTTTTGTGAAGTTTTTTCTGGAGAATGGATGCATAGTTCAAGCTGTGAGGCATTTTTTAATGAGGAGAGTTATTTCCAGGATAATGATTTGGTGCATGCAGTTGACACCAGTGGTCGTGCTTATGAAGTGAAAGATGGTTGTCCAGTTGAAAAAGAAAAACTTGTGACAACAGAGGCAGAAGAGGTGTTAGGTAATGAGGTTTTAGGAAGACGTGCTAAGGGTCCTGTGTACACCTGGAAGTGTAGTAGTATTTGCAGTGTGCGACAGGATTCCATCAATTTGCTTTGTGATTTTGTACGGTCATTTAATAAGAACAGTTTGAAGCAGAAAATAAGGTTGTTGCAAGAATTAGATCCTTGCAGAGTAAGAGAAGTGACAGGTTTGCATGGTCATTCACTGGCTTGTCTTTCCAGGAGAGTATGCCAGAGTGTTTTTCATCATTTCAGGATGCTAGCAGTGCATCATAATAAAGTGAGGAAATTAGTTAGAATGTTGTATTATGCTAAGAGTCCAGCAATTATGCTTAAACAATTATGCGCTGCTCTTTTGCATGGTTCTGAAATAGATGTGAAGAATATATGTGAAGAAATTGAGTTTTGTTACTTTGGAAGTAAAGAGGAGAATGTTGAAATTGAGCAAGAAGAAGAGGGTCATGTGGAAGATAGTGTACAGGTTTCCAGTACAGATAATTTCCAGAGGGAAATTGCGACGTTTGAGGTGAAATCAAGTGAGAGGCCTAATTTCACTTGTGTGTGTTGTCGACGCACTTATTATAAGAATCAGACTAAGTTAGTGGATTTATATGCAAAAAGTGAAAGGGAAAATAATAGTGAATGGAAGGAGTTCGCAACATACTTGATGGTAGAAAATTGTTTTGATTTGGGATTGGATCAACGTCTGTGTACTTATTGTTGTTGCAAATTAAATCAAAACCAGATGCCTGCTAGAGCAGTTCATAATAATCTGGAATTGGTTGAGATTCCTTCTGAATTGAAGGATTTAAATACTTATGAATCTATTTTGATTCAAAGTATTCATCCCTTTCAAGCTATTGTAAGAATGGAGCCAAAGACAGGGAAATTGCCTCCATCAGATTTACAGAGAGGATTAAAGGGAAGAGTTGTTTATTTGCCTCTAGATTTGAAGAAAAACATTAACACAATTGGAGTAGAAAAAGTGGAAGAGGAACCTCTGGTTATCTTAGTTAATGGGGTTCCGACAAAGAATAAGAAAATATGGCAAGATTTAGTAGATGTTAGGAAAGTTAAAAAGGCAACATTGTATTTGAAAAAAAATAATAAATACTATAAGAATGTATATGTTGCAGAAGAGGAAGTAAGTGAGGAAGAGGATAGCGATTTGTGTGCTGGTCAAATTGAGAAAGTAGAACCCTCTACTAGTGAAGAAATATATGAACATTATAGTGTTCATCCTTTGCATTCCAAGGAAGTCATGGGGAATGCTATTGAGTTGTTTCAAATGAAACAAGCCAAAGGGAGTCCCATTAGCGTTTGGGAGGAAAGTTTGGAAGCTCGGTATTTCCCACAGCTTTTTCCAACAGGTCAGGGAGGAAGATATGATGAACGACCTCATCAAATTCCTGCTTCTGAATACCGGACTTTGCGATTGTATGCAGGAGATGCTAGGTTTCGACAATGCATTCCTTATTTGTTTCATCTCCTGTTTGAAAGCGATCTGTCTGGACTGTCATATGCAGTGAACCACATCTTGAAAAGTGGTATACACATGCAAAACATCTCGGCAAGTGACTTTATGGATAAAGTCAATGTCCAAGACAGTATTTTGGATTCTCACCTGATTAATCTCATGGCGTGTCAGCGTGGTACTAATGAGTACTGGTACCGTCGTCATGGTGATTTAAAATGTATGCTGAGGAACTTAGGTACTCCCACATGGTTCCTCACTCTGAGCTGTGCCGAGTATGGCTGGGAAGACTTACTTGAATTTCTACGAGAGGCAAATGCTAACGTAGATAACATCGAATTCAAGACACCCGGAGAACTGTGCTCTTTGGATCCAGTCAATGTATGTAGGTACTTCAATCATAGATTTGAAGCTATGATGTCTTTCATCATGAATAAGAAGAATCCACCTCTTGGAGAGGTGTTGGATTTCTTCTGGAGAAAGGAGTACCAAGCAAGAGGTGCTCCTCATATACATATGTTGCTGTGGATCAAGGATGCACCTAAATTTGGAACGGATCCAGAAGACTCAGTGATGAGTTTCATCCAACAGTATTCTACGTGTGCTGTTCCAAACGCAAAGGAGAAGAAAAGCCTAAGAGAAAAAGTTCTGCGTTTCCAAAGCCATCGATGTGGAAAGTACTGCCGTCGTAAATTCCGAAACAAGGACAAGTTCTACACTAAATGTCGTTTCGGCTTTCCACGACCGGTGATTTCTAAAGGAAGAGTAAACAGTTTGATGTCTTCGCTGCGACACAATGTCATGAAGAAATCACCTAAAAACACTTACAATTTGAAGAGGAACGAAGAGTCCAAGTACATCAACGACTACAACCCGGTGATTTTGTCCATGTGGAATGCTAACATGGATATACAGTTTGTGGCTGATAACTGTATGGCTGTGGCTCGGTATGTGACGTCTTACATCACCAAAAAAGAGAAGACAGAATTGAAGGATATGTGGGAGGACATTTCCCATGAAAAGAGCCTCAGCAAGAAGTTGTACAGTTTCAGTCTGAAGATGTTGTCGCATCGAGAAATCGGAGCGTACGAATGTTCTGACCGGTTGTCTTCAGCAAGTCTCTATGCCAAGTCCAGGAGTATCGTTTGGGCGAGTCTTGGTCTTGCTGCAACGCGTAATCGAGTTCTCAAACCTGTGCGGGAAATTGAGTATTTGGCGGAAAAGGAGCCAAACAGTACCGACATTTTGAAGACCAACATGTTGGATACATATTATCCAAATCGAAGCATTCACCTCGACAATGTTTGTCTGTATGAGGTTCTTCAAAATTACATATTCAAGAGGAACATCAAAGAAGATACTGAGAAAGGAGTGTATGCTGTAATAGGAAGTGAGGGATGTCTGGTCAAGCAAAGAAAATGCCACTTGGTAAACCATCGAAAATTGAGTGGCGAATCTCCTGAAAAAAAGGAGTTTTTCTATTTAGCACTTTTGCAACTGTTCAAGCCTTGGCGTGCAGAAGAGGAACTGCTTGGAGATTTCCTCTGTTATGAAGACTCTTTCAATGCCGCCAAGGAGACCATAGAATGTCCTGCTTTTCCCAAATATGTAGAAATGTTGAATGCGGAAATTGAGCAGGAAGCAACGATTGCAGCCGAGATTGCCAGACACAGTTCTCAGGACAGTCAGAGTTCTGCTTCATTGAGTCAGGATCCACTAGGAGGACCTGTTATTGAAAATGAAGCTGCCACTGCTATGAATGAAGTGGAAAGAGCCATGGCACATGCTCAAGAGGATGCGGTTAACTTAGAAGAGTTGGAAAGACAACTCAACGTTGAGCAGAGGAAAATATATGACGAAGTTACCATGCAAATTGATCATGGATTAAGTCATGACAAGAAAGAGTGCTCATGTACGTCGTTGAAGCCTGTCCGACTGTACGTGAGTGGAGAAGCGGGAACTGGAAAAAGTTTCCTCATTAAAGCAATTTCATGCTATTTGCAGGAAAGGACAGAGTCATCGCTGTCTTGTGTTGTCACTGCTCCAACTGGACTGGCAGCACATAATATTAAAGGGATTACTTTACATCGTTTACTGATGCTGCCAGTGGAGCATGACAACAAATTACAATATCACAAGCTATCTGGAGATGCTTGTTTTGAAGTTTCAAGAATCTTGAGGAAAATGAAACTTCTTATCATTGACGAAGTAAGCATGGTTTCCAATGTCATGCTTGCCTTTGTGCATTTGAGGATGCAAGAAGTTCTCAAAACAGAGTATGATGTGTTATTTGGTGGCAAACACATCATTGTTTTCGGAGATCTTCTGCAGCTGACACCAGTGAAAGGGCAACCTGTGTTCAAAATGCTCACGCATGAAGATACCAGGAAGTGCCTAGGCAGCATTGGCAACGTCAATATATGGTTAAACTTCAATTATGCTGAACTGCATGAAAATATGCGTCAGGCGAAGGATGAAGTTTACAAGACTATTCTACAAGATGTTAGAATTGGAAAAGTGACCGAGCATGGGAAAGAAGCTTTACATGCACGATTACTGTCAAATTTATATCCAGAACAAGATGTTGTGCCTGAGAATATTTTTCAGAAAATTACTGAGAAGAAATCTGGAATATGTTTGATGCCAACTCTTGCAGAATGTGCCAAATTTAACAACAAAATGTTGCATTTAGAAAAGCAAGAGATTGTGAAACTGGAAGCTATTGATAGAGTAGAGCATATGGGATCAACAATTATTTTGTCTGAGAATCTGAAAACAAAATTGGATTCATTAGAGAAGAGTATATCTAAAACTGCAGGTTTTGAAAAGACTCTGAATGTGTGCTTGAACTGCCGTATAATTTTAAGAAGGAATTTACATGTTGAAAGAGGTCTGGTAAATGGATCAATGGGTAATGTTGTTGATTTTGTGAAATACAGAAATAGAGATGGAATTGAATTTTTAAAAATTAAATTTGATGGCATTGAGGAAGTACAGCTAATTGCTCGTTGTTCTGCTAGATTTTTGCTTGTAAAAGACTTATATGTTCGCCGTAAGCAGTTTCCTGTTTGCTTGGCATATGCGGTGACAATCCATAAATCGCAAGGTTTAAGTGTAGACAGTGCATTGGTGAATATTGGCAGTTCTGTGTTCAAGGAGGGTATGGCATATGTGGCATTGTCACGAGTTAGAACTTTATCGGGATTGTACTTGATTGAGTGTGATGTCACAAACATTTGTGCGGATCTAGATTGTGTTAAGGAATACAATAGGTTAAGAAGAGAGTATGCGCCACATTTGCCTCAGTATCCTTTGTTTGAGAAACGTGTGGTAGGCCGGAAACGAAGAAATGAGAACAATACTGGGGAGGTTGTAGCAAAAAGACAAAAAGTCAATGAACCTAAAATTACAAGCAGAAACAAAAAGGATTCTGTTGAAGATGTTGTTGGTTTTCAGTTTGAAAACAGTTCTGGTGTCAACTGCTATGCTAATGTAGTGGTTAATGTTTTGTTTTCTCTAAAAAATGTAAAAGAAGAGATTGTGGTCAATTCTGATCAAAGATTTTGCAGTTTGTTAAATTCTGTGTTAGAGAAATGTAGCACTGATAGAAGAAACATAGAAAGTGTGTCTGAAATTCGAAATCTGTTAGACAGATGTTCAGGCCAAACACAATTCTCTCAAAATATTCAGCAAGATTGTCAGGAGTTTTTAATGTATATGCTTGATGTATTGCATGCTGAAGGTGTAGATGTAGATCACCTGTTTGGGCTTTCTTATCAATGGCAGCATGACTGCGAGAACTGTATGGTATCAAGTACTACTAGTGTAGACTCAGAAAGATTTATATATTTAACTTTGCCAGACAGTAAATCAGTCTCCTTTAATAAGCTAGTAAAAGCAGCTGATCACAACATGGAGTGTAGCCAATGTAAATCTGAAATGATGTCCACATTATTTATACGAACATATGGCCAGTATGTCATTTTAATGTTCCAACGATGTAGGCCTGATGGAACAAAATTGACAACTTTAATTAAAAATTTTGTAGCTTCGCAGTTGTCAATATCAGGAAGGACTTTTGTAACTGCAGCAATTATATATCATGACGGCCCTTCAATAACATCAGGACATTACACAGCTTATTTAAAGTCTAGAAATGGCTGGTCATTCTGCAATGATTCTGTTTTAATTAAAAAAAAAAAATTGCCGTATGACCTTAAAAACTCTTACCTGGTGTTTTTAAAACCAAAATTTTAGGGAAATAATCTCGGGATGTGCTCTGTGGAATTTCAAGAAGTTCTAATGGCTCCTACACAATTTGGCCTTGAGGATAAGTGTAGTTCAGAGACATAACTTCTAACCATAGGACTGGACGTCATGGAGAAATAACTGCACTTTGAATGAGTTCAGAAAAACGATTTCTTTTTATAAGCTAATTGAAGCAGCCAATCAAAACATGGAGTAGAGGGAATGTAAGTCTGCAATGCTGTCTACTGTTTTACATTGCTTTGTGATTAAAAGTGATGTAGAGAATTAAATAATTGTAGTAGTCATAGAGGTAGTGTAAGTCTGCTTCATAGTAAGCAGTATCAGTGTCATAGGAAATGTAGAACATGACTGAGCAAGAAGGGGAAGATATTACTATTCCAGGATTGTGAAAATGATCTTCAACATTTTAATTCTGAAAGTTGCGGAAATGCCAAATGACGGGATTGGCTTACAAGAAATCCAAGAGTTATAAATGGCTCTGACCAGATTTGGCCTTGTGGAAAATTGTGGTAGAGAGCAAGAAGTCATTTATTGCATGTAACGTGTTTTTAAAAACGATGGAGATTTTCTTTCAGAAAGTGGCGGGCTGAAAGTAATAACAGCACAAAAGAGTGTAAGCTGTTCATAGGACATCCTTGGACGTCATGGAAAGTAAGTTAACTTTAAGGAGTTCTGAATTTTGATTTCTGATGTTGTATGGGTTTTTTAAACACAATCATTTTGATTGTGGTTTTTTTTCCCCGCTGTTACATGATGAATACCTTCAAGTCACTGTTTTTAGTGAAATTTGATACATTCTGAGAACAGCAAAAATAAACCATTTAACATGTATAATTAATGTTCTACTTTTTGTACTTATGATATACATTTAGAAATGTGAGGTAGATATGGAGAAACTGAGGCTTCTGTAAGTGTCACAGTTAATGCTTACAGTGCTGCACTTCTGGGTACTGTTTTTTTTTTGAAAACTGAATAGGCCTCACCTTAAAGAAACCTCTTGAAAGGACACATCTTATTTGTATCCTGAAAGAATCATTTAAAATGTTAGACACAATTTTATGATGGCTTTACATCTTTTTTGCGCTGCTATTGCATCACTATTGTGAGACATCAGCAGTGCAAAAGATGCACCATGTTCCAAAATAGGCCTCACTTCATCAGCATCAAGATACTGTTTGTTTAAAATATATATCTTTAGGATTGTGTAGGGGACGTATAGCAGCAGAGGCTTCTGTAAATCTCAAAGTTTTTGAAAAACTGTTTCTTCTTGAACCTTTTCCCTTGTCTTTTCAAATTTTTAAATACATGTTTTAATATTTTTGAAATGTTTCTTCTCTCTTTTACAGATTGAAAGTATGAAAAAATATTTGAAAAAGTTAACAAGAATTATAAGGTAAATGTTTTCTACTCTTTTAACCCGCAATCCACTGCTGATGATGTCATTGACTATGTCATGAATGATGTAATAAGTGGACATGACTTACTTCATTGGTAGGCCTTCACATGTATTAATGCATACACTGCTGCACTTCTGTGTACTGTTTTATATGCTGAACTACATCTGCACTATGAGATACCTAAGCAAAGGCAACACAGGTGATGTGATTTTGAAATGAGCAAAAGAAACTCCACGTTTTTCAATTACATTACTTGTGTTTTCTAAGTTTACGGATGACATTGTGCAGATGAACTTTAGGTCTGTCTATGGACACAGAAGAGGTCTGGCCGTTGTTAAAGAGTGAAGTGGACATGTTTTACTTCAATGGTAGGCCTTCACATGTATTATCTCCTCTGTATTCTCAAACAAGCATACATTTGATATGCAACCCTAAGTAGGCCTCATCTTAAACAAAATTTTGGAGAGGACACACCTTATCGTCATACTGAATCAATCATTTAATCTATCACATTTAACATCTATTAGTTCTACTGCTTCATTTCTTTAATCCTTACTTTCCTGCGTTTGCTACTTCTCTCATTCCTTTCTCTATTACTTAATTATTCTACTCCTTCCAGTATTTTTCTCAGTCCCTCTCTTCTCATACTTCTTCATTATTATTCACTCATTCTGTCTCTATTAATGTTACTGTTTCTGAATGATCTCAAAAATTTTTTAAAACAAGAACAGTAAGTATAAGGATAGGAAACAGACATTTATGTTACAAGAAAGACAGCTATAGGAAGTAAACAAAAGATACTGTTACTCGCAATCCACTGCTGATGATGTCACTGACCATGTCAAGAATGATATAATATGTGACATGATCAGAAGTGGATTGCGGGTAACAGTATGTTTTCTTTACTCCCTGTAGCTGTCTTTCTTTTAACATAACTGTCTGTTTCCTTCCCTTATACTTACTGTTCTTTTTTTAAAAAATTTTTTTTGGTTCGCTCCTGGTTCGCGTACCGGAGTGCGAACTGGAAGCGAACTATAAGAAATAGAGATTGGCAGAGTTTCAAAAATTCTACCAATTTTTTTTATAATGGGGAGGTAGTTCTGAAAAGAACTTTTTTTTTGGTTTTTGTTGTTTTAAATTTTTTTTATTATTTTTCTGAACATTTTTTATATTTTTTTTGTTTTTTCTGAACATTTTGTAATTTTTTTGTTTTTTTGGGGGGGAGGGGGGAAACAAAAATGATTCATTGAGAAGGGCTCAACAGGAGCAACGAAAAAAAGAAGAATTTATTTTTTGGGGCGTTTCGGGCAATCATGATTTCTGATAGCTCTCATTATAAGAATAATGCTTCTTTCTCCGTAGCAAAGTGTTTGGCCGCACCACACGCACACTTGCTTCACTTCCCCCATGTCAATTTGAATGTTCGGGATCACCTCCCTCGCCTCTGGTCCCGATACTTCTTTGACAGCAGATGTTCTCACCATTGCCAGGGGATTTTGTTGTTCATCACGAAGCTGGGCAGCACTATAATTATTTGGGTGCCACCTACTCATATGCCTGTGCATCGTATAATTGCCGAAGCTGTATTTCTTGTCAGTGCCCCTTGACAGTCGATCATTGCAAATACGGCAAAACACATATCTTGCATTAACTTTTTTTTGCCCTGCTGGAAATTAAAAAAATTGCCAGATGTAGTTTTCTTTTCTATTGTACCTCCTGGGCTCCTCTGGCAAAAACTCAGGCTCTTCCTCCTCTTCCTCCTCTTCTTGATCTTCCTCAAACATTGGTTGAGCAGGTGGTCCTTTCTTCCCTTGAGGAGGTGGGGGTGGTGGTGGGGGAACACTAGATGAAGCAACAATGGAAGCCATTTCTCTATAAAGTAAAAGGGTCTTTCTCTCACCAAGATGAAAGTCAGAGTGAGGAAAGAAGGAGGGGTTTTCATCATTTGGGAAAAGCAAAAGTTCTCAACCAATGAAAAGTGTTATTTTTAGGTCACCTGACCTAGCCTTCCATTATTATGAAACCAAAAGTGAAATGAACCAATGAAAAGTTTTATTACCAAGTCACATGACCTCTCACGCTCATGTTACGCGCTGCGGAACGCTCCCCGGTTAGCTTCCGGTTCGCTGCGCTTCGCGCCTCGGTCCGCGCCCCGGGACACTTCCGGGTGCGCTAACGCGATACGTCACAAGACGCATTACGCGGCAACGCGATACCGTCACTATGTTGATTTCTTACTGGTTCGCGGACCGGGTCGCGGCATCTATTTGAGCTAACGGAAAGCTTCCCGGTTCGCGGACCGGGAGCGAAACAAAAAAAATATTTAAAAAAAATTATTAATAAACATATAAAATATATTTTTGTATTTAAAGAAGAATACATTTTACAGCTATAGATATTAGCTTTTAAAAAAACAATGAAATTCATTGAAAAAACCATAGGTTATAGACCATATATAGTTAGGAATTTGCATTTACAAAACCTTGAAAATTCACTGAAAAACCATAGGTTATACACCATATATAGTTAGGAATTAGCATTTAAAAAACCTTACTTTACTCACACAAAACCAATGAAATTCCATATATAGTTAGTGGTACTAACTATATATCACGCACCCGCAATCCACTGCTGATCATGTCACATATGACATCATTCATGACATGGTCAGTGACATCACTGATGACATCACTGATAACATCTCAAATGACATCACTGATGACATCACTGATGACATCTCAAATGACATCACTGATGACATCACTGATTAAATCTCATTTGACATTAATGATCACATCACTGATGACATCATTCATGTGATAATACGATGAACCTCTTCAGACTCTAATATAACCTTAGATACACTCAGTGTAAACAGACACTCACAGACTGTCACTCATCCATGGAGTTACTTACACACCTAGTCAGTCATGCAAAGAATCAATCACAGCTCCATTTTCACAACTATACAGTTATACACACCTTACTTATTCAAACATATACTAAAACATATTTACTCACTTATACAATCCTGGATACAAGAGCACAATGATCCATACAGCCACTCACACATTCACTGGCTCTTATGCATAGTTATTTATATATGTCAACTCTCACATGTACTGTATTTTACATATGTACTTACTTTGACATGTAGCACTGAGATATGTATTCACTCACCAATACAGTCATGCACACAGTCAACCGCCCATACAGCTGTTTCCACATGCACTTTTGAACCCATACATCTATGCACAGAGTCATACACCTCCCAGCCACCCACACACACTCTCAGTCTCCCATACAAATGCTTGGGCAACCAATCAATAACCCATATAGTTACTCATATAGCTAATGATCAACACATGCAGCAGTTTACAGAACAACAGACATAATGATGCACAAATTAAGACAGTTTAGTCACTAACCCATGCACTCAGTGAGACAAATTTAACCACTCACTCATACAGTCAGTCATGTACCTACTAAATCCTTCATCCAGACACTTATACATCCACTCATTCTTAAATATGTAAGACATATTTTAACTTTACAGAAAAATACAGTCACTGGATGTTGTCATCAGTGATGTCATCAGTGATGTCATTTGAGATGTCATCAGTGATGTCATTTGAGATGTCATCAGTGATGTCATCAGTGATGTCACTGACCATGTCATGAATGATGTCATATGTGACATGATCAGCAGTGGATTGCGGGTGCGTGATATATAGTTAGTACCACTAACTATATATGGAATTTCATTGGTTTTGTGTGAGTAAAATAAGGTTTTTTAAATGCTAATTCCTAACTATATATGGTGTATAACCTATGGTTTTTTCAGTGAATTTTCAAGGTTTTGTAAATGCAAATTCCTCACTATATATGGTCTATAACCTATGGTTTTTTCAATGAATATATATATATATACATACATACATATATACACATATACATATAAACACACCCATATATATTTTACTTATTGTCCTCTAAACTCAAAACCCTTACCCACCCTTAAATCCTACAAATATCCTTACCGACCAATACCCTTACCTACACGTAAGTCCTAAAAGTGCCCTTACCCTAAATATGTACACTTCCCGGATAGTTCATTGTAAAGGCATATGCGTGGTAAAGACCTGCCTGGTATAGGCAATGTGTGGTAATGAAGTGGAAACACATTTATAACTGCCAAATGGCATCAAGGCGCTACTAGCCACTAGATCATCTGACCCAAGGACCAAATAGTTGCCATAAAGACTTTGAGAAACTTAAGACTCTCTTCAGCAAAGAGCAAGGTTTTAAGAGCCTATCTCAAAACCACATGCTCCTCAAGACACATCAAGACACATTAAATGGCGAGAAAGAGTGTTCCAAAGCTTAGCTGTGGCCACTAAAATGGATCTACCTCCCCACCACACCCTCGGAAATTTCAGAACCACCAACAAATTGTGTTTGTCATAATGAAGTGGCCTAGTTGGCAGGTACCAATGAAATTTAGATCTAATAGGGCTTTATGGGCAATACGGAGGGCTCTAAATTTGATTTGCTTCCTAACTGGGAGACAGTGAAGGCTAACTAGCTCAACTGAAATTGAATGATACTTAGGAACTTCTAAAATAAGCACCACTACTGCATTTGTGATGGTTTGGAGTTTTTCCAGAGAAATTGTATTGATGTTTAAATAAAGGGCATTATAATAAGCAATCCTTGAAGGAATCAAGACCAGAACCACTGTTTTTTGCGCAGTTAGTGGGATAAAGGGAAAAACGTTCAGTAATATCGTGATAATATAAAAACATTTTGATACCATCTGGTTCACTTGTAGATCAAACGAAAGTTTTTGAGCAACAACGACCCCAAGATTTTTTAGCAGACTTAGGGCCCGATTCCGATCTTGGTCGGAAACCCTTCCGACCGATACAGATCGGGAATGGCTTCTAACCTACACGTACGCACTCAGTCCGACCAATGTAGTATGATGCAACGCATGTCAAATACAAGCGACTCTCACAAAGCACAATATGGATGACCGACACGTACGGGAATCAATCCATCCAAGCGGAAAGTCCGGAAATTCAATTCAATTCAATTCAATTAATTTATATAGCATGCTACATACCCAGAGGGTCTCAAGGCGCTTGGAGAAGGGTGGGGAATTACTTGTCGAATATCCAGGTTTTAAGTTGCTTTCTGAATGCTAGGTGGTTCTGAGTGAGGCGAAGGTCAATGGGAAGTGAGTTCCAGGTTTTGGCTGCCAGGTAGGAGAAGGATCTTCCTCCCATGGTGGTTTTGTTGATGCGAGGTACAGCAGCAAGGGCTTGGTGGGAGGAGCGTAGCTGGCGGGAGGGGGTATAGAAGGAAAGTCGTGTGTTGAGGCATTCGGGTCCAAGTTCGTAAAGTGCTTTGTGTGCGTGGGTTAGGAGGTGGAATGTTATCCTCTTATTGACGGGGAGCCAGTGGAGGTTTTTCAGGTGACCAGAAATGTGGTCTTTACACGGAATGTCTAGTATGAGTCTGGCTGATGCGTTCTGGATGCGTTGGAGTTTTTTCTGAAGTTTTGCGGTGGTACCGGCGTATAGGGTGTTTCCGTAGTCCAAGCGGCTTGTAACCAGTGCGTGGGTGACCGTTTTTCTAGTTTCGGTGGGGATCCAGCGAAATGTTTTTTTGAGCATGCGGAGGATGTTGAAGCAAGATGATGAAACGGCGTTGACCTGTCTGGTCATCGAGAGTGAGGAGTCCAGGATGACGCCCAGGTTCCGTGCGTGGTCCGTCGGGATGGGTGCTTTTCCAAGGGACTCTGGCCACCATGAGTCGTCCCAGGCGGAGGGGGAGGCACCTAGGATAAGGACCTCCGTCTTGTCGGAATTGAGTTTCAGACGGCTGTGCTTCATCCACTCGGCTACTTCTCTCATTCCTTTATGTAAGTTTGTTTTGGCGGTGTTAGGGTCTTTGGTGAGTGAGAGGATCAGTTGAGTGTCGTCAGCGTAGGAGATGATGTTGAGGTTGTGTTGGCGTGCGATGGCCGCGAGGGGGCTCATGTATACGTTGAAGAGGGTGGGGCTGAGTGAAGATCCTTGTGGCACGCCGCAGATGACTTCAGTGGCCTCTGATTTGAATGGTGGGAGACAGACTCTCTGGGTTCTTCTGGCAAGGAACGAGGTGATCCATTCCAGTGCTTTTCCTTGGATTCCTATGTTTCTGAGGCGTTGTAACAGGGTGCTATGACAGACTGTGTCGAAGGCTGCGGAGAGGTCGAGGAGGATAAGGGCGACTGTGTCTCCATGGTCCAGTAGAGTTCGAATGTCGTCTGTTGCTGCGATGAGTGCGGTCTCCGTGCTGTGTTTGGCTCGGAAGCCAGACTGTGAGGAGTCTAGGGATTTGTTGGTTTCAAGGAAGGCGGCAAGCTGGTTGTTGATAGCTTTCTCAATAACTTTGGCCGGGAATGGAAGGAGCGAGATGGGGCGGTAGTTTTTGAGTTCGGTGGGGTCAGCTGTGGGTTTTTTCAGAAGGGCGCTGAGTTCGGCGTGTTTCCAGCTTTCCGGGAAGGTGGCGGAGTTAAGGGAGCAGTTGATGACATCTCGGAGGTGGGGTGCGATGACGGAGTCAGCTTTGTTGAAGATGTGGTGAGGGCATGGGTCTGTGGGGGATCCTGAGTGGATGGAGTTCATCAGGCGGATGGTGTCCTCGGTGGAGATTGGGTCCCAGTCATTAAGGATGTTCAAGGGGGGTGAGGGTACGGCAGAAGGTAGGGTTGGATGGTCTCCGGGTTGGTTGTCAAAGCTGTTGTGGATGTCTGCTATTTTGTCGTGGAAGAACGAAGCTAGGGAGTCGCAAAGGGCTTATTTATTTATTTATTTATTTAATTTGTATAGCGCTACAGCTACCCACCAAGGGGTTTCCCGGCGCTAGTAATTCAGAAATGCGTATTTTGCCAGTCAATATCAGATGTTAAAAAGCCACGTTTTTAATGCTTTCCTAAACTTCACATGGCTGACTTCCGAACGTAAGGAATGAGGCATCTTGTTCCAAAGGGATGGGCCTAAGAAGGCAAAGGATCTTCCCCCCATCCGTGATAATTTGATTTTGGGAATAATAAAATTATTAGCGGTTGCTGATCTAAGAACTCTCGAAGGTAAGTAAGGATGCACAAGGTTCCGCAGATATTTAGGAGCAGTTCCAGTTGAAATTTTGTGCATAAAGCATAGGGATTTGAACCTAATCCTATTTTCAATTTTCAACCAATGAAGGTCACGGATGTATTTAGTAGTGGGGCAGGACATAGGGATTTTGAAAAGAAGTCTCGCCGCTGCGTTTTGTACTAATTGCAGCCTTCTGATTGTAGCTTTCTTTGCCCCTAGGTACAGCACATTACTATAATCTAGCCTTGAAGTAATCAAGGCATTGATGACAGTTTTTTTGGTGCCATCAGGGAGCATCCAGCAGATCTTCTTTAGCCATTTTAAGACTGCAAAACATGTAGCAGAAGTCTTAACGGCTTGCTGGTGCATATCTAAAGATTCGTCAATGATGACTCCCAAGTTACGTGCCTGTGAAACAGGTATAGGAGGAGGGCCCATTTCAGATGGCCAATGTTGTGGTCCCCAGGCCTCTCTATTTTTTCCAAGAATAATTAGCTCCGTTTTCTCGCCGTTAAGCTTAAGAAAATTATCCTGCATCCATCCAGCGATCTTACCTAACCCTAATTTTAGCATGGAAGGATGGTTACTTTCGGCTGAAGAAAGAGAGAAAAGGAGCTGAGAGTCGTCAGCATATGAAAACATATTCAAACCTGTCTCCTCAACTAATCTCGCAAGAGGACTCATATACAAATTAAAAAGCAGTGGACTTAAAATTGAGCCCTGTGGTACTCCATGTTTAAGAAGTAAAGTCTCAGAGCAGGCAGACTGAGAAAAAACTTGAAACGTACGATTGCTTAACAGTGACTCAATCCAATTTATGGCTGCGCCATGAATACCTATGGAGGAGAGTGTTCGTAACAGCACCACATGTGAAACAGTGTCGAACGCGGCACTCAGGTCTAATAATATGAGTGCCACAGTTTCTCCTCTGTCTATCATGGCGCGGATGTTTTCTGTCACTCCAAGCAACGTCGTTTCCGTAGAAAAACCTACACGGAATCCAGATTGTTGTAAAGGAAGGAGATCGTGTGTTTTTATGAATTCCAACAGCACCTGATGCACGTGCTTTTCCAAGATTTTTGAAAAGATAGGCAGAAGAGATATTGGTCTAAAGTTGGAGGGCATATTTGGATCTGCTCCAGCCTTCTTCAACAATGGGTGGACCATAGCATGCTTCCATTCTGCTGGAACGTATGCTTCCTGAGGAGAGGCATTAAGTAGATCTGTAATGAACGTCAATACATTTCTATTAAATTGTTTTAGGACAGAGCAGGGTAAGGGGTCCTTTGGTGAGCCGGATTTGATCGTATTTAGTAAATTGATAACCATGTCGGCATTTAGCGGTGGCCAACATTCTAAGGTTGCATGTCTTTTGTCAATGGCACAAGAGTCCAACTCTTTGGAAGCATCGCCAACTTCCATAATTGGATCACCAGAAATGATCGTATTAAGCTGGTGTTGATCTTTTTGTGCAAGCTCTATGCCCTTATGAATTTTGTCCACTTTATTGACAAAGAAGGAAGCTAACTGGTCACACTGTTTTTTGTTTAAATCGGGTGGTTTTTGAACAGTGTTAGATCCTGCAAGCTCTTTTACAACATTAAACAATGTTTTTGATTTGTTTAACGCCTCCGTAATTGTCATACAGACATAATCTGTTTTTGCTCTTCTGCATAACATCTGATAGTGCGTCAATTTAGATTTATAAGTTTGTTTTGCTTCCAGGGAATAGGTTTTCTGCCAATTGCGTTCCGCACTTTTGCATTTAGTTTTTTCTTCCTTTAGAGTGTCATTAAACCAAGGGGCAGGAGGATGACGGGTATGGCCTCTTAATTTTGTTTTAGGTAGGCAAGAATCAATGGCTGTCATGAGCCAATTCTGTACTGAAAAAGAAAGGCTTTTAATGTCTGATTTTGTACATGGGCCATTAGTTTCAAGAAAGGTATTTAAAGTATTAATGTCCAGTTTTTTCCACTTCCTAATATATTGAGCGATAGTTGATATATTTTCGTTTTTTCCTAAATTAGTTCGAATGGAAAATTTTACTAGGAAGTGATCAGACCATGGGATGGGAAGGGCAGGGAATGTAATCATATCCAGGATATTTGAGAAAATGGGATCCAATAAGTGCCCTGCACGATGCGTGGGTCCAGTATTTTTCAAAATTAAATTGAGGGAGGCAAAATCAGAGATAAAGTCAGTTGCGATTGTACAGTTGGCATTATCCAAGTGCACATTTAGATCGCCAATGATTGTAAACTTGGTCGCCTTCATTACCAGCGGGGTAAGCAGATCCAACAAGGCAGCTTGCCAGTTAGATACTGGCCCTGGCGGACGGTAGACAAGGGCGCCTGAAAAGGTATAATTGGGGGCTAGCAGAAGCTTAAAAATAGCACCCTCACACCCTAAACATGGGAGCGGGCTAATTTCACAGTTGTAATTTTTCTTAAAAATGATAGCTATACCACCACCTAATTTTTTTGGCCTATCCTGTCTTATAATAGCGTATGTGTCCTGGAGAGCTGTTGCAATATCGGGTCCCGAACTGTCCTGAAGCCATGTCTCTGTCAGAAACAAGGCATCAGGCGTCTCGTCAAGTAGCAGATTAAATATTTCTGTCTTATGTCCTGGAAGAGAGCGACAATTCAAACTTAGAAAAGAAAAGAATGTCGGAGTGTCTCCAGGGGATTGACTGCTAGATCTGGCTTCAAACACTTTTGTTCTTACTGGATTTGAATAAAGGGGGCAGTTTTGACATACATCACTTTGACCTAGATTCAGCAGAGTACACCGAGGTGACTTGGGAAATCGTAGAGTTTGCATATAGTCAGATGTATATGCAGTGCTTGTATTAGCAGTTCCTTCCACCACATGCAATACCTGTGAGTGTTCCTTACTGATAGGTGATGATAACGCCATGGTCCTATTGCACGTCCGTGGCGCGGACGGGCGCAGACGGGCTGACTCAGGCGTGACTCCGGCGCTAAACGAGGCGCTTCCGCAAAGCGCGTCCGCTAGCGCGGAGAGCGACCGTATTCTTAAGTAGTGGATAGCTAGAGCGCTCTCACTGCTGTCGCCTCCCACCTAAGATGGCCGCCGTAGGGGATGTTATCCCTATAGATCGAGTTTCAGCCCTAAGGTCAGCTGAGACCTTCTACAAGCGGTGTAAAATAAATGCAAGGAGCTGGGGAGGTATGCTGAGTGCTAACAGTGTGGAAATAACAATTTAGACAAGTTTTAAAAGTTTTAAAAATCGGCGATTAAAATGCAATATTAAACGATGGTAATTCCTAGTATCAGCTAAAGTAAGCAGCGTTTCTAAGGGAGCGGGTAGAATACTGTGCAATGCTGGCAAAACGCTTTCTAAATCACGAGCCTGCTTCCTAGGGGCTCCTTAAGTAGTGGAGAGCTAGAGCGCTCTCACTGCTGTCGCCTCCCACCTAAGATGGCCGCCGTAGGGGATGTTATCCCTATAGATCGAGTTTCAGCCCTAAGGTCAGCTGAGACCTTCTACAAGCGGTGTAAAATAAATGCAAGGAGCTGGGGAGGTATGCTGAGTGCTAACAGTGTGGAAATAACAATTTAGACAAGTTTTAAAAGTTTTAAAAATCGGCGATTAAAATGCAATATTAAACAATGGTAATTCCCAGTATCAGCTAAAGTAAGCAGCGTTTCTAAGGGAGCGGGTAGAATACTGTGCAATGCTGGCAAAACGCTTTCTAAATCACGAGCCTGCTTCCTAGGGGCTCCTTAAGTAGTGGAGAGCTAGAGCGCTCTCACTGCTGTCGCCTCCCACCTAAGATGGCCGCCGTAGGGGATGTTATCCCTATAGATCAAGTTTCAGCCCTAAGGTCAGCTGAGACCTTCTACAAGCGGTGTAAAATAAATGCAAGGAGCTGGGGAGGTATGCTGAGTGCTAACAGTGTGGAAATAACAATTTAGACAAGTTTTAAAAGTTTTTAAAATCGGCGATTAAAATGCAATATTAAACGATGGTAATTCCTAGTATCAGCTAAAGTAAGCAGCGTTTCTAAGGGAGCGGGTAGAATACTGTGCAATGCTGGCAAAACGCTTTCTAAATCGTCCCTTGAGAGGGAGTGATGTCGTAGGAGTTGGCAGTGGGGTTGGTAAAGTCTTTGACGATGTTGAATAATTCCTTGCTGTTGTGGGCGTTGTTGTCAAGTCGGTCTTTGAAAGCGGCTTTCTTGGCGGTCCGGATCAGTTGGTGGTGTATGCGGATGGCGTTTTTGAAGGCGTCCCTGGTGCTGGTGTTTGGGACTTTTTTCCATGCCTTCTCAAGGGAGCGACAGAGTTTCTTGGATTTCTTAAGATCATCGTTGAACCAGGGGGCGTTTTTGCTGCCTGGTTTGATTTGACGTTTTTTCAGGGGTGCTAGGCTATCGGCGCTGTTGGTTAGCCATTGAGTGAAATTAATGGCTGCTTGGTTGGGGTTCGAAGAGTGGGCAGGGGGGTTTTGAAGAAGCGATGAGGAGATCTGGTCGATGGTGATTTTGTTCCAATTTCTTCGCAGAGTAGGTTGAGGATGGTTGTGGGTTGTGGTCTTTTTGTAGATAAAGTGTACACAGCTGTGGTCTGTCCAATGGAGAGCTGTGGTGTGACTGAAGGAGATATTATTATTATTATTATTATTATTATTATTTATTTTTATAAAGCGCATAGTCACCCGGAGGTATCCCAGCGCTAAAGGAACCCTAATTCAGCAGAACTGAGGACCGGGAGCTGAGAGCAAAAGAGAGGGAGGATGAGAAATCAAAACAGGGGGGGGGCACGGAGGCTAGGGAAAAAGATGTGTTTTTAACAGCTTCCTGAAGCGCAGATATTGTGGTTCAAGACGTAAGTCATGAGGGAGTGAATTCCAAAGACGGGCGGCTTGTACCGAGAAGCGTCTTCCTCCTGATCGGGCTTTCCTGAATCTTGGGGTATTGATAAGGTTTTCTGCATTGGAACGAAGAGATCTAGTAGTTATGTAAGGGGTGACAAAATTGCTGAGGACTGGGGGGCCTTGGTTATGCAGAGTTTTGTGGACAAGGCACAAGGCCTTGAATTTGACTCTCTCCCTTATGGGGAGCCAGTGAAGGAGTTTGAGAGCGGGTTTAGCAGATGATCTGGCCGGGGTGTTTGTGATAATCCGGGCGGCAGTGTTCTGAATTCTCTGCAGTTTATTAAGGGTCGCTTCGGGAGCGCCCAGATAAATCACGTTACTGTAATCCAGTCTCGATATTATGAGACCTTGGATTAGTGATTTTTGGGATTTAGGGGGAAGAAGGGGCAGGACTTTCCTCAAAGATTTTAAGAGACCAAAGCAGGTCCCTGCTACCTTCTTTGCTTGGGAAGTAAATGAGAGATCGGAATCGATCCATACACCCAGACTTTTCACCTCTGTTTTTGGGTCGGGGGGAGGACCTAGACAGACTGGCCAACTGTCCAGGGGGAGTGAGGTTCCTTTCGGGCCAAGTATAAGGACCTCAGTTTTTGTCCCATTTAGCTTTAGGGCTGATCTATTCATCCAACAATGGACCTGCGTAAGGCAGTTGAAGAGATCAGCTTTCTGTTGTTTGGGATGGGACAGAGACACCACTAATTGCGTGTCGTCGGCGTAGCTGACGACGCTCCCTCCGAATGTTTGCTGGAGGTGAAGATGGGGTCGAGTGTGTGACCTGCGTGGTGAGTGGGGGTATTAACAAGTTGTTTGAGTCCGAGGTTGGCGAGATTGTCCAGCAGGGTGGTGGTGTTGCTGTCGTTGCATTTCTCCAGGTGAAAATTGAGGTCTCCCAATAGAATGTAATCCTCGGAGGGGAGGGCGTGTGGGGTGATGAAGTCAGTGATGTCTTCACTGAATTGAGCACGGGGTCCTGGTGGCCTGTAGAGGAGGGTGCCTCTGAGTGTGGTCTTGGGGTCGGTGTGGATCTGGAAGTGGAGGTGCTCGGCGCTCGCGAGGTTGACGTCTGAGCTGGTTGAGATGCGGATGGAGTTCTTATGGACGATAGCGATGCCTCCTCCTGTTTGCTTGTTGCGGTCTTTTCGGATGATCTTGTAGCCTTCCGGGATGGCAATGGTGATGTCTGGGGCTGAGGAGGCGTTCATCCATGTTTCTGTTAGGAAGGCGACGTCCGGAGAGATGGTGTCTAGTAGATTCCAGAGGTCGATAGCGTGTCTGTGGACCGAGCGGGTGTTGAGCAGGATGCATTTAAGGTGGTCGGTGTCAGGTCTCTGTTTGGAGTTGGTGGATGAGGAGTTGGTCTTGGTGCCGTCAAACTTGCAGGAGTTGCATGTGAAGGGTCCATGGGTGTGTCCAGGGGCGGCTTGTGCGCAGGTGGGGAGTCGGCCTGTGTTAAGGGCTAGGAGGGTGGAGGCGGCATATGTAATGCGGGTGGGGTGGGTGGGACGACGGACAGGGGGTTTGGCGCTGGGCGCGGGCTGGGCGCGGGCTTGGCGCGGACGGGCGCAGACAGGCTTACCTTTGGCGCACCTTCGGCGCAACTGGGGCGCGAACGCTGCACGAGAGTGCAACCGTCATATATGGATGGTGGAGGGGGAGGGGCGAGGGAGGGTCAGCTGGGAGGCGGGAAGCGGGGCGGAGATTCGGGTAGGGAGGTACCAACAACAACAACAACAGCAGATCACACAAAATGGCAGCGAGCCAAAATCGCCACAGGGTTGGGGCACAGGTAGCGTCACAATCGGGGGAGAGTAAATGAGCACAATACAATTTAGTACATACAATCAGGCAAAATTGAGGACAGGTCTACAGCGCACCCAGGCAGTCTTCGCGCAGATAGATGATCACGCACGCTAATACAGGCTAGTACAGGCAGTCAGGCAACCTAGCGTCATGCAATAATATGTTTGCACGATCTCTGGCAATGGCAGCAGCTAGGCGAGCAAGCAGGCAGCGGTGGTCTTAGAGAGCGCAACGATACCACTTGGAGGCGGGGAGCTTCGTGAGGAGCGGCCATTACTGCTGGAAGCAGGGCGGTCACAGCGAGACACACGGAGATCAGGATAGATAGTATCAGTGGGAGGGAGGGTCAGCTGGGAGGCGGGAAGCGGGGCGGAGATCCGGGTAGGGAGGTACCAACAACAACAACAACAGCAGATCACACAAAATGGCAGCGAGCCAAAATCGCCACAGGGTTGGGGCACAGGTAGCGTCACAATCGGGGGAGAGTAAATGAGCACAATACAATTTAGTACATACAATCAGGCACAATTGAGGACAGGTCTACAGCGCACCCAGGCAGTCTTCGCGCAGATAGATGATCACGCACGCTAATACAGGCTAGTACAGGCAGTCAGGCAACCTAGCGTCATGCAATAATATGTTTGCACGATCTCTGGCAATGGCAGCAGCTAGGCGAGCAAGCAGGCAGCGGTGGTCTTAGAGAGCGCAACGATACCACTTGGAGGCGGGGAGCTTCGTGAGGAGTGGCCGTTACTGCTGGAAGCAGGGCGGTCACAGCGAGACACACGGAGATCAGGATAGATAGTAACAGTGGGAGGGAGGGTCAGCTGGGAGGCGGGAAGTGGGGCGGAGATCCGGGTAGGGAGGTACCAACAACAACAACAACAGCAGATCGCACAAAATGGCAGCGAGCCAAAATCGCCACAGGGTTGGGGCACAGGTAGCGTCACAATCGGGGGAGAGTAAATGAGCACAATACAATTTAGTACATACAATCAGGCACAATTGAGGACAGGTCTACAGCGCACCCAGGCAGTCTTCGCGCAGATAGATGATCATGCACGCTAATACAGGCTAGTGCTGGCAGTCAGGCAACCTAGCGTCATGCAATAATATGTTTGCACGATCTCTGGCAATGGCAGCAGCTAGGCGAGCAAGCAGGCAGCGGTGGTCTTAGAGAGCGCAACGATACCACTTGGAGGCGGGGAGCTTCGTGAGGAGCGGCCGTTACTGCTGAAGCAGGGCGGTCACAGCAAGACACACGGAGATCAGGATAGATAGTATCAGTGGGAGGGAGGGTCAGCTGGGAGGCGGGAAGCGGGGCGGAGATCCGGGTAGGGAGGTACCAACAACAACAACAACAACAACAGCAGATCACACAAAATGGCAGCGAGCCAAAATCACCACAGGGTTGGGGCACAGGTAGCGTCACAATCGGGGGAGAGTAAATGAGCACAATACAATTTAGTACATACAATCAGGCACAATTGAGGACAGGTCTACAGCGCACCCAGGCAGTCTTCGCGCAGATAGATGATCACGCACGCTAATACAGGCTAGTACAGGCAGTCAGGCAACCTAGCGTCATGCAATAATATGTTTGCACGATCTCTGGCAATGGCAGCAGCTAGGCGAGCAAGCAGGCAGCGGTGGTCTTAGAGAGCGCAACGATACCACTTGGAGGCGGGGAGCTTTGTGAGGAGCGGCTGTTACTGCTGGAAGCAGGGCGGTCACAGCGAGAAACACGGAGATCAGGATAGATAGTATCAGTGGGAGGGAGGGTCAGCTGGGAGGCGGGAAGCGGGGCGGAGATCCGGGTAGGGAGGTACCAACAACAACAACAACAGCAGATCACACAAAATGGCAGCGAGCCAAAATCGCCACAGGGTTGGGGCACAGGTAGCGTCACAATCGGGGGAGAGTAAATGAGCACAATACAATTTAGTACATACAATCAGGCACAATTGAGGACAGGTCTACAGCGCACCCAGGCAGTCTTCGCGCAGATAGATGATCACGCACGCTAATACAGGCTAGTACAGGCAGTCAGGCAACCTAGCGTCATGCAATAATATGTTTGCACGATCTCTGGCAATGGCAGCAGCTAGGCGAGCAAGCAGGCAGCGGTGGTCTTAGAGAGCGCAACGATACCACTTGGAGGCGGGGAGCTTCGTGAGGAGCGGCCGTTACTGCTGGAAGCAGGGCGGTCACAGCGAGACACACGGAGATCAGGATAGATAGTATCAGTGGGAGGGAGGGTCAGCTGGGAGGCGGGAAGCGGGGCGGAGATCCGGGTAGGGAGGTACCAACAACAACAACAACAGCAGATCACACAAAATGGCAGCGAGCCAAAATCGCCACAGGGTTGGGGCACAGGTAGCGTCACAATCGGGGGAGAGTAAATGAGCACAATACAATTTAGTACATACAATCAGGCACAATTGAGGACAGGTCTACAGCGCACCCAGGCAGTCTTCGCGCAGATAGATGATCACGCACGCTAATACAGGCTAGTACAGGCAGTCAGGCAACCTAGCGTCATGCAATAATATGTTTGCACGATCTCTGGCAATGGCAGCAGCTAGGCGAGCAAGCAGGCAGCGGTGGTCTTAGAGAGCGCAACGATACCACTTGGAGGCGGGGAGCTTCGTGAGGAGCGGCCGTTACTGCTGGAAGCAGGGCGGTCACAGCGAGACACACGGAGATCAGGATAGATAGTGTCAGTGGGAGGGAGGGTCAGCTGGGAGGCGGGAAGCGGGGCGGAGATCCGGGTAGGGAGGTACCAACAACAACAACAACAGCAGATCACACAAAATGGCAGCGAGCCAAAATCGCCACAGGGTTGGGGCACAGGTAGTGTCACAATCGGGGGAGAGTAAATGAACACAATACAATTTAGTACATACAATCAGGCACAATTGAGGACAGGTCTACAGCGCACCCAGGCAGTCTTCGCGCAGATAGATGATCACGCATGCTAATACAGGCTAGTACAGGCAGTCAGGCAACCTAGCGTCATGCAATAATATGTTTGCACGATCTCTGGCAATGGCAGCAGCTAGGCGAGCAAGCAGGCAGCGGTGGTCTTAGAGAGCGCAACGATACCACTTGGAGGCGGGGAGCTTCATGAGGAGCGGCCGTTACTGCTGGAAGCAGGGCGGTCACAGCGAGACACACGGAGATCAGGATAGATAGTATCAGTGGGAGGGAGGGTCAGCTGGGAGGCGGGAAGCGGGGCGGAGATCCGGGTAGGGAGGTACCAACAACAACAACAACAGCAGATCACACAAAATGGCAGCGAGCCAAAATCGCCACAGGGTTGGGGCACAGGTAGCGTCACAATCGGGGGAGAGTAAATGAGCACAATACAATTTAGTACATACAATCAGGCACAATTGAGGACAGGTCTACAGCGCACCCAGGCAGTCTTCGCGCAGATAGATGATCACGCACGCTAATACAGGCTAGTACAGGCAGTCAGGCAACCTAGCGTCATGCAATAATATGTTTGCACGATCTCTGGCAATGGCAGCAGCTAGGCGAGCAAGCAGGCAGCGGTGGTCTTAGAGAGCGCAACGATACCACTTGGAGGCGGGGAGCTTCGTGAGGAGCGGCCGTTACTGCTGGAAGCAGGGCGGTCACAGCGAGACACACGGAGATCAGGATAGATAGTATCAGTGGGAGGGAGGGTCAGCTGGGAGGCGGGAAGCGGGGCGGAGATCCGGGTAGGGAGGTACCAACAACAACAACAACAGCAGATCACACAAAATGGCAGCGAGCCAAAATCGCCACAGGGTTGGGGCACAGGTAGCGTCACAATCGGGGGAGAGTAAATGAACACAATACAATTTAGTACATACAATCAGGCACAATTGAGGACAGGTCTACAGCGCACCCAGGCAGTCTTCGCGCAGATAGATGATCACGCATGCTAATACAGGCTAGTACAGGCAGTCAGGCAACCTAGCGTCATGCAATAATATGTTTGCACGATCTCTGGCAATGGCAGCAGCTAGGCGAGCAAGCAGGCAGCGGTGGTCTTAGAGAGCGCAACGATACCACTTGGAGGCGGGGAGCTTCATGAGGAGCGGCCGTTACTGCTGGAAGCAGGGCGGTCACAGCGAGACACACGGAGATCAGGATAGATAGTATCAGTGGGAGGGAGGGTCAGCTGGGAGGCGGGAAGCGGGGCGGAGATCCGGGTAGGGAGGTACCAACAACAACAACAACAGCAGATCACACAAAATGGCAGCGAGCCAAAATCGCCACAGGGTTGGGGCACAGGTAGCGTCACAATCGGGGGAGAGTAAATGAGCACAATACAATTTAGTACATACAATCAGGCACAATTGAGGACAGGTCTACAGCGCACCCAGGCAGTCTTCGCGCAGATAGATGATCACGCACGCTAATACAGGCTAGTACAGGCAGTCAGGCAACCTAGCGTCATGCAATAATATGTTTGCACGATCTCTGGCAATGGCAGCAGCTAGGCGAGCAAGCAGGCAGCGGTGGTCTTAGAGAGCGCAACGATACCACTTGGAGGCGGGGAGCTTCGTGAGGAGCGGCCATTACTGCTGGAAGCAGGGCGGTCACACGGAAAAGAGCCCGACTCGTACGCGAATGCTGCAACATAGCGTAGCGTGAATGGGACAGATTCGGACTACCTCGCTAATACATGGAAAATCATCTGTTGCGGTCAACGTAATGTTTCCGTCATGCTCAACAAAATACAACAGAAACAGACACAAAGAGTCCAAGCAAGCATTGTCAAAGGCAAAAAACCTACAACTCCACCTATATAAAGGGCCAAAATTCTTACCATGATCCTTTGTAAATTCAAAAGAGCTGCCAGCAGATACCACAACTACATTGCACTGATACACACACTCACAACCCACCCACCACCCAACTTGTGCGCTACTAGCACCTGTCAAATACCACACTCACAAACACACAACTTTACTCATACTCACTCACACTCACTCACACATCCATCTCCACTACCACCCATCACCATTCTCCCAAAAAATCCAAACATCACAGACAGTGAGTTGGAAGTCATGGTAGATGAAATTCTCAGAATAGAGCCACAGTTATTTAGCACTTTGGTCCAACAGACCCCCTTTCTCAGAAAACCAAGATGTAGGAGAGGATTGTCAACAAGGTGAACGCTCAGGCACCTAGCCTGCGCACAACGGACGATATCAGGAACAGGTACTATGATGTACGAAGGATGGTCAAGAAGCTCATCAACAACAAAGGGCATGAATTGAGTCAGCGGACTGGTGGTGACCCTCCTTCACCACCTGTGCACTTCACTTCTTGGGAGGAGAAGGTGCGGGCCATCCTTCCACCGGAGGGCATCCGTGGAATATCAGGAGTACCAGAGACTGCTGAGTCCATACTCAAATAGTCAATATTGATAGCAAATACACAGCCACAGACATCACTGTCAAGGACACAGCGATACTAATCGCTGTCAGCAAAGCCATAACAACATTAAGCAAATGAACCTGTGATACGTATGCCGGTTTGACAAACAAAATACCAGTGATATGTAATTATTTCATGACATGTACAAAATTACTAAAAAACACAGCAAGGATTTAGACTCAAAACACCAGCCACCACTGACAGCCATCATAGCAGCACTGTTTCACTCACTCACGTGGAAGCTGTCACAGGAAGGAAGGTTGGGTTTGCTGGGAAGGAGGGTGTAGTTGAAAGCATGATGGGAGTCATAGTCACAGCCAACAGTCCCCCCTCCCACATAGCCCAACAAGCCCAATTTCAACCACGCTCTTTTCACAGAGAGTGGAAAAGTACTGGCAAGATGGTTGACTCTGGGCCCTGGTGTGTGAAGCACAAGGACCTGTTCGGAGTAATGCTAAAACAAACACCAGGCCGCCACTGTCAGACATCTTGAATGTAAAGTTTGAATCACTGTCATGGAAGCATGGTTCATGGTGGCCTATTTGGAGGAGGAGCGCTAGCTCTGACTACATATACCAGCAGGCCCTGTCACACACAAACTCCTCCCACCAAAACCAAACACCACACCTGGGACTATGCTCACCCTGAGAGTTAAGGAAAATCTACTTTCAAGATGCCTGACACTGGGCCCCTGTGTGAGGAGCTCTAGTACATGATGAGATATGTGATCAAAAATAGATTTTAACAACATACCTGCAATGTAACTGGAAAGTTCACCATTTACAAATATTTACAAACTTAGCACTAACTCACAGCACGGCAACGGGATCCAAACCCCAGTCACATGCAGCAGCCATCTTGTTTGCACACATTCACTCCAAAGAAAGCGGAGTCACAGGAAGGAAGGTTGGGTTTGCTGGGAAGGTGGATGTAGCTAAAAGTATGATTGGAGTTGTAGTCCCAGCTAACAATCCTCCTCCCACATGGCCCAACAAGCACACCTTGAACTATGACTCTCTCACAGGAAAAGAAAAAATACTGCCAAAATGGCTGACACTGGGCTCTGGTGTGCGTAAGGGCCTGTTGCTCAAACAAACACCAAGGCAAAACCAAAGGGGATGATGGACGGAGTGTTGAACATTGGAAGCACTCACCCCCAGTCAACTGATCTGGGTTTAATCCATCATCATTCTTTAGCTCACTCCGCCCCCCCCCCACCCCACTTCAGACATGGCCATATGCAAATCAGTCTGAGCCTGTGCCTCATAGGAACAGTCCAGCCCGAACTACCAAGCATTGTCTTCCCTGGACCGGAAACAAGCATCCTGGGACCGGTTTCTGGCTAATCAGCCGTCATCAGCAAGTCTAGTTTGAATCCAGTGACAAAGTGAGCAAGGGACCCACGTCTGGGCATACCCTGCCAACTTAGGGCAAACAAAGCAAAACCAAAGGGGACGAAGGACGGAGTGTTGAACATTGCAAGCACTCACCCCCAGTCAACTGATCTGGGTTCAATTCATCATCATTCTTTAGTTCACTCCGCCACCCCAGTTCAAAAGTATGGGGGAATTTTGCAGATTCGCGGTCCGCGAATTCGCGTGAAATGGCAAAAATATCAGCGAGTTCGCAGATTTTTCCACGAACTCGCAGATTTTGTTTCCGAAAGGCGCTGAGGTCCCTCGAGTGAGCTGTCCATCATAGTGAGGAAAGGGCAGGAAGACGTTGCATACCCTAGTGTGTGTGTGTATGTGTGTGGCGGGGCTACTATGTGAGTTCACATGCCTCTTGTTTATAAAGGGTCATAGACCGATCACCAGATGAGGAGAGAGCAGCCTCCTGTTCACAGTAAGTACAAGGGGATTGCGCTCGAGAAACTCGTGGATGCAGACCTCCATCAAGGATTACATCTAATTGTAGGCGGTAGAGCTATGGGGAGGAAGCACAATTGCCTAGCCTCGACTGTGCTCACTAGTTGTTTGGGCGCCGAGGTCCCTCGAGTGAGCTGTCCATCATTGTGCGGAAAGGGCGCGAAGATGTTGCACACACTAGTGTGTGTGTGGCGGGGCTTCTATGCGAATTCACATGCCTCTTCTTTATAAAGGGTCAGAGACCGATCACCAGATGAGGAGAAAGCAGCCTCCTGTTCACAAAAAATAAAAGGGGATTGCGCTCGAGAAACTCGTGGATGCAGACCTCCATCAAGGATTACATCTAATTGTAGGCGGTAGAGATATGGGGAGGAAGCATACCTGCCTAGCCTCAACCGTGCTCACTAGATGTTTGGGCGCCGAGGTCCCTTGAGTGAGCTGTCCATCATTGTGAGGAGAGGGCGCGAAGACGTTGCATACCCTAGTGTGTGTGTGGTGGGGCTTCTATGCGAGTTCACATGCCTCTTGTTTATGAAGGGTCAAAGACCGATTTACCAGATGAAGAGAAAGCAGCCTCCTGTTCACAGGAAGTACAAGGGGATTGTGCTCGAGAAACTCGTGGATGCAGACCTCCATCAAGGATTACATCTAATTGTAGGCGGTACAGCTATAGGGAGGAAGCGTACCTGCCTAGCCTCGACCTTGCTCACTAGTTGTTTGGGCGCCGAGGTCCCTCGAGTGAGCTGTCCATCATTGTGAGGAAAGGGCACGAAGATGTTGCATACAATAGCGTGTGTGTGGCGGGGCTTCTAAGTGAGTTCACATGCCTCTTGTTTATAAAGGGTCAGAGACTGATCACCAGATGAGGAGAAAGCAGTCTCCTGTTCACAGGAAGTACAAGGGGATTGCGCTCGAGAAACTCGTGGATGCTGACCTCCATCAAGGATTACATCTAATTGTAGGAGGTAGAGATATGGGGAGGAAGCACACCTGCCTAGCCTCGACCGTGCTCACTAGATGTTTTGGCGCCGAGGTCCCTCGAGTGAGCTGTCCATCATTGTGAGGAAAGGACGCAAAGACGTTGCATACACAAGTGTGTGTGTGGCAGGGCTTCTATGCGAGTTCACATGCCTCTTGTTTATAAAGGGTCAGATACCGATCACCAGATGAGGAGAAAGCAGCCACCTGTTCACAGGAAGTACAAGGGATTTGCGCTCGAGAAACTTGTGGATGTAGACTTCCATCAAGGATTACATCTAATTGTAGGCGGTAGAGATATGGGGAGGAAGCACACCTGCCTAGCCTTGACCGTGCACACTAGTTGTTTGGGCGCCGAGGTTCCTTGAGTGAGCTGTCCATCATTGTGAGGAAAGGGCGCGAAGACGTTGCATACACTAGTGTGTGTGTGGCGGGGCTTCTATGCGAGTTCACATGCCTCTTGTTTATAAAGGGTCAGAGACCGATCACCAGATGAGGAGAAAGCAGCCTCCTGTTCACAGGAAGTACAAGGGGATTGCGCTCGATAAACTCGTGGATGCAGACCTCCATCTAGGATTACATCTTATTGTAGGCGGTAGAGATATGGGGAGGAAGCACACCTGCCTAGCCTCAACCGTGCTCACTAGTTGTTTGGGCGCCGAGGTCCATCGAGTGAGCTGTCCATCATTGTGAGGAAAGGGCGCGAAGACATTGCATACAGTAGTGTGTGTGTGGCGGGGCTTCTATGCGAGTTCACATGCCTCTTGTTTATAAAGGGTCAGAGACCGTTCATCAGATGAAGAGAAAAGAGCATCCTGTTAACAGGAAGTACACTGGGATTGCGTTCGAGAAACTCGTGGATGCAGACCTGCATCAAGGATTACATCTAATTGTAGGCGGTAGAGATAAGGGGAGGAAGCACACCTGCCTAGCCTCGACCGTGCTCACTAGTTGTTTGGGCTGATTATAATGCATGACTGAATTTGAGCTTCAACTCTGGCCCCTGCTTTATTTATATCATTCTGTAAGTGCTTCCTGTTGAGGTTTAATTTTTGTGACAGAAGCATCGTGCCAGAATGAATCCTGCCTGCATTATCCACGAAGATGCTGTAACAAAAAAAAAAAATCCGCCCGCGAGCGAATTTGTGCATTTTCAGCAATTTCGAAATTGCAGAAAATTCGCAAATTTCCTCGAGCGGAACGGAATTTGCGCACATACTTAGATATATGCAAATCAGTCTGACCCTGTGCCTCATGGGAACAGTCCAGCCCGTATTGCCAAGCTATGTCTTCCCTGGACCGGAAACAAGCATCCTGGGACCGGTTTTTGGCTAATCAGCCATCATCAGCCAGGCTAGCTAGAATATAGTGGCAAAGTGAGCAAGGGTCCCACGTCCTGGCAACTTAGGGCGAAAAAGCAAACCAAAGGGGATGATGGATGGAGTGTTAAACATTGCAAGCAGTCGCCCCCAGTCATATGATCTGGGTTTAATCAATCATCATTCTTTAGCTCACTCCGCCACCCCAGTTCAGACATGGCCATATGCAAATCAGTCTGACCATGTGCCTCATGGGAACAGTCCAGCCCAAACTGCCAAGCCATGTCATCCCTGGACCGGAAACAAGCATCCTGGGACCGGTTTCTGGCTCATCAACCGTCATCAGCCAGGCTAGCTTGAATCCAGTAGCAAAGTGAGCAAGGGACCCACGTCTGGGCATACCCTGCCAACTTAGGGCAAACAAAGCAAAGCCAAAGGGGATGATGGACGGAGTGTGGAACACCATTTGCTACTGAAAGCTATTCACATGTGTGCAATGAGATTAGAACTAATTGATCAAAATACTAAATACAAAATGCTCACATACATAGTGGACTGTGAGTGTGTTGGTAGCCACACCAATGTGACTCAAAAATACATGCACAAATGCCAGCACACATGCACAAATCTTGCAACACATTGTAAGAGTATGCATGTCATTGTAAAAGCACAGATGTTGGAAATAACAACACACCTGTGTCAGGCATAGGGTCGCACTTGACTTTCAATGTCTATGTACAAACAAAGAAACAATACATGACTATTGATACACAGAGCTCGACATGCTCAGCAAAACACATCTTGTTAAAATTACAATGTTCTCTTTAAAATTAGGCCTGTGTCTGTGACGATTGAGGGCAATGTAATGTACATAAACTCATCATAATGTACAATAGCAAATGTAATGTGTAAGATATGCTGACCTGTGCAAAAACACAACAAACATTGTGTCTCTCTTTTACCCACAGGGCCTGCCGGGACACTCAGGAACAGAATAGGAATCCTAGGCCCAGACCCTGGTTGACCCTGAGCTCTACGATGTGGATGTCTCTCAGCCCTCAATGGAGGACAATGAACCAGCTGGATGTTCTGTTGTGGGTCAGCATACAGCACCAGCAGCTGTGACATCAGCACCCCCTGCGTCTACTCCCGCAACATCTGGCAACCCACAGATGACCACTACCAATGCAGGGACACCAAGGCATGAAAACACCGACAGTACAGCAACACAGGGCACTCTGGAGTTGGTGGACAACAACACCAGTGTCAACAATGAAGGAGGCTCAGTGTTGTCTGTGCCTGCAACAACAGGTCCTGCTTGTGTGGGTAGGGGTGGTGGGAAGGGCAATGGAGAGAGGTCCTGTAAGGAAGATGGTGCTCCTGATCAAGCTGACCTACAGTTAGCACGCATTCTATATGCATATCGAGAATGCACCGGAGACTTTGGCCAGGTAGTTGGGATCCTCAAAAACATGCAACAGCAGCAGGCTGCCCATTATGCCAAAATGGACTTACACATGTCCAGTATGGACTCATACATGTCCAGAATGGAGTCCAAAATGGATAAAATTGATGACCTCACTGCGGTGCACAGGCACATATTCACCTGCCTCCACCAGATTGCTGATAACAGGACCCCACCTCCCTGTGTGCCCACTACATCTGCAACAGCCACATGGAGGGCTGAGGACTCTGGCAGAGAGTCCCCTGCACTGCATCAGACTGCACCTGAGGTCCCACCTCAAGAAAAGAAGAGGGGCTGTCCGAAGAAGGACAAATGAGAGACTGATGGCCATGTACCCCCCCCAGGAAGTAAAAACCTGTTCCTGTTATCCTCCATTGTGTGCGAAGCGTTCGCTTTGTTGACTGTCACTGAACTCTCCCACAAGGGATGGAGGGTCTAAGTTGGATCAGTGAGTCAAATGATTGTGTGCTTGGCTCTGAAAATTTCAGCTACTACCACTAACAACTCCTCTGTGAACTTTGGATTTCTAAAATTGGTACTGCACTATCACTTTCTTGTACAATTTCACTCATGCACTGTAATAAATTTATAATCACACAATACGTGCTTCTGTCATGAATTAACACTGTTTGTAACATAGAGATGATGTCTTCAGGATGTCGGCTCTCTCCGTGTAGGAAATTGATTGTACACGGAGAGAGCCGACATCCCGAGCGGATTCATTCCCCCTGGCCCGATCCCCTCCCGCACCGTGTCAGACCACCGAGGAGCGACGCAGTACCCTCGCGGGACGGTCTCTTGGGAGCCTCATCAGATGTGGATAATTTGATCCAAGCTGGATTGTTTGGCTACACTTTTAAGAATAGACTTCGATGGGACATCTATGATTTATTTCATTTAGCGTGGAGTTTTTTTCCACTCTCTGGGATTCGGAGACTTCGCGCCCTCTCCCCCACCGCAACCATCCATGGAGGGTTTCTCATGGTCCCCCTCCCCTTCACAGTCCTGAGGAAGACCCCATGTAAGGTAGTTAATTACCTACAGGTCCACGGGGTCAAAACGTCAACACTTTCCATTTCAAGCCAGCTTGCAACGTTAAATGTTAAATGTTAAATGTTACAGGATTTCTAAAGCGCATGGCTGCCCGTGAGCATCCCAGCGCTGAATAAGTACAGGCGGAGTCGTAACGGGAGGCTCACGGGAACAGCCAGATTTTCAGAGATTTTTGGAAGGCCAGAAGATTAGGCTGTGCACGAATGTCAGGAGGGAGGTAGTTCCATAATTTGAAAGCGTTATAGGAGAAACGCCGACCTCCTGATCGCGCTCTCTTGATCTTGGGTGGCAGAGTTAAATGGGCATTAGAAGATCGAAGAGGTCTAGAGGTGGTGTAAGGAGTCACCAGGTCTCTGAAGATGGGAGGGGCTTTACCGTTAAGGATTTTGTGCGTTAGACAGAGCGCCTTAAATTGCACTCTTTCTACCACGGGCAGCCAATGAAGTGCTTTATTGGCTTTCTTGGCCGAGCACCGGCTCTTGGTGTTGGTGAGGATCCGTGCGGCCGCGTTCTGCACCACCTGAAGTTTGGTAGTGACTTTCCGCGGGGCACCCAGAAACAGTGCGTTGCCATAATCCAGACGTGACAGGATGAGGCCTTGGATGAGGAGTTTCCTTGAAGGGAAAGGGAGCAATGGTAAAATTTTCCGGGCGGATCGCAGAAGCCCATAGCATACCCCGGCCGTTTTCCTAGCTTGGGTGTGCATGGTGAGATTTTGGTCTAGCCATAGTCCGAGGCTTTTGTTCTCGGATTTAGGGGTAGGGGGCTTGCCCATGCATGGGGGCCATAGAGAATCTGGACGGAAATGGGCCGGATTACCCATTACCAGTATCTCCGTTTTGTCGCTGTTGAGAACTGTCCATCCAGCTGACTATGTCTCTCAGACAGGAATAAAGATTGGTGGTAGGGTTTTCCTGCTGAGAGAGGGAGACAACCAGCTGTGTGGCGTCAGCGTACGTTAGAAGTTTAATCCCGTGAGGGGTGACTATTTTTTCCAGCGGGGACATATATACGTTGAAGAGCGTGGGGCTCAAGGAGGAACCCTGTGGCACTCCGCAACGTATAGGGGTCTCCTTGGATGTATAACTACCCTCCATCACCTGGAATGAACGGTCGTGGAGAAAGGATTTTATCCAGGTCAGGGCAACATCTGTAATCCCAAGATCACTAAATCGTTGGACCAGGATTTGGTGGTTGACCGTGTCGAAGGCCCGCTCAGATCCAGGAGGATCACTGCCACTCATCCTCCTGAATCCATGATCTTCCTGGCCTCCTCGACCACCGTCACCATTGCTGTTTCCGTGCCCTGGCCGGGGCGTAAACCCGTCTGAGATGGTTTAAGTAGTTCATTCAATTCTAGGTAGTGTGAAAGCTGGGCATTAATACGTTTTTCTGTCATTTTACTGATGCACGGAAGGAGCGATATAGGCCTGAAGTTTGCTAGGTTGAGGGGGTCTAGATTAGGTTTTTTTAGTAAGGCTCTAACCTTCGCCTTTTCCCAGCTGGGGGGGACCACTCCGTATGCCAGAGAGGCATTAATCAGGTGTACCATAGGGGCGAGGATGGTGGGTGTTACTTGCTTTAGGATTTTAACTGGGGCAGGATCAGAGGGTGAGCCACTTTTAAGAGATTGGAGGATGGGGGCCAAGGTTTCCTCATTTATGGGAGTGAACTTCTCAAGTCTCGTGTTGAGGTTCTGGGCTTGTATTAGGGAAATAGGTGGTGGATCCAAAGGGATAGGCGGGAGTTGCTGCAGGATATTTTGATTTTTTGATCGAAGTACGTGGCCAACTTATCACAGTGATTGTCTGCGAGGACAGGCGGACTAGTGGACTCTGGGGTTTTCAGGAGTAGCTTCACAATACAAAAAGTCTCCCTCGACGAGCAAGATGCAGAATTAATTTTCTCTTGAAAAAAGGATGTTTGGGCAATTTTCAAGGCTTTTTTATAATTGAGGATGGCCAGCCTGTATTCCTTCTTGCTATTGGGGTCAAAGTCTTTCCGCCAAGTTCTTTTAGCCCTTTTGCATAGCTTCTTCAGAAGGCGGGTTTCCTGGGTGAACCATGGAGAGGAGGTTTTTTTACGGGATGTCCGATATGATTTGTTAGGGAGGATGGTATTGAGGGAGTTTTCGATCCAAGATGAAAACTCCGCGTCCGCTGTTACGTGGGCGATGGCAAGACTGGGCTTGGAGAGATCAAGGATCTGTTCCCATTTTTTGGGGTCTAATTTTGCCCAGGGACGAGCCGGTCTGCTGGGAGGTTGAATGGAAGGGGCGTTGGTCGGAATCTCCCAACTGAAGGGGATAAGCCTGTGGTCTGACCAGGGCAAAGGGATCGGGGCGCTGGTTTCCAGGGTATCGATGTTGCAAAAAATAGGGTCAAGTAGATGCCCAAGGCTATGCGTGGGTTGGTTGTTCTGAAGATGGAGGTGATGGGTGGCAAGGTCAAGGAGCAGCTCTGATGCAGTGTTGTCCTCCCCAATATCGAAGTGGATATTAAAATCCCCTAGGATAAGTAGGTTGGACAGGGTGCTTGTCATGGCCGTGGAGAATTCAACGAGGGAGCTGCAGAATTGACCCAAGGGTCCTGGAGGGCGGTAGATGAGGGCTCCTGAGAGTGAATTACAGGGGGACAGTTGAATGGTAAAGTGAACATTTTCACAGTTCAGTAAAGGACTGTCCCGGAGTCTGCATGGGAGTTGTTCCTTGTGGATAATAGCTATCCCTCCTCCCCTTCCCTTTGCTCGATCCAGGTTTTGTATGAGGTAACGCTGCGGTAACGCCTGCACTACATCAAAGTCTGAGTCTGGAGTGAGCCATGTCTCAGTGAGAAATATGATCTCAAGTTGTTCTTCTTCTAGAAGCATAAAAATGTCATGACTATGTTTGGGCAGGGATCTGCAATTTAGCAGGGCCATCTTAATGATGGTCCGGGGTGCTTGATTTTCCATCACAGGGGTGAGTTTGAATGAGCAGTGCGGGCAATGGGTAAGAGAGCTCTCACCGTAATGAATAGTTGTACAGGGAGGCTGGAGGGGCCGATTAAGTTGAACCAGGGAGTCTCTGGTGTATGATAGCGTAGGTTGGGTGGAAGAGTCCAGGGTGGCTGGCCCTAGGCCCGTCCTGGCACCGACAGGCGCAGACGGGCTTGCCTTAGGCGTGCCTTCGGCGCGCTGACGGCGCGCCCGCTGCGCTCGTCCGCTGCGCTTCCTCCAAAGGCCCATATTTAGCGATGAAGGAGAGGTTAAAAAGGGGGGCGTGGCCTCAAAGGGGGCGTGGCCTCGGTGCACGCCGGCAATGGCGTCCACAAGTGGTTGTTGTTTGGGTCCGCAGCAACGATAAGATCCGCTGCGCGGGGACTGGGAATTGCTTTTACTGCCAGTAATGTTGCCAGGTAAGATAGTTTTAAAAATACAAAGAAACCGAAGTAACACTCAAATATTAAAACAAACGTGTGACGCTCCCGGCTTCCGCCTCAGGAGTACTGATTCTACTGAAGCACTCGTTCTCAGCGCTTTTTAAGCTGGGCGAGGGGGCGTGGCCTCAAAGGGGACGTGGCATCGGTACACGCCGGCAATGGCGTCCACAAGTGGTTGTTGTTTGGGTCCGCAGCAACGATAAGATCCGCTGCGCGGGGATTAGGAATTGCTTTTACTGCCAGTAATGTTGCCAGGTAAGATAGTTTTAAAAATACAAAGAAACAGAAGTGACACTCAAATATTAAAAGAAACGTGTGACGCTCCCGGCTTCCGCCTCAGGAGTACGGATTCTACTGAAGCGCTCGTTCTCAGCGCTTTTTAAGCTGGGCGGGGGGGCGTGGCCTCAAAGGGGGCGTGGCCTCGGTGCACGCCGGCAATGGCGTCCACAAGTGGTTGTTGTTTGGGTCCGCAGCAACGATAAGATCCGCTGCGCGGGGACTGGGAATTGCTTTTACTGCCAGTAATGTTGCCAGGTAAGATAGTTTTAATAATACAAAGAAACAGAAGTGACACTCAAATATTAAAACAAACGTGTGACGCTCCCGGCTTCCGCCTCAGGAGTACTGATTCTACTGAAGCACTCGTTCTCAGCGCTTTTTAAGCTGGGCGGGGGGGGCGTGGCCTCAAAGGGGGCGTGGCCTCGGTACACGCCGGCAATGGCGTCCACAAGTGGTTGTTGTTTGGGTCCGCAGCAACGATAAGATCCGCTGTGCAGGGACTGGGAATTGCTTTTACTGCCAGTAATGTTGCCAGGTAAGATAGTTTTAAAAATACAAAGAAACAGAAGTGACACTCAAATATTAAAACAAACGTGTGACGCTCCTAGCTTCTGCCTCAGGAGTACCAATGGAGATTCTATTGCTGTGTCTTATTTCTATAGCTTGGGTTTCACCTACTTTGTATAATTCAATTTCTGTAGAGGTTAAATAATATGCCTTTGCTGTCGTATGATACGAACATGTTTTTATTGCACTAATTCCTTTTGCCTATCCTACACGCCTTCATCCTCACGAATCATCACCTTTTTCCCCCATCCCCCTATTTCAGGGCACAACATGTAATTTTTCCTGATTTATTGTGCATACATGTGTCAATGTGATGGTGTGATTAAATAACACTGTTCATGTTTGATTGTTTTCCTTAAATATATAATTATGTATATTTGATTGCCTTTCTTTTAAATATTTGCTTTACTGGGACCACCCTACACTGTACTGCTTTCTGAAACATCGACATCTGCAGAGGACCAATCAAGCTCCAGTGATGACTCCCTTGTGGTGGTGGGTATTACCAGAGCAGAGGCCTCATCAGAGTCTGCCCCCACCACCACAACCATTCCCACCCTCACAGCTGCTCCCATTCCAAGTGTCCGTGGACCCTCCTGTGTTAGGGAGCATGTCTCTTTCGGGCCAGGCCCCACACCCTGTGCATCTGTCACCCCTGCTGCCCTGAGTGTGGAGTTTGTGGTTTAGCTCAAACAGACACATTTGGGGGCAGACATCCATCCTGAGTGTCCTCCATTCACACACCAGTCTTTTGACACAATTGGTGTCATACATGGAGGTCATCTCATCAGACATGTCTGCCCTACAGCTAAAAAATTAACCCATGGTCACCACACTGACGGCAGCAATGTACCTCCTAAAGCAGTCCCTCACCTCTCCTACCTCTGCCCCATTCACAATCCCCACTAACATACCTGACCAATGCATACTCACACAGGCACATGCACACACACCAACAGACACAAGCAGCACACAGCCACCTAAAACAAAGTCCATAAAATACACATGCACACTCAGGGGACTGACATCACACACACAGTGGAGAGGGCAAAAAAACGCACACAACCACTCCACATTCCTCAGCTACCTCTCCCCCCAAAGCCCCTACCCTTGACTCTCCTGTAACCCCCCTTCCCAGAGGGTCTTCCTCTGTGACCTTGCCCTCTTCTCCACGGATACATCCCACCAGACTGGCAAGGGGAAGAGGAAATCCCCCAGTACAGAGAGGGGATCGACCCCTGCATGCACACCCTCCTGTAGGAGTAGGAACACATGAGCACTCCACCAGTAAATCCCCAAAAACAAAGAAATCCAAAACCCCACCACCATCCCACACTTCCACCATAAAATCTTCTTCCTCACCCCTCCCAAAGTTCACACATCACAACCCATCCCAGTTTCACCCACACACCATTATACCAACCCCAAGATGACAAGGCCCTCCCCCCTACCACAAGCATTTCCCCTCCCACAATACCACACATTCCGTCAGTTCCGGATACTGCAGTGGAGCCCCGCCCCCTCAATCAGACCTGTCCACTGCAGTGGAGCCCCCGCCCCCTCAATCAGTCCTGTCCACTGCAGTGGGCAGACCTGTCCACTGCAATGGAGCCCCCACCCCCTCAATCAGACCTGTCCACTGCAGTGGATCCCGACACTCCAGTAACCCCCAATCAATCTATCAATCAATCAAATTTATAAAGCGCATGGCTGCACTAGCTAGTGCATCCCGCGCTGTGACAAGAGCCCGTTCCAGGCAGAGGATAGAGCAGAGAGATGTCAAACAATAGAGTTACCAGATGGGAAAAGCCACGTCTTGAGCTTTTTCCGGAAAATAGTCTCCAATGATTCCAGCCCATCCTTCCCATAACCCAAACTGGTACACCCTAGTCCTGTCCCTGCGTTGCCTGGCATGCCCCTAAATATGCCCCTCCAAGGGGAGATATATCCTAGTTGTAAAAGTACAGGCAAGTGAGGGAGGCGGAATCATTTGGTTTACCCCTTAAAGGACTCAATAAAATGGACTGGCCGTTGGCTTTATTGTTCTTCGTGTTTTGAATTTTTGATACAAATGCTGACTAAAGCATTTTTTTCTTTTGTAGATTTGCATTTCGTGTACCTAATTTTGTTAATAAGTCTAATAAAATTGCTGTTGAAATTTTGTTTAGTGAAAATAATGATTTAGCGATGTGATGTACAGTATGTGGTCCAAGGTATATGTGTCCTATTACAGTATGTATCAGAGTCGTCATTGACTGCAATTGCAGGTTGTCATGATCCACAATGTTTTGGACAAGGAGTGTGACATGCTTTTAACAACCTTCCATCTTTGACCTACACTTTTGCACATAGGTCATGCTGACATTTATACACATTGCATACGTTTTTAATGGTACAACCGTCTACAATGGACATGCAGAATAGCGCATTCATGATGAACAAGTCATCTGTCTCATCAGTACAACTTGGTAAATATGGAGTTTGACTATGTGCATATGACTTTGGAGACACACATGTACACAGGCTGATGGAAACAAAGTATTCTGTGTGTTGTAATTGTTGGATCCATGTCCGAGTCTCATTCTGACATGGTAGACCTCTGCCAAGACCAAGCTTGACACAGCTGACCTTCCACAGTATTATGTGACATATCCTGAGCCCATTGTGTGTGTCATGTGAGCATGAATCTCGGTCTACAAACCCCATTTCCTACCAAGACTGTAGTCCCTGCAGATGTTCCTGTTTGAGAAACATTCTGTGTGCGGAGTAGTCCAGTGCTTTTTCGACCTATTTGACTTTGAGTGTCCAAGATGTGGGTGCACCAGTAGAATGGAGTTATTATGGTGACATCCCTGGTTGGGTTGAGACAAGGGCTGCACTGTGAGCAAACTCACATGTGACACATTTTTAATTCCCTGAGTCACATTTGTGCTAGCAACATCAGTGTGTTTTTAATCTGTCATCTGTTTTAGCAAGTTCGGCACTTGTATGTGTCTACTATGACAGCTCACACTCAGCAGATTCTACCCTTCCCTGTAGCCTGAGGCAACATGTCTTATTTGCAGGTCTGCTTGAGTGTTTCATTATTCTGAAACAGTCTTAAAGTTACAAATGTGTCCAATACATATCATGTTAGGCCCATGTACTCCATCCTAAACGGATGTACAAATTTCAGCATGTGTAATGCCTAGCTATGTGTATTGTGTTTGTTAAACACAGATCCCACCACCACCCCTGGGGTTGTCATCAGCGAAGGAAGATTAGCTTACACATTTGCCTTGGCACTGGAGCCTACTGACACAGTTGTTGTGTCCCCTATCTGGTGAGCCATGTGTCCTCCAAGTCTTCTGCAGTAAACACTCTGCATTGTCAATTTGACAATAGTGATGATCCCATGAGACACAGGGTCAAGATGGATTTGCATATAGCTGTGTCTGAACTGAGGTGGCGAAGTGAGCTAAAGAACGATGATGGATTCAACCCAGATCTGTGACTGGGGTGAGTGTCTGAAAAGTTTCAGCGCTCCGTCCATCATCTCCTTGTGTTTGTTTTTTCGCCCTAAGTTGGCCGTGTATGCCCAGACGTGGGTCCCTTGCTCACTTTGCCACTAGATTCAAGCTAGCCTAACTGATGAGGGGTGTTAGCCCGAAACCATTCCCAGGATGCTTGTTTCCGGTCCAGGGAACACCTGGCTTGGCATTTCGGGCTGGACTGCTCCCATGAGGCACAGGGTCAAGACAGATTTGCATAAAGCTGTGTCTGAACTGGGGTGGCAAAGTGAGCTAAAAAGCGATGATGGATTAAACCCAGATCTGTGACTAGGGGTGAGTGTCTGAAAAGTTTCGGTTTCAGTTTCAGTTTCAGTTTCATTGATCTTTATTTGGATATGCTCTATCCATAAAAGTACACACATTTCTCATATTAGTCATAAAAGCATTTACATGAATCCATCATCTTCAAGTTTAAAACAAAGGTCAACTATTAAACTACTCAGTGAAAACATTGCAGAATTATCACGCATGTTCAATAGCAGCTTCAATGCTAAAGTGCCAAAATACGAAGTGCAAAGTTTCAGTCCCTTCCATTATCTCCTTGTATTTTTTCTCCTCTGGTACAGAGAGTCTAAGAATCACCCTTGTAATATATCAGTCCCACCTACATTGTTGTTGCATTTTATAAAGAGCTTCTTACCCTGGACGAGGCTCTGAAGTTATTTGTGAATGGGTAGCGCATTACTTTGTGGGCTTCCCATGTGGAAGAGTGTTTCCTTCCATGGCCAGTCTTGAAGTGTAGCTGCCATGGGTGAGGACCTGAATTATAAGCTTGTCTTGTTTTTGTCCCTGAACATATGCATGGCTAACAAGCATTGGCAACACCAATAAGTCTTACATCAATGCTACAGCGTCTAAACACAAGCATTCACATATACTGTTTACATATGTTGCATGCACAAGTGCTTGTTTATAGCTTTAAATCTAGCCTATTGGCTTTGCAATGCTGGTAAAATATGTAAAAAGGATTGCTTTCTGCACAGAATGCATATAGGGGAGAGGAGTTGGCCTAACGGCTAGGGCGCTCGACCTCGGACCTGGGAATCTGGGTTCGAGTCTCGGTAACAACGCCAAAACCTCCTGTGATTCTGGGCAAATCACTTAATCTCCCCGTGCCTAAAATGAAAGTGTGTCCTCATGTAACGTAACTGGAAAAATATGTAAAGCGCTCTGATACCTGATTCGGTTCGGGTCTAGTTCGCGCTATATAGAACTCTGCAATAAATAAATAAATAAATCTATACACGATGCAGCTTTAGTAGTTAGATGCAGAGTTGATGTGATAGACATGCAAATACGTTAACATTGTAAATGGTCTGAAACGTTTACTGCATGTTAAAAGGATCACTGACATAATATCGACCTACCATAATGTCGGAACATAAATATTGAATAAACTAATATCGAAATACTACACTTATTTAAAGAAAAACACAAATATCGACAACAAAATATCGTTAAACATTTACATCCATGGACACATATTTTCATTACATTTAAAAATAATATCAGAAACGTTATTAAATACACATTATTTACTATTTCAAACATTATACCTAAATTAAAAAAATATTATTTAACATCTAAAACAATATAAATTACATATAATACATATACATATAATATACTATACCACTTGAAAAAGAAATTACACTGACTGAAGCTTAATTAGCGTTTTCCATATATGGGAAACAACTGCCAAATTATTTAAAACAATAAATAACAACCAATGAAATTTGCATACAATTAAAATAAACCAATGAAATTAAAACAACAATTAATAAAACACTATATAAACACACGAAAATTAAACATAATTTTACACTGCAACCCAAAAAAAAAAAAAAAAAGAATAAGGAGAAACTCGGCCAGATTGCTACAACAACTTTGGACTACATTACAGAAAACTCTGTTTCCAGCTCCCCAAAGTAAGTAAAATAGCATTTAGAAACTACTGCTGCTGAAAATGTTCTCAAAGCACTTTTTATATGAATACAATAATTAATAGTGATTAATAAAATCAAGTCCGGCTCCCTGCTGATCACATTCCTGCTAGAATACTTCCCTCCCTGGTAAAAAATGTGTCCTATCCTATGCAATCTCTTATCAATCTCTCCCTTAGAGAGGGGCATGTGCCACTGGAGTGGAAAGTTGCCCAGGTTAGGCCTATCCGGAAGAATTCTAAACTCCCTTGGACGGATCTTTCCAATCTCCGCCCTATCTCACTTCTTCCGTTTATAAGCAAACTAACGGAAAAAACATGTAAACAACCACCTCTCCAATTTTGTTGAACGTACGGGATGTCTAGACTCTTCCCAGTCTGGTTTTAGGCCCAAATACAGCACCGAATGAGCTCTTCTAGCGGTCACGGATAACATCAGGATGACCCTAGATAAGGGCCAGTCTATGATTCTGGTGCTGTTGGACCTATCCGCGGCGTTCGACACAGTCTCTCACAACATCTTGACTAAAAGATTGGAAGAGATTGGGTTAAGGAAAACAGCTTTGCAATGGGTGAGGAGCTTTCTATCCAACCGTTTTCAGATTGTTAATCGGGGTCGGTATCGATCGGTCCCCTCTAAGTTGTCCAAGGGAGTTCCCCAGGGCTCATGTCTGAGCCCTAAACTCTTTAACATCTATATTGCTCCCTTGGCCAATCTTTTGAAGGCCCATGAGTTCATCCCCATATCATATGCGGATGACACCCAGCTACTTTTCCCATTCAACAGCTTCACTTCAGCGGTACAGGTGGCCTTTTCCAAAGGGATGAGAGCAATATCTTATTGGATGCGGAACAACTTCGTCCAGTGCAACGTGGGGAAAACTGAAATCATGCTCTTCGCAGAGGCATCACTTCTGTGGACTCCTGACTGGTGGCCGACAGATATAGGCCCCCTTCCTACCCCCAAGATGTAAGTAAAAAATCTAGGGATCCGGCTGGACCAGGCACTTACTCTGAAAGAGCATGCCACCCAAATGGCTGGGGCTTGTTTTCATACAATAGGCCTACTCCGTCGAGTTTTCCCCCTACTACTGGACTCCTCTCGGAAAACCCTTGCCCAGGCACTTGTACTAAGTCACCTGGACTACTGCAACGGCCTGTTAGTCTCTGCCAATGATGCTTCACTGGCAAGACTACAGGTGGTTCAGAGTACGGCGGCACGGATGGTCCTTAATGCTCCGCCAAGGACTCCCTCCCGCCCTCTTCTAATGAAATTACATTGGCTCCCCATCCATCAAAGAGTCAAGTTCAAAATCTGCTGCACCATCCATAAGGCATTGCTTAACTCAGGACCTCAATATCTCGCTGAGAAATCTATGCCTTATGCCCCCTCAAGATTACTCCGCTCGAGCACTAAACACCTGCTGGTGGTGCAGCGAGTAATCCTTATCCCATCTTGGCCCTCCCTATTGGAACGAACTGCCGCTGCCCCTGAGGCAGTGTCTAGGGGCTAGATATAGGTAATTTAGATTTACCGATTCTAAAATCCAGAATTTTACCGATTCGGTATTTTAGAATCGGTAAATCTGATGTGGGTAATAATTCTGTATTTTTTACCAAATCAGTAAGATTCGGTATTTACCGATTCGGTAAATACCGAATTGGTATTTGCTATTGAATCCTATGGGCCTTGAAGCCCATAGGATTCAATAGCAAATACCGATTCGGTAAATACCAAATCAGTAAAAATACCGAATTGCAAAGGGGGACAGGGTGTCACTTTGACACCCTGTTGCACCCCTGTAACTGGCTTTTGCGCCATGTGGCACACAGACATGCCCTTAGGGCATGTCTGTGTGCCAAATGGCGCAGGTGTACATGCACAGATGTGCATATACACAAGAATTCGTAATTTACAATGCAATTGTATTACATGGTAAATAACGAATTCTAAAGGCCCTGTAGGACTGTTAGAAGTACTACCTACATAGGAAATACAGATTCGGTAATTTTACTGATCTGCAAATTTACTAATCGGTAAAATGTTCCGATTCTGTAATTTTACAGAATCTGTAATTTTACCGATTTGGTAAAATTACCGATTCGGTAAAATAACCAAATCTGTATGTTTTCAGTGCCCCTACATACCAATGTCAAAATACCGGTTGGAAACGGCCGAAAATCTGTATTTTCGGCCGATTCCGACCGGTATTTTGACACCTACATCTGGCCCTAGACCATCTAAAATTACGAAAGCAGCTCAAGACCATTCTTTTCCTAATCTACTAACTCACTAAAGTCACTCCGCCACCCATGCTTCGCTGAATCGCAGAGATACCCCTTCGGGGGTCAATTCTAGCGCTATACAAACAAACAAAATAAATAAAAATAAAATAAATATATTTTTTTTAAATTATATCTCCCCTACAGATAATTCTGAAGACACTCAAAAACATACAGAACACTGTGAAAATAAATTAAGTATTAAACTCAAACAAACTGTCACAATTTTCAAAAATGCCAAACAGAAGTCCAAGCTAAGCACAACTCCCCCACCCCCATTAAAAACACACTTAATTTTTTTTATTAAAATTACTCCTTTTTACAACAGGAATTTCAACAAGAATACTAATGGTAAACAGCAAAGACACCCCATCAGCATTGAAAAAAGTCTTCAAATTCAACATTGGAAGTATTACATTGACAATGTACAAGTTTCAGATGATAAAATAGCACAGGACTATTTTTAATAATTTTATATACATTTCTCTTAGAATTTGAAACACTACAATGACTGAATGGGCCCAATTCATTACTTCCCACTAAAGGAAAAAAAAATGTTTGTTATATGCGGTATCTATACACCCAAGAAAAGCAAACAGGTGACAAAGTCAAATGGAAATGTAGTAAATAAATATTATTCTAACAAATGTTATGGGAGGGCTGCAACAAAGTAAACAACTGTACTGCATATTAGAGAGCATAACCACCCCCCTAATGTAGCTGAAATGTAGTTTGAAATGCTTTAGATAATATAAAAGAAGCTAGCACTAGATCTGAAAAGTCTACAACAGAAATACTTGAAGACATGCTCCCCACAGTCCCACAACAAGCAACTGGCGAATCACCCTCAATATTGTCACTAAAAAGAACAATAGCTAGAACTAAAAAGATACTGCTATCACCACACCTGTCCCCAAAATGTTTGCTGAAGTAGAAATACCACCTGAACTCACAGTTACTGAATAACAATTTTCTTTATGACAATAAAGCAACTGACAAAAGAATAATAATATTTGGAACTTCCACAAATTTACCAAAACTACAGAACTGTGAGATATGGATGATGGATGGGACTTTTAAAATATGTTGCCAGTTATATACAATACATGGCCTTTACCAAAATACAAACGTCCCCTTTATATATGCTCTATAACCAAGCAAACAAAACACCACCTATGTTGAACTTTTAACCAAAGTAAAACAAGAAAAAAATAATTACTTTCCCGAGAAAATAATCATTGACTTTGAACTGTCAATGATACAAGCCATACTAAAAAACTACCCTCACACAGCAATTCAAAGTTGATATTATCACTTTAGCCAATGCATTTGGAGACACCTCCAAAACTCTACACTAAGGTACTGATTATGATGGCGGATGGACTCCAGTTCACCTGCCATCATGGTGGTGACCGGGACCTTCCGCAATGCATGCAGCAGTTCTGTACACCAAATTATAATGCGAATGCCACCATGGCGGTTGCATCTTGCATTTTAACATTGCGGCGGGTGCTACTGACAGCAGCACCCACCGAGATGTTAAAAGAGCATGTTGTGCATTTCAGTGCACTACGTGGCAGGCACCACATGGAGCCTGACACTTAGTACACTGAAATGTTCGGGGTACCATGAGTATTTCCCAGTGCACATACACTGCCCTACTGCAACATGCCCCCAAAAAGAACCTCTGCCAGCCTTTTCATCACGGTTTCGCCGTCATGGAAAGGCTGGATCACAGACTGCATCATAATATGGACAGGCACCACCACCATTTCATGAGTGCAGACCGCTCCGCCAGGCAATCGGTCCGATTGCCTGTGATGGTTCCGTGGCGGACGGTCTTTGCGCCTGTCACGGTTGCAGTGTGGATCCGCCCACCGTCATAATCTGGCGATCGGTCAATCCACGTTTGATGGCAGCTGGATCGCCACCACACAGATGGTGACATCATACCAACCCCCTAAGTGTAGAATATGCAACAAATAGCACATTTGTATATCAAATTAAAAAACTAATAGCACTAGCATACATCCCAATTACTGACGTAGCCGATCACTACAATTTATTAATTGAAAAGTGCCTACTACCAACAAAATGAGCAAAGACTAACCCCTCTACTTGACTATTTTGGGGATACCTGGGTGGGAAGGCTACACAGATCTGGACACAGAAGACAGCCTAAATACCACATTCCATGGTGGAATGTATATAACAGTACCCTAAACAAAGAAGCTAAAACTAATAATGCTATAGAAGGATGGCATAATGCTTTCCAACCACAACAGACAGAACCCCACCATCTCTACAGAAACGATTATAATCTATCCAAAAAGAACAATGCTACCAACAACTAAGGGGCCGATTCCAATGTCGGACGGAAGGGCTCTGAACGATGTTCGGAGCCCTTCCACCCGCATCAGAATGTGCCGGGAAAGGAATCCGACTTGGATTTCCGGATGGCTGATGAAAGGCTCGGAGAGCCTGCCTGCCGTCCAGTAATCCTTCAGTACTTCCCCGGCCGCCTCTTTATGACCAAGGCAGTTTTTCAGTGCCTTTTCGTGTCGGTGTTTCCGGCAAGGAAAGACAGTCGGACGTGGTCTTTGGGGGCCCTCCAGTAGGGCCCCCAATGGTGTGCGAGGCTGCCCATTGGCAGGCACCTTGGGGTAACATCCTAAGGGTGCAGGGATGAACAGCACCCCTCCATTTCACAATGCGAGCATGCATTCCGCCCGGAATGCATGCTCCCATTGCGTGACTTGCAGGGCCCTTACTGACGACAGTAGGTCGGATGGTCACGGTTCCTGACCGATGATGAACGGACTCAGGTCTGTCCGACATTGGAATCGGCCCCTAAGAATGGAGCAGTCTATAAAACCACTAGGTCCAAAACTAACCAAACAACTAAACAAATGGTTGAGTACTTATAATACAAAGTAAGACTCTATCCAACAACTAAAGGGCTAGAATATCTTGAAACTATAGCCAAAAGCCTACTTTAAATAAATATACCTCAAAATACCTAAAAACTCGTAATCCAAAAACAAGCAGTCAAATACATGATTTCTTTTTAAATTCAAAAATATAATTATTTTGTCAATGATTTAATTAATATGTAAAAAATAAATTGACATAATTGTATTTAATAAAATATAAATAACAGTAACAATAACATTATTAACATTGCCCCTCCCAGAATAAATAATTTAAAACAGCTTACTGTTTTCGTAGCTGAAGAAATGTAGTCCTAACTGCCATAAACAAATCCACATTTTCGAAAATCCCAATAAGTGAAAAAAATCCCCCCCAAAAAATGGAAAAATTCAACTGTTTAAAAAGTAATCCACCGGCAATAGGTCAACAAATGATAAACCATAAAAATCCAGATTTTTTTTTTTTAAAAAGAAACGCTCCATGAAAACTCAAAAAATTAAGGAAGTGTAAAATAATTATGAGTTCACTAAAACTATTACACATTTCCTTAAAAAAAAAAGCATTCTTCTCCCAACGGCAACTTCCAATCGACAAAAACCTGTCATGAAAAAAAAAACAATCCCTCCCACACAAATATACATGTAAGTTTTATCATAATACAAACAAGTATAGCACTAACAACACACTCTAAATATAATGTCACATATCTATTAAACACTAACACCGACAGATTAACGAACTAACAGCATTTCGCTAATGCATAACTAAAACATACAACTCACCAAAAATTGTAAAACCTAACACTACATACTACTTAACTGCCTTCAAATTAACCCAAAATTAAAGTTTAAATAAAGAAAATGTAACTTATTTTACTCGATGGGACGTAGCTTCCAACCGCGAGATTCTCTCCTCAGAAATGACCTAAAACAAAACCCATTGCTTACAAAATACAAGTTAGAAATATAAATGGCTGCCTTAAATAATAAAGATTTATATTTTTATTTATTAAACTTATTGCAAATTATAAATACATTACTTACATTTTTTTTTAAATACTACAAAATAATACTCATGTTAAAAAAATTAGTTGACATACTTTTTCAAATGTGAAATTATAATAATAAATATGATTAAACATTTAATAATTATTATTATAAATACAAAATATACGTTTCATGTCCAATGTATATTAAAAATCTGAACTATGTTTAATTAATGTTAAAAAATGTATAAATGTTATGAAAAATGTTTGTATTTGAAAATGAACTATATATTAGTTAATATTAGTTATTTTTTAAATATAAATAATATTAACTAAAATGTAACATGTTAAAAAATTGAAATAATTTAAAAACATTTTGTGATAAAAATGTATTAAACATGTATCTTATTAATAAAGTATTGTTTTCCCTTTATGTTTGTGATCTCCCCCAGACCTTATCCTTAAGCGAAGGAATCGCCCCACTTTAGGGGACAAACCGGTTGCATGCTTAATGTATGCAGATGATATACTTCTTTTGGATCTTACTCCAAAGGGACTCAATAATCGTCTGCACGCATTGCATTTATTCGCTGAGTGCCACCATTTGAAGATCAACATGTCTAAAAGCAAGGTAATGTGCATTACAGGGAAGAAAAAAACGAAATCCAGAAGTTTTAGTTGGTATTTAGGCTGTGAGAAACTGGAAATTGTAAAATCTTATGTCTTTTTGGGGAAAATAGTATGTGGCAACTTGAGTGTTAAGGCTCACATAGACAACAACATTAGGAAAGCCAAGACTCAGGGTAATGGACTGAGTGCTCTTTATAAAGCCACTGGCAGAAGACATTTTGTCCATCTGCTAGAGGCCTTCCGAGCAAAAATTCCAGCTTCCTTGCTCTATGGCATCAAGCTAATTGATTTGAGGCAATGGGGTTTCCTAGATACTATCGAGGGTAGACTCTTACGACATTTATCGGCGGTCAATAATGCTTGCACAGTGGAATCCCTCAGACTCGAATTGGGCATACGAAGTAGTTGGGTTCAGGCCCTGGCAGGAGTAATACGTTGGGTCTTTCACTTAGCCAAGGGCAAATCGGCCCCATGAAAGAACATTCTTTACTTATAAAGAATTTCAGAAGGGCTGTTACTTTATTAGAATTGGAGGAATCATCTCTCTTTTCATTATCTCCACATCAGCTAAAGTCGTCACTAAAACGGGCTACATGGGAGTTAAGTTTTAGGAGGGATAGAGATGTCCTCATTACAAAGAAAGGTGTTACTAAGGTTGTGAATTCCTATTTATTTAAACATATACAACCTTATGCATCCTGGATCCTCCCCCATGGCCTACGCCGTTTCTGCTTCCTCTTGAGACACGATCTTCTCCCTTTAAATAAATTATTAGCTAGATGGTACGGTTGTTCCGATAAATGTGATTTATGTAGCAATAACAACTCAATTCAGGATATTGCCCATATCCTATTTGTATGCCCTGCCCTAATGGCTCATCGTCGAAAGTGGGTGAGACCAATATGTTTACAGTTAAGCATTTTTTCTGCTAATTCTTTACTCGATGCCATTTTCAACCCTCCCAATGAAATGTTCTGTTATAGAATTTTTAACTTCTTTAAATGTTTCTTAGAATTATATTAATAGATATGATTTCCATTTTCCAGTCTCTGTATAAATGGAATGCATTTTGAGGATTTTATGTTTTGTAACTTTTGTTGTCATTTATGTTTTGCTTATATGTGGATCTCAATCGAGTTCCAAATCATATTCAAATAAAATTGAATTGAATAATAAAGTATACTATATGTAATAATGTAAAGAATATGTACAATACAAATATCACCTAAAAAATCATTTGTATTAAAAATTGTATAAAAAGCATTGTATAACTACATCTTTTTTTTATGTACATGACTATAATAAAGAAACCTGCCGGTGATTTTGTGCTCTATAACTCTGGGAAGGTGTTGGACACTAAACATATTTAATTTACTATTCCAACTCCAAACTATATTAACTCTGGAAAGACGCTTGACACTAAACATATTTAATTTACAATTCCCACTCCAACATAAGTTAAGTCAGGGAAGGTGCTGGACACTAAACATACATAATTTACTATTCCCACTCCAACTAATATTAACTCTGGGAATGTGATGGACACTAAACGTGTATAATTCACTATTCTCACGCCACCATATATTAAGTCAAGGAAGGTGCTGGACACTAAACTTATATAAATTACTATTCCCATTCCAACATACATAAACATAGGGAAGGTGCTGGACTGTAAACATATCTAATTTATTTTTCCTACTCCAAACTAGGGGGTCTATTACGATGGCGGGCCTGCCACCGCAATGGCAAAAGGGACCACCCGCTATACAAATTAGGATGCACCCGCCACACTGGCGGACGCATTCCGCATTTTTTACATTGCAGTGGGCGGTGCTGTAAGCAGCACCCGTCGCAATGTAAAAATTGCATGTCGTGCATTTGTATGCACACGTTACAGGCACCGCGCTGTGCCTGTCACCTTGTGCAAGCAAATGCAGATGGGTACAATAGGTACCCCCATTGTGCACCCCCAACACCCTGGGGGCCTGCAATGGACCCCCAAAAGCAAAGACCGCATGCTTAAAGGCTGATCTCCGCTATCAACATAATATTGATGGTGGTGTATTGCAGACACCGCCACCATGTTACGCCCCTTTTCCTGCCGCGGATCCCCCAGCCATACTAATATGACAGGGGTAAATGAGGCATAGATGGCGGGTAGATCGTCCCCCGCCGGGCCAGTGGTGGCCACCGCCGGCCCAGCGGGGCGATCAGCCCGCAATCATAATAGACCCCTAGATTAACTCTGGGAAGGTGTTGGAAAGTAAACATATATAAATTACTATTCCAACTCCAATTTATATTAAGTCATGGAAGGTGCTGGACAGTTAACATATATAATTTACTATTCCCACTCCAATTTATGTTAAGTCAGAGAAGGTGCTGGACACTAAACACATATAAATTACCATTCCCACTCCAAACTATATTAACTCTGTGAAGGTGCTGGAAAGTAAACATATATAAATTACTATTCCCACTACAATTTATATTAAGTCAGGGAAGGTGTTGTACAATAAACCTATATAATTTACTATTCCGACTACAAACTATTTTAAGTCAGAGAAGGTGCTGAACACTAAACATATATAATTTACTATTCCCACTCCAACATATATTAACTCTGGGAAGGTGCTGGACACTAAACATATATAATTTACTATTCCCACTCCAGTATATATTCAGTCAAGGCAGGTGCTGGACACTAAACATATATGATTTACTATTACCACTCCAACCTATATTAAGTCAGGGAAGATGCTGGACACTAAACATATATAATGTACTGTTCCCACTCCAAACTATATTAACTTTGGGAAGGTGCTGGGTAGTAAACATATATAATTTACTATTCCCACTCCAAACTATGTTAACTCCAGGAAGGTGCTGGGTACTAAACATAATTAATTACTATTCCCACTCCAAACTATATTAACTCTGAGAAGGGCTTGGATACTAAACATATACAATTTACTATTCCCTCTCCAACATATATTAACTCAAGGAAGGTGCTGAACATTAAACATATATAATTTACTATTCCCACTTCAATTTATATTAAGTCAAAGAAGGCGCTGGACACTAAACATATATAATTTACTATTCCCACTCCAAACTATATTAAATCCTGGAAGGTGCTGGAGACTAAACATAAATAATTTACTATTCCCACTTAAAATTACATGAAATAATGAATAGTGATAGTCACGATCGTTTAAAAAAATATTATTTATGAATGAGAAACAATTTAAAAAATAATATTTTAAATATTGTAACACATTTTTACAAAATCATTAAACATACATAATATTTTTAATGTTTACATTTTCAAACATACATTTCAAAATAAATTTTATAAATTAATTTTTTAGCGTACAATTTAATAAAAAATATTTTTAATATTATAATAAAATGAAGATATATAATCCACTATAAATAAAAGAAATCACTATTATAAATAAAACATTAATAATTACCCAAATATTAAATAAACATTTAAAAAAATCTATTTAAATAAATTACTCAACTGTATCCCCTATAAAAAAAGTTACACTATTCCCAAAAATCTTTTTTAGGAGGGCAGGCCTCCTCACCGGGATCGTAACCTTGAAAAACGCCGGTAGAATATGATGGCGGTGGTGTGAAAATCCGTCTGCCGCTTTTCCGCCGGTAGCAATCCACACGCTGGCCTGGCAGGCGGAGCTGGACTCCTACAAAGGTGCTGGTGCCTAGCTTTTTCCTCCGTTTCGATTAGGATGCACGCGGAAGCCAGCTTTTCCGCTGTGGTCTCTCCGCTATGGAAAGGCTGTTGGGGATTGTTTGAGGGCCCGTTGCGGGCCCCCCTCATGTTGGGGGTGTGTGGGTGCACTGGGGGGTACCCATGGTACCCCCTACATTTCACTGCACCAAGTGGCAGGCACAGTGCAGTGCCTGCCACGTAGTGCAGTGAAATGCACAACATGCTCATTTTCGCGACGCAGCGGTGCTGCTGCCAGCACCGCCCGCCACAATGTTTAAGCTGCGGAATACTACCGCTGCGGTGGTGGGCCCATCAAAATACAATGGGCAGGACCGTCGCACGCATAGTGGTCGGACCCAATCACCGCTACAGTGGCGGTCGGATAAAATCGGACCTCCATCCTAATGGGGCCTGAAATTTTTAACAACACACTAAATCAATATAATTAACATTGATATTTTTTACTATCGATATTTGAAACTATATAATTACATGTAATATTAAAAAATCTCTATTGTGACTACTTACCATATGATAGACTTTTCGAGTGAACTTAATTTAATTGCTTTTTAATTGACCCCACAGACTATTTTTCTTGCATTTGCTATTGCCTCTCTCAACTTTCTAGTTGAGAGCTAAATCCTACACTGGGACTTTGACTTACTGTTAGTACAAGTAGTATGCCTTACTGGATAAGGTTTTGAAAGTCAATTAAAAGTTCTTCAATTTACATAAAACTCTAGGGGCTCATGCATGAGACCCTAGACCACTTTTGCTCCACATGGTATATGCATGTTGCAGGGCTCTGAATTTGATTTATTAAGACATGCAAAGCCACTTTGCGCGTTTTTGATTAGCCTCATAAATCTTGAATAAGGCAGCGTAGAACAAATCGCTGCTTCGCCTTACTCTGCACCCAGGAGGCATTGCATGGGCATTGCGTGAGTTTTCCCATGCAACACCCATAAATTTTGTTGCTGCCCCAGATTTACAAAATTATGTAAACCTGGGGAAACACCAAATCCTTACTCCTCCTGAGGGGAGGTGTAATGAGGAGAAATATCTTAATTTTTACTAATTTTTCCTCTTTCTATGAGTACTGAACTCTGCAGGACACATAGAAAGATGAAAACACCTTTTAGGATTGTTTGTGTGAAGAAAGGTGCCCCTTCCTGCACACAAACAATCCTGCATGCAACGGAGGCACCCTCGCACCATGGTGCAAGGATGCCCTTATTGGCTCTAGGCTACTGAAGCGGCACCATCACAGAGAGAGAGGACAGGAATGCACCATATTGCATAAATCTAGTGCATTCCTCCCATTTCATTTTAGCGTCAGTGCAGCAATCTTTCTTACTGTGCGGCCCTACGCCAAAATCCTATAAATGAGGGCCTTAGTGTGAAATGTGGTCTAGGTGACCTTTATACATGGTGGCATACAGCATGTAAAATGTCACATGAGGTACCGGGATAAGACTGATTAAAGCAGAAAATGTATCTTGTGACACATTTTCTACTTGCACCAGTCTCATATATGTGTAAGCTGAGCAGAATTGTGTTCTCCAAAAATTCCCAAAATCTTGCTAATTTTATGTCATTAAAAAATGGGGAATATGATCAATTTCACCTGTGTATCTAAAACTTCCTTATATAATTACTTTGCAATGCTTTCTAGAGAGGTATTTATTACCATCTATGTCTAAATTTGACCTAATATAGGGGCCGATTAGGATGGCAGACGGACCTGCGTCCGTCCGCCACCCCAGAGTAGGAGGGACCGTCCACAGGGGCAGCGGCGGTCCCTTCGTGCAAATTAGGATGTGACCGCCACCCAGGCGGTCACATCTTGTATTTCTAACATTGCGGCAGGTGCTGCTTGAAGCAGCACCCGCCGCAATGTTAAAAATTAAAGCAGTGCATTTGCATGCACAAAGCGGCAGGCACCGTGCGGTGCCTGCCGCTTCGTGCACGCAAATGCAGGGGGGTACCAAAAGTACCCCCCCATGTGCACCCTCCAACCGCCCTTCACCCCTGGAGGCCCACAACGGGCCTCCAAAGAAAATACCGTATGCCTTTCCACGGCGGAAATGCCGCCGTGGAAAGGTATAGGTCCGCCAACATCCTAATATGCCTGGCGGTGTCTGATAGACACCGCCAGCCATGTTAGAGCTTTTCCACCGCGGTCGGAAGGTGACCGCGGCGGAAAAGCTGCGGTCGGTCTTCCTGACCCCCCAGCCATCCTAATCTGGCAGGGGGTCTTTGAAGGCTCGCAGCAGTTTTTCCGCATCCTCTGGGGCGGCGGACACTTCCGCCGGCCCGGAGGATGCGGAAAAACGGCAATCCTAATCGGGCCCATAGTTTGAACTATGCAATCACTGCAACGTACAAATGAAAAGAATATGCTGACCACTTACACACTGTTGTCTGCAGGTTACAACCATAGGTGTTCATCTCAAAGACTTCAGCAGAATGGAGTAAGCATATCGTAGTCAAGGAAATGCTGTTCCTTTCAACAATTTGACGAAACTGGATAGGAGCAGGGCCGAATTGGCTATAGCGGGCATCGGGCATTCTCCTGGGAGGCTGGAAGGGTGGAAGGGTGGGGACAGGTTTTGCAGCTGAGGGGGCTGTTTTTTTGTTACTGGGGGCCGGTTGTGAAGCATACCTGAAAATTAACCCCCAATAACTAAAGCATTAATGCTTGACACTTGCGCACACAACCCTCCACTCCCCCTACCCCATGGTGGGCTGGTGGGGCTGGTCTTACAAAACTGCCAGGGCTGCGTTGGGGTCCCAGTCTGGCCCTGGATAGCAGTCAGACACTGCTTCTCAGGAGTGAGGAAAGAGGTTATAAATTGAATGAAAATCAAATAATTCCACACAATACTTCTTACAGTGTTTTCTGAAGGACAACTGACTAGCCTGCCAATGATGTAGCAAAGGTGCCATGGGCTCTAATATGAGCCAGGAAAACAGGTCCACCGCTCGAAGCAGAAAAAACAGCTAGAATTGGGGTGTACAGAGGCCTCTTCACACCTCTGGATCTTGGTGACACTACACTTGCAGCAAGGTTACAATCTACGTTCCTGTAGCTTGTTCTGAACACAACAATGTCTTTAATTTTCGACAAAAACTAGGAAAATAGTGCCTGGACTAGAGTTTGTAATCACAACCGCATCAAAGGAGTCCAGTCCTACAATAACTGTGTCAAAATTAATTTTATATGCAGTTTAATATTTTGGTTCTCTATTCCTCTGTGAGAAATAAAGGAACTATTAGAAATAAAAAATTACAAATAGCAAACTCCTGAAGTATTGCATATCAAGTCTTAATGTTCAGTACATTCCATCGGTAATGTGGGCTACTTTTAAAACTCGTGATTTTAATTGTTGCAGACTATATTTACCTTTTCTGATACATCTGGGATACAGCAGTTTTCCTCGGATGCACTTTAATCTGAATGGTGGTGAATCTTCAAGTTCAATGTAGTCAGTTGCTTTGCACATAAATTCTATATCTTGCTCGTGCTCAGTATACAATTTCACTTTGGAGTACCATTTAAATTTTAAGTTGTTTTTGTCCATTTCCTCAGGACTTGCTGTGCATGGTTCTGTCAAAGACACACAATGTAGATTGTTATTTATCGGTCACATCAAATGGATATTCCATGGTAATATTCAATAGTTTCCTGGGACAATGAAGATATAAAGCGAGTGCTCTCTAATGTTACCTCGGATGGCCTTTTGATTAGGCCTGGCGAACTCTGCTCCGTTCATTAGTTTGCAGAGTTTTCCACACTCTGTGCTGCCCGGAGCACGTACTCGGGACAGAGTTTTTCCTTCACTTGGGGTAGCCAACGTTAAGTGTGTGAGTGCGAGGTAGAAAAATCTTATTCGAGACCACCTCCTGGTGAGATATCTCAGCACTGGCCCGCAGTCGCTCACGTTGAGAAATCTTCCATTCGTGTTGAAGAAGTTCGCGCTCGATAGAATATCAACTCGAGCGGCAGAAAGAAGCAGCGCCCTCTTGCCCTGTGCATGGTGCCATTCGCGCAGATTTTACAGCGTGGGACAAACACCAGGCACTAAACATCAGCACAAATGGCACAAACTAACGCCCTTCACCACCTGGGGAACTCAGTGTAATGCCGCAGAGTTTTTGGGTCACATAATGGAGTTTCACATAGAGGAACTCTGCGAACTCTACAGAGGCCTACATTTAATGCATAGGGTGTATATGTCATATAGGGCTAGTCAGGATAGCAGTTGCTATCCCTAGCTTTCTCTCTGGTAATCCTGGTAAGTCTCTTGCTACTACAGGTCTCAGGGTTAGTTAAAACACTGGCAGAGAGTCAGTAAAACGGGGTTCCCCCAGCCCATTTACCATTTGTAGTTGTCACACTTTGCCTTTCCGCCCAGAATCAAATGTCAGAATTTGGGCTGGCTAATGACAGGGCAAGAGGTCAACCCTGTGATGTCATGGGGGATCAAATGGTGCATAATGTCACTAAAAATAACCCTAGCATTTTAGTGAATTGACATCCATGTTATTTGTCAGAGAAGCTTCTTTCGTTCCTCATGGTGTTCTACCTCATTCACCTCAAACCTGCTAGCATACACTTTATTAGGTCCTATAGAGTGCCCACAGGGCCTTTTCCTGAGAGCTTTGCAACACTGAGGGTGTACTCATCCACTCATCATGTGTACTCATTCAATCACCTCAAAGGATATGTCTATCTACCCCCTGGGAATTAAGGAATGTGGACTGAGCCTCAGCATTTGCACCCACCTTTAAAATGCAACATTGGTGACTCTCAGGTTGCTAGTGTTGATTCCTTTGTTGTCCATACATCTGCCTGTAAATGTCCATACTTCCGGATATACTCTTATCAATATGTAATGTACTTCCCTTATCTATTCCACTTCTTTTCCCAATTCCGTCCTCTCTTACCATTCCTCGTCTTTTCTCCTGTACTTGAATGCTTCTTCCTGCCCCTTTCTTCTCCACTGTCTCAAGCTTCCCTGATATTCTGCCTATACCTTACCCTCAAACACTCATACTCAGATTCGCTACTGAGGCTTATACTGTTGCTCCCTTTTTAATATCATATACTCTCTGTACTAACCACACTCATACATTTACATCAACCAATGTACCTCCTTCTGGGCCCCCTTCTTTTGAGTGGATGCCTCTCATGAACCTAGGCTGATTAATCTTAAAGTCCCTCAGTGTTTGAAATTTGCTTTGTGACCCCTGCATTCCACCCCTCCTAAGACATCAGAATTATGACCAATCTGATCTTTAACTTAATTCTAGTTATGCCTGTCTCTCTCAAGCTGAAGACACAATGTCATATGTCATTTCTGCTCACTATTCTTCCTCTCACAATTAATTATTCTCCACTTGGATAACTTGCATTGACATTTGATTGTATAATTATCATTTTAATGGCCTCTGACCTACTCTCCCTGAAATCAACTCTAAGTATATGCAAATGGTGCTGAGAAGCAATCTGGACCCCTCTCCCAAAAGGACAACTAATTCTTCTTGAAAGATATCCTTGAAGGCCTTGATTCTCAACCTCCACCTTCTTGCATGATCTCTCTCTGCTATCTATCCTCAATATCTCTCTACTCTGAAAATACGGATTCTATCACAACTAGGCCAGTGCACTGGGTAAAAAAGGCTATATGAGCTGACAAGTTTCTCAAGCTGACTTACTGATGGCCCACTGAGCCCCTTGGGTTGGCTCCCACAGGAAATTGGGTATTATGTTATGGAGCCTTGCCGTTTTTAGATTTTTACAGTTTTTAGATCAGGATGGGTACATTTTGCCAAAGTACTGCTGCACCTAGATGGGTTTCAGTTTTATGTCACCTGTTGGTCTTATATAGATTTCTGTAGTTCTTTTCTCTACAATTACTTGCCTGCTTGAAGAATCATTCACGTTTTTTCTTTGGTGTTGCTTTTTTTATGGATCTAGATTCGTCTAATTAAATATTACAGTCACCATTTCGACAGGGACCTTTCTTTGTATTTGATACAGTTATGGGACTTCAATTTAGCACAGCAGGAAATGAATCAATTTCCCCAGTCATTATGAGTGACTTCAATGCAAAGATTGGAAATGGATTGGATCCACTGTTGGAATGTGGAGCAGGGATTCACAAGAAGGTTGCGTGATGCTAAGTACGGCAATGGCAGGATTGACTGCCAATGGATTTATTTTTATAGGTTTTATATGATCCCACATTTGAAATGTTTCTAGAGGTTCTCTGCCACTAGCTACAAATGTACTTCCATAAATGCCTCAAAATTAATACTAATGGATTGTGGCTTCTTAAACGTGTGGCAAAGCTGCATCACTCGTTCATACAGCTGTAATTCTGAATTCAGATTAAATTCACCTTTCTATGCATCATGTACTTTGCAACGTCTGAGAACTGTCATCACACATATATTCATAAAGAAGCAGCTTTCTGCAACCTACATTTATTAAACTAGTATTTTGCAGAATTTTGCATAAAACATGCTAAGCACTTAATTTCAGAGCACTCTATTCACTATTTAATTTACTCAAATCATGGTTTCCCATTGATGCGACCCAATTCAAACATAATAAGTTTCCCTTAATTTCCCATAATTGTGTGTATAGAAATACCTAAACATTCTGGTAGAGCAGACCAAGCTCCATTCAGGCAGGTGACTTTGTTGTCTCCAAGTATCTTATGGTAACTTTGGCACTTATATTCCACTACGGATCCTGAAGGATAGGATGGCTTTGAGATGCCCTCAATATCTCCATTGAGAAGGGGCAGTACAGGACCACAATTACTGCCTTCCTCTGAAATGAAACAAATAAATTGTGAGTCATAAAAATATCACTCAAAATGGGAAATCAGGATTGACAGGGGAAGGCAAACAAACTTTTGTATTTGTGGTCAAATAAAATCTCATTGACTTTAGTGATGTCTGAACATGTAGAAGCATCACTTGGATGGAATGACTGTCTCTCTACAAGGCTGGTTCATCAAAAACGATGCATTTAACAAAAAGCAAACACACACATAGCGCCTCAGATGCCGTATTATGATGCAGTTTACTTACTGTGCCAGTGTAGAAAAGGACTGGCTTGTGTGTCTTCAGTCCACACTTTAAGTCGAAATATCTCCGAATTAGTGTATGTTTAGCCAACAACAAAGCTGGGAAACGTAGAACATGAATTGGCTCTTTATATTTACAAGCTCTACACAGTTACTGCAGGTGCTCAAGACGCCACAGAATAAAGAACAGACTTCTGTGCTGGCGCAAAGCAGAAAATGGCATGATACATCCCTAGATGTTACTCACAGTATCTGCTCAGGATGTAGTTCTGCTAAATGTTCAGAACAGGAAGAGATAAAAAATATAGGGGGATATTCTCAAGAACGTGTGATAATTATTGCAAAATTAGCTTAACGCGACTTTGCACATCGCAGTCTATCACGACAAAATAACACTGTGTTAACGTTGTATTCTCAATCCGGCGGTACCATGTGATAGTCTCACGATAACGCGCCAAATGACCGCGTTAAAATCAACATGACACGAACACAAAAAAAGTTGCGATGTGGCCAATAAAAAATAAGCGATAACCAGCAACAGGCCTGCAATTCCCAAGCGTCATGCGGGAAAACGCACCATAAAAGCAAAAGACCCCAAAAAACAAGAAAATAAACTGTGTAGCTCCATGGATGCTCCTGGACCAAGTGCAGAGGACAACACAAACCCCACAAGCCCCACAGACAACCAGCAAGGAACCTCGGGATCGGGGAAGGCCAAGGAGAAGAGGATGAGGTAGACGGAGTTGGGTCTGCAGGAAAACAAGATCATCGTTACGGAGGTGATGAACACTACTAACAACTGTTCGGCACCTCCAACATGTCAATGGCAACAAAGACGCAAATATGGCAGACCAACTTGGACCATGTGAATGCAGTTGCAGCGTTGAGGAGGACAATGGAGGAGGTCAAGAAGCGATGGAATGTGAAGGGCAAAACCAAGAAGAAACTTGATGCCAACATGAAAGCAGCAACACTCATTGGAGGTGGGGGTCCAGCGGCACATCAGTAGCTGGATGACATGGAGAAAATGGTGGCCACAGTCATCAGTCGGGATACGGTGCCAGAAATTGGGGATCTGGACACTGCCTAACATGACCAGACGCAACATCAACAGGGTGAGTACCGACCAGGGACTGGGGGGACGGGGGAGATGGGCACAATGACACACATGCACAATTCAGTAGAGCACACTGCACATCCACAATGACTCCGGATTATGTCCCTGATTCCTGTGGCACACTGCAGCACACATACAAACACCATCACCAATCTCACCAACACATGCACACGTGCGAAACCCAGCAAAAAGATGAGTATTTGTGAGCCACACTGACAATGCAGGTGAGATTACATGATGTTCAGCATGGCTGCAGGCCAATCAGCATGACATTGTGCACTCCACGACACTGAAGTGGCTAAGCGCGGACCACATCCGTAAAGGAGCAGGTCACACTCTGACACATCCACGTGCACAAACAACCCCTGATGTCAACAACACATCTGCAGACAAACCATGCCCAAGAGTCACAACTCGATCAAGAACCCAATTCAGCCAAGTCCGCTACATCTTAGCACTATAGAAGCACAGAAGTCAAAGGCACACCACCTGAAAGGGGTAAGGGGTCGCCAAATCAGAGCTGCAGGGATGACTCACCTACAATGCAGCATACACACATAAGAATAAGAGCACCTCAACACTGACAACAATGTGGTACAAACTGCAACACTTTCACAACAGAACACAGGACACAACTGGTGCATCATGAGTGTCCAAAATGGTCAATCACATCTGGCTTAGCAGGAAACTGTGAGATGACAAGGTACGAGTACAACCTCACATCCCTGATGTAGTACAAATGTTCACTGTCCCACATTAAATAGGCATCTCCCCACAAACAGTCACAATGTATATTGTTATGTTATGCTATGTTATGTTATAAGGGCTCTTCTATAGCGCACGGCTACTCCGCGGAGTGTCCCGGCACTTTGGCAAAGAGAGCTAAAAGAGAAATACACAACACAACGCCCTCTGCAGGACGGCACAGAGTTACTGGGAGAAGAGCCAGGTCTTCAATTCCTTTCTAAAAACTAGCATACTAGTGGCTGTTCTCAAGGAAAAGGGGAGCTCGTTCCAGCAGCGAGGTGCCAGGTACCGGAAAGAGTGACCTCCAGTACGAACGCGTCTAATAGTGGGAACAGCGGCTTTGGCCAGCAGAGCGGATCTTAGAGTCCTCCTAGGGGCATAGAAGGCCATCAGCTTCCCAAGGTAATTTGGGCCAATCGCGTGGAGAGCTTTAAAGGCCAGAGTCAAGATCTTAAAAGTGACTCTCTTAGTGACCGGAAGCCAGTGAAGTCTCTCGAGAAGCTCCGAGGCTCGAGCCCTTCGCTGTAGTCCTAAGATGGCTCTAGCAGCCGAGTTCTGCACAACCTGCAGGCGTGCCATCAGATATTTAGAAAGGCCCAGATAGAGGGCGTTCGCGTAATCGAGACGCGAGCCTACCAAGGCCTGAACAGTGATTTTTTTGTGCTGAAGGGATAGTAGGGGGAGAAACTTCCGCAACATTTTCAGGATGCCGAAGCACTTCCCTGTCAGCCCTATGATCTGGGGTCTAAAAGAAAGATCAACATCACACAGGACACCCAGATTTTTAGCTTTTAACGAGGCAGCATCGGGCGGAAACATATCACGAGGCCACCATGTCTTCCAACCGGGATCCGGTGGGCAACCGAAGAAAAGCAGCTCCGACTTGTCTGAGTTACACTTCAGACTATGCCTCTGAAACCAGTCAAACACGGCTTCCAGACATTCCCGGATCCGGCCGCTGTCAAAATCCTCATCCTTGTTACACGTAAAAAGGAGCTGGGTGTCATCAGCATAGGATATGATCTGGGCACCGAAAGATTCCGCCACCGCCGCTAGAGGGGCCATATAGATATTGAAAAGGGTGGGGCTCAGGATGGACCCCTGAGGAACCCCCACCTCCAGCGGCGGCATTTCGGCGGAAAACGGAGGTGCCCAGACCACTTGTCGGCGGTTGATCAGAAATGACTTAAACCATTTCCACACCATCCCACGGAAACCGATCTCCTAGAGTCTTAAAAGGTGACCATCGTGGGGCACGGTGTCGAAAGCCGCCAACAAATCCAACAGGACCAAGATGGCTTTACCCCCACCGTCCAAAATCTCTCGGATGGCATCGGTAATCTCAAGAAGAGCTGTCTCCGTGCTGAAATTCGCACGGAAACCCGATTGAGTGTCGTGCAAGATATAGTTACTCTCTAGGAAGCTGGAAATCACCTTAGCCAGAGAGGGAAGGAGGGAGATTGGTCTATAATTCACGTGAACAAGGGGATCTAAGGATGGTTTTTTCAGCAGCGGAAGAATCAGGGCGTGCTTCCAGGCCATGGGGACCTCTCCCGATGTCAGGGGGGCATTGAGCAGTGGGTTAAGCAAGATGTTAACTGCCGACGCCACTCTCCCAAGACATTTGGCGGGGCAAGGATCAAGCGGCGAACCCGATTGAAGCCGAGACAGGAAGTCGAGAGAGGAGGCAAGAGAAATGGAAGGGAAAGCCGATAGCAGAGGGCCTTTCTCCTTCATAGATGGTAACGTGGGTGTCAGATGACAGACAACTGGACTAAGGCCCGCACCAGGAAAGGAGCCTTGAATAGATTTGATTTTATTAATAAAAAACTCACTGAGTTGGCTAATCCAGACTTCTGTATGAGAGTGGGTAGGTGTACTCGAGGAAGGAGAGATAAACTCTTGTACAATTCTAAAAATTTCTTTACTCATACTTTCTGCTGCGTCAATTCTGTGCTCCAGATAGACTTTTTTTGCATCCGAGTCGGATTATCTCCCTATATTTAATTTTATCTTCCGGGTCGTACATGCGCCTCCAGACTCCTTCTGCCCTCTTGCAATCTTGGCGCATCTTACCTAGAAGAGGAGTGAACCAGGGGGCCGAAGCATGTTTACCCACAGAGTTGGCTGGCTTACCAGGGGCTAGCTCCTCAAATCTAGTTGTGAGCCACTTCTGGACCAATTCTATGTCTTGCTCCAGGTCGCCTGATAGCGGGCAGGGATGTTGGCCAAGAGCATCAGAAAGCATTTCCACCGTAACTCGATGGAAAGGCCGAGACACCCTCTGGTATCTTTCGCCCCTCTCGTACTAGGCGTAGCTACAGCAGAAATGCAAAATTTAATTAAAAAGTGGTCTGACCACAGAACTGGAAGTGATGGGGAAGCCTCGATTGATCTAGTAGAGAAGATCTGATCGATCGTATGGCCTTTGATATGAGTCGGACAGGAAACGTATGGGATCAGCCCTAACGGACAGACAATGTCCTGCAGCTTGTTGGTATCAGGGTCTGCTGTGTTATCCATATGGAAATTTAAAATCTCCCAGTAGGATACAATGCTCCGATCTCAGGCAAGGGACTGAAAGTGCCGCGTGAAGGTCATCGAAAAAGGAGCCTAGCGGGCCAGGTGCCCTGTAAATAATAATCCCTGTGCAAGTTTGACGGGGAGATAGCTTAAGAGTGAAGCCTAAGGCTTCGCTGCCCGAGATATTACCCACGGGGAAAGTCGAACAAGAGAAACTCTTGTCAACAATTATTGCCACACGACCACCCCGGCCAACGACTCTATCCCTCCTATAGATGGTATAATCCGGAGGGATAGCAGCGGCTACATCAGGGCCGGAGCATTCGCTCAACCATGTCTCTGTAAGGAAAATGTCAGTGGAATGCCTACTAAGAGATCTGGTATTAAGCAGGTGACAAGGGAAGTGTAAGGGTGTGGATAGAGGCAAAAGGCCTTCCCGACTCGGCATATTCCAGCCACAGCCAGAGCAGCCCTTCCTAAGAGAGCGGCCACCCGGGAAAACATGGTGGCAGGAGGAGATAGATCCTCGTAGCGCTAATAACTCACTAAAGGAGTAGAAGAGCATAGAAACCAATAGAGCACCTCAGCCGCCGGACAGAAAACAGGACGTAAAAGAAAATCTGCAGGCCTACCTGTCCGACCTCCGAGACGCTGACGAGCGCAGACGGGCAGGACTCTGGCACGACTCAGGCGCAGAGAAGGCGCTCCCGCTGCGCGTCACCGCTGCGCGCCATGAGGAGTCCTTTAAATAGGCAGCTCACACTGTCCCCGAGCGTAAGAACGCTCAAAGATGACGGCCACAGTTCCCCTCCCGCTCAAAGATGGCGCTCCCCGCCCACAACCTCCCCGGAACCGGACCCGCTAAGCAGCGGTGGGGTTACAAGGATTAGAGTGCAGGTGAGTGGCCAGAGACCCTGTGGCTAAAACCAGGGGAAAAATAAAAGAAAATAAATTAAATATAAAACGGGCAGTTTAAAACAGAGAGTAGCGCTGAGACAGCGCGCGCAACCAGCAGCGAGGCGCTGCTGCAATACTTGACCTCAGGTCCACTTTGCCAGGCTGCCCCAGTGATAACTCCGCCTTAAATAGGCAGCTCACATATAGGCATGCAGTCTGTATGTAAACTTCGCCAATGCGTCAACATACATGGAACACACTGTGAAACTGTATCTCCCCTTTACATTGCAGAGGGACAATCAACACCTCCTGCAGGGCAGACCCTACATCACGTCAGTGATGATGGAGACGTCCCCCAGGACATCGACCTAGATGAAATCCAATGGTTCATGGACACCCTCCGCATCTCACCTTCAGTAGCAGGTCAGCCCAGCACCATTGAGGTGAGCCCATCACCTTGCACAGACCACACAGCAGGAAGCACCCACCACCATGCCTGGCTCCCAGCAACTCCCCGGAGAACACATGGCGTTCCAACGCCGTGTGTTAGACTGCCAGAGGGGGCTGGCTGAACAGGTGCGGTGATGTTTAACCTCATGGCAGCCAAACTAGATGCCATACGTGGGTCTCTAAGTCCCATCAGGGACCACTTACACTCCCTAACGGACACCCACAGTCCGCCCCATTCCCTCCAACAATTCATGGCTGGCGTTGCTGGAGTCATGACTCAGAGACAACAAAAACTGTCCAGTCATAGTGGCTACTGCAATATCATCCGTGATTTGGGAAACATGAGGAGGGTCATAGAGAACATGGAGCGGATGCAGGTGCAAAGAATGGCCATCACGGCTGCACAAAAGAAAGCTGTAGATGGGATCTTCAATGCCCTGCAGATCCTCATCAAGGGAGTGATGCCACACCACATTGCGCAGATGAATGCTGCTGCTACTTCAACATCCACATCTCTGGCCCCTAATGTGTCAGTGTCACACAGTGCTGCAGACCAAACACCACCACCCTCATGTGAGGCCCATGAAATGTAAGAGGCCGAAGATGAGGATGAATCTGCCTTAGTAGTAAGCAGGAAGCAGTAGCAGTCGTCTCCGCCATATGGCTTCTTTCTGCTTGGCTATGCCCTGGATTAACACCTTCCACTGTCCCCCGATACACTCAGCGACACTAACCTTGCATCTCGACATGGACTGCCATAGATTCTTTACAAAACAATGACACAGCAATCAGCCTGCGGACTGGACCCTTTCCCTTCTAAGTAACTTGTCAATCCCTGAAGGGCTCTGGCCTGGGATCCTGGGATCATCCCCCTCCGCCTCGGACGACTCCCGGTGGCCCCCTGCCCTAGGCATCACCCCCAAGCCAACAGACCACGCACGAAACCTGGGCTTCATCCTGGACTCCTCCCTCTCGATGACCAGACAAGTCAACGCCGTCTCGTCATCCTGCTTCAACACCATGCTCCGTAAGATCTTCCGATGGATCCCCACCGAAACCAGGAAGACGGTCACCCAGGCACTTGTCACCAGCCGACTGGACTACGAGAACACCCTCTACGCGGGAACCACTGCCAAACTACAGAAAAGACTCCAGCTCATACAGAACGCCTCCGCACGACTCATCCTGGACATCCCCTGCCGCAACCACATCTCTATCCACCTGAGAGACCTGCACTGGCTCCCCGTCAGCAAGAGGATCACGTTCAGACTCCTCACCCACGCACACAAGGCTCTCCACGACCTGGGCCCCAACTACCTCAACAACCGCCTCACTTTCTACACGCCCACCCGCCAGCTGCGATCGACCAGCCTTGCCCTCGCCACAGTACCACACATTCGCAGAGCCACCGCCGGAGGAAGATCCTTCTCCTACCTGGCGGCCAAGACATGGAACTCCCTCCCCATCCACCTACGGCTGACCCACGACCATCTCTCCTTCAGGAAGCAACTCAAGACCTGGCTTTTGAAGCAGTAACGGACCCCTCCCCTCCAGCACCTTGAGACCCTTCAGTGAGTAGCGCGCTATATAAATTGTTTGATTGATTGATTGATTGGCTGGCCTTCCAAGGGGCAACATTGTAAAGTGCTGCGTGCATGACCCAGTACTAAGACAGCTTCAGCACTCCACTGAACGTGAAGAACACACAGATGTGTCATGTCCATGATTAATCAAGTATGAAAGCATGGACGAATGTAGGGGCAGTGATTCCCCCTTACGTCCATGTTGCTCATGTTGTGGGACTTGAGTCACAGGATGCATCCCTGCACCATGGTGGTACATATGTGACCCCAAAAGATGCGCTGTTGTTAATGGTAGCACACAAAGGGAGTTAGATCCTTAGCGGGGCTGAGGGAGGGCTGGACCGTTATACAATGTACATACTCAAGAATGCCCCCTTCTCACACTACTTACAGTACGACTTTTACAACGACCGAATAAACAAATTAATTGAATCCGGTCTGGTATGTTTATTTATACCTTCTACTCATTTGTTTTTTAGAAAAAAGTTTTTCAATTGTCAGAGAAAAATACACATGTCAGTAAGTATTTACATTCTTATTTGATTAGCAAAATACATTTCGATCTAACATACACATATACAAAAATATTTACAAACAAATCAAAAACTCAAAACATCCAACAAAACATAACAATTCATCATTTTACAATTTGTGCAGTTCACTAAATCAATTATTTGATTCCAATTCCTAAACAGAAAAAGATTTCATAACAAGAGCTACAATGTCCATTTCATTCAATCAAAAGGGCACAAAATGCGATGCTTGGCTCTTGGTGGATATGCCGACGTGTTTCAGGTTCGGGTCATAAGTCCCCAAACCCTCATCAGGGCTCTGTTAGTTATCTGTTGAGGATGCAGAAAAAAATAAAGTTTTAATGACCCTTCATTTCCCTCATTCCTCTACTATACCGTTTGGACAAAGTGTATGTATACCTGTATTTTTCTGTGGGTCGCCGCTGGTAACTGCTGTTGGTTACTGTGCTCCTTACTTCAACTCTAGGGGGGTATGTCTAGGGATCAATAACATATTGTCTTTGTTCATGCTATATACTCATGGAACGATAAAACGTTTTTTTTAGAAAAATACTTTAGAGATCCATAACTCCGTCTGCGCGAGCTGGCGCTGCCGAGGGAGTGGAAGAATTTCTGTCTCTGCTTGCTGTTTAGTCCTAATTGCAAAAAGACGCATGGTGTTTTTAGCAGTAATATTATTTTACAATTAGTATACTGCGTGGGTGCATATGCACTCGACCTACCCTACCTTTAAGGTCTTCCAATATAACACTGCAGCCGATCTGCTTCGTCTGTTCGACAGCGACGGTCCCTTTCACCTAGTTTGGACAAAACAACCGTTAAGTCCACTATTTTGTTACTTGAATCTACTTAAAAATGCTTTTACATTGTCTTTGAATGCATATTAAAGCAGATTACTCCCTACCTTTCTCTTTCTTTACAAGCGGCGAAAGGGTTCGTGTCCTTTTCGTCAGGCTCCCCGTCGGGGCTCAATAGATGTCCAACTGTTCTGGAAACAAAGAGAACGCGGTAAAATGTGACTCGCGTTCTCCACTTAGTTAACCTACGGAAAGGGCTGCCGCATTTCTATTGACTCGGTACCTGATTTTTCACATTCCGCTCCGCTAAGTGGGACCGATGCTGCTAGCTTCCTCGCTGGCCGTTTCTTACTTCAGCCGCCATTTTGGATTCATTAAAAAGTTTGTTATCACACGCGATGCATTATGGGAGCTGTAGTTTGAGAGCGACCTGAATGCATGGTCGCAAACTACTCACAATAAATTTAGAAAGAGAGAATTTGTTAAGGAAGGGACCTTCGATCTAGGTTGGATATTAGGTGTAGCTCGCCATGTGAATGGATCAAAGAGGGGTGATTAACTTCTTCTTCTGTGTAAATTATGAAGGAACCTTTGAAGGAGGTTTCAGTGTCCTCCACGACGCAGTTCTTTGTACTGCATCTTTATGTAAGCTGAAGCATATACAATGCAGCAATGTGGCGCCAAGCTTCAGATTCTTGACAATTCTGACATGCTGTTCAAGCCAGTCAATATACAATTGAATTTTAGGATCAAATATGCTTCCTTTTCAAGGAGCATCTTGTCGATATCACCAGAGCGCTGCACATTATTCATTGTGTGAAGTACAGACCATTTGAAGTCGTTCTCATTGTGGGACATTTCAACAAAGTGCTCGACCATGGGAGCAGTGAGTACCTTCTTTTTTATTCTGGACCTGTGCTGGCCTATGCGGAGGTTAACCTGCTGATTTGTCTTGCCAATGTAAATCCTGCGACAGGGGCAAATAATTACGTAAATTACGTTTTTTGTTTTACAATTCGAGAAACCAAGGTGCTTCCATTTCACTCCCTGGTGTTGGAATTCGATTCCTTCGATGGTATTCACGCATGAGACACAATTGCCACATTTATTGTGTCCTTCTATTGGTTTTAAATCCCACAGGGCAAGGAGATCATGCTTCGGTTGGGGCTTGGAGAGATCAGCTCTCACAATCTGTTGTCCCACACTCCGATTCTTTTTGTACGCGAAAATGGGACGCGGAAAAGGGCATTCTAGATCTTCCAAGAGATGCCAGTTTTTTAGCACAGCTTGCCTTAGCTTGTGCGTGTCTAGCCCAAAGGTGGTCACACAAACTAATCGGTCCAGCTCTTTCTTTTCTTTAGTCTGCAATAGTGATTCGCGTGGAGTGAATCGAGCTCTTTTGTATGAATGCTTCAACAGCTTCCTTGGGTACCCTCGATGGAGCATTTCATTACAAAATGACTGGGTATGATGGTCGTAATCCCCTATTTCGGAGCAATTTCTCCGAATGCGTAGCATTTGGCCATACGGTAAATTTGCCTTCAGGCTTCTCGGGTGGTAGCTCTTATGGTGCAAGATGGTGTTCTTGTCCGTTGGCTTTTTATACAAAGATGTTTTGAGGACACCATCCGCACAGGACAATTCAACGTCCAAGAATGTCATTTGAATGGTACTTGTCTCGATAGAGAACTGGATGTCCCTATGTCTGGAATTAATCCATTCGTGGAACGCCAACAGTTCGGTGTGGCTCCCCTGCCACAGGAGCCACACGTCATCTATATAGCGCCACCATTGTACAATGTTCGCAATGTATGGGTTATTATTCTCCACGAACATGGTCTCATATTGTGCCATGTAGAGCACTGCCATTTCTGGGGCATAAGGACACCCCATGGCGGTGCCCTTGACTTGCATATAGTACTGATCGTTAAACAAGAAATAGTTCTTCTTCAATGCTATCGCTGCAAGTCGTAGTATGAATGAAGTCGGCACTCTGTGGGGCCTGTCCCTTTTGTCTATGGTAGGTCACAAATGACAGCCTATATGTAATGATTTGGGACACATGTGAAGCGCTGATGAGTGGGATACAGTACTATCTTTCACTCACAGGAATGGCATTTCGAATATGTGACACCCCAAACAGCCTCTCTGTACAGAGGTGACACACCCAACACCTATTCTTAATTTTTTAGAAGATTGTTAGCACTACATGTTGCACTTACACTTGCCAAAGTGATGTGCTTGTACAGAGGAGTGACATGCATTCAGGGAATGTGTGTTGGAATGCATTTATTTGCACATGCTGTGCCTGTGGTCATTTTTTACTGTCCCATGACTGCTAAGGACTGTAACAATGTGACGTGCTCATGTGAAGAAATTGTCAATGATGGTGTTCTTATGGGTTATTCCTGCTGCAGCTTCAGTGGGGTGTGGTCCACCTACCTCATTTTCCTCATCATCGTCCGGTGCATTTGGCATTGTAGCCATGGGGCATTGGTGCTTACACAAATGTTGTGCAACACACAACATGCAACGATCATCTTGCACACAATGTCTGGGCTGTACAGGAGCCTTCCACCTGTGATATCCAGGCACCTGAAACGTGACTTCAACACCCCAAATGTGCATTCCAAGATGCCCCTGGTGCGTTTGTGGGCCGCATTGTATGGCTTCTGGGCCTGTGTGTTTGGCGCTCACAGGGGTGTCATCATCCAAGGGCAGAGTGCATATCCTTGGTCACCTGTAACAGTGCAGAGAGAAATGAGTCAATAGTTGGTTCAGTATGATGGGTTGGCAGGCTCACTGGTTCTTTGGTGTGTGATATGTGTGACTTAGTGATTCCTGTTTGACATGTACTGCTTGTAGCAAATGAGCGGCATCACTGTGTATTATGTAGCCTCAATGCTGCTCCTCCCTCCCCGAGCCTATTTACTATTGTGCGCAGCCTAGTTGCATCACTTGCACTCCTACGGTACACCATAGTCATGCCTGTCTGTGCACGTCCACAAGCCTGAAAATGACACTGTGAAGTTGTGCGTTGAAGGTACGTGGCCACGTGTGTGTAGGCCTATGGTAAGGATAGGACAGAAACAGATGTAGAGTTCATGGCTGGTCGAACTCGCGATGCGGTTGAGGGTAGACCTTTGGCTTATGCTGCGGTAATAGCGACACACAACAGTTGGCATGTATGATCCCGGACCCCGAGCGGGCTTGCGCTCCCTTTTTCATCATTTACCCCTTCGGCCAAGCCTGCACTCCGGGTGCATGCTACATTGCAACATTGTCCATTGCGGTACGGGTGGCGCCGACACTACAACAGAGACAAACGCATTAGTTACTGCCTTGGCAAGGCCAAAACTTAACCACACCCAGAGCCCCGGGTTGATGACCACACCCCTATGCTGGACTGTCGTACGCCAGTCCACAACACAGCTACATGTCCCAGGTCTACCCCACTGCCTGTGGTGACATGGTTGCGTCCGCTGTACACAGCACAATGTTATATGGTAGGGCCCCGGGCCCTCATGCATACATAATGACCACACAGATAGTTTGTGGAACTGGCTACGGGCACATGCTCCTGGTCCCTTTTATTGCCAGGGTCACATGTCCAGTGACGCCTGTGGTGGATGGGTGTGGGGTGAGTGTAAGCAGCCCTCAGAGAGTGGCTGGTGCTGGCAACAACTACAAAAGTGATCAGACAGTCATAAGTTCAAAGTTCAAACAGCAAGGGTCCATGACTTGAGCTGCACATAATTAGTGGCTCCAGCTGGACTACGGCCGGCACAGGCACACCACCACGGGAAGGTGACTTGTGGTGCACTGAGATAGGGCCACGAGAGCTGAGCAGGTTCTAGTCGATGTCCAAGGTGAATGTCGCGGAATGTTTCGGGGCTGTGGAAGGTGTTGGTGATATTCGATCACCTCCGTAACAATGATCCTTTTTTCCTCCAGACTGAACCGCTTCTTCCTCTTACTTCTCCCCTTGCGTACAATGATATGAACTCTGCCATAAAGAATTCAAGACTCAGTTCCAAATGTGTGACCTACTCAACCGCAGTGTAGGCCGAAGGCAGTAGTCAGCAAGGGACCACAGACAGGTATTGTTGGAATGCCATGCACAGAGTTGGTGGCACCAGTTTGAAGGGAGTGATATAAATGCAACCATTAACATATGAACTCGGACATCATGAAATCAAGACTCAGTTCCAAATGTGTGACCTACTTGACCGCAGTGTAGGCTGGAGGCATCAGTCAGCCCGGGCCTACCACTGTCCAGCCAGCTCCTCCTGGAACTCACACACATAATGTTGAAATGGCATGTGCCGATTGTTTGTGGTTGACGAAGGTAGAAGCACCAGACCTGTGCGTGTGTGCAACCTGCAACAATGCCGTGCCCTGCCTGCTATGGACTGGATTGGATTGGTGTGAGGCCTGCTGGTCCACAGTTGGGCAGTACACAGGTGACCATTGGTGCTTGACCGCAGTGTAGGCTGAAGGCCGTAGTCAGCAAGGGCCTACAGACACGTGTTGTAGGAATGCTATGCACAGAGTTGGTGGCACCACATCGAAGGGAGTACAGTGATTTAAAGTGTTTCATAAAATATGTACTCTGACATTGTATGATCAAGACCCAGTTCCACATGTGTGACCTACTTGACCGCAGTGTAGGCTGGTAGAGTACGTCAACGAGAAAGGAGTGCTGGGTACCTGTGTCACGGAGGCCGTGATGGTCTGAGGAGACTGCCACGGTCGCGGGCCTCAGGCTTGGAGCTTGCCCTGGCACATGGAGGGCCCTCTTTGAGACACGCCAGTGCCGGCAGGTGAGCAGTGTGGCCTGGTTGTGCAGGGGCAGCCAAGACAGGTCTGGAACCTGCGGCCTGGAGTGCAGCAGGCGCACATGATCGCAGGCACAGACGCTCATGATGTCGGGGCCCCTGGGTGGTGGGCTGGGAGGTGCCACCCTGGCAGACACGTTTGCCGTTCCGGAAGAGAACCACACCCAGAGCAACAGCCTTTTCATTCACACCCTTACGCTGGCCTGGCGTACGCCGGGCCAGCCCACTCTGCTCATGCTTACATGGGGGGACGTAACAAGCTACATTTCCGCGATATTCCCCACTGCCTGGGGTAACATGGTTGCGTCCACTGTTCACTACACTCCAAACACCAGTAGTATATGTAGACATGGGCATGTCTGTGGTCTGCATACTGCAGTCTGGCCAGCACATCCACGCCACACTTGGCATTGTGTACATTCTCATTCATGTGTCACTGGCCTCGCTCGCGCATGCCTGGTTCCCACCTCTCCCCACATTCTGCTTTTGTGTGGCTGAGGGGCCTTGCCATTGAGGGCTTGTGTACATGGCTAGCCCAGGTTACCGCAGTAAGTTGTGCTGTCGTGTCTGGTAGGTGGGCATGTTGTTTTGCATGTTGTATGTGAGATTGTAAAATGTGCATTCCCAGAGTTGTGAGTTGCATGATTGTGGAGTTGAGCTGTGTGTTTTGTTCATTTACCAACGAGCAATACATTCCCGTAGGTGCCAGCCTCAAAGCGCTGGTTGATGATGGACTGTCGGAAGATGAAGGAATCATGCACACTGCCTGGGTAGTTGGCAAAGACATTGGTGAAGCTTCCCAGGTGGTCCACTATTGCCTGCACATTGATGGAATGTGTGTGCTTGCTGTTGCGGTAATTGTGCGCGCTGGTGGCAGGGGGCACGAGGAGTACATGTGTAGAGTCGATTGACCCCAACACATGCGAGAATCCAGCTATGGCATGGAAGCCTTGCTTGGTCTCCAGCTATTCCTGCGCAGTGTGTGGGAAGTGAAGGTACTGGGGTACCAAGCTGATGATGGCATCCAAGATATGTGTGAGGAACTTGGATGGGGATGGCTGTGAGACGTCGCCGACTCTGGCAGTTGTTCGTTGGAAGGTCCCAGAGGCCAACAGGTGCAGCACAGCCAGCAGCTTTGTCTGCGGAGGGATGTTGTTTGTCCGCTGTGTTTGTACCGTCAGCCTGTGGGCAATGATGGTCAGGATGTGTAGGATGGTTGTCCTTTTGAGCCTGTAGTGGGCAATGACATCCTCTGGTGTTAAGTCTGTGGGGATGGTGTGTTTTCTGAAGGTCAGCTGTCTTTGTCTGCGCTGCCTCTGTGGTAGTCCGGGGGAGGGGAGTCCGGGGGGGGGGACCGGGGGGTGGCAGGCCTGGGCGTGGTGGTAGTGGGTGTTGTGGCCCTCTTGGGGCTCCGAGCTGGATGATTAGTAACTCCATTGCATCTATTTTTCTTCAGGTGTGGCTCTGGGCTGGGCTCCCTTTTCATGGTGCAGGCTGTTGTCTGACTTAACACCAGGTCGAGCAGGTGTTCAATCCCTACTGCTAACGCGCCTTATCACCTGTTTTGGGATCTTATCACCGATCTGGCTGGTCGTTGTGAATGTTGCGAAGTGGTGTTGTCGCGGCTTTTTGCAAGGGAACACCTATTCTGCATCTCATTAGCGTTAGTTGCTGGTGTCATTTGTTGCGATGTTTTTTGCGGCTGCTATCGCAGGAAAACTGGTGTTATTGGCTCTTAGCACCAGCTTGTGAATGGTGCGATGAATTTATCACCACTTTGGCTGTAGTAAAGTGCCGCTAACTCGGCAATGTGTCCTTGAGAATATGCCCCACAATTGCTAATCATAATCTTTGAAGTTTAATGTTGTGAAAATCAATGGCTTAAATTTCATTGCTGATCGCAATATTTGAAGGGGCCAGGGGGCTGTATGGTGAGGGTGTGCTCTCGTGCACAAGTGTGCTCCTGATTGTAACAACTGCATTTTCTAAAGTGCATGCATTTAACTCTTAAGTTAGTACGTTTGTTGCAGATAGCACAGCTCAGAAAAGGAGCACAGCTCACAAATGGAGAGAGCAAATCACTGCTGACTGTTTCAGAGCTGCGATGTGTTTAGCGTATGCGCTAAAACACAGAAATGCTAAGTTTAGTGTGTGTGTTCCACTAGGGGCAATTGCATGAAAACAGGGGCACGGTTGTGCCTGAAGCGAATACACGCATTCATGATACAGCAACAGGAGATGTGCATACCATCCGGGGCGGAGCACAGACACAGATGAACGTTTATTTTTTTCCAAAACCGCCCTGTCTTGCACATTAAATAGGAGATTTTTGGAGTAAATATATGCGCACAATAATAATCTTCGAGTTAATGCATGACCTGTAGACAGATAAATGAAGAGACAATAACTGCATTGGATTTCAGAGCTGCACTATCCGCAGCCTTGGGTTCATACATGCACAATATGCTCGTGCAATTTCAGAAACAAGAAACACACAGACCCCAGCTGCATCTGCACTCCTAAATGAACAGCACCATGGTAGGGCCACAAGTGCGCTCGCACACGCACAGCTCTTCGCCTGTAATACAACTGCACTGCCTCAAACACGTACTTTCAACTGGGAATTTCTCCTGAGTAGTGCAAGAGCAGCCGACAGAGCATCTCAAAAACAATGAGCAGTGAGTGACTCTCTCTGTATCCAACATAAATGTTGTCTTCAGTTCCTGCATTACCTCAAAGATTTTCTAAGTGTATGCAATTGCATGATAAAAGTGCACAGCTGTGCCAAGTGCGGGCGCATCTGTTTATGATGCAGTCCATGTCGTCATTGTCTTACGAATGAAAATACGTGTGCAATTCTAGATATATCAGCATGATGATAATGTTACTGCTTTGTTTCATGATGGTGAGGCTTTGAAGTAGTACCTAGGTGTACACAGCATCAGCTTGGATGATGAAAGTTAGAGCTGTCGGGAACCTTATAGGAAATCCCCACAGTCACTCTTGTGGTGTATCCTGAAATAGTGCTGGATCACATTAGTAAGATTCTTGCATCGAAAGGTCTTTGCTCTGATAGATTTCCACCATCTAGTTGGAATTATTAAAAGTTTCAAGTTTCAAGTTTAAATACTTTATTTGACAACATTTGTCATAAAAGCATATATCCCTAAGCTAGACACAATAAATACTACTCTAAAACATTTTTAAGAGCAATTAAAATACATATTCAATTTAGTAATTAGTTGGCGAATAACTTAATAAGATTTTACATATATAAAATTGAGTCACAGCAAAAGATCTTATGGGAATAAATTTGCCATTGTAGATCATTATTTACAATTTTAAAGTGCGCGCGCGTATTAGCCAGCCCCACCCCATATATTTGGCTACAGCAATTGCAAGATTGGGGGCGCAATTTGATTTCAAAATCCTTAGCGCCTCTAGATATTTCCTGGTTCCCAAATTCCTGCAAACCGGCTTTAGCCATCTACTTCTTGGGGCAGCATATAATGGGCAAGCAAACAAAAAATGTGGGATGTCCTCTACATGTGTTTTACAGTAAGAGCAAATATTTACATAACCGGGGGACCATTTAGCCGTAAAAGCATTAAGGGGCAAAGAGCCAATTCTAAGCTGAAAGTACAATTTCCTGTCTAGAGGCTTAGCAATCAAATTCCAGTACTGTTCAAATTTTGGAACAGTTTTGAATTCCAGAAACTGGGATGTCAGTACGGATGGTTGATTGGAAATCAATACAGTATTATTTATCATGTCCCAATAAATTTTTTTCAATAAAGTTTTAGATGGAAAATCATGTGGGTCTACTGCAGTCCACAGGTGCTCAAGGTGCAATTTTTGGAGTAATTTCCTTACTTCTTTAAGCCACAGTACTTTATGGAACCTATCAGAATTGACAACATCCAAAAGGGCAGCTGCGTAATGACTCAGTTCAGGAGTAGTTTTTACACGCCTCCAATAGAGGAGGGGACGCAGTCTGACCGTATCCTCGATCTTTTTCCTCCCTAAATCATATTGAAGCGGGGTCGAGGGGGTGCTCTGGGGGACACCAATTATTCGGCAAAGAAACTTGTTTTCTGCGACTACTAAAGCATTCAAATTGGTGAAACCCCATAATTCTGATCCATAAAGACAGGCACCCAACACTTTCATGCTGTAAATCTCCATTATTGGTTGAATAGGTCTTGTGAATGAAGATTTATGTTTTTGGGCTATTGCTCCTGCCAGTTGGTTAAATTTTAGCACCACAGAGTCCATGTGGGATTTCCAATTCATGTTGGCGTTTAGGGAAATACCTAAGTACGTAAAAGCACTCACTTCCTCCAGTAAAGACCCATTGTAGTTCATTTTCCCCTTGAATTTCTTTGTGGGATTCAAGTTCATAAATTTGGTCTTTGATTTATTTATTTCCAGGCCCCGTATTCGGCAGAAATCACCAAAACAATTATTAACTTTTGTAATCCGCTGGGGGTTCGCGAGACCAGCAAGGTATCATCTGCAAACATTAGCACTTGAACTTGCTCCCCATCTAATAGTGGGGCATCTGTTGGAAATTGCTTCAGAAAGTCAACTATGCCATTAATATAGAGGGAGAATAAAGTGGGGGCCAGAACGCAACCCTGTCTTACTCCTCTGTCCACAGGGAAGGGTTCCGTTACATCTCCCTGTGCACCCCATCTGATCCGGGCGTAGTTGTTCTCATGCATCCTTACAAGCAAAGTCAATAGTTCGGGGCTTATTCCAAGATCCCGCAGAACAATCCATAACTATTGTCGGGGGACTAAATCAAACGCTGATTTGAGGTCAACGAAAACAGCAAATATTGGGCCATTTAGCAAGGTTACGTTTTTCCAGTACATAGTTAAAAAATGGAATACCTGGTCGACAGAGCTGGTTAAAGGGCGGAAACCAGCTTGATACGGGGAGAGGATATCCTCATCATCTATCCAGGCTTGCATTTTGTTTTGTACCATCCTGCCCATCAGTTTTTGTGCACAGTCAATAAGGCTGATGGGCCTATAGTTACTTGGTAAAGCCTTGTCCCCGTTTTTGTAAACAGGTATTATTTCCGCTCCTTTCCATGTTGCTGGAATCTTTGCTCCTTGTGCAATGGCATTACCAAGCCATGCAAAGTATTTGCACCAATTAGCCCTGTCCGATAAAAACACATCTGCCGGTATTCCATCAATTCCTGGCGCCCTTCCTCTGGATACTCCATCCATTGCCTCATTCACGTCTTTCAATGTAAATAGTTCGTGGGTATAGAATACCCTTGCTGGAAGAGGTTCAGTTTGTAATGCCAAATTGTCTGCGTATTGTGGTTTGAAAAAATCCACCCAAGCCTCCTTAGGTACATGATTTTTGGGACAATCGGCTACTCCCCCAGAGCCACATTTTAAGATGGCCCAGAACTCTTTCTGATGTTTATCAGCACATGCTTTATTCAGGTCTAACCATACATTCTCATCCCACAGTTTTTTTGCCTTTATTTGTGTTTTCCTATATTCATCCCAAGTCTTTAAAACTCCTATTTTAGATCTCAGCGCTACACTAAGATTTTGTATCGCGCTAATCTACAAGAATGGTCATACCAACCTCTTTTTATTGGTGGTCTAGCTCCCTTACTCTGCTTAATCTTTTTAAGAAACAGCTTCTGTATGTTAGAAAAGAACTTTGGCTGTGACACTTCAATCAATTGTTTAAATGTTTTTCCATTTATGAGGGTCTGTAGTCTGGTTACCTCTTCAGTAACTATCCCCTCTAGGGCCTGCATATCCCCAGGCTTATCTACCAAAGTTGTCCATTTGATATGTCGAAAATTGTTAGATGTAACAACGTCTAGTGACATGAGATCCCTAGCCGAATTTGTTAATTTAGCACCTTGTTCCAGATTGAAGACCAGACACAACGGATTGTGGTCGCTCTCCAATCTTGGAATCACCTGCATATCGACCACTTTATGCCAGCCTCTGACATCTATAAGAATATAATCTATCCTACTACTTGATCTTAGATTATCAAAGGTGTGCTTGCCCTGTAAATCAGAGGAGGTTCGGCCATTTACTGCCCTCAGTCCTCTGGATAGGCATAAGCTTTTAGCCTGTATTGCCACTTCTGTCCATTTTTTTACCAGCGTGAGGTCTAGTTGGGGAATTCCCCATTTAGTATCCTCCTTTTGTGTCAGGTCATTATCCTCACATCCCAAGGGTTCAAATGTTGTATTCAAATCTCCCCCCACCAGGATAGTAAACTGCGTTGGAAGAGTCTCTAAGTCATTATCTAATGCTCCTATCACATCGGAAACTGTGCCCCCTTGGGTTCCCCTTGCATAGATGTTATATATTGCCAGATTATAACCATCAGCCCAGGTGAGCACTATAGAAAGTAGGTCACTATTAATAATGCGACTCTGCTTGATGGTGCATTGCAATGATTGGCGTATCCATATAATAAGACCCCCAGACGGCCGTCCCTTAGCATTCTTTTTCGCAGGTGCATAAAAGTTTAAAAAACCCTGTCGAAAGACTGGTGCCACTGACCATGTTTCCTGTAGGATGATAACATCATAATGATCAATGAACTCGCACCATTCGGGAGTCTCTAATTTGTGGTGGATACCCGCTATGTTCCATGAAATGAACTTGGTACTACCTTTCAACACAGTATTCCCTTTATGTGGAAATATACTCTGATTAAGGGGGAGCAAAGGGGATAGAGGAGTGATTTCCTCATTGTTGGTAATGATATGAATAGCTGGTGGGCTATTCACGACCAAGCTAGAAGTATAATCTCTAAGGTCAGGAATCTTACCCTCACAATAATCTATTTCTGGTTTCATTGGAATGTTATTGGGTCTATGAATAACCTCTACAACCTTAGATTTTCCCATGCTCCACGATTCTTCCAGTCAATCACATTGGCTTAGGCCTGAAAGGGCCGAAAACCTATTATCGGTCAAAATACCCCAATTATTCCTATTTTCTAAAATTTTGGCTTTTCTAAGTACAGGGTTCCACTTCGTTTTCAGCATTGTTGGGTTTAGCATGTTACCTTTTTTTATATAAAAAAAATCCAACGTTAATGGCACTATATCAGTGGATCTACGCTGAGGGGGGTATATATTAGCTAGAATATTTGGCAAAACCTCTGGGTCAGAAAAGTGCAGCACCACACAATCCCCCTTAAGTTTTTTACTGCCACTCCCAATCCATTCAACTCTTCTAGCTTTAACTACTTCCTGTGCCAGCTGATCCCTGCCACCCTGTTTAAAAGCCATGTTCTTTGATAGCCAATGGAGTGATTTGTTTATCAAAGAAGGAATATTCTCTACTTGCCCTGGTTCCAGTCGAGGGACATTTGCTAGGACCAATATTAATGGGGAGGCTTCCACAATTAATTCAACGGGCCCCCTCTCTGAGTTAACATCTTCTTTGGTGCCTCTAGAGCTCGGCCCTGCAAGGTCCCCATTATTAATATCTGGATCTGGATCTCTCAGATCCCCCCCCCCCTTGCGCTGGTCTCCTCATAATATTTCGGGGGGTATTTGCAAATAAGTCCGACCCAGGAGCAATTTGGGTAATTTTTGGATCAACTCTAGGTGATTGTAACAGCGGGGTTTTCGATGTTTCCTCTAATGTTTTTTGCAAGAGTACCCCAAGTCTGCTAACCTCTTCTGTGAGCTGGTCTATTTTGTTTAGGAGCGGTTTGGTTATAGTTCTGATCTTATTATCCATGGCATTCAACAGCTTCTTAAATTGGTCTTCATCCAGATGGAACTTTCCTCCTTCATTGCCCCTAATATCATCCCCACTATTCCCCTGGGGGGAAGCATCGGGACGCTTTTTACTTGATCGAAGGCCGCCCCGTTTTGGTATGTTCTTTTCCCCCCCCTTTGCTACTCTTGGGGCTGGGACCGGTATAGGGGGCTCCTCTTCTAGAGCAATAATGTCAGTATCTTGCACACCCTCAGGTGCAGGTTCAGGGATGGACACTAGAGGCTGGGTCAGTGGATTGTTGTCCGGGATCTGAAACACCTCATTGCTAATATCAAGTACAGGAGTAGATGAAGACGTGTTATCGATATGCAAGTCAGGCGAGTAACTCAATCCCAGTGATGATCTCCTGTCTGAGTTAATTTTGGCGACCTTCTGAACCATATAATTGTCTATGGTGTTAATAGAAACTGTAGAAGGTTTAGATTTAGACATTGTCCAAACAGTTTTAGCAGGATACAACTATGGAGGTCCGTGGGGTATGGCGTCAATATAGTATCACAGGCTCATGCAAAAGTTATGGGAGGTTTTAACTTACTTGAGTTTTTTCCTTTTGCACAGGGTTCTAGGCCCTGCCCCTGCCTCCTCGTGCCGTAGAGGGCCCGCGCTTTGACCGGGCTTCGCCCCGGGCGTCCCGCGACGCGGGGGTGTCGGGGAATTTGTAGCGCCTCCTGGCGCGTCCTCCCCGCGTTCTCCGTCACCTGTTGTGCGCCGCCGCGTGGCCTGCCGGGTGTTGTAGTCCCCGGAGCGGCGGCGCGGTGTTTACGAGCTTAGTGACTCTTGGCGGTGGCGGCTGGTGCCTTCTGCAGACTCTCGGCGGTGGCGGCGGTAAGTTTTGTGGCTCCCCCGCTCTGCCGGGGTGTCGGGGAATTTGTAGCGCCTCCTGGCGCGTCCTCCCCGCGTTCTCCGTCACCTGTTGTGCGCCGCCGCGTGGCCTGCCGGGTGTTGTAGTCACCGGAGCGGCGGCGCGGTGTTTGCGAGCTTAGTGACTCTTGGCGGTGGCGGCTGGTGCCTTCTGCAGACTCTTGGCGGTAAGTTTTGTGGCTCCCCCGCTCTGCCGGGGTGTCGGGGAATTTGTAGCGCCTCCTGGCACGTCCTCCCCGCGTTCTCCGTCACCTGTTGTGCGCCGCCGCGTGGCCTGCCGGGTGTTGTAGTCCCCGGAGCGGCGGCGTGGTGTTTGCGAGCTTAGTGACTCTTGGTGGTGGCGGCTGGTGCCTTCTGCAGACTCTCGGCAGTGGCGGCGGTAAGTTTTGTGGCTCCCCCGCTCTGCCGGGGTGTCGGGGAATTTGTAGCGCCTCCTGGCGCGTCCTCCCCGCGTTTTCCGTCACCTGTTGTGCGCCGCCGCGTGGCCTGCCGGGTGTTGTAGTCCCCGGAGCGGCGGCGCGGTGTTTGCGAGCTTAGTGACTTTTGGCGGTGGCGGCTGGTGCCTTCTGCAGACTCTCGGCGGTGGCGGCGGTAAGTTTTGTGGCTATTAAAAGAATTGCAACCACTAAGAAATACTTCTGGGCTACAGTCGAATTCATAGTGTTTTTACTCACTGTGCTACCACAGACGGAGCCAACCAAAGGCTCCAAGTAAATAAGGGGTCCTACTGACGCGACAGACCACGTCATCTCTCCATAGTTCAAGTGTTCAATCCAATTTTTTTTTGTTTTCTCAGTGGGAAGCTGTATCAGCGCTGGTATGTGCAAACAGTTTCTGTGTCACAGTGATGCACTGGACTGGCAGTAACTTAAGCCTTTCTTCTATTAATTTTCTGTTTTCTCTGTTATGTGCCCCCACTACAGCACACGATGCTTGGATCCTATTCTGGTATCCTTTCCTCACCAGAATCAGTGGTTACAATAGGTATATCGGTTTACGCCTGGTATACTAGGGTGTCAGGTATTAACATTATCCAAATAAATAACCAAGTCACTCCTTTTGTAGGCAATGCTCCTCAAGCAGAGAGCAAGGGTGTGTGGTCGCAAGTCACGACATGCTGGAGATAGTTAAGGGTCTGGAACTAAACATCTCTATGACAAAAGCAATGGCTCAATTAATCCCAATATTCAGTCAAAGCTACTTCATTTATAAAGGATTGTTTTTTTATTTGCTTTTAGGAATGTGGAGCCATTAACATTAGGAATAATTCAAAAATCAATAAGGTACAAAAACCTTGTCCACACAATGAGTTTGTTATTTTTTATCACTTGTATCATACAGTATGTGAGTTCCAGCCTGACAACGACTCCTAGAGTACGTCTCAAACTATTGCCACTGTTGGAAAGGGAAGTGTTCAACAGGAATAAATTGCTTTATCAAAAGGAGTAATTTGAGGTCCTGGAACACGAGTGGTGAATGAGAATAACAATAACAAAGCAGGGCCAGACTGGCCACACCCAGCACCGGGTGTTTCCCCGGGATGCTGGAAGGGTGGGGGCGGTTTTGTTACTGGGGGCCAGTTTTGCAGTGGTTCTACAATATCGGCCCCAGTAACAAAAGCAGCACTGCTTCAGACTTTCAGCCCTCTCCACCCTCGCATGCACTCTACATGCAGAAAATGGCCTCTCCATAGAGGCCTGAGCGGTCCTCGTCCCAGTCAATCACAACGCTGCCATTGCAGCTTTGTGATTTTCTTATGGGAAGGGACGAAGGCTGCCTGCTTCCTGCGAGGAGCAGAGAGAGAAGCAGATGTGATGCAGGACCCAAAAAAAAAAAATACACCCCGTGCGACCCCCTCCACCTGCTGCAACTCCCCACTCTCCCCACCAACGAGTCATGCCGGCCACGACTAAAAAAAGACCAGCAGGGTGACTCCCTGTGATGCAAGATATTACTCTCAACTGAAGAACATGATATCAAGAATACTGAGAATAAACAGATGTCCCAAAAGAATTCTGTGCCAGAATAAATGTCTTGTGAAAACCTGTGCCAAGTACTTGTGAATCATGCATAGGCCTGTTATTTTAAGGATTAGAAATTCTGGTGCTAAGTCAACAATACAGACACCACTATGCAGCAGATGAGTTGACTGTTAGATTGCAACTAGCTGGGGTGAGATGTTTCTGGGGGAGAATTTGATCCTCAAGAATGTGGCTCTCTGGCAAGGCATCCAAGAAGTCTACTGTGCAATGTCAATGCAAAAATACCTCCCATGAGTCCCCGCTCACAATTCACAGATCTTAGTGATACTAAATGGTCCACTGGGGTCTTAATGTTTTATCGCGGTTGATTGCAGATTTAGTATACAAGCATTTACAATGCAACGGTCTCGCCTTTGAAAAAGTTAGAGCTATTGGCATTGTAAATGACAACATTTTTATTTATGTGTTGGTTTTGAAAACAGATAAATAAATGGCCCTGTCATTTACAATGCCAATAGCTTAATTTCTCGCAAATGCCACACACAAACACAGAGTCCCACACACATACATACCTACAGAGCCACACGCAGAGCCACACATACACAGAGCCACACATACACAGAGCCACACACACACATACACAAAGCCACATACACAGACACACACACACACACAGCTACAGACACGACACAGCCACACACACACACACACACACACACACACACTTCATCCACCCACTAAGTCCATCCACCTAGCCACCACTCAACTCCATTCATCCACTGACTCCATCCACCCAACCACACCTTGTCAGGGGTAGTAAGCACTATATAAATACAGTTACAAAACAATACATAAAACGAACTTGTGCAAGTACATGACAGCCTGCGCGACACTGTGTGCGCAGTGAACGCCAGGCTTCGACCTAAAAAGTAAAGTTCATTAAGCGCCTTCAGATCAAAGGGCTCGCCCACTCCTCCCACCGTCGCCAGGAATCTAATTACAAGCATTGAAAATGCAATAGGTCTTGCCTTTTATTAAGTTAAAGCCATTTGCTTTGCTTATGGTATCGTATAGCAAAGCAAATGGCTTTACCTTAATGAAAGGCGAGACATATTGCATTTTAATGCTTTTTTTAATAGCGCTAACCTCTACCTGAGTTATGAAAACGCCGCAATGGCCAATCATGCTGGTACCCGATTCACTGTCACTCATGTCATGCCATCAGAGAGTAGAGAGTGATTAGTAGAGAGTGATTTGTAGAGTAGTAGAGAGTGAGTAGTAGAGTAGTAGAGAGTACACAGTAGAGAGTAGTAGAACGTGAGTAGTAGAGTGAGTAGAGAGCAGTAGAAAGTGAGTAGTAGAGAGTGAGTAGTAGAGAGTAGTAGAGAATGAGTAGAGTTGAGTAGTAGAGAGTGAGTAGTAGAGAGTTAGTAGTGAGTAGTAGAGTGAGTAGTAGAGGGCGAGTAGTAGAGAGTAGTAGAGAGTGAGTAGTAGAGAGTAGAAAGTGAGTAGTAGAGAGTAGTAGTGAGTATAGTGAGTAGTAGAGAGTGAGTAGTAGAGCAGTAGAGAGTGAGTAGTAGAGAGTGAGTAGTAGGGAATGAGTAGAGAGTAGAGTAGTAGAGAGTGATTGCAGAGTGAGTAGCGAGTGAGTAATAGAGTTGTTGAGGTTGAGTGGAGAGTAGTAAAGAGTGATTAGAGTGTGAGTAGTAGTGAGTAGTAGAGAGTGAGTAGTAGAAAGTGAGTAGTAGAGTAGTAGAGTGAGTAGTAGACAGTGAGTATTAGAGAGCAGTAGATGAGTAGAGAGTAGAGTAGTAGAGAGTGAGTAGAGTAGTAGAGTGAGTAGTAGAGTGAGTAGTAGAGTGAGTAGTAGAGAGTGAGTAGTAGAGAGGAGTAGAGAGTAGTAGAGAGCGAGTAGTAGAGTGTAGTATTGAGTGAGTAGTAGAGAATGAGTATAGAGTAGAGTAGTAGAGTGATTAGAGAGTGAAGTAGAGAGTAGAGGAGATTGAGTAGAGAAGTGAGTAGTAGAGTAGTAGGGTGAGTAGTAGAGCGTAGTATAGAGTGATTAGAGTGAGTAGTAGAGAGTAGTATAGAGTGATTAGAGTGAGTAGTAGAGATTCAGTAGAGAGTAGTACAGTAGTAGAGCATAGTAGAGTGAGTAGTAGCAATAGAGTGAGTAGTAGAGTAGTAGAGTGAGTAGTAGAGAGTAGTGTAGAGTGAGTAGTAGAGTGAGTAGTAGAGTGAGTAGTAGAGACTGAGTAATAGAGTAGTAGAGAGTGAGTAGTAGTGAGTAGTAGAGAATGCGTAGAAAGTAGTAGAGAGTGATTCTTCTTCTGAGCGTAGATTTGTACACAATATAATTGTGTAGGTTTCCCACAAGTGATCACAACTGCATTAAATACGTCAAGTTTGGAACAAATGTGTACAGAAACATGACAAAAGATATGGCCAAGGAAATGCCCATTAACATGGAAAAAGTTCAAAGAATATATCATTGAAATCCAGGGGAGGTTTCAATCTGGTACCCTGAATAGAGGAGTGATACAGCAAATCACAACCTTGGCAAGAGGCTGTTCACACTTTCAGCTGTTTAGGATTTAAAACACACCCCTATATGCATTGGGGCCCTAAGTATTTGTGGCTAGTCTTAGAAAAGTTAAATTTTCTCTCCTCAACCTCCTTAGCATAAAGATTGTCTGCTTCCTAAAGGAATCCTGTGCCCCCCAGAAGCAGCTGAAGCTGCAGAGAGAGCCATTTGTGTGCAAAGAATCGAAGGCATTGGAACGGAAGGCATGTGCCATGCAAATACCGATAGAACAATATAATATTAAAACAAACAAAAGCGGCTCAAAATAAGATAAAATAAATTATAAACTACTACCACTGCGTGAGAACCTGAGGTGGGAGCAGGGTAAATGCCCCCGGCCTGCCTTTAGCTAATGCTGCAGGATCCAAGCTGTCAATCACAGGGAACAGATGAAAGAGATGACGCCACGGGGTGGCCTTCCTCGTCCCATAGGCTCGGCTTAACCTAAAACTGACCTCGGATTTAGATGTGTTGGTGACATAAACCAGAAAGCCATCAGCTTAGATTCTTGAGCAGAAGATGTAACATTTTCAAACACTCATTAAGGGTGCAGGAGGCCACAGAAAGGCGCAGGGGGCAACTGTGTAGGAGGTAGTGACGCACTGCTACAGAGCAGGACCGCAATGCCCTCTTCATTTCAGAAAACACCCTGACATCGAGCAGCCAGAACGTACACTCTCTTCACTGATGTCAAAGGCCAGCTGCCAACCGGCCGCATAATCAAAGAATGGAAACATCTTTCAGTCAACAAATCTCCAGTGGATAAAATCCATTCCCTATAATCTGAGGTTGATACAAATTACAAAGGCTTCTCGGTAAATAGTGCTTTACGCTCACAGAAACTGAGCTTCTACAACATATTTTGTTTTGCCCCTTGGGATCTGATCTGGCAGATGTGGAAACGCTTAGAATGGAAATGCAATCATTACAACTTTATTGCACTTTAAAAATGGATTTTGAGGCGTCCACCGGTGCAGAATGAACACGAGTGCAACGGGCAAGCTGAGCTAAAACGACTTTTCATGCAAACACCGCTCCCCCCAGAAGACCCCCGTGCTAGCCATTCGTAGGCACAGACACAGTCACCCTGTCCCACCGGACTCCCGCTCCTGCGAAGAATGTGAAATATTCTGCGAGCCGAGATAACTCTTTGCCGGATAAAATCTGAGTGTGTCGGGCCGAGGTGGCCAGTCTGCGGCTCCCGGAGGCCCTGGAAGTGTCCGGCAGGTACAGTGGAGCCAGCGGGACTGTGCCTGGGAGGAGGCAATCTGGAGGCCGGGGCGGCCAGGGGCCCAACTCCACAGGGAGCGGTGATCTAGCCCCATCCACCAGATGGCGTGGGTTTCCAAAGCCTCACCAAACACACACCTATATTCACATTCCCAAAGCCTCACAAAGGCCATACATCTGCACATACACATTCACACACACAAGCTCACCCGCATACACACCAGCAATATAAACGTACTTTTACAACAAAATGCCCACACACAATCCAAAAAAACAACGTTGTACACCCAGGTGCACACTCTACAATTCGGCCATCTTACGCCAAACTGCACAGGAAGTACACTGCCCGAGGCAAACACATACCACACACATACACAAACCACGGTCGTACATAAAAAATGCAACGCACACACATGCATCCTCAAACACAGACAAACGAGCACAGATACACAACAGACTACCCATGTCAAACAAGGAAACACAAGCGTTCACGCATGCGCACAAAATCACCACACGCAGGGCGGCTCTATTAAACGCTTCCCCAGCTCTGCGGTGTCGGAGACGAGCTTCGTTGGGGGCCGCAGCCCCGGCTCTACATTTGCTTCGGATTTGAGATGTGATGGGCGCAGCTCAGCACACCAAGCTTGTGTCTGGAGCTCACCTCAGTGTACAAATAAACAAAGGAAGAGTGTCCGTTGGAGAAGCATTTAAAACTGATTGTAGCACGTAAAATATGAGGCCAGATGAAAGTGGTCAGTTGACTAGACCAAATTTCAAGAAAAAATGCTGGATTTTTTCAGGAAACCCTCACTCACCCTAGTGGTGACATGCTTCATCATCGGGTCCACCGGGAGAGATCGAATACCTCCCCGGTGTGCTGCGACACCAGGAGACTGCGGAGCTGGTTGTGTGAGAGTGGAGAGTGAAAAAAGTTAAGTGTGGTTAAAAATGTCTAAAGTTGTCCCAAAAAATCATTTATTAACTGGTCAACTCGACATAATAAAATTAAATTAACTATGTGCAGGGAAAACTAGCCAAATAAAATATACTGGTGTTTCCCTGTTAGGGGAAGGTCAACATGTTTCTGCCCTTTGTATGTGTGAATTTACAGGGCTTTCTTCAGGACCAATAAGCGAGTGTTTACCTTGACAGGTGTGGGCGCGCTAAGGCCCACCCTGCCAAAGGTTGTGAAAGTTAAAAATAGCACTATGTGTAAAATTGGTGCATAAAAAGTACAAACCCGTAGGCTTGGGGAATTACCTCTGTTGCGAGGAACCTAGAAGTCTGTGAACAGATAATCAGACAGACAAACAAAAAAACACACAAAACATAAAAACATAGAAGTCAATCAATATTGATCCTTTATCATGGCCATTATTCCAATATAGTGGCGTGATACGTGCTAGCAAACCTATCAATGGCCGTGGCCGAGATGAATGAATTGCAAAGTAATCGTTGTGCCCAAAGCCGGAGTGATGGGCCTCAACTAGCGCAAAGAAGTGTCATCCAGCGCAGTATGTTGCACATTGGTGAGGCAACAAGTGTGTAAATGGAGACTAACAGTGTTAAGTCCAACCATGTGGAAATCCGGGCGGCTGCCCGTGATTAATAGACTACCTGTAGTAGGGCGACGGAGACAAAATCCCCGAGGTGAAAAGCGGAAAAACAGGGCTACAGTGTAAATACCAGTAGCGCTGTTGGCCGTGATCTTGAGTACTAATTATGCACACAAAATAGCGGAGCGTAAAAGTGAAACAATCCTCACTTGTACATACAGTGAACCACGCCCCATAGATTCAGGGGGGGGGTGGGAGCGACAATGGCACACCCTAGTCAGGGGAGGAAAACAAAACACAGACGGAGGATTAGGAGACCTGGCAGGATCTCAAACACATAAACTTATCTTAAGGAAGATGTCCAAAGAAGGGATCTTACGCCCGCAACGCTCTGCACCCTCTCGGCACCTAGCTGTCCCCCGCTGGATCTCGTGGATCCTGGGCGAAGGGCGAGCCCGGCGCTAAGAGGGAGGGGGCAGGGCGTCTGCCAATCAGAAGCGCTGAGACTAGAACGAGGCTTGGAGTGCAAGCCCCGTGGTCCCGCGAGCAGACCGCTCAAAGCGGGGTTTCTGTTCAGCGCCAGGTCTTAAAAAATGCGTGTGTAGCCCAGAATGTAGCTGGGGGTGATAGGAAGAAGCATAGTAGCTGATTCAGGGTGGCACTAATGTTTTAGAACACTGGCCCAAGGTATTTGATCGTTCAATCCCAGGATGTGTGTGCCGAGTCTATGTACCCAGCGCTGTTCTCTCTCGAACAGGATGTTATCTCTGTTCCTGGGGTTGCTGACCTGCTCAATAACTGTCCAGGTCATGTCATTGGGAGTGTGATGTGCCTGCAAAAAGTGTTCGCTTAGTTTAGTAGTCACCTTTTTACAGCGATTATTGCTGCGGTGTTCGCCAATGCGTATCTTGACTTTGCGTGTTGTCATCCCCACATAGCGTTTAGCACATGGGCAGGTAATCAAATATATAACATTGGCAGAATTGCAGTTGGTATGAGATTTCTGGATCCATACTTTGCCAGGTTCCAAATTGAGTTGTTTGGTGTGGGTAGTAAGATGACATACACTACAGTCAGTACAGGGAAAATGGCCTGTAATGGGAGGTAGGTACACACGCATTTTTTAAGACCTGGCGCTCACTATTGCTCTCTTAGATGGCATGCACATGTATGAGCACCCACTCTGGAGTGTGTTGATCTTGAATGGTACATATCTCAGCTTTACCAGCGCTGAGATCGAGAGCATTCATTTTTTGGATATTAATTTAACGTTGCATCAATATTCAACCGTTTTATTATTTATTTTTTATTTTTTGCTCCAATTGAGGGGTACCGCCTTCTCTCTTTGGTATTGGTATTTTTATTTCCCTTTTGTATTGATTGTTGCAATGCTTCTGCGAACCAGAGAAAGAAACATTCTCTCAGCCTCTCTTTCAATCACGTCTCAGAAGCTTGCTGGTCAAGCCTCGTTTCCATTCCTGAACAGAATCCCGCTTTGAGCGGTCTGCTCGCGGGACCACGGGGCTTGCACTCCAAGCCTCGTTCTAGTCTCAGCGCTTCTGATTGGCAGACGCCCTGCCCCCTCCCTCTTAGCGCCGGGCTCGCCCTTCGCCCAGGATCCACGAGATCCAGCGGGGGACAGCTAGGTGCCGAGAGGGTGCAGAGTGTTGCGGGCGTAAGATCCCTTCTTTGGACATCTTCCTTAAGATAAGTTTATGTGTTTGAGATCCTGCCAGGTCTCCTAATCCTCCGTCTGTGTTTTGTTTTCCTCCCCTGACTAGGGTGTGCCATTGTCGCTCCCACCCCCCCCCTGAATCTATGGGGCGTGGTTCACTGTATGTACAAGTGAGGATTGTTTCACTTTTACGCTCCGCTATTTTGTGTGCATAATTAGTACTCAAGATCACAGCCAACAGCGCTACTGGTATTTACACTGTAGCCCTGTTTTTCCGCTTTTCACCTCGGGGATTTTGTCTCCGTCGCCCTACTACAGGTAGTCTATTAATCACGGGCAGCCGCCCGGATTTCCACATGGTTGGACTTAACACTGTTAGTCTCCATTTACACACTTGTTGCCTCACCAATGTGCAACATACTGCGCTGGATGACACTTCTTTGCGCTAGTTGAGGCCCATCACTCCGGCTTTGGGCACAACCATTACTTTGCAATTCATTCATCTCGGCCACGGCCATTGATAGGTTTGCTAGCACGTATCACGCCACTATATTGGAATAATGGCCATGATAAAGGATCAATATTGATTGACTTCTATGTTTTTATGTTTTGTGTGTTTTTTTGTTTGTCTGTCTGATTATCTGTTCACAGACTTCTAGGTTCCTCGCAACAGAGGTAATTCCCCAAGCCTACGGGTTTGTACTTTTTATGCACCAATTTTACACATAGTGCTATTTTTAACTTTCACAACCTTTGGCAGGGTGGGCCTTAGCGCGCCCACACCTGTCAAGGTAAACACTCGCTTATTGGTCCTGAAGAAAGCCCTGTAAATTCACACATACAAAGGGCAGAAACATGTTGACCTTCCCCTAAGAGGGAAACACCAGTATATTTTATTTGGCTAGTTTTCCCTGCACATAGTTAATTTAATTTTATTATGTCGAGTTGACCAGTTAATAAATGATTTTTTGGTACAACTTTAGACATTTTTAACCACACTTAACTTTTTTCACTCTCCACTCTCACACAACCAGCTCCGCAGTCTCCTGGCGTCGCAGCACACCGGGGAGGTATTCGATCTCTCCCGGTGGACCCGATGATGAAGCATGTCACCACTAGGGTGAGTGAGGGTCTCCTGAAAAAATCCAGCATTTTTTCTTGAAATTTGGTCTAGTCAACTGACCACTTTCATCTGGCCTCATATTTTACGTGCTACAATCAGTTTTAAATGCTTCTCCAACGGACACTCTTCCTTTGTTTATTTGCTTACTGACTGGGGACTAAGAGTGCCCTTGAACCCTCTCTCTCTCTTTGTTGATTGGTGCTCACCTCAGTGTGCCACTGCGGCGGATTCCAGTCAGGTTCAGGTCTGATGTCAGCAGGCAGACACTAACTCGTCTTTAGTGGCGATCGGGGTTTCGGGGCGCTTGGGTCACTCACTGCCTGCTTCATGTAATAAAAATAAAGTCCCACAAGTAAAATGCAAAAAACGTGTCAATAAATAAATCGCAGCTCAAATGAACCATTACCAGGCTAGATTTCAGGTTTAGAGACTCCTGTTCTATGCGCTCGCCATGACGTAGACTGTTGTCTTTTTTGTGCCATCCCATTTGGACTTGCTGGTCTGCCTTCCGTGTGTGCGTCGTTAAGGATTCTTGTCTTTATGGGGCCATAAATATAAAACTGTGCCACGTCGGGCACCCCCAAGCCAGACCCAGATCCTGGCGGCCTTGTCTGATCGCTTAATTGCGAGGCATCGGACGCCCTCGTGTAAACAGAGAGAGCGAGGCAGCCGCCAATATCCTGTAATACACACCCACCTCCAGGCAGGGCGATAAGGCGCGGGAAGCTGCAAAGCCCGAGCGGATATGGGCCTGGCGGGGCCAGACACGAGTGGTGATGGGAGGAGGAGAAGCACAGGAGAAAAGGAGAAGGAGGGGGAAAGGTCACCAGACGGGAAGGGATAAGAGACGATGAGGGAAGAAGAAAGATCGCGGCTCAGCTGCTTCGCCAGAGAGACAGGAGATTGGGAACGCGCGCGCGCGGCCGGCTCCGATCGCTTTCCTGAGCGTGCGCGTGACAGTCTCCTGTCTCCTGGGAAGCAGACACGCCAACTATAGTATCGCGCCTGCGCGATGCATATGGCTTTGCCATATGCATTGCAGGCGCGAGACCTAAAAACACTCCAGTGTGCAGCAGGGGGTCCCAGTCGTAACATGAGCGCCAGGGGTCATGCGAGACAGGGTCCAAGGCTTGGCAGAACTGAGGTAGTGAGAGTGGGGAGCGCTCACCAGGAGACAGGGTTCACAGCGTGGACAACTGCAGCAGTCTCCTCAGAGGCAGCAGCTGGGGGACCAGTCGTAATTTTCTTATTTTTATCTGTAAATAATTTAGCTTAATTTATGCATTTACTTTTGTACATTTGCATACACTCTTACTTTTAAATGCTTTACACACTTTCCTGCAGCCCCACTGCAACATGGAATCCAATCTGCCATTGCCTCTTTTTGCTCATGTCTGCCATAAGTAAAGTCCAAAGGTTACACTATTTATCTAGTTGCTGGTCAAATAGTACATAATCTCTGATATTTAGCCTTCAGCCATACAAATAGTGAAGTTTCAGATATTTAGTCGGCCGTTGGCTTAATAGCAGAGATTATTTACTATTTTGCTAGGCCCTGGGTAAAAAACAGACAATCCATAGTATTGGGCAGTGGGCAGATAAATAGGAACTCCCTTCTGTTATTTATACTGGATTTTTATTTTTATATTTGTAGACGTTAATATATTTTGCTCTTTGACAAGCTTGAGTGTCATCCCTTCTTGACTTCCACCCACCCCTTTCCAAAGTATAAAACTAGTGAAAAAGAAATTGACAAGTGCAGTTAAATACAGATTATTTCTATTATGTTTAAGTTATTTTAAATATTGTTTTAATGTTCCTCATAGTTTATTAGATTTCATAAAGTTTTGGTTTTATTTTGTGTTTTTTTAAAACAAAGAAATACACAGAACTGAACAAAAAGTCCTTCCTGCCAAGCTACTTTTTTTTTTAATGCAAATTCATATTCTACCTTTTGACATGCATTTGGGAAATTACATAATTGTCCATTAGTTACCCAAGCCTCAATATAATTAGCGCTGATAGTGCCTCACAGTTATAATTCCCAGCAACTTCTAGGACTCTCCAGGCAACAGTGTTCCACTAACAAAGGTTGAGTTAAATGGTATAATGTAGCTTGCCCAATATAATTTGTCTTTGCATGAGAATGCCTTCTGCCTTTTGATCCTCTCACATGCACTTCCTCCTTTGATCTTAGGATTCTCGTGGGTTTCTCATACTCTCAGATAGGGGGTTTGTTTGGACTATCCCTGCTTTGCATCCTACCAGCAATCCATTAGTATATCTTCAATTGCACGCGTGCATTAGGTGAGACTTCTGCAGCTGTTGATAATGAACAGTAAGTTCGGGTTGCTTGTGAGCAGGCCTGGTGTGGCTCAACTTGACTGACCACTTTTTGAGTTTACAGGACCTTCCTTGCATGGTTCTCTCCCTACCTAGTAATTCTCATAAGAAACCCTTTAAACACACATAAATCCCACCATATTACTCTGTTGCCCTTGTCCAGCGAACTCCCCCTCACTATCCTAAAACAACCCCCTTCACACTCAACTATGATGCCACAAGGCACCACCATGGAAAAATATGGTCCTAATTCTTGCTGCATAAAGTTTCTGCAAAATCTCTCCAAACATGCTGCAAAAAACGACAAGTAAAAACTCCTCAAGAAACACCCAGAAACACTAATAACAGACATTTACTACAGTTCAACAGATGGAGGCCCCATAACGGACTTCATTTTGTACATCAAGAAACCCACAAATTGGAGATTTCACTTTCTACAGCACCTGCATGTAAACAACAGAATTGACATCCCATATGGATCCAAACTCACTATATCCCCATTTCAGAAATTTGGCAGATAACTATACATATCCATATTCAGAAACGGGAACATCCTAATCCAAGTCTCCGATCATACCCCTTTCTATTTTTGACCACCACTGCCCCACCCTCTGCACCTCCATGTCATCTGTTCTCAACTCCACTCTACCCCATCCCTCCCATGAACTTATCCCCACACTCCCTGAGCTCTCAGTACAGCCTACCACTCCCCAATCCACTCACCTCAACACAACCCACAACACCCCAACACCTTCTCTGATCCATAAACCCCATGAACCTATGGTCCTACTTCAAGAATTATTTCCTCCTCCATCAAGGCTAACTTCCCCTGCACAGTTAAACTAAATTCCCACACTTGAATCTTATCAGCCCATGAATCCAGTCTCGATCCAAGCAGAACCCCCACTCTAGCTTACAATGACCATCTTTCTACCCCACTCAATGCCAAAGATCAACCGTCTCTTGACTGATCTCAATAATCACCTGCCTGCAACTCAAAATCAACTGTATACTGGATGAAATCCCCACATTATGAAAGGATGCAAAGATTGGCCCATCTAGCTTCCAAATCCCACAACTACAGCTAACAGTGATCAGGCCACGAACATGCACTCCGACTCCTCACACTCCACACCCTGGTCATCTTTCCCCTACATTCATTGCCACGTCAAACCAGAACATTACTCACATTAAACTGCATGCTTTTATTCCTCATGGGTACATTTCTCATTTAAACTTTGCCCCTACCACCACTACGGCCCTGATCTATAGCCAACTATTGCCTCCCTTCAGATTATCTAGCTCACCCCATCAGAAACCTGGGGCCTTGTTGCGAACATTGATTAACGTAATCTGTAAATATGTTATCTCGTCTTGAGTATTTGGATCTTTAATCTGTAAATACGTGCCCTATCTCCCTCATGTATCCTGCACCCTGCCCTCCCTCATTCGATCCGTAACTGGATGATGCTATGCCTACTCTGTACATGACTATGTTTTCCCGTAAAGCGCTCTGATACCCTAATGGGTCAAGTTCACGCTCTATAAAACACATAAATAAAAATAAAAAAAATACATAAATAAATAAGCATTCCAATGAAATAGCGGAAACCTAAAATTGATATTTTCATTCTGACTGAAACCTAGCTAAACGACCACTCATCCCCCATTATTGATCTCCTTATGTCTCCTGGCTTCTCAATCTGTCACAGTGACCATAAAGATCGTATCGGTGATGGATTAGCTATCATACACAAATGCTATCTTTGACTAAAACCCTTTCACACTGCTGATTATTCTACCTTTGAATATCTAGGAGATGACCTCTCCTCTTAAGGCTTCAACCCTATCAAATTCCACTTCATCTATCAGCAACCAGGAGATACACCCACTGCCGAGTCTTCTGTTACCATCCCGGGGTCGGCGGCAGGGTAGGTGCAGCAGATAGACGTGCAATACACGTGGGACCCAATTGGTGTCCTTGACCCGCCGACCACTGTAGCACACAGGTTGTGCAGTTAGTTTAGGTCTACCAAGACAAAGTATGTAGTTACACACTTACCCCCTAGTGTAGACAGCATAACACTGATCCTGAAGAAGTGTCCTGATCATTACTGACCACTAAGACACGAAACATGATCATCAGAGAGTAGTACCCCTACCATTAGACACCTGATGACTAGGTTTGGGTCCTCTCTACGTCATTTTAATTAGGCAGTTTACCTTGATAATAAACATTTTGTTAGGATTAACTGACCTATTTTAATTTTCACCCCCCCCTTCTACTACACACACTTGGCCTCTCACCCCCACTGCACCCACCAGCAGGAACAAAAGATCCCCGATAAAGAGCCCCGGTTCCGGGTGCCCGTCAGGTATTACAGCGTCGACCTGACGAGGGGCAGGCTCAAATGATGAAGCATGACACCTGGCTTGCTGGGTGTGTGAGAGCCCTAGTTCCAACAAGGAGAACTCCTTCTCCTTATTTAACACCCTGCTGATCCCTTGTGGATCACATTACCGGTTTCGTTCAGTACCTCACTATCCCACTCAACCAGGGGAACTTCGTACCCTTGTTTTGTAAAATCTTTGCCTAAAACCCTTTCACATCGCTGATTACTCAACCTTTGAATATCGAGGAGATGACCTCTCCTCTTAAGGCTTCAACCCTATCAAATTCCACTTCATCTATCAACAACCAGGCGATAAACCACACTGCTTGGAGGATCTAACAGACCTATTATTGCAAAACTCCCTGAAAGACACCACAGACATTATGCTAGGTGACCTAACCCTGCACCTGGATGATGCTGAAGATACAACAGTACCAGCATTATCCATCCTCCTTGATTCGAAAGACCTCACCCAACACTGCAAAAAGAAAACTCACAATACTCTAGGTGCACAGTCAAAATATCGATTCCTAATTATCGACCTACAGTAATATCGAGTTGAAAATATCGAAGGTGAAGAATATCGAGGTCAAGAATATCGTTGGACAGAATATTGACCCTAAAGTAATATCGATTTTTTTTATATTAATGTAAGTAATATCGAAGTTAGTAATATCGATATCAAATATATCGATGTTACTAATTTCAATGTTACTAATATCGATAATTGTTTGTTTTTATGTATTTATATGTATGTGTTATATGTTTTTTGTTAAGTATTTTATTTGTTTTATATTATATGTGTACTATTTTTTATATATTAAAATTAAAAAATTTAATTTAATTTTATGTTTTAGTACTGGAGCGGGTTGTGGGTTTATAGGGGAATAGGGTGGGAAGTAATTTAATTATAGTAAATTAATTATTAATTTTTAGTAATTGTAAATTAATTTAAATTAATTTTTGCGTTTAAGTTCTGTAGCGGGTTGTGGGTTTATAGGGGATTTGGGTGGGAAGTAATTTAATTGTAATTAAGTAATTATTTATTTTTTATTGGTATTGATAATTATTTTATTTCTAATTAATTATTAATTGGTAATTATTTTAATTGGTAATTAATTTTTGTAATTGGTAATTAAGGTTTGTAATTGGTAATTACATTTGTATTTGGCAATTACATTTTTTAATTGGTAATTAAGGTTTGTAATTGGTAATTGATATTTTTAATTGTTAATTACTTTTTATTAATTGGAAATGTATTTTATTAATTGGTAATTAATTTGTCTTAAAAAATATTTTATGTACAATGTTTTATTGTTTACCATTTTTTAATTGTTAATACATTTTTAATTATTAATATGTTTTAAAAGAATATTTTAGTGTTCAATATTTATTATGTAATCATTTATATTTTTTTATTAATATTTATTGGTATTTATTGTTAATTTATTGTTAATTAATTATTCAATTGTAATTATGTTTTTAGTAATTATTAATGGGTATTTGCAAAAGATGTAGAGTTATTAAATTTTTTTTATTTTTTTTTACAACAATTATGTATAAGTATGTTATATTTAACTTCTACGCTATCCAATGCTTTCCCTACTGTTGCACTCTCTGGAGTGGGAATAGTAATTTTTACCCCTATGCTATCCAACGCTTTCCCTACTGTTGTACTCTCTTGAGTGGGAATAGTAATTTTTACCCATACGCTATCCAATGCTTTCCCTACTGTTGCACTCTTTGGAGTGGGAATAGTAATTTTTACCCCAACGCTATCCAACGCTTTCCCTACTGTTGCACTCTCTGAAGTGGGAATAGTAATTTTTACCCCTACGCTATCCAATGCTTTCCCTACTGTTGCACTCTCTGGAGTGGGAATAGTCATTTTTACCCCTACGCTATCCAACGCTTTTCCTACTATTGCACTCGCTGGAGTGGGAATAGTAATTTTTACCTCTACACTATCCAATGCTTTCCCTACTGTTGCACTCTCTGGAGTGGGAATAGTAATTTTTACCCCTACGCTATCCAACGCTTTCCCTACTGTTGCACTGACTGGAGTGTGAATAGTAATTTTTACCCCTACGCTATCCAACGCTTTCCCTACTGTTGCACTCTCTGGAGTGGGAATAGTAATTTTTACCCCTACGCTATCCAACGCTTTCCATACTGTTTCACTCTCTGGAGTGGGAATACTAATTGTTACCCCTACGCTATCCAACGCTTTCCTTACTGTTGCACTCTCTGGAGATGGAATAGTAATTTTTACCCCTACGTTATCCAACGCTTTCCCTACTGTTCCACTTTTTGGAGTTGGAATAGTAATTTTTACCCCTACGCTATCCAACGGTTTCTCTACTGTTGCGCTCTCTGGAGTGGGAATGGTAATTTTAAGTTCTATGCTATCCAACATTTTAGTAATTTTATTTATTTAGCTATTTAAATTTTCTTTGTATACATTTAGATAATGTAGTAAATAATTAATTTTAAAAATATTAAAATTATATTGATTTTTTAAAATTTATTAAACATAATTCTTTACTTTTTATTTTTGTTTTTGTTTTATGTTTGTAAATGTATTTGTAATTTATAATATTTTTATTAACTTATAAATTAATATAATAATTATTACAATTTATTAAGTACATATATTTTACATATTTTCTGTACATGTTTAATTAATGTATTATTATTATATATGTATTATTTATTAATTTTAAACACTAATAGATATTTTTAATCATGTTTATTTTATTTATTAGTGTTAATTACTTTATTTTACATTCATATTTTTACAGAAAATAAACAATATTTTTAACTTCGATATTTTTAACATCTATATTTTTTTTCCAATATTTTTGTACTTACCATGTTGTAGATAGGATGTCGATATTCTTGCCTTCGATATTTCTGCATCGATATTCCTGTAGGTCGATATTTTCTAGGTCGATATTTTGTCAGTGGTCCAATACTCTACCCTAGATTAAATCATTTCCAGCCATAATACCATATCCCTCCATTATGTCCTACTAACCGACTTTACCAACCACCACCTGATTCTATTTGATCTCATTGCCAGCCATTCGAAGAGCTGCACCCAAAATAATTGTCCTGAGCACTGGGCGAGGATTACACAACAAATCCCTCAATCAGAGTTGTAATCCCTAATAAATTCCCACATTCTACCTCCACCTAACATTACTTCGGCTGATGACCTCACCTTCCACTATGAAACAATTATGGCAGAGCATCTTGGCACTGTCATCCCGTTACATTCAAGAAATCAGGAAGTATTCCTTCCAGATCCTAGTTCAATAAAGACCTCAGCAGAGACAGATGACAACTTAGGCTGGCTGAAAGAACCTGGGGACAACAACCCTCATTGACCTCTCTCTCCTCCGAGCTGAACGCTGAAAATACAATAAACACATCCCCAGAGAGAAATCCTCCTTCTTCTAAGCCCAACTGGACCACTACAGTAACAGACACAAGGACATTTTCAACATCATCAAATAGCAAACCTCTTTCCTGCAACACTCAACTGATGACTCTGCTACAGTAACGGCCAGTGGGGGGAGTGCTGCCGGGCGCTGATGTTGGGCAGGGGAGGGGCAGGGTAGGGGGTAGTAAACTACGGATTACGGCCGATTAGAGGTAAGCAAACATATAACTAAATAAAAAACAATTTTGTTGCACGTGCTTCATCGCCAAATGTGATGCAGCACACGCAACGAAGTTCGTTTCATTCCCTCCTACTCACTCACAGAGAAACAAGTCATTAAACACCCCAGAAAACAACACTCCCGAATCTCTCAGGTCTCGCCATTCCAAGACACACCCTTTTACTCGCACTCTTGTACTTGTCCACAATAAGATCTGACAGAGATACAAACCAGTTTAAAATTTCTATTTTAACTAACATGCTCTAACATGCATTATACATGCCACAACAAGCAGGAAATGCATAATACATATACAGTCAGCATAGCAGCTAGTCCACCAATCATGAAGGGAGATGTCATCATGAAAAGACAATAGAGCCTAACCTCCCTCTCCTTGCTAAAAAGCAGTATCATTATATATTAGAAGATCTCTGGGTTTTGTCTGCAGACCCCATACCTTAGCCTATAGATGCTAGTTCTACATTATAGGTGATGTCTCACTCTTCTACCTGGAAAGGTCCCTCTACAAGTGCATGCCCTCTTTGCCTGTATCCCCATAAGACCAAAGTATGGTTTTCAAACAACAGCTGGATGTATGTATGTTTTGTCTTGACCAGAACAGAATAACAAGGGGCATTTTTTATCAACCTTGCTTACAATGTTCTGACTAAACCCCAGGAACTGGGAGAGAATGCACACAGAAGACGGTTCTCATGTGAAAAGTACGAACAAAGCCTTTACAAAAATAAAGCCAAGGAGTAACATGCGCAAAACCGCGTAATGTCTGCAGAGCTCATGCTAAATTAGAGAAGACGACAATATCCCCATGGGCCACATGACAATAGTGAGATGGGACATAAGCCAGGCAGAATAATGGTCTGGGGGGTCAGAGGTATGGATTCTTGAAGAAACCTTCAGTGTGATCTGAGGGTCTCATAACAACCAAAGGTATTATGGCTGAGGCTGGTTTAGGTGGTAAAGGAGCTGGTGGATTATGTAGGGCATCAGCGGAGGGGGTGGCCTGGCAGAGGATCCCTGAGGGCTGCTGTCATGAGGTAGATGTAATTATAGCTTTGTCACGATGGAGGATGGTCCTTAAAGTGAGATTGACCAGGTAGTAGACAGTAGATGGAGTTGGAAGTCATGGCATAGAGACCCAGATAGGCAATGACGAAGGCAGTTTGGATGGGATTTTGTAGAAGGAGACATGGAAGAGGTTGTGATGGTGTTGTGAAAATAGGATGGCTGTGAATGAGGGATCTATGACTCGGTTCTAACTGTCTTGAATAGACTTTGCAGAGGCACCAAATCGGGCTGTTTAACAAAGGAATTTAGACAAGGACAGTGTTTTTGATTCCAATTTACTCAACAAGCCTTCTTAATCTGCTAAAAATGTAAAAACACTATGCGCAGTGTTGACATAAATAACCAAATATTTAGCTAAGCATGGGTCTTGACTGGTGACCTACAGTGCCAATACAAAGGACCTGTTATTGACAAGAGTAACATGCTCCAACTAAAATGCTCTCATCCAGCCTTTCTTCTCCTATCTATCCCTCCACTCACCTTCTTCTCTGAGATTGTAATGGATCCACTTTACTAATGTAGTTCTTTACTAATGTAGTTCTGGTTTTACTCAGAACCACTTCTGTCATACCCTGAACGTACTGGCCCAGGTAGCAGATATACACCTTGTTGGAAATTGACCCTTTCTGGTAGGTCACCCCAAACATTTTGCCCTCCTTCTCTTTTTCTGACCTTATTTGCGTTGGTTTTAGGACTCTGCACATTTACCACTGCTGAACGGTGCTAAAGTGCTTGTGCTCTCCCCCCTAAACATGGAAACATTGGCTTATTCCCAATTGGCATATTTAATTTACATATAAGTCCCTTGTAAAGTGAACTACATGTGCCCAAGGCCTGTAAATTAAATGCTACTAGTGGGCCTGAAGCACTGATTGTGCCACCCACTCAAGTAGCCCTCTAATCGTGTCTCAAGCCTGCCTCTGCAGAGCCTGTCTGTGCAGTTTTAAACTGCTACTTTGACATGGCAAAGTAACCCTCTTGCCAGTCTTAAGTCTTCCCTTTTAATACTTAGGTCACTTCTGAAGTAGGCACTGTCTACCAACAGGGCAGGATGCTATGTGTTTAAAAGGCAGGTCATGTACATTTAAGTTTTACATGTCCTGGTAGTGAAAAACTTTCAATTGTGTTTTTCACTAAGGTCTATCTCTCCCATAGTAGATTACTGGGAGGAACTTATTACATCTTGTTTATGTGTAATTCCAATTTGTGAAGAGATAGACATTTCAACCGTAGTGTCACTGACTTTACAATTTAAAATCTCAACTTATGGTGAAGTTGGATTTTGTATTACAGTTTAGCAAATGCCACTTTTAAAAGTTGACATTTACTTACTTTACCCATTTTGTACCTTAAACCTGTCTCTGGAATGCATGTATGGGGTGGGTGACAGCTGGCTTGCGCGAATTCCCTTTGGACAGCGACACACAAAGGAAGGGTAGGGGTGCCTTAGTGCTCATCTGCATGCAGATGGGCTATCCTGAGCAGGATGGGTGGAAGGAGATGATACACCTGAAAGGGCTGTGTCCTGTCCCTACAAAAAGGATTGGTCACTGTCATGTAGTGTGTCTGGAGCCAGGGCAGGTGCCTCTGTGTACTTCAAGGCTTTCTTTGAAGTCTCCCCCATTTCAAAGTCTCCACTGGGTATAAGTACTGGACCTCTGGCGCAACCAAATCAGCACATTTCTGGACCTTTGACTGCTCTGCCAGGAAGAACTGCTTTGCTGCTTTTCTGAATCATTTTGTCGACCATAAGCGTGGAAGGGTATACTCAGATGTGAGTCCCTTGCTCATTGCACCATCAGGATTCAAGCAAGCCGGGCCGACGACGCCTGAAATGGCAGAAACCGGTCCCCGGAAGCTTGTTTCCTTCCCAGTATAAGAATTGGCTTGGTAGTTTGGTTTGCCCTGTTCCCATCATGCACTGGGGCAGGAACAGACTAATTTGCATATAGCCAAGTTCTGAGCTGGGATGGTGCAGTGCGCTAAAAAACGGTGATGGATCAAGCCCTGATCTTTGGACTGGGTAAGAGTGGTCTGCTTAATTCAGGCACTCTGTTCATCACCACCCCCTTTTCTGAATCATTTTGTCCACCATAAGCGTGGAAGGGTATACTCAGATGTGAGTCCCTTGCTCATTGCACCATCAGGATTCAAGCAAGCCGGGCCGACGACGCCTGAAATGGCAGAGACCGGTCCCCGGAAGCTTGTTTCCTTCCCAGTATAAGAATTGGCTTGGTAGTTTGGTTTGCCCTGTTCCCATCATGCACTGGGACAGGAACAGACTAATTTGCATATAGACAAGTTCTGAGCTGGGATGGTGCAGTGAGCTAAAAAACGGTGATGGATCAAGCCCTGATCTTTGGACTGGGTAAGAGTGGTCTGCTTAATTCAGGCACTCTGTTCATCACCACCCCCTTTTCTGAATCATTTTGTCCACCATAAGCGTGGAAGGGTATACTCAGATGTGAGTCCCTTGCTCATTGCACCATCAGGATTCAAGCAAGCCGGGCCGACGACGCCTGAAATGGCCGAAACCGGTCCCCGGAAGCTTGTTTCCTTCCCAGTATAAGAATTGGCTTGGTAGTTTGGTTTGCCCTGTTCCCATCATGCACTGGGACAGGAACAGACTAATTTGCATATAGCCAAGTTCTGAGCTGGGATGGTGCAGTGAGCTAAAAAACGGTGATGGATCAAGCCCTGATCTTTGGACTGGGTAAGAGTGGTCTGCTTAATTCAGGCACTCTGTTCATCACCACCCCCTTTTCTGAATCATTTTGTCCACCATAAGCGTGGAAGGGTATACTCAGATGTGAGTCCCTTGCTCATTGCACCATCAGGATTCAAGCAAGCCGGGCCGACGACGCCTGAAATGGCAGAAACCGGTCCCCGGAAGCTTGTTTCCTTCCCAGTATAAGAATTGGCTTGGTAGTTTGGTTTGCCCTGTTCCCATCATGCACTGGGACAGGAACAGACTAATTTGCATATAGCCAAGTTCTGAGCTGGGATGGTGCAGTGAGCTAAAAAACGGTGATGGATCAAGCCCTGATCTTTGGACTGGGTAAGAGTGGTCTGCATAATTCAGGCACTCTGTTCATCACCACCCCCTTTTCTGAATCATTTTGTCCACCATAAGCGTGGAAGGGTATACTCAGATGTGAGTCCCTTGCTCATTGCACCATCAGGATTCAAGCAAGCCGGGCCGACGACGCCTGAAATGGCAGAAACCGGTCCCCGGAAAGTTGTTTCCTTCCCAGTATAAGAATTGGCTTGGTAGTTTGGTTTGCCCTGTTCCCATCATGCACTGGGACAGGAACAGACTAATTTGCATATAGCCAAGTTCTGAGCTGGGATGGTGCAGTGAGCTAAAAAACGGTGATGGATCAAGCCCTGATCTTTGGACTGGGTAAGAGTGGTCTGCTTAATTCAGGCACTCTGTTCATCACCACCCCCTTTTCTGAATCATTTTGTCCACCATAAGCGTGGAAGGGTATACTCAGATGTGAGTCCCTTGCTCATTGCACAATCAGGATTCAAGCAAGCCGGGCCGACGACGCCTGAAATGGCAGAAACCGGTCCCCGGAAGCTTGTTTCCTTCCCAGTATAAGAATTGGCTTGGTAGTTTGGTTTGCCCTGTTCCCATCATGCACTGGGACAGGAACAGACTAATTTGCATATAGCCAAGTTCTGAGCTGGGATGGTGCAGTGAGCTAAAAAACGGTGATGGATCAAGCCCTGATCTTTGGACTGGGTAAGAGTGGTCTGCTTAATTCAGGCACTCTGTTCATCACCACCCCCTTTTCTGAATCATTTTGTCCACCATAAGCGTGGAAGGGTATACTCAGATGTGAGTCCCTTGCTCATTGCACCATCAGGATTCAAGCAAGCCGGGCCGACGACGCCTGAAATGGCAGAAACCGGTCCCCGGAAGCTTGTTTCCTTCCCAGTATAAGAATTGGCTTGGTAGTTTGGTTTGCCCTGTTCCCATCATGCACTGGGACAGGAACAGACTAATTTGCATATAGCCAAGTTCTGAGCTGGGATGGTGCAGTGCGCTAAAAAACGGTGATGGATCAAGCCCTGATCTTTGGACTGGGTAAGAGTGGTCTGCTTAATTCAGGCACTCTGTTCATCACCACCCCCTTTTCTGAATCATTTTGTCCACCATAAGCGTGGAAGGGTATACTCAGATGTGAGTCCCTTGCTCATTGCACCATCAGGATTCAAGCAAGCCGGGCCGACGACGCCTGAAATGGCAGAGACCGGTCCCCGGAAGCTTGTTTCCTTCCCAGTATAAGAATTTGCTTGGTAGTTTGGTTTGCCCTGTTCCCATCATGCACTGGGACAGGAACAGACTAATTTGCATATAGCCAAGTTCTGAGCTGGGATGGTGCAGTGAGCTAAAAAACGGTGATGGATCAAGCCCTGATCTTTGGACTGGGTAAGAGTGGTCTGCTTAATTCAGGCACTCTGTTCATCACCACCCCCTTTTCTGAATCATTTTGTCCACCATAAGCGTGGAAGGGTATACTCAGATGTGAGTCCCTTGCTCATTGCACCATCAGGATTCAAGCAAGCCGGGCCGACGACGCCTGAAATGGCAGAAACCGGTCCCCGGAAGCTTGTTTCCTTCCCAGTATAAGAATTGGCTTGGTAGTTTGGTTTGCCCTGTTCCCATCATGCACTGGGACAGGAACAGACTAATTTGCATATAGCCAAGTTCTGAGCTGGGATGGTGCAGTGAGCTAAAAAACGGTGATGGATCAAGCCCTGATCTTTGGACTGGGTAAGAGTGGTCTGCTTAATTCAGGCACTCTGTTCATCACCACCCCCTTTTCTGAATCATTTTGTCCACCATAAGCGTGGAAGGGTATACTCAGATGTGAGTCCCTTGCTCATTGCACCATCAGGATTCAAGCAAGCCGGGCCGACGACGCCTGAAATGGCAGAAACCGGTCCCCGGAAGCTTGTTTCCTTCCCAGTATAAGAATTGGCTTGGTAGTTTGGTTTGCCCTGTTCCCCTCAAGCACTGGGACAGGAACAGACTAATTTGCATATAGCCAAGTTCTGAGCTGGGATGGTGCAGTGAGCTAAAAAACGGTGATGGATCAAGCCCTGATCTTTGGACTGGGTAAGAGTGGTCTGCTCAATTCAGGCACTCTGTTCATCACCACCCCCTTTTCTGAATCATTTTGTCCACCATAAGCGTGGAAGGGTATACTCAGATGTGAGTCCCTTGCTCATTGCACCATCAGGATTCAAGCAAGCCGGGCCGACGACGCCTGAAATGGCAGAAACCGGTCCCCGGAAGCTTGTTTCCTTCCCAGTATAAGAATTGGCTTGGTAGTTTGGTTTGCCCTGTTCCCATCATGCACTGGGACAGGAACAGACTAATTTGCATATAGCCAAGTTCTGAGCTGGGATGGTGCAGTGAGCTAAAAAACGGTGATGGATCAAGCCCTGATCTTTGGACTGGGTAAGAGTGGTCTGCATAATTCAGGCACTCTGTTCATCACCACCCCCTTTTCTGAATCATTTTGTCCACCATAAGCGTGGAAGGGTATACTCAGATGTGAGTCCCTTGCTCATTGCACCATCAGGATTCAAGCAAGCCGGGCCGACGACGCCTGAAATGGCAGAAACCGGTCCCCGGAAAGTTGTTTCCTTCCCAGTATAAGAATTGGCTTGGTAGTTTGGTTTGCCCTGTTCCCATCATGCACTGGGACAGGAACAGACTAATTTGCATATAGCCAAGTTCTGAGCTGGGATGGTGCAGTGAGCTAAAAAACGGTGATGGATCAAGCCCTGATCTTTGGACTGGGTAAGAGTGGTCTGCTTAATTCAGGCACTCTGTTCATCACCACCCCCTTTTCTGAATCATTTTGTCCACCATAAGCGTGGAAGGGTATACTCAGATGTGAGTCCCTTGCTCATTGCACAATCAGGATTCAAGCAAGCCGGGCCGACGACGCCTGAAATGGCAGAAACCGGTCCCCGGAAGCTTGTTTCCTTCCCAGTATAAGAATTGGCTTGGTAGTTTGGTTTGCCCTGTTCCCATCATGCACTGGGACAGGAACAGACTAATTTGCATATAGCCAAGTTCTGAGCTGGGATGGTGCAGTGAGCTAAAAAACGGTGATGGATCAAGCCCTGATCTTTGGACTGGGTAAGAGTGGTCTGCTTAATTCAGGCACTCTGTTCATCACCACCCCCTTTTCTGAATCATTTTGTCCACCATAAGCGTGGAAGGGTATACTCAGATGTGAATCCCTTGCTCATTGCACCATCAGGATTCAAGCAAGCCGGGCCGACGACGCCTGAAATGGCAGAAACCGGTCCCCGGAAGCTTGTTTCCTTCCCAGTATAAGAATTGGCTTGGTAGTTTGGTTTGCCCTGTTCCCATCATGCACTGGGACAGGAACAGACTAATTTGCATATAGCCAAGTTCTGAGCTGGGATGGTGCAGTGAGCTAAAAAACGGTGATGGATCAAGCCCTGATCTTTGGACTGGGTAAGAGTGGTCTGCTTAATTCAGGCACTCTGTTCATCACCACCCCCTTTTCTGAATCATTTTGTCCACCATAAGCGTGGAAGGGTATACTCAGATGTGAGTCCCTTGCTCATTGCACCATCAGGATTCAAGCAAGCCGGGCCGACGACGCCTGAAATGGCAGAAACCGGTCCCCGGAAGCTTGTTTCCTTCCCAGTATAAGAATTGGCTTGGTAGTTTGGTTTGCCCTGTTCCCATTGTGGTAAATAAATAATTAATTACCGGATCTATTTTTGACTATAATCAATAAACAGGTAGCTCAATAAATAAGAGTCAAGATTCGAGGTAGCTGAAGTTTACAGGCTTTAATCAGGCATAAAGGACAGGAACAGGACAGCCTGTACGGGAATAGGATGGCAGGGCCCGGCAGCTGCCGGGGGCAGGATCTGGGAATGATGCGCATAAGGGGTAACTTTTAATAACAGTGCACAATATTTATAGTTAAACAAATACATTACATTCAATACAGTAGGCGTAGCAGTAGGCGTGGTTTCATAGCAGTCGCGAAAGATAAGGGCAAAATGGTGTAACAAGAAGGCGTGTACAGGGCGTATACATAGACATGTGATGCAAACGTAACAGAATATGTCATAAAAGGGGTGGAAACATAGAGGGGGCTACCTGAGCAGCTGGGACCTCTAACCTAGTGGTGCGCGCAAATGGCAATGACGTGTTACCAGGGAGAACTGGGGGGCTATGACTTCTGCGCTAGAAGAGGAGACTAAAGTCTGGAGTGTCAGAGCAACATGTACCCAGGCATATCTAGTATCTGTTGTTTAGAGAACATGTTGATAGAATCCAAAAGTTATCAGGGTAAAGGCTAATAGACTTTAAGACTGGTGCATGCATTATTCTATATGTAGTGCGTGTGTGAGGAATATTCTATGAATATTAATACAGTATTTCTCTTACATGGAGACATAAAGGCTAGACCATGACGGAAACTATTGATGCGATTCAGTAACTTAGGAATGCAGAGAAGGAGGGTTGGACTGATAACTAGAAACATAACATACTCTTGGCAGACTGAGAGGCAGAGCCAGGCCGAGCCGGGCACTGCGTGGCAAGAAGTAAGCTAAGGGTCAGGGATACAGGTGGGGGCTGTATCGCTCCTCGAAGAGGGTTCAGGAGACAGGAGCTGAATCTGAGTCCGGGCCCTTTTGAGGCCTAGAAACGGGGACAATTCAATGAATGCACGTGCACACTGTGAAACGTGGCAACGTAGCTTTACATAGGCCTGATATTCGTTGTATTCACGAGGACTGGAAACTGGCATACTAGAGATGGACACAACTGTAATTGCGTCTTTAATCGATCAGAGGGGAATACATGCATATCAATCATGCACATATAATATAACATGGGGAACACGTAGGCACATACAACATGGCAAAATTTACTTTTCCACATTCCCTCCTTGTGCCCTACGTTTCCATCAGGAAACATCAATATTCATGATACCATCTATCATTTCATATAGCATCATTTGCTCGTCTCGAATTGTCTTGGAACGGGATTTAGGACTAGGAATACAAGAGGTAGCACAAATGCCGCAAATCGCAGGGCCACATTGTATACAGAGGCAGCAACTGAATATGATCATTACTGCAATACCTAGAAATGACAATACTTTCCATCCCCAGGCAGATATAATACTCCAGAGCCAACCGGACCATGTCCAGGTGCCTGGATTCTGGTGTAACTGATGGGCAATTTTATGAAGTCTGGTTATAGCTGAATAAACAGACGGCGCGTTACTAGGAATGAAAATACAGCAACTAGATCCGATGACTCCACATGCTCCTCCTCTATCGGCCAGTATGACGTCAAGAATGAGACGATTTTGGAGCACGACAAATCTCATAGCAGATTGCTCTTCGGTTAAGTTACCTAGAGCAGAAGTAGTCTCATTCACTACTGCTTCAAGGGTTCTGGTTAACCTACGGATTAACTTACTATTCTGGACAGGTCCTATAAAGAAGAAGAAACCTTTATTGAAGTCTTGATACTGTTCTAGAGTAGTTTCAGTTTGATCGACAATTGGGGACTCGATCTCCCTTTTATGTCTAACGTGTACTAGATGTGTGTTTCTGTGATAATCAGATGGGGCTAGGAAAACTGGTGGCAGTAGGAAGGCAATGTAACATGTTCCATCCCAATCGAGGGGCAGACGAACATATGCGGTCTGACCACAAACAAAATAAGAATGACGTGAAGCTTTAAAAATAGATTTCCCACTGTCACTATACTCGACAGTAGTAGTACAATCACTATGTCCTACATGTGCGGATCCATTCTTTCTGACACATAATTCGCCTTTGACTGGTAGTACTGAAATAGCAGGTAAATCTGGAGTAGTATCAGACTGAACATTCAAGACCATAAAATTCGAAGAATAATTACCCAAATCATATACTTCATTTTCTAGATCTAACCCTGTTCTATGGGAGAGACCTTGCTTGTCTGGGAAACATGTTCTATTCAGAAGGGACATATCATTTGAGGATGACGTTAACGTGGACCATGCTCCACACGAACCATTATGTGAAAATGGATAAGGAAAGAGTGGCAGAACTCCCTTCGGTGTCTGGAAAGGGGGGAGTCGACCACACACCCAACAATTAGTAGCATTGCTGGTCTGGTGTGAATAGTGTAACATTCTTATAAATGTATTATTTCTCATAGCAAGACGATAGGATAGCTCGTGAGGAGGCAGATCAATAAATGTGTGCTCTACTGTAGCATTAGAAAACTTGTTTACATGAGAAATTGGAAAACATAAATGTAATGCATAACTTGTGCAGGTAACCATAAGACTTAGAAACAATAAGAAACTTAGAAAAACGATACATCTTATAGAGTTTTGACTAACTCTCTCACTATGGGGGTCTATCTCATACATGTCAGAAACCTGTCTAACCGTTTCACCCGAGAGGGACTTAGACAATTAAACTGGCTGACTTATTTTACTAGACCAGAGTTTTAACTTATACTCCTGTTGCGGAGTTTTCTCTAACAGAGGAACTTTCAGTTCAGGATTCAGATCAAAGTCTGGTTTCAGGCAGTCTTTAGAAATGGAACAGTTCTTAGAAAATGTCTTTTTTCGAACTTCATGGAACTTCTTTATATGGGACAGATGGACCCACCCCTTGCGGCCTTCCAACTTCACGGCCGTGCGGGTGGTCAGGAGGACAAGTCGTGGCTCCTTCCAACGAGGCTCCAGTGGACTTGAACGATCAAAGTTCCTTACAAGGACAAGGTCGCCTGGAATGACCTCATGCGGTTTCACTTCGGTATTGTCTGGAAATGCAGCGGCAACCTGTGAACGACAAGAGTGTAGGGCAGACATCAAGGAAGCTAGGTAATCTGTCAGCATATTACTGGAAACATCTGTAATACTGCGGGGTCTAGGTGTACCCCACATGTTTGGGGGGCGGCCGAATACGACCTCATAAGGGGACAGACCTGATCTGGAATGTGCAACCATCCTCATGAAGAATAAAGCAACTGGCAGGGCAACTAGCCAGTCTACACCTTTCTCTTTACACGTCTTGGCAATACGGATTTTCAGGGTCTGATTATGTCTCTCTACGAGACCGGCTGCTTCAGGATGGCGCACACAATGGAACTTCCACTGGTACCCTAACAAAAGGGAAACATGTTTCATTAACTCGGATGAGAATGGCTGGCCGTTATCAGAATACACGACCCTAGGGAGTCCATAGCGGGGAAAGAATTCACGAACCAACTGCCTGGCAGTGGTCGCGGCTGTGTAATCGGGGACTGGATATGCTTCTGTCCACCTGGACAAAGCGCATACAACTACGAGGACATACTTGAAACCTCGACATCGCTCCATCTGAATATAATCCATCTGGAGGACTTCAAAAGGGTGGTCAGGAGGTTGGAATCCACCTTGTTCCACCGGGACACTTTTACCTGGATTGAACTGGCAACATATCATACAGGTACGGACTTTCTGCTTGGCTGCAGCTCGTAAGTGCTTGTTGAACCAAAGGTTCTGAATACTGTCTAACATAGCTTTTTCTCCTAGATGTGCTGAACTATGTGTGGTATTAATAATGACTTGAACCATAGAGTCGGGGAGAAACCATGTGGCCTTTCCCTTCGTCAACCATCCTTGATCTGTCTGGACCCCTCCTTGTTCGGACCATTTCTTGATTTCTTCGGGAGTAGCATGTAACTGTATGTCTATGACATCTTGTGTAGGGTCCTTAACTGTCATACAAGTAGTCTGTTCTGGAATGGATGTCTGTGTCTTGTTAACTGGAATGTCTGGTGTCTGAGCTGTAAGCTTGGCTGTTCGATCTGCTAGATCGTTACCTTGGGAAATGATATCAGTAACTTTCGTATGTGCCTTGCACTTCATGATAGCGATAGCTGTCGGTAAATGTATTGCATCTAACAGAGCTTGAATGAGGAGACCATGCTGAATCTTGGTTCCATGAGAAGTCATGAAACCTCTCTCCTGCCAGAGCACTCCAAAGTCGTGTACAACTCCGAATGCATAACGTGAATCTGTATATATGTTTACTTTCAGGTTCTTGGCACGTATGCAGGCTTGGGTCAGAGCAACAAGCTCTGATGCTTGAGCAGACAGGGTGTCAATACGATGTGTTTCTATAACTTCAGTTTCAGTGGTCACTGCATACGCGGCTACTAGTTCTCCTGTACTAGTTCTCATACATGAACCATCCACATAAAGTGTCAGGTCGGGATTAGGTAATGCAATGTCTGTCAGGTCTTGTCTTGGCTTAGTCATAGTGTTAACAACTTCCACACAGTCATGTGCGGCAGGATTTAAAGTAACTGACGGTAACAGAGTAGCAGGATTCAGAACGTTGCAGCGTCTGATTTCTAGGTGTGGCTGGAACAGTGTCAGTTCATAACCTGTTAAACGTGCAATTGTCAAGTGCTGAGTCTGTGTTCGGTTTAAAAGAACTTCCACGGAATGTGGAACTTGTACTGTCAGGGAGTGTCCTAACACTATGGACTCACTTTGTCTGATAGCTAGAGCTGTGGCTGCAACTGACTTGAGGCACGCAGGCAGAGCCTGGGCTACTGGATCTAATGTGCTCGAAAAATAAGCACAGGGCTTGTACTGTCCTGCTTGATCTTGTGTGAGAACAGATAATGCAGTACCATCACGTTCTGTGACAAAAAGTGTAAAAGGCTTACTATAGTTCGGTGTTGCTAGAACAGGTGCTTGGCATAAGGCTTTCTTTAATTCATTGAAAACAAGTGTATGTTCCTGGGTCCAAGGGAGGACAGTCGATACGGCTGCCTCCTGTGTCGTTAACTGTATCAGTGGCTTGGCTAGAAATGCATACTGAGGAATCCATTGTCTACAGTAAGAAGTGAGGCCAATAAAAGCTCGTACCTCCTTCTGTGTCTTGGGCTGTGGAAGACTCGCTATTAACTGGATACGGTCTGGTGTCAACTGCCTACCCCACTTGGACAGTAAGTGGCCTAAGTAGATCACTTGCTGGACACAGAATTGAAGCTTCGAAGGGGACACCTTGTGCCCCTGCTCGGCCAGGAAATACAGGACTGTAAGTGACGCACGCTCGCAGTCACGTTCAGAACGGGCTGTGATCAGTAGATCATCGACATACTGGAGCAGGGCAGTGTCAGCTGGCATGTGAATATTGTCTAGTTGTCTTTTAAGTGCTTGACTGTAAATACTAGGACTTTCTGTGAAACCTTGAGGAGCTCGTGTGAATTTATAGCTCCTTCCATTTAAACAAAAACCAAAAAGGTACTGGCTGTCTGGATGAATGGGAACACTGAAAAATGCATTCTTGAGGTCGATGACAGTAAAAAATGTAGCTTCAGAATCAATGGCTGTCAATAGGGAAGAAATATCTGGGACTACTGGATACTGGGGTATGATACATTTATTAAGTTCTCGAAGGTCAATCACTAATCGATATACTGGAGGTGCATTTGGATCAGTACGTTTCATGACTGGAATGATAGGAGAATTACATACATTGGAGTCAGTTTCTACAACCACTCCTTGAGCAATAAGCTCGTCAATAATTTTGGATAAGGCTGCTACAGCCTCAGGTGGCAATCTGTACTGTCTGATTCGTGGCAAAACTATACCTTGTTTGAGAGTCACACGATGGGGTGTGATTTGCATAAAACCTACATCAGTTGGACCTTGCGCCCATAAATGCTGTGGAACATTTGATAGTCTTGGATCAAAATCACGTAATACATAGTGACCTTTAAAGTCACGTAAAAACAAACGTACTCCTTCTGGGGAACAGCAAATAACTGCACCTAGTTCTTTCAGTGTTTTAATGCCTAACAAATTTTCTGGACATGATTTCGTAAGTAACAAATCAGTAGTTCGGGACAATGGACCAACTTCTAGGGAAACTGGTTTTGAAATCTCATTAACAATCGGTTTGCCTGAAAATCCAAGGTAAACATTTTTAGAGCCTGAGAGCGGAGCCCCTGGAACCTCGTCATGACTGATAGTAGTCCTACTTGCCCCTGTATCAATCAGAAACTTTCTGTCTTTCCCTAATACTTGACTGTGCACATAGGGACCCTCTTGATCTACAGGTATCTCGATGAGAGGCAAGCCTACCTCCCTCTCTAGGCTGTTTCATGAATATTGTTGATACTCTGGATACTCTGACTGGGCATACTGGTACATCTGCTGTGTAACATGCTGTGTTGCAGCGATAGGCTGCGGTGCTGGAACTGTCTGTTGTGCATTCTGTGGTGACGGAGAAGTCTGTGAAACTTGTTCTTGTCTAGGCGGACGTGGTCTTTCTTTAGTTTTACCGGTAGCTATGTTGTGTTTCAGAACTGCACACTCGTTTATAAAATGACCTGGCTGTTTACAATAATTGCAAGTCCCTTTAACGGGAGCTGCAGAATGACTGGCTTGATTCGGACCCCTCTTCTGACTGTCTTGTGGAACAGATTGTGCAACTAATACTTTCATTTTCGTATCTTTCATACGTCTCCTTTCATGTTCTTGCTCTTCCCTGATTCTGTTCTGGTGATACTGGAGCATCTGGAGCATTTGTGACGGAGTATTAGCTTGCCAACTACTTTCGACTTTCAAAACTCAATTTTTAACTTGTGGACTTGAATTCTCGACTAGTTTAGTAACAAAAAGATGAGGGTATGACTCACTACTTGTCTTCAAACCACTGTTAATAATAAAACATTTTTCAAATCTAGAATAAAAATCACTAGTGTCTTCATCCTGTTTCTGTTTGCAAGCTGAGATTGCATCCCAATCTTCCTTTTTCGTGGCTAGTAACCTTGGCAAAACTTGTATCAATAACTCGGGCAATTCTTTACATTTGTCCCCAAGACCGGTACCTGGTACTCGTATTTTATCTTCAGCCTCTAGGGCTGTCCAATCAATCTTTTTCTCTCCCACCTCCCATTCTTTTTCCTTGAGTTTCTCATATACCCCTGCGGGCAACAGGACCTTTAGCATTTTAATGATATCTGGATATGTGTATTCCCCCATACGGAGCATGTCTTTTAATTCTCGATGGAACCCTGCTGGGTCTTTGTCGTGACAGGGAATTAATTTCTTCATCTCTAAGAGTTCCATCTTTGTGATAGGGGTGTAAACAAATACTCGTTGCATTTCACCACCCGCTGTCCTAACTGGATGTACTTCTCGTAACGGATGCTGTCTATCTATGTAAAATGATTTACTTTCTGGAGGTGAGACGTGAACAAAATGCGGATTCAAAAACGTTCTATATTTGCGGCGCTGTTCTAGAATGGCGCTAATTAGATCGGTACCTAGACCTCTCCATCTATACTGGAGTAACTCGTTCAGAACATCATGTAACGGACCTGGATCAGAATGCTGACCCTCATACAATGTAATGAGGTGCTGGATCATATACATACCCACCAGTCGCTGCTCGGCTGGGGGCAGTTTCAGAAACATTTGTGCCACTAATTCGTCTGGAAAAGTGGTAGAATCAGTAGGCCATCGGACTGCTGATCGGGCTAGTTCTTGTTCATGCATGGTACTAAGTTCACTATAACCGATTCGTGATTTCAGAATGTGATCGGTAGCTTGAAATACTTGCTCAAGAGAACCTTGTTCTGGTGCTGGAAGAGGAAAAACTTTCTTGTGTTCTAGGCGTGAATGTCGGTCGGGAAGTCTAGATTTACCTACATATGCTATTCTGGTGGGATTCTCGTCGTCTACCTCTTCAGTAGGAGAGTCGTCTTCTTTCTCGCTTACTTGTGCTGCTTTGCGTTTCTCATGTAACCTTATTATTTCCTTATGAATTTTCTTGTACATACTCTCTATACAACTTAGTGTCCTGTGTCTACCTTCGGCTATATTATCACTCCACCTTGTCAGGACTTTCATTTCGGTCAGATCTTTAGTCGGATAATCTTGTTCCCTTATTAAACAATTAATTAGAAACTTTAATAGCATGAGCTGGGTCTCAGCTTTCCTTTGAGACATGGCTTCGCCAATACTTCCTGGATCGTCTCCTGTACGGATGAAAACAATATATTCTGTCTAGATCTTCTTTCATATTCGGTAGGGTGTCCAAATACTCGGTCACCCGTCTTACACGCAATGAATATATAACCATATTATCATCGCCTGGGACTGGATCATAACGGCATTCGGTAAGAGCTCGTCTGATATCTGCAACGGACTGATATTTGGGCGTACGCTGTAACGCACGTTCATGTAACTCAAGTAGTGTCACACGTTTGTGTGGCGGCGGGGTACCAGGAGGATCTCCCCCCGCCGCTCCTAAACTGGAATCGTCGACGGGTACTGTACGGGCTGGCAGAGTGACTGATGTAGCGGGTACTTGTACTGTAGGCTGGACCGGGGGTACCGTAACAGGTGCTGTAACAGGTGCCCCGGTGGCTGGAGGGACAGGAATTACGTTATTTACGGGAGTTGACGGAACTGGATTTGCATATTCTGGGACTGCGTCGTCCAAATAGGACGAGAGAAAAATATCAGCTGCGGTCGGTTTGTGACGTAGCTTAATCGGAACTAATGGCGGCGGGAAATTACATGGTGCTTCCGGGGTTGCTTTTGGCAAGCCCTCGGCAAGAAGAGGATACATACCCTTAATGAGGGCATTTCTCTGTCTGTCTGACTGTTCGGCTTTAACTCGTTCACCTATTTCGATTAATTCCCTTTCTTGGGCTCTTTCTGAGGATTCTCTACTTAATTCTGTCTTCCTGATTTCTTTTTCGGTTCTTTTATGAGATTCTTTGCGCCATAAATCGATGGCATCTTTCTGGGACTGTCTGGCTTTCTTTTTCCATAATGCTTCTTCTACTCGCATGATGCACTCGGCATCCCACGTACCTGATACGGGCCATCTATATTTCTCTTCTAATTCCTTGGTGTACTCCACCCATAAGTCTAGATATAATATGGCACTTATGCCATGCTTATGATACATAAAATGACCTGGACTGTCCCTAGGCGGGACAGGAACTGCTTCCTCGAGCAGACCTTTTCTAGTTTTTAACTGACGTAACTTTGAGAACAGAGGCATAACTTAGACTGGAGTCTGGACACAATACAATACACGATAAACACAATAACAACTTTAAAAAACAAATCACTCATACCACGACATTGAAAACACATGAAATAACATTTATAATAACAGTTCGAACAGAATACTACCTGGAATACTGAAAACAGAACACATGAATTTCTCGAGAACAGAACTTACTGGAACAGAAACTTACTAGAATGACTAGATGCACTGCTAAAACAGTACGAAACATACCGGTCCCATAAAGAGACACGTCAGGACCCGCATCCACCTAGGTGGACACTTCGTGTTGGATCTGTGTACCCAAACCCACGGACCAGAGACAAATTAATTTGACCCTGTCTAGATACTACCCCAGCAACGGTACTCACCGGGCAGCAAGAACGGAAGGCCTCGGACTGGACTGGACTGCTACGACGATGGACGGACGAACTTCGGACTTCAGTTACAGGTGGGCCTCCGGATACCTCGGACCTTGGACTCTCGGCTTGGGCTCTGGTCGGGACTCGCCGCGTTCCTCCACCGCCTCGTCTGGACGCTGGACCGCAACCTCCGTCTCCTCCGTGGGCCTGAGGGATACTTGAAGCAGAAATATCTGCTGGTGCGCAGTAGAGTTCCGTCACGGCTGCAGAGGATCAGGGGGCCTGCGTGGCTTCTCCGGCGCGTGGGGAAAGGGCAAGTACCTATTCGGGCGCCATTATGTGGTAAATAAATAATTAATTACCGGATCTATTTTTGACTATAATCAATAAACAGGTAGCTCAATAAATAAGAGTCAAGATTCGAGGTAGCTGAAGTTTACAGGCTTTAATCAGGCATACAGGACAGGAACAGGACAGCCTGTACGGGAATAGGATGGCAGGGCCCGGCAGCTGCCGGGGGCAGGATCTGGGAATGATGCGCATAAGGGGTAACTTTTAATAACAGTGCACAATATTTATAGTTAAACAAATACATTACATTCAATACAGTAGGCGTAGCAGTAGGCGTGGTTTCATAGCAGTCGCGAAAGATAAGGGCAAAATGGTGTAACAAGAAGGCGTGTACAGGGCGTATACATAGACATGTGATGCAAACGTAACAGAATATGTCATAAAAGGGGCGGAAACATAGAGGGGGCTACCTGAGCAGCTGGGACCTCTAACCTAGTGGTGCGCGCAAATGGCAATGACGTGTTACCAGGGAGAACTGGGGGGCTATGACTTCTGCGCTAGAAGAGGAGACTAAAGTCTGGAGTGTCAGAGCAACATGTACCCAGGCATATCTAGTATCTGTTGTTTAGAGAACATGTTGATAGAATCCAAAAGTTATCAGGGTAAAGGCTAATAGACTTTAAGACTGGTGCATGCATTATTCTATATGTAGTGCGTGTGTGAGGAATATTCTATGAATATTAATACAGTATTTCTCTTACATGGAGACATAAAGGCTAGACCATGACGGAAACTATTGATGCGATTCAGTAACTTAGGAATGCAGAGAAGGAGGGTTGGACTGATAACTAGAAACATAACATACTCTTGGCAGACTGAGAGGCAGAGCCAGGCCGAGCCGGGCACTGCGTGGCAAGAAGTAAGCTAAGGGTCAGGGATACAGGTGGGGGCTGTATCGCTCCTCAAAGAGGGTTCAGGAGACAGGAGCTGAATCTGAGTCCGGGCCCTTTTGAGGCCTAGAAACGGGGACAATTCAATGAATGCACGTGCACACTGTGAAACGTGGCAACGTAGCTTTACATAGGCCTGATATTCGTTGTATTCACGAGGACTGGAAACTGGCATACTAGAGATGGACACAACTGTAATTGCGTCTTTAATCGATCAGAGGGGAATACATGCATATCAATCATGCACATATAATATAACATGGGGAACACGTAGGCACATACAACATGGCAAAATTTACTTTTCCACACCATCATGCACTGGGACAGGAACAGACTAATTTGCATATAGCCAAGTTCTGAGCTGGGATGGTGCAGTGAGCTAAAACACGGTGATGGATCAAGCCCTGATCTTTGGAGTGGGTAAGAGTGGTCTGCTTAATTCAGGCACTCTGTTCATCACCACCTCTTTTCTGAATCATTTTGTCCACCATAAGCGTGGAAGGGTATACTCAGATGTGAGTCCCTTGCTCATTGCACCATCAGGATTCAAGCAAGCCGGGCCGACGACGCCTGAAATGGCAGAAACCGGTCCCCGGAAGCTTGTTTCCTTCCCAGTATAATAATTGGCTTGGTAGTTTGGTTTGCCCTGTTCCCATCATGCACTGGGACAGGAACAGACTAATTTGCATATAGCCAAGTTCTGAGCTGGGATGGTGCAGTGAGCTAAAAAACGGTGATGGATCAAGCCCTGATCTTTGGACTGGGTAAGAGTGGTCTGCATAATTCAGGCACTCTGTTCATCACCACCCCCTTTTCTGAATCATTTTGTCCACCATAAGCGTGGAAGGGTATACTCAGATGTGAGTCCCTTGCTCATTGCACCATCAGGATTCAAGCAAGCCGGGCCGACGACGCCTGAAATGGCAGAAACCGGTCCCCGGAAGCTTGTTTCCTTCCCAGTATAAGAATTGGCTTGGTAGTTTGGTTTGCCCTGTTCCCATCATGCACTGGGACAGGAACAGACTAATTTGCATATAGCCAAGTTCTGAGCTGGGATGGTGCAGTGAGCTAAAAAACGGTGATGGATCAAGCCCTGATCTTTGGACTGGGTAAGAGTGGTCTGCTTAATTCAGGCACTCTGTTCATCACCACCCCCTTTTCTGAATCATTTTGTCCACCATAAGCGTGGAAGGGTATACTCAGATGTGAGTCCCTTGCTCATTGCACCATCAGGATTCAAGCAAGCCGGGCCGACGACGCCTGAAATGCCAGAAACCGGTCCCCGGAAGCTTGTTTCCTTCCCAGTATAAGAATTGGCTTGGTAGTTTGGTTTGCCCTGTTCCCATCATGCACTGGGACAGGAACAGACTAATTTGCATATAGCCAAGTTCTGAGCTGGGATGGTGCAGTGAGCTAAAAAACGGTGATGGATCAAGCCCTGATCTTTGGACTGGGTAAGAGTGGTCTGCTTAATTCAGGCACTCTGTTCATCACCACCCCCTTTTCTGAATCATTTTGTCCACCATAAGCGTGGAAGGGTATACTCAGATGTGAGTCCCTTGCTCATTGCACCATCAGGATTCAAGCAAGCCGGGCCGACGACGCCTGAAATGGCAGAAACCGGTCCCCGGAAGCTTGTTTCCTTCCCAGTATAAGAATTGGCTTGGTAGTTTGGTTTGCCCTGTTCCCATCATGCACTGGGACAGGAACAGACTAATTTGCATATAGCCAAGTTCTGAGCTGGGATGGTGCAGTGAGCTAAAAAACGGTGATGGATCAAGCCCTGATCTTTGGACTGGGTAAGAGTGGTCTGCTTAATTCAGGCACTCTGTTCATCACCACCCCCTTTTCTGAATCATTTTGTCCACCATAAGCGTGGAAGGGTATACTCAGATGTGAGTCCCTTGCTCATTGCACCATCAGGATTCAAGCAAGCCGGACCGACGACGCCTGAAATGGCAGAAACCGTTCCCCGGAAGCTTGTTTCCTTCCCAGTATAAGAATTGGCTTGGTAGTTTGGTTTGCCCTGTTCCCATCATGCACTGGGACAGGAACAGACTAATTTGCATATAGCCAAGTTCTGAGCTGGGATGGTGCAGTGAGCTAAAAAACGGTGATGGATCAAGCCCTGATCTTTGGACTGGGTAAGAGTGGTCTGCTTAATTCAGGCACTCTGTTCATCACCACCCCCTTTTCTGAATCATTTTGTCCACCATAAGCGTGGAAGGGTATACTCAGATGTGAGTCCCTTGCTTATTGCACCATCAGGATTCAAGCAAGCCGGGCCGACGACGCCTGAAATGGCAGAAACCGGTCCCCGGAAGCTTGTTTCCTTCCCAGTATAAGAATTGGCTTGGTAGTTTGGTTTGCCCTGTTCCCATCATGCACTGGGACAGGAACAGACTAATTTGCATATAGCCAAGTTCTGAGCTGGGATGGTGCAGTGAGCTAAAAAACGGTGATGGATCAAGCCCTGATCTTTGGACTGGGTAAGAGTGGTCTGCTTAATTCAGGCACTCTGTTCATCACCACCCCCTTTTCTGAATCATTTTGTCCACCATAAGCGTGGAAGGGTATACTCAGATGTGAGTCCCTTGCTCATTGCACCATCAGGATTCAAGCAAGCCGGGCCGACGACGCCTGAAATGGCAGAAACCGGTCCCCGGAAGCTTGTTTCCTTCCCAGTATAAGAATTGGCTTGGTAGTTTGGTTTGCCCTGTTCCCATCATGCACTGGGACAGGAACAGACTAATTTGCATATAGCCAAGTTCTGAGCTGGGATGGTGCAGTGAGCTAAAAAACGGTGATGGATCAAGCCCTGATCTTTGGACTGGGTAAGAGTGGTCTGCTTAATTCAGGCACTCTGTTCATCACCACCCCCTTTTCTGAATCATTGCTGCTGAAAGGACTGCCAGTCTTCTGGATTGCTGCTTTTCTGGACTCTGCCTTGCCTTTCTGCCTACTGTTCTCCTGCCTGGGTGAGAAGGACTGGACTTGCATCACTTGAACCCATAGTGACCCCAAAGGCTTACCTTCTTGCCTCCTGCTCCAAGTCTCAGGGATATCAAAGACTTCAACTACCTGCATCTGCACCTGAACTATGAAAGTTGTGAGTCTGCCCTGCCAAGCGGTACCACCCCAGTCCTGGACCCTTGGAAGTGAGGCCTATGGTGCTTTTTCATTCAGAACCCATGCATCCTCATAGGAACCTGTGCATCTTCATCTTTGTATGAGTCAGAACCCGTGCATCCCTGTCATTGCAGAGAGCGGTCCAGGTGCATCGCCCTTGGAACCAGTGCATTGCCTTCGGTATCGATGCATCGTCTACTGCAGGAGTGTCAGTTGCGCATGACATCTGGAACCAGCGCTCGCCCTCAGAACCGCTGGATCACCGCGGTTGAGTGGAGAAAATCGGCATATCTCATCCACTACGTGGCTCATCACAGATGCATGTCCTCTGTTGCACCGAGCATCTTCAACTACAATGCATCCTGGATCAAGGCACTTTGATTCGCCCGGCCCAAGTGGGTCCCTGTATCTGCCCAGTGCTCCATCGCAGTCGGCCTGAACGTTTGATTTTGCCCCAGTCTAGTGCGACCAGATACCCCATTTAACGATTATTGCTTCAAAGAGCTATTTTGACATTTATTCTTCAAAAATTCATATCTTGCCTTATAATAGATGGTGAGCACAGGATATTTTAAAGTGTGTGCCGCTCGCTTAGAGGAGTCTTTTTGCCAAAACCCTGTCCGTGCTACTGGAGTAGCTACCATCCGTTCCTGACTGTGCTTTCTGTCGGTGAGAGGAGCTTTCAACAGCAAGGCCGCAGAGGAGGCGAGAGGCGCGGCCCCGGGACTGCGAGGACCAGCCCACAACATCCTCAGCTGTGTCCTCTTCCCGGGTGAGCCGCGCCCCCTCCCAGTGCCCGCCCCCACCGAAGTGCTCTTTACTCCTCGCGGCCCCCGCTCCGCGGGAGCCGCTCGCTTAGAGGAGTCTTTTTGCCAAAACCCTGTCCGTGCTACTGGAGTAGCTACCATCCGTTCCTGACTGTGCTTTCTGTCGGTGAGAGGAGCTTTCAACAGCGAGGCCGCAGAGGAGGCGAGAGGCGCGGCCCCGGGACTGCGAGGACCAGCCCACAACATCCTCAGCTGTGTCCTCTTCCCGGGTGAGCCGCGCCCCCTCCCAGTGCCCGCCCCCACCGAAGTGCTCTTTACTCCTCGCGGCCCCCGCTCCGCGGGAGCCGCTCGCTTAGAGGAGTCTTTTTGCCAAAACCCTGTCCGTGCTACTGGAGTAGCTACCATCCGTTCCTGACTGTGCTTTCTGTCGGTGAGAGGAGCTTTCAACAGCGAGGCCGCAGAGGAGGCGAGAGGCGCGGCCCCGGGACTGCGAGGACCAGCCCACAACATCCTCAGCTGTGTCCTCTTCCCGGGTGAGCCGCGCCCCCTCCCAGTGCCCGCCCCCACCGAAGTGCTCTTTACTCCTCGCGGCCCCCGCTACGCGGGCGCCGCTCGCTTAGAGGAGTCTTTTTGCCAAAACCCTGTCCGTGCTACTGGAGTAGCTACCATCCGTTCCTGACTGTGCTTTCTGTCGGTGAGAGGAGCTTTCAACAGCGAGGCCGCAGAGGAGGCGAGAGGCGCGGCCCCGGGACTGCGAGGACCAGCCCACAACATCCTCAGCTGTGTCCTCTTCCCGGGTGAGCCGCGCCCCCTCCCAGTGCCCGCCCCCACCGAAGTGCTCTTTACTCCTCGCGGCCCCCGCTCCGCGGGAGCCGCTCGCTTAGAGGAGTCTTTTTGCCAAAACCCTGTCCGTGCTACTGGAGTAGCTACCATCCGTTCCTGACTGTGCTTTCTGTCGGTGAGAGGAGCTTTCAACAGCGAGGCCGCAGAGGAGGCGAGAGGCGCGGCCCCGGGACTGCGAGGACCAGCCCACAACATCCTCAGCTGTGTCCTCTTCCCGGGTGAGCCGCGCCCCCTCCCAGTGCCCGCCCCCACCGAAGTGCTCTTTACTCCTCGCGGCCCCCACTACGCGGGTGCCGCTCGCTTAGAGGAGTCTTTTTGCCAAAACCCTGTCCGTGCTACTGGAGTAGCTACCATCCGTTCCTGACTGTGCTTTCTGTCGGTGAGAGGAGCTTTCAACAGCGAGGCCGCAGAGGAGGCGAGAGGCGCGGCCCCGGGACTGCGAGGACCAGCCCACAACATCCTCAGCTGTGTCCTCTTCCCGGGTGAGCCGCGCCCCCTCCCAGTGCCCGCCCCCACCGAAGTGCTCTTTACTCCTCGCGGCCCCCGCTACGCGGGAGCCGCTCGCTTAGAGGAGTCTTTTTGCCAAAACCCTGTCCGTGCTACTGGAGTAGCTACCATCCGTTCCTGACTGTGCTTTCTGTCGGTGAGAGGAGCTTTCAACAGCGAGGCCGCAGAGGAGGCGAGAGGCGCGGCCCCGGGACTGCGAGGACCAGCCCACAACATCCTCAGCTGTGTCCTCTTCCCGGGTGAGCCGCGCCCCCTCCCAGTGCCCGCCCCCACCGAAGTGCTCTTTACTCCTCGCGGCCCCCGCTACGCGGGCGCCGCTCGCTTAGAGGAGTCTTTTTGCCAAAACCCTGTCCGTGCTACTGGAGTAGCTACCATCCGTTCCTGACTGTGCTTTCTGTCGGTGAGAGGAGCTTTCAACAGCGAGGCCGCAGAGGAGGCGAGAGGCGCGGCCCCGGGACTGCGAGGACCAGCCCACAACATCCTCAGCTGTGTCCTCTTCCCGGGTGAGCCGCGCCCCCTCCCAGTGCCCGCCCCCACCGAAGTGCTCTTTACTCCTCGCGGCCCCCGCTCCGCGGGAGCCGCTCGCTTAGAGGAGTCTTTTTGCCAAAACCCTGTCCGTGCTACTGGAGTAGCTACCATCCGTTCCTGACTGTGCTTTCTGTCGGTGAGAGGAGCTTTCAACAGCGAGGCCGCAGAGGAGGCGAGAGGCGCGGCCCCGGGACTGCGAGGACCAGCCCACAACATCCTCAGCTGTGTCCTCTGCCCGGGTGAGCCGCACCCCCTCCCAGTGCCCGCCCCCACCGAAGTGCTCTTTACTCCTCGCCGCCCCCACTACGCGGGTGCCGCTCGCTTAGAGGAGTCTTTTTGCCAAAACCCTGTCCGTGCTACTGGAGTAGCTACCATCCGTTCCTGACTGTGCTTTCTGTCGGTGAGAGGAGCTTTCAACAGCGAGGCCGCAGAGGAGGCGAGAGGCGCGGCCCCGGGACTGCGAGGACCAGCCCACAACATCCTCAGCTGTGTCCTCTTCCCGGGTGAGCCGCGCCCCCTCCCAGTGCCACGCCCCCTCTCTACCCAGGAGTTTATCAGCAAGCCCGGCAACGCGCACCGCGGGACGCGCGCGGGCCGTAGCCCGGGACGAAGCCCGGGCCAAGGGCGGGCCCGTTGTTGCCCGTTAGTGACCGGTAGAGACCGGGCCCGGGCCACTCCCCTTGGCTCTGGTTTTCAACAGCTCGTAACTTACCTCACTCCAGAGCCTAGTATTTTCCAGCATACTCCCATCATGCTTACCAGAACCAGAAGAAACGCCAAAACCAAATCTAAAAACGCCCAAGCCGTAGCCAAAATAACTGGACCTATTGACCTATTTATTTCAAGGACTAACGAGGCAATTGACCAGAGCATTTCTCTTCTTGAAAAAAGACCTTATGAATGCGAAACGTTCGTCACTGGGCACTATAGCAACTGCAGCTTCTCCCATTCACCAAATTCTCACAAACTTTTCTCTCCCCGTGACTGTGCTTGCTCATGACACCAATATAATTCTGTCTACAGTAGATCTATCTGTTACTCAACTTGAGTCAGACCTATCATCATCGTCAGATAATTTAGAGGCGACTCCTGATTTAGCGGCTTGTCAAACGCTTGAAGGTTCTGACAGTAACATAGATATTTACCTTCGGGGGTAAGAGAAGGAGCCATCCCTAAACAAGGTAGTACAAACCCTATCGATAACGTAGCACCCATGGCTTCCTTCCCCGGTCACGCGACGGAACTGGGGGGGGAATCACTAAATCAAACCACAAAATCTGTCCAACTAATCGCAACAACCCCATTACAAACTAACCTCTTGCTTCCTACTACCCATAACGAGGCTACCGACAAACCCTGTGGAACTTGTAAAACTACTTCTTACATACTAACTGCACTAAAAGACCTCCTGCTGCAGCACTTGAAACCTATACAATTAAGTGTTAGGAATCTTGAAGCTCAAATGGCAATTCTTTCCACTACTTTTCATACTACGAGTGTACATTCCGCAATAAAAGAGCCCCGTAATGTGACTCAGCATCCAAAAATATCTTATCAACAACAACCACCGAAAGCAACAAAACAATCAACTCCGACCATACCTTTTCCTCAAAACCCAAAACATCATGTCTCAAAGCAAAATTTGCAAAAAGTAACGTCTCAAGCACAACAGGCCAAAACAACTGTGGTGACGACTCAACACACACCTAATATTGGCCCGGCAACCCCAGGTACAACAGGGGCCATACTAGGAAATGTGATTCCAACTCAAAATACCAAAAAGACAACACCTTTACCATCTAAACCAACGGTCCGTCCCCAGTTATCACCAAAAAAGATCCTAAAAAAAACACCAAGAGTCAGACGTCCAGTTCATCTGCCCCCAGAGGCCACGCCATATACATTCATACTCACTGGTGTACCCGAATTAACAGAAGCCACCTCAGAAACTGCCTGGTCACTCAAAAATAAGGTCATGCAATGGCTAAGCATTAACAGGCCACTAGAATCCCATCACTCTGGAGGGATCTCTACAGTCCGTAGGGTGGCTTGGGTAGGTAAAGTACCAAAGTTGACCCACGGAGATTGTATCATCGTATCCTGTAGAGATCCTTCCACCGTGGACCATATTTGTTCTTGGCCCTCGTTGGAAAAAAAGGGAGGAATTGATGCTCGCCATCTTTCTTTCTTTTATCCTCCAACTAAGCAACATCACTATACCCCAACCTGGAACTGGCATCAGCCCCAAAATGAACAGTGGAAGCAGGTGGGGCATACTTATGACCACGGAAATAGAAACATACTTAGAGATTGGCCAAGGCAGCACTGGCAGGATAGACCCTATCAACCTTATGAAGGTTGGCAGGGCTTTCCTACACAAAATCGCTTTGACTGCTTAGAGATGGTGGATTGACCGTTTTGGTCTGAATCTAAGAGTAAGAACACTAACATCACCTACCCACCAGTACATCTAACTCAAGAGCGACCTTCACCTAAATCTGTTTCGAAAGTAAAACAACTTTCCCCTTTCAGCATAAACCAAAAGTCAGAGACAACCATAGATGTCTCCCTCAGTTTCACAAATGTTACGCTTGCTATATCCACTGATCCTCTGGGGACTGGCCCCGATTCACATTTCCTTCAATCAAAAGCTTCAAGAGATCCTACCAACTTTCCCCAGACTCAGACAGGGTATCCGACAGACACCTCGACAGTGAGTCTCTCGAGGGAATTACCTCCTTCCCACATATCCCCGGAACCCACTGATCTGAGTCTTTCCATTACATACTGGAATGTCGCAGGTCTGTCCTCCAAGATAACATCAGAGCCTTGGCTTGATACAGCCAGGGAACACCAGATCCTCTGCCTGCAAGAAACATGGTGCACAACTCCGATGCATCTAACGGGATACAAAACCTTTTTCACCCCAGCAGTGCAGGGAAACATGGGCAGGCCAAAGGAAGGGCTCACGATCTATGTTGCTAATACTCTTCCCTTTAAATCTACAAGACTCCTAAAAGAATCTCCAACATATCAAATTATGCAGATAATCCCTACAACTGGTAACATCTATATTCTTATTAATTATTATAACAACTCGGGTCCATCGGTCTGTTGGTCAAACTTAACAGAGATTGCTACTTCTCTAGCAACTTTCCAAAACGAAAACGACAAAAACACAACACACATTATGTGGGGTGGTGACTTTAACTTGCCTCTATGCCCAAACCATAAAAGAGGAATCTGTGGGCTGGAAAACGAACTTGCAAGTCCCATACCCCATTTTGTCCATTCGACTTGTGGAAGTAAGCTGAATGACATTATATTCTCCCTAGACCTGGATTTCGTGAACGAACTAGTAGACCCGCAGTAGGACTTTCTACCAACCTTCCACGGAAGAGGCTTCCTAACAACTATAGATTATATAATAGCCTCCCACTCACTTAAAGGGCAACTAGTACACTTTGAAACTGGGACTAACCCAACGAGTGACCATTATCCACTCAGTATAAGGATTACCATCAAACTGGCAAACGACCACCCTACAAAGCCGAGTCTTTTTAACCAGCATTCACTCATTATGAACAAATTAAATGGCTATACGGTCAAATGGGCCAAGATCGACCCGGAAGAGATATCCCAGAGGGTTCTCGGAAAATCCGAGCATTGGATATCTGAATGTATGTCCCTGGAGTCATCACCTCAAACAATTGTCAGCAGTTTCCAAAGTATCCAAGAAACGATAAGGGATGAACTATTTGTCAAGTTAAAAAAGAATAACAACCCCCCTACCACGAGATGGTTTGATACCGCTTGTCGAAAGGCACTCTCAACTCTAAAAGAAGCTTTACACAGACCCACGAGGGACCTCCTAGAAATCTCCAACTTAAGAAAAGCATACAACTCTGCCAGAAGGGATCGTAAAAAACAAATCAAACAAGAACTTTGGTTACAACTGCACGACAGCTCCCAAAGAAAGGACAGCACCCTATTCTGGCAAGTCATAAGGTCCCCATTCCTGAAAAATAGTACAGAAACCAATCACTTAGACGTGGCAATAACGGAAGAGGATTGGGTCACCCACTTCTTAAAAATCTTCGGCCCGCCTGCGGGCCTTGCAACAGGAAATGGTACAGGAACAAGCGAGGACCATCTACAGGAAAACAACATCTACCCGTTAAACATCCAATTCCATCTCACCGAAGTCATAAAAGCAATCAGGGCATCAAAATCTGGCAAGGCCTCTGGCCCGGACGGAGTTCCAATGGACATCTTTCTTCACAATGTAGAGTTCTGGTCCCAGCTAATCACTCGGGTCATGTCAGCTGTAACCTCCGTCGGGCTTTTCCAGTCGTGGTCGACGTCAGTCCTTTTACCTATCTTCAAAAAAGGCGACCGCAACGACCCAGCCTGCTACAGACCAATCTCTCTTCTGGACTCCATGGGTAAGATCGCGGGTCGGGTGCTCCTGGACCGTTTACAATCATGGGCCCGGGAGAATAACATCATAACCGATCTACAATATGGTTTCCAGAAGGGGCTTGGGACTGTGGAGCAGGCTCTTAACCTTGCCCTCCTGGCGGGGAAATACGTTGATGCCAAAGGAGGTAACATCTCCCTCGTCTATGTCGACTTAAGTGCGGCATTTGACTGCGTCCAACACCCAAAACTCTGGCAAATACTTAGCGACCTTGGAGTGGACCCTCCATTAATAGCTTTTTTACGTGAACTATATTCTAACGCCTCAGGGCGTGTAAGATTTGGCATCAGTGGTGAACTGTCCCGTTCATTCGAAATAACGAAGGGAGTAAGACAGGGATGCGTACTGGCTCCCTTCCTGTTCAACCTCTACACAAATGGGCTTGAGCAGGCTATGTTGGAAGGGAGCCAGGACTTACCGCAGATAAAACAGCATCCAATACCAACACTTTTATATACTGACGACTCAGTAATTTTGCACGGACTCTGAATCAACTCCAGATACAAATCAACAAATATGCCACATTCATGGACTCACTCGGCCTCAAAATAAACATAAAGAAAACCTTTACAATGCATATTGGTCCTAGGGTCAAACACCCTAAACCGATAATGGTCGATAAAATGAAGCTGGAAAAACGTCAGTCTACCCCTACCTGGGAATTTTAGTGGATGATGCGGTAAACTTGCGCCAGGCAATTGACGCCAGAAACCTTCACTTTCGGAGGGCAACATCGGCCTTGATGTCTTTCTCGAGGAAATTGGGGAAACCAGCGCCACCTGAACTTTTAACTATATATTATGCAAAGTGCCACAGTGTGGCTACCTACGGAGCTGGTGTTTGGGGTTATGGACGTATAGATCAATTACAAATAACAGAGAATGGCTTTATTAAATATGTTCTAGCCCTCCCCCAAAGTTCCCCGATACTAGCTTCGCATCGTGAGCTAGGCATGGAGTATATTGTAGACACCATCCGCTCCCAACCAATTTTATTGTGGCACCGAATATGGACCAACCCTGAATGCCATCTAACCCGCTCCCTCATCACAGACTGCTTAGCCCTGGCAAACTGGCGCAAAATTCCTTGGCTGACTTACATCTGGAACTTTTTTAATGACCTAGGCCACAAATCTTACTTTGATGATCCCGTTACAATTGAAGACATCTCCAGGAAAAAATTAAAATTAATGTGTTTGGGCCACCTGCGAGAATTGCGGAACCAAACTGAGATTATAAAACCCTCTAACAAAAAAATCTGTGCACAACAGTCCTGCAAAGGCATACAACCATACTTGACGTACTTTTTATCAAATTATGAGAAATTTTTTATTAACAAGATTCCGTTTTAACATCTTTTTTCGCTTAGTTACATTTCCTGATACTCAAAATTGGTCCCACAACCTGATAAAATGCCCTTGTGATGGAATTTCCCCACAGTCAACGATCCACGTTATTTTATTTTGTAAATACTATAAACTTCCACGGAAAACGTGGATCATTCCATTTCTTCGATCCAGTGGCTATAGACAATGCAATACTGCGCTCTTCTTTATGCAGTCTTTGAACACGCCCCACGTAGCAAAACTTATAGTGACCTTCCTTAAAGCAGTTATTACAACACGTCAAAACATTCCAAACTAATTAGAAGTATCTAAAAATGTAAAATCTTATTCCTAGTACGTGTTTTACTTTTTTGCTGTACTTTTTAAATTCATTTAAGTGTTGGAAATGTCTCTCTCTATGTACTTTTTATGATTATACAATTGATAATCGAATAAAAGTTTATGAAACGAAACGACTTACCTTGACTAGGTTTGTGGTTCCTGCTTGAACAGTGTGCATATCTCTGCCAACCAAAAAAACTATTTATAAGACAGCTTGTATTAGAGAGAGTGAAGCCAGGTGAATGAATGGATGAATCACAGTTATAAACTAATGGCCTCCTTCTCAAAGGACCAAGGTGAAGAGTTGGACATATGTTCCAGATTTCCATCTTTACAAGGATTATTTGTTATCAGCTCAGCAACTTCAAAGTCCTGCTCAGGGTTATACTTCTACTTGATCAAACTAAAGTATAGAGTTAGCAAATGTTAGTTTTGATTTTAACATTTGGGAAAGTGCTTTGTGCAGTTGAAAATCGATTATCATGTACCCACATTTAATACTATAATGTTGAAAGCATTTTCTCACCTTGGAAAACCTTCCTCCTGTACTTGACAGAGGCATATTTGTGTATTTCCACTAACTGTTAATAGGCAAGAGACAAGTGATTACAAAGCCTGTGGGTGTTCTACTACCTCTATGGTGGTCCCCTCCCTGAAACATCCAGAATGCTGCCCAAAGCTTCTGAACTTCATCAGTCCAGTCAGAATGTTTACAAGCATGAGTGAACCTAAGGAAGGTAAAATTCCAACTATTCTTATTCTGTAATTCAGGATGGGGAATTCATGTTTACTAGTTTATACTTGGTGTTTAACATTCTTTGTGATTAGGCCCAGAGCCTTAGCAATACAGATCATGTGTGTAGACCCATGCTAATCTGTGTATTGGTGGTAATTTACTTCCAGAAATAGGACTGATGTATAACCTTTAACGCATGAGGAAAGGGGGCACCCTGCTATATATAGGAGTTCCTAGGGCAGGGAAATAACATCAAAGTGCAAAGCTCAGGGCTTTTAAATTAGTATCTTATCTGAATAAAGGGCTCAAAACAGCATAGATCCAGAGTGAGTACAGGAATTTTTTTAATTAGTGATTGTGGAAGGGGGACGCCACATACCTCAACCGAGCGACACCCGAGTGAGGGTATCACGACCTCTAATCCTCCTGCGTCTCTGACGACCAGGAGTCCTGTTCCTTTGTTCCCCCTACAGGCACGCGGCCAGAGGACTGGACAAAGACCCGTCCCGGGAACGGAGCATCACGAACACCGTGACCCCGGAAGTCCCGAACCGGAAGCAGCCTACCGGGAGACCGGAAGTCCCACCCCCATCCTAGGACCCGGAACTACAAAAGCCGACGACGAAGAGAGGAGAGCGTTCCCGAGAGCCGACTCGTGGCAGGAGACAGCGCGCAGAGAACCATCGAGGGAGAGCGGAAGGAGTGCGAGGATCGAAGACGGAGAGTTGGAGGACGTCTGGACCGAGGAGTGGTGGAGTCCTCAGGAGGTGGCTGGAGAGCGGCCGTAACTCGAGGGAGAGTTACGGCGGGGCACGTGAGTACCGTGTTACCGTCTCCGTGTCCCCCCCTTTGTAAAATAACCTGTACATAGTTGTATAAAGATAGTCCGCAGTGTTAGAGCACCTTTGCACTGTATATAATAGACCTAAAAGACACTACACTGATAACACTTGTATCATACTCCCTACACCCCCAACCCAGCACGAGAGCACCTCTCTTCTACCCTTCCCACACCTCTTTGATCCCCTCCCGTCTGCCTCCTTGTCCGTTCCCCTCCTCACGGTATTCTCATTTCCCTCACGACCTTGGTGTTGGTACCGGTACTGGAGAAGTCCATACGAAAAGGACTAACCCCTGCTTCTCTGTTTCCCTCCGAGGTCATCCCAACGCCCGGAAGACGTGAAGACCTCTGGAAGATCTATTGGCCGGTGTATCCCTGGGAGCCGCCTACAGCTTCACCCCTCAACTCTGTATATACGCCCGTTTACTCTTGTCAGACAGAACAATAAAAACAGCTACCATAGCCAAATATATACGGCCTCCACGCCTGTTATTCCGGTCCGCAGCAACCCACAGTCCACACCTGGTGTCAGAAGTGGGATCCGGGAAGCATGGAGGCCGCCGTGAAGCAACTCGCAGAAAGCCAGGAACACCTTGGGAAGATGATGGAGCGGTTTCTTAAAACAGCCGAGGACGATCGAGGCCAGCTGCACGATGTCCTGAAAGACCAGGGTACCGCTCAAGACCGAGCCCTTGGGAAGCTAGTTGACGTCATGGGACAATCGAGACCCGCGACGGCGTTACCCTCGGTGGTATTACAGAAGTACGTTCCGGGAGAGGACCCGGACTTCTTTTTTACCAACTTTGAGCGCCTGGCTGAGGCCGCTGCTTGGCCAGTTGACCGCTGGAGCCACTATCTTGGGCCTCTACTGACGGGTGAACTCCAGGCGGCGTTCCAACAGGCCAACATTCAAGGGCAGACACCGTACCAGGACATCAAAACGTGCATCCTTGAGCGGCTTGGGATTGACGATGAGACCTACAGGACAAGACTGCGACAGGCACGTGAAGGACCACAGGAAACCCCCAGGGCCTTGTCGTTCCGCATCCAAGACCTCACCAACCGCTGGCTGAAGCCTGCCACATCCACCAAGGACGAAATATTGGCCAAAATATACCTGGAACAATTCTTGGCCTCCCTACACCCAGCTACGCAGAAGTGGGTCCGTCAGCACTCGAGATTCACATTAAACACCGCTGTTGAGATAGCAAGTGCCTTTAGCCGGGCACAAGACTTCCAGAAGAAGGACGAACATCCTGCACGACCAATCCATGGAAGCCATCCTCGACCCCCGAGGCCGTTAGTTCCCCGAAAACCGGAGCCTATCCCTTTTGTTCCCTTTCCGGTGACCCCGAGACCAACCCTTCCCGGCCCTCAATGTTACCATTGTGGGGGTTATGGACATATAGCACGGTTCTGTCCACAAAAGGAAGAACCGATGGAGGTCGGACTGACTCGGAACTATGTGTGTCTCACCCAGGAGACCAGTCCTCCTCCCTTCCGGTGTCCGGTAAGGATCGATGGTCATCCTATGATGGCTTTAGCCGATTCGGGTTGTCGGCAAAGCGTGTTACGGCCGCAAGAGATGCCCAGTCCGATGGGGCCTATGACTGGCACCGTAGATATCCAATGCGTACATGGTGATACCCGGAGATATCCCACCACCCGGGTACAGGTACAACAGTTCTCCGGAGAAAGAAGTCCCCTTAATGTTGGCCTAGTACCCAACCTGCCGGAACAGGTTATCTTGGGCAGTGATTACAACGGACTACCCCGTCTGTTACATGACGCTACGAACTCCTTGGAGAAATGGTGGTCCGAGGCTCCTTTTTCCCGAAACCCTCCTCCCGTAGAGCCCACAACCAAGGCCCCGAAGACAAAAGGGCAAAAGAAAAAAGATAAAAGGACACACACCTCTGCCTATCCTGTTCAGGTGGACCCCCATCCTTGGGAAAACGACCGGGAGTTCCGTGCAGCACAACAAGAAGACCCAGTGTTACAAGACGCCTGGGGACGTGCCCTGGAAAACGAGGATCCCTTGAACGTATGTCCCTATTTCTTTAAACGAAACGGTCTGTTGTATAGGAAAGGCGGACCTCAGCAAGAACCACAGTTGCTCGTTCCCGGTCCCTTTCGCGAGAAAGTACTGTTCTTGGCACATAGTCATTTGTTAGGAGGGCATTTCGGGGACGACAAAACGGGACAAACGATACTGGAAAAATTCTATTGGCCGGGCGTACACAAACAAGTGAGCCAATACTGTAAAGAGTGTCCAGTCTGTCAAAAGAACAGTCGATAACGGCCTCCAAGAGTACCCCTTCAGCCGCTCCCCCTCATTGATGTCCCTTTCACTAGGGTTGGGATGGACCTGATAGGCCCCATGTTACCCTCAAAAAGTGGATGTCGGTATGCACTCGTTCTCGTGGATTACGCCACTCGGTTTCCTGAGGCCGTCCCACTAAAACGTCCCACCACTCAGAACATAGCGAGAGCCCTAGTGACCATTTTCACCCGAGTGGGTTTTCCCCGAGAGATATTAACGGACCAGGGTACCCCGTTTGTTTCTTCTCTCATGCGTCAGGTGTGTTCACAACTGAGTATTAGACAAATCAGGACCTCTGCCTACCACCCCCAGACCGACGGACTTGTAGAGCGTTACAACGCGACCCTAAAGACCACTCTCAAGAAATTGTTGGGTCTGGAAAGCCATCGCTGGGAGGAAATGCTTCCTTTGGCCCTCTTTGCTATCTGCTGCAAGGTCCAGTGCAGCATAGGGTGTTCTCCCTATGAACTCCTCTACGGAAGGCCCCCTAGAACCCTCCTAGACATGGCTCGGGAGGCTTGGGAAGCCGAGCCTGACCGTACCCGACCTCTGCCTGAATATGTTGCCAACCTTAAGACTCACCTGGGCCAGATTAGGGAAATAGTGAGGCAAAACCTATTGACCGCCCAGGCCACCCAAAAACGACAATACGACAGGGGAGCCAAACCCAGAACCTTCGCACCCGGAGACCTAGTCCTACTTCTCCTACCCTCATCCGACCACAAACTTCTGGGACAATGGCAAGGACCCTATCCGGTAACGAGACAAATAACCCCTGTTACCTACGAAATTGAATTAGACCCCACCCGTAACCAGAGACAAATCTACCACATAAACTTGCTTAAGAAATGGGAGGGCCCCCAACCCGTGCTGTCCAGCTTGCCCAAACCAGGGAATCCGCTCTTCATAAGTTGTGTTGACCCGGAACTACCGCCGAACAAAAGGCAAGACCTCAAGACCACCTTGTCGCCCATCCAAATGGTGTTTTCCACTTCTCCGGGACACACCACGGTTATCGAACATGCGATCCATACAGAACCCGGAAGAGTCGTGAGACAACGCCCCTATCGCGTCCCAGAAGCCCGCCGTAAAGTCATCCAAGAAGAAACACAAGAAATGAGGAAGATGGGCATTATCGAACCATCGATCAGTTGCTGGAACTCACCCATCGTTCTTGTTCCCAAACCCGATGGCTCCACAAGATTTTGCATCGACTTCCGGGAAGTTAATAAGGTCTCGAGTTTTGACACGTATCCGCTGCCCCGAGTAGACGAGATGATAGAACGAATCGGACGAGCTCGCTACATCAGCACGCTGGATCTCTGCAAGGGATACTGGCAAATCCCCCTGAGGAGTGAGGATAAAAAGAAAACGGCGTCTTCTACGCCTGACGGCCTGTTCCAGTTCAGAGTAATGCCCTTCGGGCTTCACGGGGCCCCAGCCACCTTTCAACGGGCTATGAACATTGTCCTGCAACCACATGCCCAATACGCAGGAGCTTACCTTGACGATATAGTCATTTATAGCAATGACTGGCCTGAACACCTGTCTCACCTGGAACGTGTGGTCACCTCTTTGGGTGAATATGGATTCACCATTAACCCCGCTAAAACCACTCTTGCTGCACAAACAGTAAAGTACCTTGGTTACCTCCTGGGGAAGGGGGTCATACGACCTCAAGATAACAAGATAAAAGCCATCCAGTCAATACCCTTCCCCCAAACCAAAAAGGACCTCCGGGCCTTCCTGGGACTTTTAGGATATTATCGGAGGTTCATTCCTAATTTTTCACAGATTGCAGTACCCCTGACCGATCTCCTAAACAAAAGCCCCGGAACAGAAACCCTACTACGACAACCCTCCCCTCCGATGGTGAAAGCTTTTCAGGACCTTAAAAATGCGCTGTTGTCTGAGCCTGTTCTCATCAGTCCTGATTATACGCAACCCTTCATTCTCCAGACGGACGCCTCAGAACAGGGACTGGGAGCAGTCCTCTCCCAAAAAGACCAGGCAGGCATAGAGAGGCCTATCCTCTACCTCAGCAGGAAACTCTTCCCCCGTGAGATGAACTACGCAGTAGTCGAGAAGGAAGCCCTAGCCATTAAATGGGCCATAGACAGCCTGCGTTATTACCTGGAGGGGAGAGAGTTCCTTCTGTATACGGACCACGCTCCCCTAGAGTGGATGGCACGCAATAGGGGACATAACGACAGAGTGCTACGCTGGTTTCTATCCTTACAGCCCTACAGATTCCAGACGTTACATAGGAAAGGGGCTGAACAGGGCAATGCGGACTACCTGTCTAGATATCCCCCGCCGTCCTCCCCCTCAAGAAAGATAGCTAGGGAAAGGGGATGTGGAAGGGGGACGCCACATACCTCAACCGAGCGACACCCGAGTGAGGGTATCACGACCTCTAATCCTCCTGCGTCTCTGACGACCAGGAGTCCTGTTCCTTTGTTCCCCCTACAGGCACGCGACCAGAGGACTGGACAAAGACCCGTCCCGGGAACGGAGCATCACGAACACCGTGACCCCGGAAGTCCCGAACCGGAAGCAGCCTACCGGGAGACCGGAAGTCCCACCCCCATCCTAGGACCCGGAACTACAAAAGCCGACGACGAAGAGAGGAGAGCGTTCCCAAGAGCCGACTCGTGGCAGGAGACAGCACGCAGAGAACCATCGAGGGAGAGCGGAAGGAGTGCGAGGATCGAAGACGGAGAGTTGGAGGACGTCTGGACCGAGGAGTGGTGGAGTCCTCAGGAGGTGGCTGGAGAGCGGCCGTAACTCGAGGGAGAGTTACGGCGGGGCACGTGAGTACTGTGTTACCGTCTCCGTGTCCCCCCCTTTGTAAAATAACCTGTACATAGTTGTATAAAGTTAGTCCGCACTGTTAGAGCACCTTTGCACTGTATATAATAGACCTAAAAGACACTACACTGATAACACTTGTATCATACTCCCTACACCCCCAACCCAGCACGAGAGCACCTCTCTTCTACCCTTCCCACACCTCTTTGATCCCCTCCCGTCTGCCTCCTTGTCCGTTCCCCTCCTCACGGTATTCTCATTTCCCTCACGACCTTGGTGTTGGTACCGGTACTGGAGAAGTCCATACGAAAAGGACTAACCCCTGCTTCTCTGTTTCCCTCCGAGGTCATCCCAACGCCCGGAAGACGTGAAGACCTCTGGAAGATCTATTGGCCGGTGTATCCCTGGGAGCCGCCTACAGCTTCACCCCTGAACTCTGTATATACGCCCGTTTACTCTTGTCAGACAGAACAATAAAAACAGCTACCATAGCCAAATATATACGGCCTCCACGCCTGTTATTCCGGTCCGCAGCAACCCACAGTCCACAGTGATTAACATAACAAAATTGTTTTAAAAACATGTAAATATATCCAATATAATGTTTATGTTGTTGTGCGTCAACCACTGATACAATGCACATTCTTCTTACATTTACCGATACATTCGTACATATCACTCATCACATTTGTCAATGTATACAAAATCTTTACAATGGTAATGCATAATACGAGCAGAAGAAACCGTTGATTAATTCTCGCTTAACCGGTCATCTCGATAGTACATTTGTGAGTATAACGTCTTCATACAGTGTCTATATAATGCTTGTAAGTCAACTGGTACTCTTTATTAATGTCTTATGTTCAATCTTCCTGTGGCTTTAGTCTACGCACGTTTCGGCACACAAGTGCCTACATCAAGAGAGCAACCCTAAGTCAAGATTAATGGGTACCTGCATTACATTACACATACAATTGAGGCCATAGACTATATTTATATACTTTAAAAAACGGTTTGCAACCTGTGGCCAAACACCAACAGAATCCTGAGTGCCGAGGAATGGACCTCCCCCACACCTCCCTCCTTCATCATGGAGTGTGCGAGTCTTGCTCTCACTGAAAATTTCTTTGAATTCAAAGGGCAGCATTACCTGCAAACCCAGGGTACCGCCATGGGCAGTACTTTTGCCCCTTCGGTGGCCTGCCATTACATGGCTGATTTTGAGGACAACCACATCAATGGACCAGTGAACCCCTACCACTCCAACATTAAACTCTTGAGGAGGTTCATTGATGACATCCTCATACTCCGGTCTGGGACTGAAGATCTCTACAAGGAGTCCTTCAACTGGCTTAACACACTTAACAACTACCTTACTTTTACCATTAGCGCTTCTACATCTAATATAGCATTCTTGGATCTTACCATCAGGCTGGAGGGAGGTAAGATTGATACCACAATGTATCATAAACCAACGGATCGCAACAGCTTGCTACTGTTTACAAGTCATCACCCCAAAGCTTTGAGACTGAATCTTCCTTTTGGTCAGTTCCTGCGTGTGAGGCGCAATTGCACGAACTTAATCGATTACAGGACTGAATCTTCCATTCTTTCCCGCAATCTGAGAGACAGAGGATACCCCACAATGGAAATCTACAAAGCACGGAAACGGGCACAAAATAACCATAGAGGGGCCTTGCTGGAATACAATACCTCTTCCCCTCAAAACAATGATCTCTTGACCTGCATGACCACCTTTTCACCAGCTTCTAATGAAATCAAAAAGATTATTAAGAAACACTGGCAGATCTTGAACACAGGGGGACTGAACTTGGCGACCCCCAGGTTCGCCTTCAAAAGATCAAGGAATATAAAGGACATTCTGGTCCACACCAGGCCTAAGCAGGCTGGAACCCAGAAACAGACTACACTCTGGCAATTACCTCCAGTACGGGGACATTACCCTTGTGGATCCTGCAGTGCATGCCTTTTACTAACATATCCAAAACCACCCAATTGACAGATTCCTTCCTGTGGGAACTTCGGGGCCACACTAATTGCAATACATCGAATTGCATTTACTTACTCAGATGCCCATGTGATCTACAATACGTAGGCATGACCACCCACCCTATCAAGATTCGCATTTCGGAACACAGAAGCAACTTTCGTTGCAAAAAAACGAATACTAAGATGTGTAGACATTATTCAGAGCAAAACCACACTGCTGATTCACTAAGATGGCTAGTCCTTGAGACCCCTAGTAACAAATCCAAACAGAACCTGTTTCAAAAAGAACAGAGGTGGATACACCGTCTGTCCTCTGATAAACGGGGGCTCAATGAGGACATACCGTGGAGTGCACTGATATGATAGTCCTGAACACAATACCCCTTATTGAAGGATCCGATACTGTTTAAATCATTTTGACGCAATACTAACATCAGTTTGTCCACCTTGAATTACACCCCTCTCCAAGATGGCCGCAACAGTCACGGCATTATCCATGTGACATGCGGGGCTGTATTACTGTCCACACTGATCTCACCATCTTCACAAAGATGAAATGACTACTGCTAGCATACTGTGACCGAGCGCCCTGCCTTTACTATATTATTCCCATTAACGTTCCAACATTTCCACAGGCTATTGGATTAATATGTATATCCATTTATCCACCAACATATGGGTTCCTCACTCCTGTCTAAGATGGTCACCACAGTCATGGTTGATGTCACGTGACATGCGGAACTGGACTACACCCGATACTGGCCACGCCCCAACACTAGTTAATCTGGCAGCACACCAGGAAACACCACTATCCAGACCCGGTGGATATGGGTAGGCACAACGGGTGCTGACAGAGGCAGACTGAAGTAAGTGCAATCCCCTTAGGTTCCCTAGCGCTAATATCAGGTCCTTGCATATTAGAAACAAACAGGGAAGTGGTCTAAACCACGCCAGGAACTGTTCTCCTGTAACCAAGTCAATTTGGTTTTCCTTAGCCTTAAACCCCTATGGTTCCCCCTTGATGTCAGATCTACCGGGTACTGTTGACACCTACGCACCTTGACCATTAGGTGAGTAACATTTTACCCACACCACAGGATGAACTCAGGGGGTTCTGAATAAGCTGCTGCTGTTTACATGTATATAGATGCTATGTATATATGTTTTTAATGTGTGATTCTCAAAATGTTCATAAACGCTCATACTAGTCACAAATCACTACTAGTATGTCACCTTATTCACACCAGCACTGTGTGCTCACGGTCACGAAAGGGTCACCTGTTGTTACTATTCTTTGGTAACGATCTCTTTTGTCTTCCCCTAGGCGAGAGGAGTACCATACAGGTAATACAACTGATGATATAACAAAACTGATACTTTATTAGGTCATGTTTTTTGTGATAGTAGTTAAAGAATAGGTCCTGAAGAATCGCAGCCAATGTGCTTAGGCGAGAAACATGTTGACCACACTGAATGCACTTTAGTCCTGTACCGCGACGTGGAATCCTAAATTTCCTGCGATTACAGGCTATCTCTTGATTTTACTTGTGGCAAGGGACCACCAGAATAAATTGATCTCAGGTACCTTGTGCCACATTTTAACCTCACTCACACTATCCTCCTTCTCCTGGCCCCTCACCCACACTTCACCCATAGGCAGTTGGATAAAAGATCTCCGCCAAAGAGCCCCTCTTTGAGGTGAGCCCGTTGGACATTGCACCGCCTGTCCAACGAGGAGCACTGCCGATGATGAAGCATGACACTCGCAAGGGTGTGTGAGGCCATTATATCCAACAAATTGGACACCCAGGATAGTCCTCCACTGAGCACTATACCTACCCCCCTCGTGACCGCTCTCTTCCCCTTCTTCCTGTTTCCTTAGGAACGGCCTAGTCGCTTTTGTTAGTCAAACACCAACACCATCATGAAACCTTTACCAGGCGTCAAAACGACGCAGTTCACTATATGGATTAAAGAATGCACAGATAATGCCACATACAGATAATGTCAATATAATTACCAGGAGTGGTGAATATGCAAATGAGCCTGTGCCTCATACAGCTCAATGGAGAAGCCACTAGACTTAAGGGTGGAATGAAATGGAAATAAAGTCTGACCCCTGATGCAAGGTTCATTGACCTGACAGTGGACAGCAAAGTACACAAAGTTATGGCACTATAGAGTCCCTAAGGAATACTGAGAAAATATATATACAAGGATTACAGTACAAGGAAAGAATATTAAAATCATAAGAATAAAAAGTGGAGAACATGGAAAAAATAACAACAGATATCTCAAACACGTAGGGTATGTTGAGGGTTTGCAAGAAGACTGATGCTGCAGCAATATTAAGATAACTGTAAAACAGGAACAGACAACATAGCTAGTTCCAATCACATAAGGAGGGGTGATCCAAATCTAACCCACCATAGAAACTTTTAACTTGATGTTCTATGGGGATTTGACAAAGCCTTGTATGTCAATGCGAGGACGAAGGCTCAGGGACTGTGCAGCAGAGATAATGAAACAAGAGTGCAAGGGCTTTAAGTGGGCCGGGTCTCACCGGTGCTGTGTGTGGGGAAAATATATCTCAATTCCATATTCTCCTCCACACTAACTCAGACCTACTGAGCTGACTGCTCTGACCAAGCTGCTTGCTCCGTGCTCCTGAACACCCCTCCCCTTAGAAATCTATTAACTCCTGACCCCATGACCTGTAGTGCCCTCATTGACACGTCATGGGTTAACAGCTGTGGAAAGCCTCTGAATCTTACAGGTTTGCTTAAACTTGCTTTCTGGTCCCTTGTGCCCATATATTGCTCTATGTTCTGGGCCTGCGTGGCACTTCTATTTGTATATGTACAACCATATTTGGCCTTGGGCACATTGTATGAGTTTACTGATGACTGCACTTTCTGCCCTATATATTCTGCTGTGACTATTCATGAGGGGCAGAAGAAGCTTGTTCCAAGACGTGACACTGCGTCTGCATTCTGCCTTGGCATGCCAATAAACGGACAAAGGTGCAAGAACATTTCCTGTGTTGTGTGAGGCAGCTGTGGTTTATTTGCTTTGGTCGCTCTGCGAAGGGTTGGAGGATTTATTGCCCAACTTAATGGATTTATTACCTAACAGAAGTGGTGTAAAGAAGTGGGACATTGAAGGACTGTATAGTCACCAGTTGGTAAGTAGGCTGTAAAGCTAAAATAACTTGCTGGCGTGACCTTTCAGTGTTTCAAATGCTCAGTTAGAACATAGTATTTTTTTTTTTTTTAAAAGAGAGAGGAGGTAGTAACTGGCATCGAATTTAACTAGGGGACTGTAGAGAAACATTGATTGATTTTTTTTTCATCATTGATTGAATTCTTTTCCATCAAGTGAGTGAAATTGTTATCATCATTGAAATATTTCTCTGTATCAACACCTTGGAGTTGATATGCGACAGGGGTCTACGGGACCCTATAACGCAACAGGAGAGCCTAGGCACGACAATAATTTATGACCCAAGAGTAGAGGGATGAAGAGATAAAAAACAACCCTCCCAGAAGTGTAGCGAGGGAAGCGGTGACCATTGGCTGGCTGCAGGACACAAGGAAATGTTTTTAAATTTTGCACTGTCCTGTCATTGATCAATGACTGTATTTAATTATGTTTAGAGTCTTTTAAAAAAGTATTGTCCTGCTATGTTTATTTGAAATGCTTCTTTGAATGATATCACAACAAGTTGCATCAGAGAAGTCAAATTGTTTTATGTGGTGTCTGAGTGTTCCACAACTGTATATTTTTCTCTCAAGTCTCTCTATCCAAATCTTAACACATTTTTACTTCCAGGATACCTATTTGTTTATCTTTCAGGGTTTACAAAATTGTGAGTGAAGGGCACAATGGGTTCTGGTAATTCTAAAGGAACTATGGAGGTGGTAAGGCCTCGCATGGTGAAAAAGACAAAGAAATTATTTAAAACACTGTCATTAGAGAAGGATTTTAAATTACCAGCAGATAGCCCTGCAGCTCAGGTTGTGAAAGATACAAATTGTTTAGAATATGTAACTCCTTTTTGCGCGCTAGTATGGACGTGGAAAGGGAATGACGGGCTGTGGCCTAGATTTGGTTCTCTTGAGATAGATGATATTGAACGCTTGACAGAACGTATACACTTAAAGGGTGACCCATCATGGGATTCACATTATGTAAAAGATTGTTTACAGCAGTGGCTTTCAATTGCAAAAAATAAAGCTTTCCTTTCAAAAAAGAAAGGCCAGGGGAATGCCTCCACTGAATATAAAGACTGTTCTGCAATAGCAATGGTGAATAGTGAGTGCAAGAAGCCTACTAAAAAAGAGCTAGAATTAGCAAAAGATTGGCCCACATCTTATAGCCAGTGTTTATTAGAATTAAGTAACTATGTGCAAACAGAACAGCATTTGTTGTCACTATGGCAAAAGTGTGGGTTTTCAACAATTGAAGCAGACCGGGTTAAAGAAATACCAAATGCCACTACTTCTAGATGGCTGCTGCTCTGCTATGTATTTGGACGCACCGCCAAATAAATGTTGATATAAATACGTTAAAAAAACTGTTTATCGGCTCCAAGCCTCAAGGCCTTTTTGTCAAAATGGGGGAAGGAACAGACAATGAGCAAATAACTAGTAGCGCATTGACTGAGGAGGAGATCTTGTTGCTTACTGAGGAAGAAAGGAAAAGACAGAGAGTAAATGCAACTAGTGAATTTAATTCCTGGGTCTCAGATAGAGCCAGCAATGAGAACAGCCAACAAACATTGGGACAAAACATCCAGTCTGCTGGGCCTGTTTCTCCTGCACCTCAATTCTCATCCCCTCTTCCAGCAACTTTAATTTACCCATCTTTTTCAGGCCCCTACAACCAGTGTGAAAGACATAACACACCTGAGCAAGCACTGGCTTCACAACAAAGTTTAGCACGTGTACCTTATTTCCACATATCCCTGGAAGGTGATTTAACTAGGGTACCTGACATACCAACTAACCCCAGAGAGGGCAGTTTTAGAACACCAGTCTTGAATGGGCACTTATCCTTAGGAGGGGACATGCTACATGCTTTTGAATCCCCAGCCCAACCTTCCACTTTTGGTCTGAGTGAAGATTTAGGGCTCAGTGCAAAAGAGAGAAAAGATGAGGAGGAACATGAGCAGTTGACACACCTGAGGAAAGAGGCAGATGAGTTCCAAGAAGAAGTAAACACTTATAGGGAGGAAATACAACGCTCCATTAATAAACTACAGGATAAGCTAGAGAGAAGGGAACGGCTGATACATATACGGTCACAAACACGGACCCTAAAGGGAAAGGGTGAGAACTCATATACTGATGACATACTATTGAACACTAAAATAACTGCACCAAAAATAGTGTTGGGAGGGACAGCCATGCTAAAACCATGGACGCCCTTGGAGGCAACCCAAATGACTAAGGACGCGCCTGACCCACTGACTGCCAGTGTAAAATATTATGAGTGGCTTCATAAAATATGTATTGCCTATACCCCCCTCCCGCGAGATGTAGAAATGCAATTAAAAATAGGATATGGGAGCAGATGGTCTTTAGTAAAATGTGCATTCCAAATTCCACAGGAAAGGGATTGGACCATACTGACTAATAATATGGATGTCACAGAAAATAGATTGATTCATTGGTTAGAGTCTATCAGGGACACAATTAATGGGCTAGCAGTTAAACATGGTGATTTTTCTCAAGTCACTGCCACATTGCAGAAGCCAGGTGAGTCAGTGGCTGATTACATCTTAAGGTACAATGAAGCATGGGATAACAGTGCAGGGGTACCACGCACCACAGAGGCCTATAAGGTATTGGCTACGCAAACCCTTATGAATGGATTGCTAGCTTCTGTGGCCCACAGTTGTAAATTACGCCACCCTGATTGGTCCACTAAAGGATATAACGAGTTGTGCACGCTTCTCATAACTATGGAAAGAGATGGTATTTTTAAGGTAAGAAAGGACATCACTAAAAATGACAAAGGAATGATGTTGCAGCAAATACAAAGAGAGGAGGAGCCAGAGGGAATGTACTATCAGGGGGCACAGCAAAGACAGGATAATGGACAAGGATACCAGAGGAGAGACAAGAGTAGGGATCGGTGCTATAATTGCCAGAGGTATGGGCACTGGGCACGCAATTGTAGAAATAATAGAGGTAGAAGGGACTGGAATGAGAGAAGTGACCAGTATAATGGAAATGATAGAAACAGGAATGAAAGGTCAGACAGAAATGAGACCCAGCCATCTGCACCACCCATGCCCAGAGACCTGAAGCAGACCCAGCACTCCATGAGGAATCCTTTCCAGGAGCAACATGGATCAGCATAGGACAACGCGGAGAGAGAGATGGGACAAACTGCAGCAACCAGAGCCCAGTGCTTTATGATGAAGGTATCCGAGACACCAGAGGAGAATCCCATGTTTCAAATTAAGGTAGGAGATAAAGAGATCGATTTCCTAATAGACAGTGGTGCAACCCTATCTGCAGTAAGAAACAAGTTGGGTCCTGGTAGTGGTGAAACAGTCACTACTATAGCGGTAAATGGAATGATGATGCATGAAGAATTGTCAGAACCCCTACCAGTTTCTGTTGATGACTTCACAATGACACATCAGTTTCTGCTGTCACCAGATGCACCCATCAATTTGCTGGGGAGAGACCTCCTCTGTAAATTGAATGCAACATTATATTTTTCGCAAAATGGGATTTACTTACAAGTACCTGAGAACAGGTTAGAATTGGCTAATAGAGCACTTACTGCTTGCAAATTAAGTGAGGATTCTGTGTTATGTGCACCCCCTGTCTTCTCTCTCTCTCCAACACGTTACCAATGGACTCCATTACATGGAGATTTTTATGAAAACATGTTTCAAGAACTGTTTAAATACAGCCCTGACATTGAGAGTGAATTGGTCACTCATTTAGTACAGTTGACATTAGTACCTGAGCCCATGCACTGTACTGCAGCATTTTTCACAGGAGCAGTGCCTGAATGGTACGCCTACAGGGCAGACAAACATTTGCACTGGACAATGGAGTTGTTTGAGCACACATTATATGTAGGAAAAGAAGGGTGTACAGTGAGCATTAAACTGGGACCACAGGAAATGAGTTTATTTCAAGTGCCAGATTCTGAACCACATGTATCCATAGCTGTAGCACCAGGTTACTACCCTAAGGATCTGGGCCCCATGGTCAAACGCCTTCAGGACTTACCTAGAACAAAGGATTTTACATTTCCTTTAGGAATGGTGTCTGTGTTAGGAGATGGAGAAGGGTGGTGTTGGACGTTGTGTATGAACAGAAAGGACAGGACTGCAGTTTGACAAACTTGAAGGGACAATGGCTTTACAGCTGACTAAAAATAAAATCCTAGAGCAAGTGAACTCAGAGGTCTGGGCAAAACACAAAAATGAGGCAGGATTATTGAAAACATGCCCTCCCCATAAAGTGACACTTAAAGAGAATGCTGAATTACCTTATGTCCGTCAGTATAGGCTGTCACCTCAGGCTGAGGAGGGAATAAAACCTGTGATTGAATCTCTCTTGCAGCAAGGTATCATTAAAAAGACATCCAGCCCCTGTAATAGTCCTATCATTCCATTACCCAAGGGCAATACTGGGCAGTATAGGTTCATACAGGACTTACGACAGATAAACAACATTGTGGTTCCCTTAGCACCTGTTGTGCCTGATACCAATACTATATTATCTTCTATACCTGTAGAGGCAGAGTACTTTTCAGTCATTGATCTCTCCTCTGCATTTTTCAGTATCAGAGTCCATCCAGAGAGCAAGTACCTTTTTGCTTTCACAGTGAAAGATACCCAATATACTTTCAGAAGACTGGCACAAGGCTATACTGAGAGTCCCACGGTCTATGCGCAGGCAGTAAAGAGAGACCTGGATAGCCTACACCTGGAAGGAGGTAGCATCATCTTGCAGTATGCTGATGATCTACTTGTGGCATCTCCATCCCTTGAAGCTTGTGAAAAAGACACTGTAGCGCTGCTGAATCACCTCCAGGAGAGAGGACACAAAGCGTCATTGTCAAAATTCCAGTGCTGCCAAAAAGAGGTGACTTACCTGGGTTATGTGGTATCCAAAGGAACACGCCGCATATCACCTGACAGGATCAAAATGATTCAGGGCATGAGGCCTCCGTCCACCAAGAAAGGAATGCTGTCATTCCTGGGGATGATGAACTACTGCCGCCAGTGGATCCCTGAGTACAGATCCTATGATGCCATCCTGCGACAATGTACACTACAAGATGCTCCCAACAACATTGTATGGACTAATGAACTTGCAAACTGTTTCAAGAAACTGAAAGAGACTTTGTGTACTGCACCAGCCCTGGGGCTGCCTGATTACAAACTGCCCTTCCATCTCTATGTGTCAGAGCAAAATGGCATTGCAAATGGTGTGCTGACACAGCAGCATGGCTCTGGAAAAAGACCTGTGGCATACTACTCCGTGACTTTGCCTGCAGCAGTAACTGGGCATCCAGCTTGCTTGAGAGCAGTGGCATCAGCAGCTGTGATGGTAGAGAGGACGGCTCCCATTGTGTTGGACTACCCTTGTATTGTTTATGTGCCACATTCGGTACAGTTGTTGTTGTCATCTGCAGCAACACAACATTTTTCGGCAGCCAGGCAAACAGGTTATGAGGTCACTCTGTTGTCCAACACCAATATCACCATTAAAAGATGCCCACCTGTTAATTTGGCAACATTATTACCTCCACTAGGTGATTCAGATGAGACCCCTGACCATGACTGTGTTGAAATTGTAGAGACATGCACCACACCCAGACCAGACTTGCAGCAAACACCATTAGAAAAAACTGACTATGAATGGTACACTGATGGTTCCTCCAGCAGACTAACAGACACTGATTACAGAGCAGGGTATGCTATAACAACAGTAGACACCATAATTGAAAGTGCAGCCCTCCCACCTGGCACATCTGCCCAGCAAGCCGAGCTGTATGCTGTCACAAGGGCATGCATCCTAGCTGAGGGGAAAGATGTTCATATTTACACTGATTCACGTTATGCCTTTGGAGTTGTCCATGATTTTGGCCAGCTGTGGCAGTATCGTGGTTTCATTACAGCAGCAGGACGCCCCATTCAAAATGGTCCCTTAGTAAAGAATTTACTACAGGCAATACTACTGCCCAACAGAATAGCAGTAATAAAATGTGAGGCACATACAGGAGCTAATACTGAGATAGCCAGAGGTAACGCGATGGCTGACACAGCAGCAAAAGAGAGCATGTTACAGCCAGTGCAGATGGTGCCTTCAATGGCAAAAAGTATTCCAAAAATACAACTGATTCAGAGACAACTGTTGCTAGCTGATGTGAAAGAAGCACAATGGTCTGCACCTCCAGAGGAAGAAAGAGCGTGGAGTGATGCTGGATGTGAGCCAAATGATGAGGGATTGTGGGTACACAAGGATGGGAGGCCTGTGGCCCCACGCAGTATGTTCCTGCCCCTTACAAGGCTTGCCCATGGACCCACTCACATGGCTCAAGGAGGGATGAATGCTTTGATTAGACAAGAATGGTTTGCACCAGGGATAACCGCTTTTACTGCGCAATTCTGCTCCCAATGTCTTGTCTGTGCCCAACATGCTAAAGGTCGGTCCCCCGCTACCCATGATCACTTGCCAATACCAGAGGGTCCCTTTACCAACCTTCAAATAGACTTCGCCTACATGCCCCCAGTGAATGGATTCAAATATTTGTTGGTATGTGTGGATCAGTTTTCAAAATGGGTGGAGGCGTTTGCCACTAGGAAGAATGATGCAGCAACTGTTGTGCGATGCATGATGAATGATATAATACCCCGATTTGGGGTCCCCCAGAGCATAAACAGTGACAGAGGGGGTGAATTTGTTGCTGCCATTGTGGAAAAGATGTGTGAGTGTTTGGGAATAGAGTGGAAACTGCATGCCCCTTACCACCCACAAAGTTCAGGGCAGGTGGAGAGAATGAACTCCACAAATAAAACATAAATTAGCCAAAACAACTGATGCAACAGGCCTGAAATGGCCAGAGGCGCTGCCTTTAGTGCTGCATGCCATAAGAGCAACACCATCTAGAACAACTCTCTTGTCCCCACATGAGGTATTGATGGGGCGGCCTATGTCGGTGGGGTTGCGGTTGCCTCTCACAGCATCCCAAGCAGCACTGCTGTGGACGGATGAGCAGATTTCTGACTATGCTGTACAATTATCAGTGGTATTGAGGCATCACCATCTCCAGGTGAAGGAAGCTTTGCCCCATCCTTCCTTAGAACAAACACACCCTTTTAAACCTGGCGACATGGTCATGGTGAGAAAAATAAAAAATGTTTCTCTTACTTCTAGGTGGACTGGACCCCACGTTGTGCTCCTGGTTACCAGAACATCACTAAAGGTGGAGGGACGTCCCGAGTGGCTGCACGGAACACGATGCAGAGCTGCACCAACAACGCCTGAGGCAGAGTCACCTTTAACAGATGAGCAACGGCCACATGTGGAGCAGCGCGAAACACAGGACAAGGGGGAGACAGACCAGACCTTTCCTAACAACAACGCTGAGGGTCCTTCATCAAGTGTCCCAGGAACGGTGACACCAACTGATGCTGTTGAGTGAAGCACGCAGGGCAGGTCCGTGAAACCGCCCCTGAACAAGACGACTACGGACCAGGAGGAGAAGCAGATGACAGCACACCACAAGAACTTTCATTATTGACACTTACAGAAAGTACCCTGGAACTGAGACAGAAAGGCACTGCCTAACAACATTTTAAATTCTGAAAGTGACATTTACCACTGTCCAGAAAATGCATTGCATTTTACTAACAATATTTTTGAGTACCTTAATAATGTGTGTGCTACCTGTACTGCAACAACCTGCTGACCATCCCCTCATTGCAGTACATGAGAAAGTTGCCCAGGCTTTAGGTCTTCAAAATTGCTGGATTTGTAGAGAGTTATCCAGACACCCCAGCGACCCTATTGGCCTTTATGAAACGCCTGTGCCTATACAAAATTATGCGCAAGGAATAGGATGCCTCATATCCAATGTAACATGGGATTGTGGAGAAGGAAGGATTGGATGGTACCCACGGTGTACCATACTGCCAAATATTCAAGCCCAATACCAAGTGTCTCCTACAGTAGAATACAAAGACAAGGAAAAAGCATTTCCTGTATGTTTAAAGCATCGTGTTTCAGGATATAACCCAGCTTCCCAATACTTAGGACATTTAAAAAGTAGCAAGTGTCCTAACATATTAGAATTTGATAATATCACAGGGAATTGGAACATAAAAGACAGACAGTTAGTAAGTAGGAACTGGACAGCAAAGGTACGAGGAAAACAAGTAAACTATACTTTGCATTACTGGAACATCACTGTAGATGGAGAGACACTGTTAGTAACACCTGATGGTCTTCTATATGATCCATTTATTGAGCAAAAGAATAAGCATGCTAGGGCCCCAAATGTGATTTCTAAAATATTAGAATACCCCTTATGGTCAGCTCGCTGCTCATACATGGCACCATGGGCAAATGTTACGCTTATAAATTCTTCATGGATTGATTACAAATGGTGTGATCAATTCCAAAACACTTTCCCTGAAGGGGTAGGCCTTCCACTCAGTAAATATCACACATTAGACACACAGTTACAGGGCGGAATGTATTTTGTTTGTGGCACTAAAGCATACAAGGTGCTTCCCCGGCACTGGGAAGGCATGTGTGCTATTTCTTACCTTACACCAAACATTTCAGTCGTGCCACGCATTGCAGCCCATGAGCCACTAAATTTGGGGAGTTTTGCTCATAGATATAAAAGAGATATACATGCACCTATTCTGGAAACTAGACGGGGCCTATTCTTTGAACTAATGCGTATATTTATCCCTGGATATGGGGTATATGATTTAGAATTGGCTCTAGTTAATATGTCTGCTGAGCTAGCTGTAGCATTCAATGCAACAAGAGATGCACTTCAACAGTTGCAGATGGAAATTAACTCAGTAGCTGCCATGACTATTCAACATCGGATTGCACTTGACCTCCTGACACTACAACAAGGAGGACTGTGCGTTTTATTAAATTCCTCTTGCTGTTATTTTTTAAACAAAAGTGGGAACATAGCAAGGGATGTGGCACAAATTAAGAATGCAGTTCAAATATTCCGTGGAGCAGGGAAAATTACAGATTCTGTTGACTGGTCCTGGCTATGGTCATGGCTACCAACAGGATGGTTAAAGCACTTACTTTTAGCGCTACTGGGTATCTTTTTAACAATAGTGATATTTTTGTGTTGTCTTCAGTGTTGCTGCTCCATGGTACAGCAATGGTGTACTAAAAGCATCCATTCAATTTCCGCAGTTAAAATTCTACCTCCTACAGAGCAGGAGCTAGCCTACAAATATCTCCAAATACAACAGGATGTAGAGAAAGCACACAAAGAAACATTTCAATTAATGGCTATAGAGATATAATATAAAAGCATTACGTATTAGTATATAATGTTATCTATGTAGAAAAATGAATACCTCTTGGATGGGTCTACGCCAATATATGCATGTTATTTAAACACTGTGTGATGCTAGTCAAAGATAAGTACATTTTCGATATTTCTACCATATGTATATATTCATATTTTTCTTACAACAATATTTGATATTACTATCAAAAAGGAGGGATATTGTGGGGAAAAATATATCTCAATTCCATATTCTCCTCCACACTAACTCAGACCTACTGAGCTGACTGCTCTGACCAAGCTGCTTGCTCCGTGCTCCTGAACACCCCTCCCCTTAGAAATCTATTAACTCCTGACCCCATGACCTGTAGTGCCCTCATTGACACGTCATGGGTTAACAGCTGTGGAAAGCCTCTGAATCTTACAGGTTTGCTTAAACTTGCTTTCTGGTCCCTTGTGCCCATATATTGCTCTATGTTCTGGGCCTGCGTGGCACTTCTATTTGTATATGTACAACCATATTTGGCCTTGGGCACATTGTATGAGTTTACTGATGACTGCACTTTCTGCCCTATATATTCTGCTGTGACTATTCATGAGGGGCAGAAGAAGCTTGTTCCAAGACGTGACACTGCGTCTGCATTCTGCCTTGGCATGCCAATAAACGGACAAAGGTGCAAGAACATTTCCTGTGTTGTGTGAGGCAGCTGTGGTTTATTTGCTTTGGTCGCTCTGCGAAGGGTTGGAGGATTTATTGCCCAACTTAATGGATTTATTACCTAACACTGAGCGCCAGCAGTTTTCTAAAGAGGACCTTGAAACCGGTCTCAATCGGGCTCTGTTTTCTGGCCTGGCACATGCGGTTCATTTTTTTCGGGACTGCAGTGACAGCAGGCACATCGACGTGCGCTTGCTCACACTGCTCACTTCTCATTAGTGAAGTTATGGCATGACATCATGCCAGGTGAGTTTCATAGGGTAAGGGAAATCCTTTAAAGCGAGTCATTTTCTCTCTGGATTTCCCTTCTGTTTTTGAAACTCAGGAGCAGCAGCATTGTCGTGGTGTCACCAGGGCTTTAAGTGGAAGCTTTTTAAATATTATATACAAGCCATAGTTGCTGCTTATTTATCTTATGCAACTAACAACCATTGACAAAGTCAATAGTCCTGGACCTGTTGTAGGTATGATGTTACTTGTTGTATCACATATCTGGATGCAATGATAGAAACAGCAAAATACAAGTCCGGCAGCACACTATGCTCTGCGCAGATTTTTAGCTTAATTACATGGACCATGCCCCTTTGAGAGACCTGGCTGTTTTTCATCCCACTTAAAGCCCTGCAGCGTTAGAATGCGAATGAACCTAGGCAAGTTTTCTGTGCAGAGGTAAACGATCAGAGTTATAAAGCACCATACCAAACTATACGTGATGCCAAAAAATGCAAGACTTGTTCAATAAAATGTGCAACGGCATGAAACAGGTTTAAAGCAAATTGATGCACGCTGCGCCTCTTGATAATATTGTAAAAAAGACATAAGCTCTTTACATGTTAATACATTGCACCTAATAAGTTAACAAGGATTTCCACACACTGTATAGGCGCAACTAAATACATCCTACTACAGAACGAGGGCTATCACTCGCTTAAAATTTCTATTACCTACCGGTAATCACATTACTCCTAGTCCTACTTTCGCATCTCTACATCACGCAATGAGGCACCTGCACCTCATAGACACACCCCCTACCAAAATAAAAATGCACTGCCCCCTACACAATACCTGTACATGCCAAGCCACCATAGACACAGTTGGCCGGGCCACCAGGCGGGAGGGCGGGCCATAATGGAGAGAAGCAAGAGTAGGAATAGGAGTAATGTGATTACCAGTAAGTAATAGAAACATTACATCCACGATCCTCTCGCTTCTCTCCGTTATGCAATGAGACATACCAAGCTAAGAAAAACCAGACCAACTGTCCAAGCACAAGCTCAGAACATCGGGACAAAACACACCAAAGAAGGACAAACAAACAGGAAAGGCAATCCAGATGCAACACTGCTGACCAAACCCCAGAGGCAAGCTTAGCCCCCAAACACGGGCAAAAAAGCAGACCCATAAAACTAGGAGCCGAGGACTCCCCAAGCCAGCAAGCTGACACAAGATGATGAAAAACAGCAGACCCAGAAGGCGCAACCCCCCACACACAAACGGAACACCAGAGACCTCGCCAAACAGGAGGGAAAGCCCCAAGAGGGACACATCCACTGAGGGAAGGACCACCTCACAAAGAAACAGGAGACCAGACCGACCAACAGACCCCAGCAACTGGACCACCAAGCCTAGAAAGGTTAGCTCGGGGCACCAGGGGCAGAGAAACAGAAAAGGGAACCACGTGCGCACGAGCACACCAAACACCCAACCAAGAGCCAATACAGAGCAAAAGGAGACCAGGCAGACCCCCAAAAGGCACTTGCACAGAAGAGGTGACCAAAGCCGAAAGACCAAGGCAGCGACAGCCACCCAGCCCCAACCACAAGACACCAATCCCAGAAATGCCTGAGAAGGCACCAGGAGAAAACGCAACCACGTGGCCACAGAACCGGAGAATCCAGACCACCACCAGCTCCAACAACAGAGGAACCAAAGGAAGGGGACAGACAGGAGGCCCCAGATAAACCGGACCCCCAACCCAAGGAACCAGGACCTTGGAACAAGGCCAACAGAGGAAAACCAGCAAGAGGCCCGCAGGCCAAGGAAACCGCAGGGGAACCAACACCAAAATGACACCCCCCACATCCCCAAACCGAACCGGGGAGAAGCGGATGGAGGACCCCGAACAGACATATAATGTGAACAACAAGGACCCCCTGATTAGAATCAATAATTCTTGAGACAGGGAAAACAAATATGTGTATATAAAAAAAGCAATCCTATCAAACAGAAGGGAAGGGTACTCGCAAAGAGAAAGGCTTCAAAATAATTCCAATATAAAAATTCTAATCTTTTTAATAAGTATTCATGTTAAAAACAAACATTTCATACACCAAAATTATATAAAATTGACATACATAAACAAAATATACACAATTAATACAATATTATCATGAAATATAAAAAAGGCAAAAAAGTGGCAATCAATACTCTCTTTTTTTTTTTTTCCCTCCTGGCTCGCCGGCGCTTCCACCTCACCACCTCCAGCAGCTTCTGACAGTGATTGTAGGTCCGCCACTAGCGCGCTCCATGCCCTGGCCGCATCTAGCGATTTATCATTAGCGGCGCGTCTAGCTAATTGTAATCTAAGAGTCCCTTCACTAGTCGCCCATTGCTGGAAACACCCCCGCCACCTCAGGAAGCTGGGGCCCCCCTAGATTTCAAATGCAGTGTGAGCTCCCTCTTGGCCAGGATCAACCCCAAGTCGAAAAATTTACTGGTAATCTTCGTAGCTGGGGTGTGCGGAAACCAGAGTAAGAGGCAAGCCCCCATGTCCGTGTCAACCTGGCGACCTGTAACCTCATTCAAGCAGAACATAACATCAGCCCAATATGTGCCAAGCCCTGCACATGATTAGAACATGTGCCCGAAGTCAGCACCCTCCGTATTACAGTGAGGACATACCGAACGCGCCCCTCCAAAGACCCGTTGGATTTTGGCCGGCGTCCAATACGCCCTATGTAGAGTGAAGTATTGGACCAGTTGGAACCTAACATTACACGTGCCCTTCCAGGCCCTACGTACCAGCTGGGGCCAGGTCGTTTCCCTCCCAGCGTTCCCGTAGCCTATCCAGGGGAGGCGGTCCATCCAGCGCCAGTCTTCTGTACAGGCAGGTGATAGCCTTATAAGCGCCAGCCGCCATCACAACGTACTGGCAGCCCAGCGACGTGGGGGGTTCTGTCAGTCCCATCCTCCAGCGTTTCTGAATCCCGGACACTAGAGCCGCATGGAGCAAAAAGTCACCCCTCGGCAGATCGAAGGCCTCTTGTAGGTCGTGAAACGACAGCAAAGCACTGTCCCTATAGAAGTCTCCTATCATGTGGACCCGACGGTCCTCCCAGGTGGCCAGTGCCTACCAATCCCCGCCATGCGGGAGGGCAGTACACATGCCCAGGGGGATCTCTGGTGCATAAGGAATATGAACTCCCGCCCGCTTCTGGCTACGAAGCCAGCAGTGGCGAAGGGTGCACTCCTCCAAAGTCAGCTGATCCAACCAAAGCCCCTGCTAGAGGACGATGAAGGACAGGACATGTCGCTGTATAATCCGGCCCTGTGGGCCGTCCGGGCCCCTAAACTCCCACGCCACAGCCTGCGTGAGCCACTGTAGCTGTGCCGCCAGATAATATCATTCAAAATCCGGCACCGCCAGGCCGCCTTCCTCCCGTGACCTAAGCAGGGTGTTCAAAGCTACACGCCTCCTGCCAGAGCCCCAGATAAACCCTATCACCATCGACCGCAGCATCCGGAAAAAAGAGAGCGGGATCCACACCGGCAGCGTGCGAAAAAAAAAAAGCAAGCGCGGGAGGGCCACCATCTTCAGTAGCGCTATTCGTCCAGCCACAGATAACGGAAGAGTGCACCAAAACCCCATACTGCCTCTAATGCCCCTCAGCGCTCTGCCCACATTCCCCTCATACAGGAGCAAGTGGGAGTGATAAATGTAGACTCCGAGGTACGGCAGACACACCGCCTCCCAGCGTAATCCCTCGAGCTCCGCAGGCTGGGTACAACGGGTGGTCAAGGGGAACAAACAGGTCTTGGACCAGTTGACACGCAGCCCTGACAAATCACCAAACTCTCGGATCAAGGCCCCCGCACCGAAGTTTCCACATCCGCCAAGTACATCTCGCCGTAGGAAGCCCGCCTTTCTTCAATAACGGCACTATAATCGCCTCCCTCGTCGACACTGGCAACTTGCCCCGCTCCCACGCTTCCCCATACACCTGATGTAATTGAGGTGCTTGGAGGTCAATGTATGCGGCGTAGAACTCCACCGGCAGTCCGTCACTCCCTGGCGTTTTCTTTCTGGCCATTTGTTTAACCGCCATTCTAATCTCCCCCAGGGTGATAGCCGCACCCAGCGCAGTTCCCTGCTCTGAGTCTAGCCGCGGCAGCCGAGCCTCATCCAGGAAGGTGTCCAATCCGGCCGGTAGTGCCGACAGTCTGCTCCGATAGAGCTCCGAGTAATAAGCCAGGAACTGGTCACTAATCTCCCGTTGTGAATGAACTAAGTCCCCGGCAGGCGTGGTCAATGACAGTATTGGTGTACCCCTAGATTGGGTGTTGGCCAACCACGCGAACAGCGAACCGACCCGGTCCCTCTCGGCGTGGGCCCGGACCATGTACTCCCGGTAATCATGGCAGCGGAGCCTCTCCACTTGGGTGGCTACCCGCTCCTGAGCCGCCAACACTTCCTCCCTATTGCCCCCCTCCGCGTGGCCAGCTCTCTCCACCTGCCGCAGTGAGGTCTCCTCTCGCTCTACATCAGTCAGCAGCGTCCTACGTACCCCCGCCGAAGACGAGAGGCACACGCCTCGTACCACCACCTTAAAGGCGTCCCACTCGATCGCCCTAGAGGTCGCGGTACCCGTTTTCTCCTGAAAGTAAAGCTCAATGCACTCCTGCACTTCTGTGTGAAATATCGGGTCTTCCAGTGCCACTGGGTTCAGCCGCCATGTGGGGATCGGCTGCCGCTGTCTGGACCAGAGGACCGTAAGTAAGCAAGGGTTGTGATCCGAGATGGTCCTCGCTAGGTATTCGCTGCTGCGCGTGAGTTCCTGGGCCCCAGTCATACAAAGAACAGTGTCAAGGCGCACGTGGAGATCATGTGGCGCGGAATAGAACGAGTAGTCCCTGTCGACGGGGTGATGCGTCCGCCAGGCGTCTAAAAGACCCCACTGCTCTTGCCAATTCCTTTGAGCCTTGGCCACCCTGCGCACCAACGATTGAGCCAGCGGAGGATGGGAACGATCTATCTCCACATCCACCACCGAATTAAAGTCCCCCCCCCATAAACACCATGCCCACCAACATAGACGCCAACCTCCTCGACAGCGCCGAGAAGAACGCTGCCTGATCAAAGTTTGGGACATAAACACTGCAAAGTGTAACATCTCGGCCATCCAGTCGCCCTAGTACCACCACAAACCTCCCATCTGAATCCACCCTCGTCGTCAAGGGCTGGAAGGGGACACCCGCTCGCACCCAAATGAACACCCCTCTAGCATGAGCGGAATAGGTAGTATAGAAGAGTTGCCCCCTCCATCGCTGCTGCAGCGCTTGCCCCTCCGCCAGAGTTAAGTGTGTTTCCTGCAGAAAAGCTACCTGAACCCCCCTGCGCACCAGGTATGCATGCACCTTGTATCTCTTCCTCATGGAGTTGAGCCCCCGCACATTCCAAGGAACACATTTCAGTTCCGATTTAGCCGCCACCAATAGGCCAATAGCGGAGTCCAGTCTCTGATAACCCCAGCGGCACACTGACAATCCCCTGCAACATGTAACAACCTCAATCAACCCCCAAGCCACCCACCCCCAGAACAGGTGCCAAACAGTTGTTACCCATCCAAACCTTACCCCCGTAAATGAGGGAAACTCTGGGAACTACGAGAGACTCACAAGTTATGTGAGATAGAGGGGGTGACTCCACACCAGCCAGAAACCCACCACACCGTGATAGGCCGATCCCGACTAAGAGTAGACCCCCCCCCCCAGCAGAACCCCCGCTCAATTGAAATCACTAGGGCTCCCGCGCGCTCCAGCAATACCCCGGTAAAACAGGGGAAAGCGTCCTTCCCAGCGCCCCAGATAGCAGGACCCCAACATCCCCGGTAATGTCATCCCCATAGGCTGATCGCACCCCCTTACTGTCCTTCGCTCAGCTTCCTGGATATCATTCGTCCATTAGTAGTCTGTGGGGTACCTGAGGCAGCTCCCCAGGGTCCTTTCCCGAGCCCCCCTCTGAACGTCCTAGTTCCGCCTCATCAGAATCCAACCGGGAGCCCGAGTCCACCACCGGGGCCTCCGTCGCCACTCCAGAGATGATCGACACCGCCTGCAGGGCAGCCTGCCTCTCCAATTCCGTCTGCGTTGCCGATGGGGACCGCCTGTTCTGCTCTCGCCTCCGGTTGCGCCTGCTCCTACGCGGCTTCGGCCGATCCTCTGCAGCCGCCGCCCAGATACCCGTGCCATCCTTGTCCGCTCGGTACCGTTCCAACCAATGCCAAGCGTCGTCTGGTGTGTCGCAGAACGTCGCCACTCCATCTACCAGCACCTTCAGGCGCGCCGGGAACAGTAGGGAGTACTGCACCCCTTCGTCGCGGAGGGCCCTCTTGACAGCGACGAAGGAGAATCGGCAGCGCTGGACCTCCTGGGAATAGTCGGGAAAAAGAGACACAGAAGCGTTGTCCACCTTGTATGGGCCAGCCAACCTAGCGTGCCGCAGGATAATGTCCCGGTCTCTGAAATGTAGCAGCCGGGCTATCACTGGCCGGGGGGGATGGCCCGGTGCTGGAGGTCGTGCTGGGACCCTGTGAGCCCTCTCCAATGTGTAGAAGTGCGTCAAGCCCTCAGGGACCACCACATCTCGCAACCAGTTCTCCAGGTATGAGACCATGTCGCCCCCTTCGACATTTTCGGGCAGACCCACCACTCTGATGTTATTGCGCCTGTTGCGCCCTTCTGCATCAGCCGCTCTCCTTTCCAGTTGCTGCACCCTGCGTGCTAGGTTCTCCAATGTGGCGTTTGACGCTTTCTGGGCCGGTTCCAGCGTCTCTAGCGCCAGCTCCGCTGCCTTGACTCATCAGCGAGCTTGTCGTGGTCCGCCTTCAAGAGGCCAAGGCCCGTGGAAACCTGAGCGATGTCCTGGCGCAGCGCTTCTCTTGTGTCCCCTATGGCTTTGAGGATCTGGTCCATCTGTTGCTGTTGCAGCCCTGTAGCCTGGCCATCCGTCAGCCGTTGTTCATGGGCCTCAAGGGAGTCCTCAGCCTGGTCCGGTGGTGCCGCGCCCGCTCCCTTCCGTGGCTTCCCCATGGCGCGCCACCGGATCTCGCAATTATGCCAATCGCCAGGGATCCGTCACGTGGTGTGCTCCGGGCTGCGATGGGAACCGCCACCCCAGAGGTCTGGCCGAGCAAGGAACCAGGACTGCGTCCATAAGATATCTCCGGGCGGTGCCGCAGGGCCACAGGCGCCCGGTGCTCCAATGGGGGCCCCACTCGCCAGGCCCCACGTCCGTCGACGAGGTCCACCAGTGATGCTAATCCACCCCGGCCCCTCGAGTGCTGGGCCACCCAGATGGCAGATCCTGCGCCTGGGGGAGCTCCAATGCGACCCCAGGCCCTCTCCCGTGCACAATGGGGGCTGCGGCATGAAGTCCAGAAGTTCTCCCAAGTCCCTAGATCCGTGGCGAAGACACCAAAGCGCCACTACCCGTGTCTGCACCGGGCCAAGGGCAGGGCCCCCTTCAGTTCGATCTTGGGCAATCCACAAGCTCACTGGCCTCTAGTCTTCCAGCGCAACTACTGTGTCCCCGGCAGGTCAGGCGCCGCTCCCCACTCCCAGCTCCAAGGTGGCTCCAGTCCCCAGTCGGGATCCGCAAATCAGAGCGGCACCTCTCAGCAGCATCCCCGCCGGGTCCGCCGTATTCGATGTCCCCTTCCGGGACCACTCCACTCCGCTGCCCGGGTGTGATGACGCCACAGCCCCTTCTTGCTGGATCCTCCATTCGCGGCCGCTGGCCAGTCGGGACCGCAAGTACGTGGGCACTAGCGCTGAGTGCCCGCGCCCATCCCCGCCAAAAGGCCATCTCCCGGGCCGCTCCGACCTCCGCTCTTCCACGGGGGACCTCCATGCCGTTCGGGAACCACGTCGGGTCGGTGGCGCCGCCAGGGAGGGTCTCGTCAGGATAAATACCGAGATCAGCCTGGAGCTCGGGGCTCAGGTGACCATGCTCGGCGGAGTCCAAGTCACGCCCCCCTGGCAATCAATACTCTCGACGCGCGTTTCGGTGTTTCTGAAAAACACCTTCTTCAGGAGCCACAAATACATTTTTAAAATTTCATCACATTGGCTAGTACCAACTTCTAATTTCTCAACAGTTCATGGTTTGGTGTTGTATAAGATATAACACTAAGTTACTATGAGTAAATACAGAACATCCGTTATAATATGGGGTTCAACTGGGACCATTACATTGCCCTTAGTTATTTGCTTCACGTCTGATCTATGTAATTATAATTTATTGCGATTGAATCAGAACGCCACACCGAAATGAAGATGTCTGTAGCGTTGGATACTTCAAAAACAGGAAAGTATTATACCGGTCTTTCCATTCGCTTCACGTGATTCATTAGAGATTTTCGAAGAGAAAGAAACACGGCACTGCAGTAGATGGCTGCTGAACGTGTCCGTGTGCGTTAGATCTTTAAACGTCCGGAGGATAATCACCCGGTCTTTCCCTTTCGCTCTGCTTGATTCATCAAGAACCTTCAGAGGGAGCACGACGCTGCAGAAGACGGCTGCTGGCGTTTCGTGACTGTTGAGAAAAGACACCAGGGCAACCCACACCCAGGCCGCACAGCAACCAGCCCAGTGCCCAAACGGCAGGACCTGGAAGGGCCCAGACAGAACAGTGAACCCAAAAAAACGCAGAAGACACGGACAAACGGGGACGCGCAGGATCGCAACCCGCAAAAAGAAAGCAGGCAAGAATGCCAAAGAGGCAAATACCCCACGAGGAAGAACCAGAGCAACCAACCAGACATAGGACAGGTGCACACAGGACAACCCAAGACAGGAGCAGATCCCGAGGGACCTGCCACATGGCAGACACCAGACGCCAACCCCATCCAGGCCGAAACGGCCCACAGAAGGAAGGAAGAGGAAAGGGGCACAGCACACCGGGAAAACCAGGGGACTCAGGCAGGAATAAGGGGCAGCCACAACAGCCCACCATCAGCCAAAAGAATTCAGCAGAACCAACTGTCCAGGACAGCAGAGGATGCCGACACTGGCGCCCCAATGAGCAAAAGAAGCAGAGGCCACAAGAGGAGCCAGAAAGGAACTGAGCAGAGCGCACAGGATCACTGTGCCACCCCCAACCACCCAGAAACGGGAGAAGCAGGAGCCAGAGAACACTACCCAACCATGGAACCCACAGAAAGCCAAAAAACACAGTCCATAGGCCAGGAGAGCCAAGCCAAGAGCCCCTGGCACAACCAGGCAGGCACCCAGCCAGGCAGAAACCACGTCCGACCCTGCCTAACCACCGGGAGCAGACGAGAACCAGCAACTCACTGCGGCAGGGCCAGAGAAAGAGGAGGCAGCGAAGCCACAGCACCCGGCAAGGTCAGACATCCACACAACCAGGAATGAACCAGGGCCGCCAATTCTGATTGCCGGAGAACAGACGTAGGCAGGTACCACCAGGGGCAAAAGGCTGCAGGACACAGATGCCCCCAACCAAAACCGCAGACGCAACACCCTGAAAGACCACAGGATGGGACAACAGCACCATGGAATCCAGTACACACGCCCCACCAGTACAACAAGGCACTCAAGGCCAAAACCTGATCTGTGACTGGGGGTGAGTGTCTGAAAAGTTTCAGGGCTCCGTCCATCATCCCTTTGTGTTTGCTTTGTTCCCCCTAACTTGGCAGGGCATGCCCAAACGTAGGTCCTTGCTCACTTTGCCACTGGATTCAAGATAGCCTGGTTGATGAATGGTGTTACCCAGAAACCGGTCCTAGAATGCTTATTTCCGTTTCAGGGAAGACCCGGCTTGGCAGTTCGGGCCGGACTGTTCCCATGAGGCACAGGGTCAAGACTTATTTGAACAGGGGCGGCTGGTGACATTTGAAAGTGGTGCGGCGCAAACTGATTTGCATACTGCACCGTAGCGAGCGAGCGCAGCGAACGAGCCCGAACCCCATAAGAGGGGTTTGGGAGGGTTACCCGTACCCCCCCCCCCGAAATTTTTTTGAAAAAAGAGAAGAAAAATCATGCATTTTCAAGCAAATTTGAGAAAGCAGTAAGGTTAATAAAGCAATTGTGAAAGTGCAGTTATTACATTAATAGATGGCATAACATAGGTAGCTGCTTATTCAGTATAACCACAGAGCTTCATACATTCCGTCCTATTACGCTCAGGTGCTGAATTCAGACTATAAGACTTTCCTGAAAATCTCATCCTATCATGTTGAACAGAACACATATTTGCAGGCATTTGTGTGAAGTTAACTAAACCAGCCTGAATGCCCACCTCATTATGATGGTCACACAAAATAATAATATAACTCCAAAAAATAAATTAATCAATGTACGCCATAGAACTACCTAAGCCCCACTCAATCACCCCTCGTTACACCATTGCGTTATTGCCTGTTATTTGCCTTTGAAAAGTCCCTGCCCACCCTCAGTACCTCTCCAAGCATCACTGCATCTGGCAGAAGGCCTACTTTATATAATTGATTGCTGAGTTCTCGAAGTCTCTCAAGTGGAAGGTCACAGAAAGGAAAGGATCCCTCTAAAACACAACACCAATGACATTTCACCAACTCCCAACCTCCATTATTCATGTCAGTCAAGACTTTCCAACCACAGGAAATGGAAAAGGAGGACATACTCAGGGTGAGTTTCTCAGGTCCTACCAGCTTGAGAAGCTCATTTTGAGTATATCTTCATGGGACAGAAAATATGCCAGGAAAAAAAAATAAAAGTGGCCCCCATTAGTGAATCAGATAGCTGAAAAAGTGGCCCATATTTGCAAATTGTTGCAGTTTTGAACTTGTAAAGACATGCTGTACATATGGTTTGGAAGGTATGGACATTGGATATGCTTTTGTGCTTTCTACAGGCAATGTTAATGGTAATATCATGCGACTCAACAGTAAAAGTCAGCCCAAACCATAAATCGGGTCCTCAAACAGCCCACACATCGACCTGTCAGACCAGCCCTTCTGACACTGCCACATTGGCCTCTTTCACCCTGAAAGCCACAAATACAATGTACTTCCAAATCACAATAGATATAGTGAGAGGAAAAGGCAATGTGCAGTACTGGAGAAGGTACAGTCAGGGGTGGACTAAGCTAACATGATAAAGAATCTAAATATGGATTTCCCCGCCAGTGTCGGGATGGGAATGAATTACTTTCAAATTAATGATAGGTTTAAGGCTTTAAAGCATGGAATGTACATAGCAAAGCACACAGTTTCACTGGCAGTGCTTCTCCTAAAGGACAGGGAGGTGCCCTAGAAATCTGAGCCGGGTCGAAATCGGAGTGGCAGACCTGTAAATCCATTGTTATTCCTAGAACGCAAAATGCCATGAGCATTTCTGAACTACTTTCTTTTCTGTGGCTTTTTCATGTCGGCAGGCTGATTTTCGGACAGTTCAGTACTTTCTGTGCATCTGCTGCTGACGTTGTGTCTGCTCCATCCCCCCTATGACTATACTTCTCTGCCTCTCTCATCACCTACAGTCTCAGCAGCAGAACCCCAAGCCTCTTCACCGCCCGTCTCTCTCAAATCTTCTCAATACCAGTTCTTTTCAGAGTGCTCTGTCACCAGCACTAAATTATCCATACCAATCCCCCACCCTGCCCCGTACTTCCCTTTTAAGGTCTACCACCCACATCCCGAATGTTTACACCAAACCGGTCTCTCTTTCGTCCACTACTGCACTGCATCACAGCAGGGTAGGCTTTCAGAACCCTGGCCTGAAACCCAGGAGATTGAACTAGCGGAGGCAATGAACGGTTGCCATTATACTGGTTTAGGCCGCTGCGCATGTCCAGGCCTGAGACCGTGCAGGCGGGGTGTATGTGATTGAGCTGGCAGACGTGATACTGCACTGGGGAGCACCCGATCAGGCCAGCAATGGCACTGACAGAGCTGGAACAAGTATAAGATTTCACTGGCAGAGATTATACTGGCCTCAGAGGCTCCGCTAAGGTTGCGACAGGCAATACAAAAATCCGCAGCAGAAATTAATCAAAACATAGGCAGCACCATGCACCCACCTACTGTGTCTCAGACAGTTGGTGATTGAACTGTGTTGTGGTGTGGTCATGTGGACTGTCGGACGTCGGCTGGGCTGGGCTCAGGCTGCTGGCTCACTCTGCACGTGGCGACGACGACGACACAAAGTTCTGTTACAAACAGAAACAGAAACAACTTACACAGAACGTCACGTCGGGCGCGCTCACGTCCTGAATGGCCAATCACTGTATGGCTTCATGCTGGAGTCACACAGTGATTGGCCCTGATATATGCTGTGCTGAGCACTGTCTGCCACTCTGCCCCCACCCACGCGCGGCATCCAATAATGGATGTTGCGTGGTGGACCAGCCAATCCTGGCGCTGCATGCAGCACCAGGATTGGCTAGGGGCAAACTGAGTACTCGCCCTGGCGGCCTTTCTAAAACTCGGGGCCCGGCTGAAGCAGCACCCCTGGCCCCTTCGGACCCTCTCTGTAGGCTGAACTGTTTGACGCGCATCGATGCATGCTCGGGCAAGCCGAAGCCCAGAAAATCTCATGCGCACAGTGGAGTGCTGCTAGCCTGCTGCAGACTGTCTGTCACGCAGCAGACCAGCAGCCCTGCCCCCACCCCCTGCGCACTCCGGACCGGCGGACTGCACCGCATAACACATTATCGCATGTCCCCGTGTCCCGCGGTGCGGCGCTAATTTATTGCGAATGTTTATAAATAGCTTACAAATTGCCACGGTGCGTCCAGGCTTAGTGGGGCTGCGCCCCTACGCCCCAATGGACACACCGCGGCTGTATTTGGGTACAGCTGGGTCTGAACTTAGGTGGCGAAGTGAGCTAAAAAATTATGATGGATTCAACTCAGATCTTTGACTGGGGGTGAGTGTCTGAAAAGTTTCAGAGCTCCATCCATCATCTCCTTGTGTTTGCTTTGTTCGCCAAAATCTGAGGCAAGCCAACAGACCAAAAAGACACCATGGCCCCATGGGGGCCCACACAAGAAAAAGAGCCACACTTAGCAGTCCAACACCCCCAGAGGCACAGAAAGGCCACCGCAAGACCCACAGACCACACCCCACGCATGCCAGACAACCATACCAGCAGGAACGACTGTTAGGAATGAATATGCTGCAGCCTTCACTAATTGTATTATTTGTGTTTTGACACATCCTAAAGACATTAACCATGTTTGTCTTCCACGAAATACTGTAAAATAATGTTAACCTTAAATGTGGTTATTTGCTCGGTCTTTATTGTGCATTATTATTTTCTTGGTTTACTGCTTATTCCACGTGCATGAAGGCACAATTCCACTACACTTAAATTATTTTCCGTCCTCAAAACACGTGCTGATCTAAACGTGTTAAGAGAACGCTTCAAGTGTTTCCTAGCAACTAGCCGAGAAAGCGTGTGTTCCAGCTGACTCTAACACACGCTCGGCAACGCCCTACCGAGGCTATAAATAGCCGCAAGTGTATTCATTTTCGCTTGACTTCGTTTCACTCCAGGGCAAGGATGGACGTGCTTCTTCAATCAACAAGGAAGGACGCCTTCTCAAAGAACCAAGGGCCAGATGTAGGAAGGCTATTACCGGTCGGTGACGGACGAAATTAACGAATTTCGGCCGTTACCGACCGGTAATAGGCTTTTCTGATGTAGGGGCCGAAATTAAGGATTCGGTAATTTACCGAATCGGTAAATTACCGATTTCTTAAATACAGATTTGTTAAATTACCGAATTCCTAATGTAGGGAGCACTTAAATAAGTGCATATCCCATGTTAGGATTCGTTAGTTACCACCAACTACAAGTTGGTGGTAAATAACAAAAAAAAAAAAGCAATTTTATGCAAATTCCTTCAGTGCCATGTTGCAGACATACATGCGCTTAGGGCATGTATGTCTGTAACACGTGCACCCATACACAATTGAGGGGTGCAACAGGGTGTCAAAGTGTCACCCTGACACCATTCAATGTTTTCCCCCTTTTACCGAATCGGTATTTACCAAGCAGCGGCAGATGTTGAGGCGGCTCGAGGTGATGGAGGCAAAGCACAAAGTGCCAGTGTTGGAAATTCAAAAGACATTGGGGCCAGGCACGGCACTGTCAATTTGGGTATTGAGCTGGTCTTGGTGTTTGATGGAGGCACGATTCCCGGCAGGCAAACAGCGGCAGATGTTCAGGCGGCTCGAGGTGATGGAGGCAAAGTGCCAGTGTTGGAAATTCAAGAGACAGTGGGGCCAGGCACGGCGCTGTCAATTTTGGGTATTGAGCGGGACTCTGTATTTGCTGGAGGCATGGTTGCCGGCAGACAAGCATCAGCAGATGTTGGGGCTGCTCGAGGTACTGGTGGCAAAGCACAATGGGACAGTGTTGGAAATTCAGGTGCTGCGGGGGCACCTCGGTTTTGCGGGCAGGGCGGTACGTGTCGGGCGCACACTTTGGAGGAGGTTGGGCCAGGTCCTGGCGGGACAGAGACCTCCGGCCACCGCGTGCGTTTGGGGGGACTTGCGGATGTGGCATTTTTTTCGGGACACAAGTAAACGGGGTGCCCATGAGAAGAGGGGCGACGGGGTCCCAGTTGTTGGAGGTTTGGACGGTTCTGACAAGGGCGGGGGATGGATAGCAGTCGGTAGGGCACGCACCCGTTTCGGAGTGGGGCGGCGTCGGAAGCGCATTGACGAGGGTGCGGCCGGGGGGACATTATGCGTCGTGGCGGTGGTCCTCTCAGGGTTATCGGCTTTAAGTGCGCAGCGAAGGGGGTTTTGAACGCGCGAGGGGATGTTGGGGGGCATATTTACTGACATTTGGTGCTCGTTTCAGGCGGTAGCGGGTTCCTTGGCCCAGGACATCTTGGTTTGGATTGCGGACCATTCTTTTGTGAAGAGGGCCAAGTTGCAAGCACAGGATAGCTAATTTGGTGATAATCTGAGTTTCAATCCTGCGCGGTTTCAGTTTGTTTGGTCAGGGAGGGGGGCGTGAGAGGGGAGGAATTGAGCCCCACACTAACCGGTCTGGTGCAGAGGGGTCGGTGTACAGACCTTTTGGTTCTCCACATCGGGGAGACCGATAGGGGGCAGGACACGGGTTTTGGTGTTGATGCGAGCAAGGAGGAGGGAGGTACGGTCATGGGGACCGAGCTGATACCACGCAGGGTGTGGCGAGGCGCAGTGAGGCCGCAGGCAGTGGACAAGGCACGATAAAGGATTAGTGTGGAGGGGGTGCGTTTTTGCTGCATGGGGGTTTTCTCACGCATTTGGCATAGGGACATAAAGTACGACGCTCCCGAGGTGCTCAGGGGGGATGGTGTTCGCCATTCCCAGAGGGGAGTGGATTGGCACCTGTAGGAGCTCCGCGAAGTTCTGGCCCGTTTATTGGGGGTGCGCCGTGAGTAGGGGCCGGCGTTTTCATTTTTGCATCAAAAAGTGGGGGTGGAGGGCAGGAAAAGGGGGAGGCGGTTTAATCACCTAACCTCCGCCTTTCCCTGGGTGGCGGAGTTGTTTTTGATGTTGGCCAAGTTTGGCTGGAGTACAGTACTTTCTCGTGAAGTTTGGGGAGTTGGGAAACGGGAGCGGGGAATGCGTAACCAGTTTGGGAGTTGACATTAGAGGGTAGTTAGTTACAGTTGCAAGAAGGCAAATGGGACTGTAGGTCTTGGGAGGTTTTGGAGTTAGGCGGTAGGGGATAAAATTGGATAGTATTATGATGTAATGGAGTTATATGTTTGTATATTGCAGGGTGGGGGATTTTATCATGTGGGGATCGTAGGGGTGGGGGGAGTAAAACAAAAGGGGTCAGGTAACTCGATGTTTAGAGAGGTTTTAGTTTTGTAAGGCGGTTTGCCAGTTTAATAAATGTGATGTGCACCTGTTTCAATAAAGCGGCCTTTTACACACACAAAATGGTAGTCAGTGTGCTTGCCCCCCTTCTTCCCTCCCAAGGGGGTTTGGGGGGCAGCCGAGCCACGAGGTCTGCCCCCTGGGCAGATTTGGGAGGGGGAGGGGGGGAGAATAAGCATGGGGCCATTTTGCCCCGTTGGGCTGCCTGGGGATAGCCCAAAAGCAGCCCAAAATGACATTTGTAGCCCAAAGGATAAATAGTGATCCCGCGTTGTCCCAGCCACCATTTTAGGTACTGAGACCCGGTGGCTGGGAGCGTTTCAGGCAGGAGATTTTTGTCACCGCCCACCCTCCCTGGGCTTTGGTTTTGGTCTCTGGTTTTGGGGTGGGAGGTTTTAGGCCAGGAGGGGTTTTTGTGTCAGGTGGCTGAGTTGGGACAGGTGCACTGGCGGAGGGTTATATGTAAGTTGTCGCTTGGAACAGGTGCTGGCGGAGTTGTTTTTGATGTTGGCCAAGTTTGGCTGGAGTTCGGTACTTTCTCGTGAAGTTTGGGGAGTTGGGAAACGGGAGAGGGGAAAGCGTAACCAGTTTGGGAGTTGACATTAGAGGGTAGTTAGCTACAGTTGCAAGAAGGCAAATAGGACTGTAGGTCTTGGGAGGTTTTGGAGTTAGGAGGTAGGGGATAAAATTGGATAGTATTATGATGTAATGGAGTAATATGTTTGTATATTGCAGGGTGGGGGATTTTATCATGTGGGGATTGTAGGGGTGGGGGAGTAAAACAAAAGGGGTCAGGTAACTCGATGTTCAGAGAGGTTTTAGTTTTGTAAGGCGGTTTGCCAGTTTAATAAATGTGATGTGCACCTGTTTCAATAAAGCGGCCTTTTACACACACACAACATGGTAGTCGTGTGCTTACCCCCCTTCTTCCCTCCCAAACCCCAGCCGCGGATTCTGAAGAGCCGCAGATGGCCTGGAAACCTAGACAAGCCCCACATCCACAGCACAGCAGACCTCAGGAATGTACTCACCGGCAGGAGGCAAGGAGGATCATCAGGCGCCGCAGCACAGCATACTGACACCCACACTCCTATCCATCAAACACAAAAAATGCACCAGCCGACACAGCAGGAAACAGCACCTCAGTGCCAGAGCAGTGCATACCTGAGGAACACAGAAATGAAGAAGCAGTCTGAAGTCAGGAGCACAGCCCCTCAACCGGCCGACACGCACACCGACCGGAGAGAGGCACGGCAAACCTCCGGCGGTGAAAAGTTGTCTCCACAACAGGCCACACCCTCTAGATTCGGGCAAGCAATGCCAACGACAGGTCAAGAAGAAAAATGGGCGGGCTTTCAAATAAGCCCGAAGGAGGCCGGGAAGGGAGAGCACAATGAACTGGACTGGCCACCCCACACATGCCCCCAAACTGGCCGGAGGCCAGCCTCACAGACCACCGGCCATGCAAAAACACACCACGAGGAAGTAGCACTGAACCATGGCCCACAGGCCCCAACAAACGGGTGCCAAAACTAACAAAAACACCACAGCCCCGCAGGCAGCAAGGCACCCCCATTCTCCTGAAGTGCCAGCAGACTTCGGCCTTGGACAGGGGAAATAAAGTGGCGGGACCCGCACCGCCAGCACTACCACCCAGCAAGCAGACAGACAGGGGCGGACCCACCCACAAGACCCGCCGGGACACTCCATAAGCCGAAAGCGAACACAGAAAGAAAAAGAAAACCAGGAAAACAAAACTCCGCAGGAGCGAGCGCACCACCTGCACCCCCCTAGTGTCTACAGACACAAAAGAACCGGTATTGTGGAGGGGCAGTACATTCTTATTTTGGTAGGGGGTGTGTCTATGAGGTGCAGGGGCCTCATTGCATAATGGAGAGAAGCGAGAGGGATGTGAAAGTAATGCTCCAGAGTCTGAAAGGTTCCGGAGTCTGGAATCACTTCGGAGGTGAATAGTGTGTACCAGCTTCATCCCAAGATAGGGGTTACATTGGGGAAAGAGTTAAAATGCAGCTATTCAGGCTGGAATATGTGACACATGCTTCAGTCAAGTGGGTCCATTAGATCATGTAGTATGGCGTCTGCCAAATAAGGTAGACATCCAGAGCACTTTCTCTTCATTGGTGCCGGAAAAAAATTCAAACTACCTTTCCTGAAGGCTCGGACATGCACACATGTTGTCCTAGATGTGCCAAACAAATCAGCCATCTTGGTACTGGCTCTAAATTAAAATTAAGAGAGAAATGGCCATGATATTGCGATGACACCTATAGGTAGGCAGAAGATAGGACTGCTGGCAAGGGCCAATAAACTGGGGGGGGGGAGCACATCACAAATAAACAAATTCCAGTTATTACATGGATGCCAAAAGGATAACCTGCACAAGGTACTCGCTTGTGCACATGCAGAGTCCTAGATGTGCCGAATTTCTTGGCCATCTTGTAGCATACCTGAGCGAGAGGCTAAGTATGAGAAGACAGGTAAGGGTAAGTAAAGTGTACATCCCATGGTAGTGATCAAGACAGCTGATCCCAAATGCAGGAAAACCTATAACGAGTGAAACTGATACAATTTTAGCCTGCGGCATCAAAGTTAAAAAACATAGAGGGAAAAATACATGCTACTAAAGTGATTGACACAGACACAGGGTGTATACTGGTCAACTGGCCGTGAGCACGTGCTCTCGGGATTCTTATTTAACAGACCCACGTCACTCATGATGCCGGCGTTGGATGGGTGTGGGGTGTGATTGTGGCCGGCCCTCAAGGGAACGGCTGGTACAACAAGTGCCTGCTGAGACACTAAAACATGTCTAGCAGGACACTCTATTCCACCTCAAACTTTATTCAAACAAAAACAAGTCCAACCTATGGAAACACAACTATGCACACAAGACACCATTTAGTCTTTCCACCTCGAGAGGCAATCTGGAGGGCAACGGTGGACAGGTGCAGCTGGGAGACCATGGCATCTTCGCACATGTCCATAATTTAACCAGATACTACAGGGCACTAACAATATGTCATGGAGTCTGGAGTCTTTTGCTGCCTGTCCGTCGGATCAATGTCCACTTACACACAGTTGTATGGACTGGTGTGCTCTTGCAGTGAGGTTGTTGGTGTCAGACAACCCAAACATGCTGCATGAGGAGCGTTGGTGGAGTCCAGCTAGTGTGTCTTCCCTTGGGGCACCTGGGTAGTATGATGACCAAACTGTCAGCACTCGGATGGTGTTGATGATGCTTAGGATGTTATCCTCTGAAGCCCCGGTGCCTCCCAGTACTGTGTCGGTGGAGCTGCTTCCAGACCATCTCTTGTACCAGGTTCATTTGGTGCAGGAATGTACTTGAGGCCCCTTTGCGGTGCTGCTACTGTACTGCGTGGACTATGCAGGGCTACTTGTGGGCTGCCTGGCGGCCGCTGCAGAATCCCTAACAGAATCAGACTATTTTGTACGTTCAACCGAAAGGGTAAGGGACACAATGGTCGGTGTGCTTGCCAACAGGACACAGGGGCGGATGGGCTGTAAGATAGTCCCTGGATACTTGGTCTTTGCGGGTATAAAGCTCCACCCTAGTGACAAATTGCCCCTTTGCAGGATTGGGTGATGCACATGGCAATGATGATGTGGTTGCCATTAGACCATGACGACAGTTGATGACGATTCCCCTGGAGTGAGGATGACGGGAGGGACTTAGCAGCTATGTATCTTTGTTCATGCTATTCTTCTCCCATAGCATAGGCAGTCGCGAGCAGGGATGCCATCTGTCTCAAACTGCTGACGCTCGGGCACTGACGATTGCACTGGGAAGCGTAGGGGGAGAGAAGTGGTTTGTACTGAATGGCGGCCTACATGTGGTTCTCCCATTGAGCTGTCTCCAGGGACGTCACTCCACCTTGGTGGCTGTCTTGTGTCTGCGGGTGCACTCATGTCTTGTAGTGGTATGAGTCCTTGTTCTTCTTCCCTTATTGATCTCTGCACTGCAAATGTGTTCGTCCATTTCTTCAGGGTGACAGAATAGCCACTCTTCCCTTTCTTTATGATGTGGCATTATGCCACATTCTCTTTATGTTGCGGTGGTGGCAGCCTGCCACTTGGGGACATGCAGCTCTCCTCCTGCCAGTAGTAGGCCTTTGTACGATGAGGTTTTAAGGCAGTATTTGGGCACTCCCTTGATTGTCTCTGACCCACTGCGGGACGGATCTGGTGCAGTGTAGGTGTAGAGGCTCTTCCTTCTGCATTCGGGCCACGCTAGTCCTTTCCATTTCTCTTGGATCAGTGGAGCTCCGGTTGTGCTCAGTGCCTTATATCTGCACATGCATAGTCTCTTCCAGGGTGCCCTCGACTGGCTCCCTGTATGCTTGCTCTTCTTTTCTTATGAAGCGGCAGACAGCCTCTGGGGGGCATGCAACACTATCTTCACAAGCGCTGTGGCAGCAGACAGCCGTTAGGGTGTGCACTTGCAGTGCACTGTATGCTTCATGGCTTGCTAGCAGGGCTTCTTTGCTGTGGTAAACAGTCCTTCTTCTCGTTAGGAAATAGGCAACCCACTACGCCAATCTATTTATTGCTGCTGCTGGGGAGCAGAGTGCACCACAGGCACTTGTGATGCTGGGTGTCTTCTGCTTGGCATGAGTGTTTGGAAGGGCCATTTTATTGCAGATTGATGTGCTCTGGTGAAGTACCACAGTTGGTGTGTAGGTGGTGCTGTAAATTATTTTTCTGGCCTGTGGGTTTACAGAGTGATGCAGGCAGTCTGGGAATGCCTGGACAGCAGTTTTCCTTCTACAACCTGTGAGCCCCGTAGGGGCTGACTCCTGTGTAGTTTTACATTGGTGCTGGTTGTGGTGCTGTGCACGACCACTAGGGGCGCTGCAGATACTTTTCAGGTGCTGGTGAGGCTTTCTAACACTGCGAAGCCATGCTGAGGTGGAGATGCAGGTTTGGGGACATATGCAGTTCTGGCACAGCCCCAGTCTTCACCCAATACTCTTCACAGTCAGACTTTCCCTCGGTAACAGCGCTGCCTCTTCGACATTGGAGGCCATGGCAATGTGCCTCACACTATGGGGCCATTTCTGTCTGCGGCCTTTTAATTGAGCTTAGTTCAGAGGTGGCTGGACCGCTGCGTGGACGGTTGGTGCCTCGTCATCCTGCTGGGTTGGCAGTGTGGGATATTTAATGCAAACCCTAGTTGGGGTCGCCACCTCTACGGCACTCAGTGCTACTGTTGCACATATGGGCCAAAGCAGCTGCTCTGTGCATGATACTGCCTTGGAGGTGACGCTTCCAGATGTGGCTGCTGGCCAATCTACACTCCTCACCCCTGTAGGTGGGCCTCAGCAGGCAGCCGGCATTCCTCTCGCGGGGCCATTGCACCACTCCGGTCTCCAGTCGAGCGAGGTGGGTGCGGAGTGGTATCAGGCTTTCAGGGTTTGGCAGTGTTTGGAGAGCCTGTGCTACCAGTATAAGCATGTCCTCTGCCGGTAGGAAGACTTTTCCAGCTACACAGCAGTCACTATTTTTGGTCGGAGAAGCTGTCCCAATGCTGTGGGCTTAGCTGCAGAGAGTTGCGCATCGCCTCTCAGCTGCGGGCACTTCAGACCTGGGTGCAAGGTCTCTTGGTGTCCCAGCGTAGGGCCACATTGCAGGGCCACTTACAGGCTTGTTGTTGGTGCTGGGCGGGGTGCTGTGATCACAGTCAGCATGGGGAGCAGGTGGGAGATGTAGGTCGCAGATAGCAGGCGCAAGGTCTTGCACACCAAAGTGCTACCTTGGACTTGTCCTTTGTTTGTGGGGTGGCTAGTTTTGATGGCAGCATGTGTGGCGACGTGTTGGAGGGCCTCTGTTACCTCCTTCTTGCGCAGGGACAGGGTCACCCTCTTCCAGAAGTGATGTGACTACTTCTCCGGACAGGCAGCTGCGTCAGTTCTTATGGAGCCATATCACCCCCTTCTTCACAGCATTGGAGGCGCGAGGTAGCATGCATTTGGAGTCAGACACCCACGTCACCATTGTAGTGTTATGGGCCCTAGGCACACATGCTACTAACGTTATTTACATAGGGAGTATACTGGTTAACTGGCCACGAGCACGTGAACTCAGGCCTTTTTATTAACAGGCCCACATCACTCATGACGCCTGTGTGGGGTGCGAGTGTGGCCGGCCCTCAAAGGAGTAGCTGGTACAACAAGTGCCTGCTGAGACACCAGAACGTGTCCAGCAGGACGCTACAACCATAACAAACAGGGAAGACAATCAATGTGTAATGTTGATTATATAGGATAACAGAAAAGTACAATGGACGCTACTTGAAAATGCCTATGGACCTAGATGTATGCCCATACACATTCTTGCTGTCTGGATAGAAGCTGCATCCATCAGTCAAAAAGTACTAGAAGATTGCCAGTAGGTACATACATAGAACATATGCAAAAGGGCACAAGCAGGATGGTAAACTGGGATAACTGTAGAGAGACAACAGCATGTGGAAGTAAGCAGTATTGTTTCCAAGAAATCTCATAATTGAGACCACTTCCCTTCTATTTCTAATTTCTGTAGGGTCACCTCCATGCTTAATCCTATTTTTTTGTAAAATGAGCTATCTGATCTCCTCTGGTTGATGCCTGTTTTCATGGTAATGCTTAACCAAGGGTGCCATCATTTCGGTGGTTTGGATGTTCGATCAGACAGGTGGTCAAAGTGCGGGCTGTTTCTCCCACATAGCCACACTCACATGGAAACAGAAATAAATATGTCTTTCCATCACGGTCGCTCTAATGTCATAGTCCTGGTGGTTGGTACAGTTTCTTATCAGCCGCAGGAATTGTTTTTGGAATCTAGGATGGAAACTGTTAAAATGCAATACGGTTTGCCTCACTGTGGGTTCCACATGTAGGTCCACCTCAAACTGACTGTTGTTACGACGAATATGTATGTCCAGGAATTCAACCTGACCTTGACTCATGTGGGCCAAAAGTTTTCATGTTGGAATCGCATTGGTTCAGCCAGAGTGAAAACTGTATCAAACTGTTCCTGGGAACCCACCCATAAAAAGAAAATATCATCAATGTAGCAGGCCCAGTGAGTCAAAGACTAGAAAAAAGGGGATATCTCATTGTGGATACATTTGTGCTCCAATATATATGTTGGCTACCGTGGCCGTCTTTATAAACATATCAAGGTTCATAGTTGCAAGCTGTGTATGCCAAATGTGTTTATGATTACAGTATTAATTATCACAATTGAAGAAGTATTTTAAAAAGTGTTGGTTTCTGCTGTTGTAAATTATCTGTTTGAGAACTGGTGAGAAAACGGCTGGATATGTGCACAGTACTCATATTATGATATTTTCAAAGTTAACCCAGAAGCATTTAATTGTGCAAGCTGCACAGATAAACCAATACTTGAAGAGCAACCATTGAAGTGTCAATCTTTTTTTCAGACAGCATTTTCAGTATTTTATTGACTAGTATTGTCTTCCATAGTAAGGGGAAAGTAACTGCGAACTTGGGGAGCACCAGAGTCACTCACTGTGTGGTATTCAAACATGTAATTATTTTAAGTTGAGGGTAGGTTTTCATGCATCACGTTCTTTTCATGTATATATTGTACCTGCTTCATGGGGTGGCTACTATTAGCCAGATGATCACCACAGCTGTTGTGGGCTCTCTGCTTCATGACTTTGCTAAGGAATCTGGCCTACTGCATGGTGTAGTTCCAGGCCTTATTTGAGGGATTACCCATAATTGTTTATCTACAATTATCATCATCCTCACGATTTAACTGCTAATGGTTTATTATACTCTAACTCATACAAACAGGCTGCTTTTCAATGTTATAGAGGATGTTTACTATGGCAAAATACATTATAATTTCAACAACAACGAATGCATGTAGAATAGTCCTGGCTCATCATTACTCTTTCAGCCAAGGTTTTAGAATGTGTCTGGGTTAGCATATGGACATTTTCCGTGCCATTTAAACAAAAAATGACAGATTGCATTGTGGGCCAGATCCCCCTTCTGCCAGGAATAAAAAAGTGTTTCTATCTGAATTTGGTGCAATAGGCAGAAAGAAATACAACCATTTCCTGGGAGAACTGGAAATAAGATCCATAATCCAACTACTCGTGTGTAAGGCCAACAGAAACTCAAGAAATCTGAATCTATGGAACCTCTTCTTGTGGTTCTGATGCAGTCAGCAGTTAATGGGCAGTCTCCTGTGCTAGTACCACTGTTTACCACTGATGTGCCTTTGGGCACTTTATTCACGGGTAGCAAGGAAAAGCAATCACGGATTACCCAGTGGGTAGTAGCTTTAGAAACTCAGAAATGACAGTAAATAACAGTTTCCAGTCAGCACCAAGGGCCAGATGTATCAAAGTAAATTGCGTTCGCAAACACTGAAGTTCGCAGAATTTCAGCGTTTGCAAACGCAATTCAGCTGTGTGCAATGCAGGTAAGCAGAAACCCACTTGCAAAATAATGAAACGCAAAATTTGCGATTCCCTATTTTGTGCAATAATTTAGAAAATCGCAATTTGCGATTCCCTAAATGCTATTCTGGGAGACATTGCAAATTGCGATTTTGCTGTAACGAATCGCAAATTACCACTAACTTCAGGTTGGTGGTAAATTGTGATTTCCTTTAAAAATGCAATTTTATGAATTTTTCAAAGTGCCATGTGGCGCATATAACTGCCCTTTGGGCAGTTATGTGTGCCAGATGTGCAGACCTGCACATTTCAGTGGTGCAACAGGGTGTCGTTTAGGAACACTTGCAGCCCTGAAATTGCGTGCATAATTTGCGAGTACCTATTGGGTACTCGCAAATTGCGCACGCTATTCCCATTCATTCCTATGGGCCTCTTGGCCCATATGAATTAATGGGATGCCATTCCTTATTTGCGACTCGCAAATTTGCGAGTCGCAAATAAGGAATGCATAGGAATCACTAAATATTAGCAGATTCCTACCTACAGAGCATTTTGCGAGTCCTTAATAGCGATTCGCAAACAATTGCTATTAAGGACTCGCAAACTTGTACTTTGATACATGTGCCTCTAAAACTTTACAGAAGGTCAGCTCTATTATTCCCAGGTCAGCAGTAGAATAGGTTTAAATCGGATATAGAAACAAGGGGTTGTTTCATGAATATGTAGACAGGGTACTGCAGTATGTCTGATTGTATGCTTCTGTAGGATCCTAGTGCTACAGCAACAAATGATGTACAGAATGCTGAGTAATCAAACATTCACCCCAGTCAAAATATCTGATTTAAAACCATCAGTCTTGACCCTGTTCCTCATGGGAACAGTCCAGCCCGAACTGCCAAGCTGGGTCCTCACTGGACCGAAAACAAGTATCCTGGGACTGGTTTTGGGGGTTCACCCCTCATCAGCCAGGCTAGCTTGAATCCAGTGGACAGCGAGCAAGGGTCCCTCATTTGGGCATACCCATCCCACTTATGGTGAAAAGTGCTATAGCAACAAGTGATGGACGGAATGCTGGGTAAATCATACATTCATCCCTACACTGGGGTGGCATAGTGAGCAAAAGAACGAAGGATTTAACCCAGATTTCTTGACTGGAGGTGAATGTTTGACTGTTTCAGCATTCTGTCCATCATTTATTGCTGTAGCACTCATGTTTTCCTACATTAGGAGCCTAAAAGTTGTGATCTGATGGAAGTACATTTTTTTTGTATTTCACCCTTCACGAAGAGCTTCCACTGGCTGGACCAGTTATTTGTTCTTAGAGACCCCCTTGTCTTTATCCGCATATGCACCAAACACATTCACCTACATTATGGCACGCAGATTTTGGTGCCACTGGAAGGGGTGACAGTACAGTATGCAATTTTGAAGTAACACTGTTTTGTCATAGCCTCTGAACTATGATGTACACATGAGTAATTTTGTCCTTTAGAACAGGTAGATGAAAGTGCTCAAGTACTCTGCTTGGTGATGTTACTGATGTTTCTTCCATGTCCTCTATGAAAGGGGAATATGTAATGCACCTGTGGCACAGATTTAGAGATAAGCTCTGCACCAACGTACCCCACACTAGAGCAGGCAAAGCTATAATGTGTTGACTCAATATCAACATGCCTCTTAAAATGAGGTGATGAATTCACCTTAAGCAAGAAAGAACCGGAACTCTTGAAGTTAGGATTGAAGAAGGTTTATTGTACAGCATACGCGTCAGAGACCTCACCCACAGAGTAACCACCACCACCAACTACCTAACTTTGAGTGTCAACATTCTCCCTACAAAAATCCACATTCTAGATTACCATGGCATCCCCTGGCAACTAGAACTTCCAGGGAATACTAACTTCAGAAGACCACACTCTTCCAAGATGAACCAAGCAGTTTCTCTGGTTTTCAGTAATCCCAGACCTTAGCAAGTTGGTAAACCCTGAGTGCACTGATCAACTATTACTCCATGTCATCAGAACATTTTCAGTCACTACCGGTCCTTTTGACAAATCACAGTATTTCCGTTTGCTACACAAACTGATTCACTTGAACTGAACTAGGATCACATGTCCCAGAATGTACCTATGTGTTAAGCAAAGCACAGCAATGAAATATAGTGTCCTGTGGGCAGGCAGTGCTCAGTTAATGCTGCTTTGTTTCACGGCAGAGACGAAAATATCCTAACCTGCTTAGAATGGATATTTGTCTCCATAACCGGGGACACTGCTTAAAGCAGAGTTCACATTTGTAATACACAGGCTCGCAGCATATGGACTTTGCAACAAATCTAGTACTGTACATTTAATTATATAACATATAAAAACATACTTATGCATTTAGGTAGTTCCGTCCATTGACTCTCTTCGCATGTTACATAAGATAGCTTTGGGAAAACAAATCCTTGTTTACATCTGTATGTGACTCTTTCACCAGACTGATAGCTTTGCTGTGGTGTGCCTACAATATCTCCATTTGTAACACGTGGTGCCGCACCACATGACGTAGCTGGAAAAATAAAGTGCACATGTGTTTGACACATTAGGTTAACAATCAACAGCCAGCCTTAAGATATAGGAACATGCTTGAATCACATGAAGAGGTGTTATGCATTTATAACAAAATCTAGATGAGGCATGTGTGCCAGTCACAGTGGGACGAAGTACACCGGAAAGCAGCCTTGCACTGCAGCACATATGAAGTATCATGGTCCAAAATGGGAAAAAAGGAAAACAAGCAACCTACTTAGACAGATCTTTAGCTTGGCTGGTCTTTGCCCCTTCATCAATAATTGGAATCTGCTGTGAAGAAAGTTCCTTCATCAATTTTGGCTAGAGGGATGGTTGTAACCAAATAGAGTAAGGCAATCAATGTGATGCCAAGAGTTTACAATTGCAGGTCAGGACTTTTTCAGGAGTGTGCACCATTGTCTCGAGCCGGTAGGGTGTCAGCTATCTTACTTGTGAGCGTTAAGTTTGGTGACACCATGTGGCTTTTGGGGGCCACCATGAAGGACATGCTGTCACCCATGTCAGCGCTGCATTTGCCAACCCGTGTGCCACCCCCCCCCATATACCAGGAGGGGACCATCATGAGAAACAGGCTGTCAACGGGGTATTCCATAGGAGGGCCCTGTTGGTTCCTTTGGGAGTACTGTGATACTTACAGCACAAAAGGATAATGTTACTTACCCAGTAAGCATCTGTTCTTGGCATGTAGAGCTGTAGATTCACATGCTTTACATACTCCTGCCATCTAGTGTTGGGTTTGGATGTTTGCACTTTGGTTTTCTTTGAAGAAGTCTCTCCAGTCACAAGGTAGGTGACTCCTCCTTTCAGTGATAGTGTGCATGGGCATCAACTCCATTGGTAGATTGTTTTCCCATGGAGGGTGAGAATGGAATTAGTAAGAGTAGAATAGAGGTCTCCATGCGTATGTATAGAAAGTAAGAGAGTACTGCAACATGTATAGGTCACAGGGTAGGAGGGTGGGCGCATGTGAATCTACTGCTCTACATGCCTAGAACAGATGCTTACTGGGTAAGTAATATTATCCGTTCAAGGCATGTGAGCTGTAGATCACATGCTTTGCATAGACTATACAGCAGTATTCTCCCAAAGCGGTGGCCAACCTGTAGCTGTTGCAGTTGTCTGCAAGAATGTCTTAAGTACTGCCTGGCCTACATTAGCCTGTTGTCTGGCTAACACATCTACACAATAGTGCTTGGTGAATGTGTGTGGCGTAGACCATGTTGCAGTTTTGCAGATGTCAGCTATGGGGCTATTTCCTAAGGAAGCCATAGTAGCCCTTATTTTGCGGATGCAATGCGCCCCAGGGGGTACTGTTAAAGTCCTTTTTGAATAGATTTAACTATCCACCGAGCAATACCTGATTTAGAAATAGGATTGCCTTTGTGTAGTGGAGCAAAAGTCATAAAAAGTTGTTTAATTTTACAAAATGGTTTTGTCCTTTCTATGTAATACAATAATGCTCATTTAACGTCTAACATGTAACTATAGTTTTTGCTGAGGATCCACTGAGAGCACCACCAGGGTAGTGAACCAAGGGTGATGGGTGCATGTGGGAACTGCTTGGATGATAGTGAGGGATGTTTGTCTGAACTTCCGAACCACTAGTGCAATGAGTGGGAGAGGAGCAAAAGCATAGGCAAATATCCCTGACCAGTTCTTCCATAGTGCATTGCCTTTGGACAATGGGTGTGGATACCTGGAGGCAAAGTTTGGACATTTTGCATTTTTGTGTGTCGCAAACAGATCTATTTGTAGATAGCCCCACATTTGAAAGAATGAAAGGAGAACTTGAGGGTGAAGTTCCCACTCGTGAATCTGTTGTCTCTGCCTGTTGAGAATCTGCTATCTGAGTGTTCACTCCTGGGAGATGCTCTGCCTGGAGATTAATTCTGTGACGTATGGCCCACTTCCAAATGGCTTTTGCAAGGCGTGACAGGTGGAGGTAGTGTGTGTCCCCTTGTTTCTGTATGTAATAAATGGCTGTCATGTTGTCAAGTTGTCGGTGCGTATCAGGACAGTTTTACCTGCAAGGTGAGTCTGGAAGGCCTTGAGCGCTAGAAATACTGCTAGCAGCTCTAGATGATTTATGTAAAATTGTTTTTGTTTTTGAGTCTGCAACCCTTGAACGGTGTGAGTCTGGAGATGAGCACCCCTACTAGTGAGCAATGCCTCTGCTGTTAGCACTGTTTGTGGAACAGGGTCGATTAAGGGCTGCACTTTGGATAGGGTTTGTGGATTCTACCACTGCAGAGAGCGATGGGTGCGGCCGTCTACCAACACTAGATCTGACAATTGACCCTGAGACTGCTCCACTGACATGCTAAACATTCCTGAAGGGGACACATTTGAAGTCTTGCATGGGGAACCATTATGATGCAGGACGCCATCATTCGCAGTAGTTGCATATACACTTGCTGGTAATGAGAGGTTGGTCTGAAACTGTGAAATTACTTAGAGCCTGCATATTTCCAATTCTGGCTGCATTGGGCAGACAAGAGGTTTTTGAGTATTGAGAGTGGCTCCTAAATAAGTTTGTGTGTTGGAGGGTTGGAGATTGGATTTCAACACGTTGACTGTAAATCCCAGATCGTGCAGTAATTGCAGTGTTATTTGAGTGTGTTGGAGACACTTGGAGTAAGAGTTGGCTTTGATGATCCAGTCGTTCAAGTGGGGGAAGGCATGAATCTGCTGTCTTCGCTGGTGAACAGCTACTACTGCCAGGCACTTGGTAAATACTCTGAGAGCAGTGGTGACTCCGAATGGAAGCACATTGAACTGGTAGTGTTTTCACGCTACTACAAACCTGAGATATTTGCGATGAGCGGGATGTATTGGAATATGGACGTATGAGTCCCTTAAGTTGAGAGTACACATAAAGTCGCCTTGCTGTAGGAATGGGAGCACTTGTTGAAGTGTCTCCATGTGAAAGTTATTTGAATGAATCTATTGATTTAGCTCTCTGAGATCCTGTATAGGCCTTAGAGAGCCGTCCTTTTGGGTATGAGAAAATATAAGGAGTACACGCTGGACCCTTGACATTGTAATGGGACGGGCTCTATAGCGGCTTTTTGCACACGTGTGTGTGAACGTGGAGAATGTTTGGGGGATTGTTGGTAAGCTCCAGGCAATAACCAGATTGGATAATTCCTAAGATCCATCTGTCTGAAGTCATTGTATGCCAGACGGGGAGGAATTGAGAGAGACATCCCCCGACAGGTGTGGAATGATCAGGAGGAAGAGGAGGCAAGTCACTGTTTGTTGGTTTTGGGGGAAGTGCAGGGTTTGGAACCTCTACCTCTTCCTTTGCCATTATTGCCTGGAAACCCACCTTCGAAAGTAAGCTCTTGAAGAGGGTGACTGACTGTAACTGTAAGGTGGAATAAAGTACCCGTTAGGCAATTGGAGATGGATATTTTTAAGGAAAATGTGGCCCAGATAGAAACCTGCCTAGCATCTAATCCTGACCCAGACCATATAATTACGAGTTTCGGGATATTAATGGAAAATGTAGCGACCCATCTACTCGTAAAGATAGGGGGGAAGAACCAACACCAGGGGCCTAAATGGTTCAATGCTGAATGCTCCTCCGCTCAAACAACTTTAACTAAAGCATTGCGCAAAAATCCAAGAGATAGAAATATGGTCATACTAGCTAGGAAACAATACAGCCAGGCAATTAGAAAAAGGAAAAATGAACTGAGAACCAAAGCATGGGAAGACCTGGATAAAGCAGTCGATTTAAGGGACAATAGACTTTTTTGGGAAGTAATAAATAGGCCCTTTTTAAAATTGGGGGAAGAAAATACTATTCGAGTTCATTTACCAGAGGAAACCTGGGTAACTCACTATAATAAAATTTTTAACCCCAAAGGGATACTGCAGACTGCCACCTTGGAGAAGGATGATTCCTGTAATATTAATATGGAATCAGCCAAGAAGCTTAGCGAATCACTAATGCTCTCAGAAGTAGAGCTAGCTTTGACTAAGGGGGCGTCCTTAAAGGCCCCTGGTCCTGACTCAGTACCCTTAGATCTTTTTAAATATAATCGGGAGGTTTGGTCTCCATTACTCCTGAATGTTTTTAAGGCACTAATACTCGGGCCTATTCCGACCTCTTGGAAAGAGGCCGTCTTGGTCCCAATTTTTAAAAAAGGTGATAAACATGACCCACGCTGTTACAGGCCAATATCACTGATAGACTCGTCATGCAAGCTAATGGGTAGGGTGATATTGGCACGGCTGGAAACATGGGCAGAGTCATCGGGGGTTATTGTAGAATCTCAATATGGTTTCAGGAAGGGGAAAGGAACCAGTGAGCAGTGCCTGAATCTGGCATTGGTTATGGGCAAGTACATGGGTGCCAAGAATGGTTCTATACACTTGGCATTCATGGACTTGTCCAGTGCCTTCGATACAGTGTGCAGGGACAAATTATGGTGTATGATGGATTCTATGGGTTTTGAGGAGCCTCTGGTCACCCTGCTTCGCAGGTTACATACCGCTACAATGGTTAGAGTCAGATATGGCCGTGGAGGTGAGAAAACAAGACCTATATTATCCACCGAAGGTGTCCGACAAGGATGTATTTTAGCACCTTTTTTATTTTTGGTCTATACAAATGGCTTAGAGGGCTACCTATTAGAAACGACTGCTGACTTTCCAAAGATAAATGGTAAAAGAATCCCAATGTTGTCTTATGCCGATGACACTGTTTTAATGGCACTTACCCCTAACAGCATGCAGATTTGTCTGAATGCTTTTGACATGTTTATGGGTAAACTAGACCTAGGTGTCAATTTTACTAAATCTTTTGCTATGACTTGTGGTCATAAAATGTTAAAATACGGAAATATAGTGTTAAGAATGCTACTATTGAGAAAGTGGATAATTTCTGTTATCTGGGTAACCTCTTTAACAAAAAATTGAGTTGGGAACCTTTGTTGACAGCCCGGGTCCAGAAGGTTACACAGTCAACTGAAACTCTCTTTCGTTTCGCCAGCAAATTAGGCCAGCGACGTGTAGCTGAAATTACATCGTTATATAAAGCTAAGTGTGTTTCTGCCTTGACTTATGGTGCAGGGGTTTCGGGATCACAAAGCTGTGAAAAAATACAAATTATGGAAAATAAGTTTTTAAAACGTTTATTATCCGTACCATTGGGCACATCTAACACTTTTTGCCACGGAGAAGTTGGAATTGAGTTTATAAGTGATATTATTCACGTTGCACCTCTAACATTATGGTCTAAAGTTTGGCGATCAGAAGAATTGAAATTAACAAGAGATATCATTCAAGATTGCCTTAAACTCGATCACTATACCCAAATCCCGTGGCTACGATATGTTAGAGAGACTTTTTATAATATGTTTACAAACCCTGAAATGCTTAGTAAGGATGCTAAGGAAATTATCAAAAATGCCTATAGTGTTAACCTAGGTTCTTTAAAGTCAAATGATCGGGTACTACGTGTACGAGGAAGACTAGTGCGCCCGCTCTATTTGTCATACATTATGAACACGCAATGGCGTTTTTATCTTACAAGATTTCGCCTTGGCACTTTACACTTTTTGTTTGCATTTCCAAAGCAGGGGGGATGGTGGGAGAAACTACCCTGTTGTCCTTGTAATAATAGGGTCTCGCAAAATACTCTCCACCTTCTTCTTTTCTGTACTTTGTATAAGGTTCCAAGAAACATCTTCATCAAACCATTATTGGTACCATTTGGAACGCGTTATTATAAAGAAGCTTATGACCTTTTATTATCTCTGTCAACTACAAATATCTGTAATGCTGTTTTCAAATTTTATTAGATCAGCTCTGGTGATTAGAAACAGATACTGAGTCTTGACGGAAATTAGCTTTAAAAACCTGTACTGTGATTTTAATCAAGATTCTGTAAATATCTACTGTGATTTTATGGTGGATTAATTGCAATGTTTTTTTAGAAAATGTTTTAATGTATACTTTTATGATTTCTATATGGAATCGAAATAAAGTTTATTTGACGTGACGTGGGTGACTGACTGTTACCTTTGTATTATATTGAGGTGTTGTCTGTGGATGTGTTTTTGAGGAGCGACAAAAAGAGCCCCGATTGGATGGGGACTGCAGAGCTCCCACAGATTTAGAGATATCTTTGTCCTTTTTCATCTTCTCTAAGGAAATGTCTACAACAGGACCAAATAAATGCTCTTTGTCAAAGGGTGGATTTAAAATAGAAGCCTGGACTTCGGGTTTAAACCCTGAAATTCAGAGCCAGGTGTGTCTCCTTAGCAAGACAAAGGTGGTACCTGCACAAGCTGCAGTGACAGCTGCATCTAAAGCGCACCGAATGGAGGTGTTAGAAATGTGTTTTCCTTCCTGAACTAGGCTGTGTGCCTTGGCCTTATGTTTGTCTGTTAAAAATTGGACCAATTGCTCCAATTCGTCATAATGCGCTCTATCATATCCGGCTAAAAAAGCCTGACTATAGGCAATACACCAGTGATTGGCAGCTTGCACAGCTTCTCTTTTGCCAGAGACATCTCTCTATTTAGATTCCTTGTCAGGAGGAGGGGCATCTCCTGAGGGCTGTGAGTTTGCCCTTTTACGGGCGTTAAAAACTACTAGTGGTTTTTGACCCTTGACGTAAACTGGATCTGTAGGTGCTGGTTTATACTTCTTGTCTACCCTTGGTGTAAGGATTCTTGCAGGCACAGGATCTTTAAAAATATTGTCTACATGTTTAAGCATACCCTTAAGCAATGGAAGTGTATGAGTGGATTTTTGTGAAGAGCTTAAACTTTGAAACATAAAATCTTCCTTAAGATACTCTTTGTGAAGCTGTACTCCATCTTATTGAGCAGCTCAATTTAATAATTCTATGTACCCTAAATTATCATCTGGTGGAGAGGGTTTTGAAGAGTATAAGTCTGGGTCATTGTCCGTGTTTGGGTCCGTATTATAATCATTCCAAGGATCAGGACTATTGTCATGTGGTCCATCCCCATCCCCATCATCCTGGTTGTCAGGTGATTGTGGTGAATTTGTGGGTGGTATAAGCAAATTTGAGTTAGGTGGGGAGGAAGGTGTTAGAGAAGGAGGAGAAGGGTTAGTGCCAACAATATTCCCCTAAAGAGGAATGTGGTAAGTGTCCTTGGACCCTGGCCTGCATTTAACTGGCAATTTTGCATGAATATGTCCAGTTTAAGGATTATTGACCGATTGTTTCTCTTTCGGGTCTGTGTTGGAAGGCGGGACATCTAAAAAATGCTTATTTGATGGAGTGGGAGTTGCTTTCTTTTTCTGTGGCAAAATCTTTGGAGCCGCTGTTTTTGGATCAGAAGCTGTTTTCGATTGCTACAAGAACTTGTTTCAGTTTTTGGTGCCGAATGTTTCGGCTCAGTGCCCAAATGGGGCCGACTGGATCCTGAGCTGGAAGGCATTGGTATTTGTTGTAGAGCCGAACCGGAATGTGAGGCGTTGGAAACCTGTTCCCGGTGCTGACATGGCTTAACAGTTCGGGCTGGACTGTTCCCATGAGGCACAGGGTCATACTGACTTGCATATGGCCATGTCTGAACTGTGGTGGTGGAGTGAGCCAAAGAATGATGATGGATTAAACCCAGATCAGTTGACTAGGGGTGAGTGTTTGATTTGCTCCAACGCTCTGTCCATCATCCCCTATGGTATCGCTTTGTTCGCCTAAAGTTGGCAGGGTATGCCCAGACTTGGGTCCCTTGCTCACTTGCCACTGGATTCAAGCTAGCCTGGCTGATGATGGCTGATTAGCCATTAACCGGTCCCAGGATCAATCAATCAATCATAGACATTTATAGAGCGCTCTACTTACCCAGAGGGTCTCAAGGCGCTAGGGGGAGGGGGGTGCTGCTACTGCCCGAACAGCCAGGTCTTGAGCTTCTTCCTGAAGGCGAGGTGGTCTTGGGTCAGGCGCAGGTCGGTCGGGAGGGAGTTCCAGGTCTTGGCGGCCAGGTAGGAGAAGGACCTTCCTCCTGTTGTCGTTCTTCGGATGCGGGGGACGGCGGCGAGGGCGTGACTGGCTGATCGGAGGTGTCGTTTGGGATCGTAGAAGTTGATGCGGGTGTTGAGGTAGCTCGGGCCTTGATCGTGGAGGGCTTTGTGTGCGTGGGTGAGGAGACGGAAGGTGATTCTCTTGTTGACCGGGAGCCAGTGCAGGTCTCTTAGGTGTCCGGAGATGTGGCTGTGTCGTGGGACGTCGAGGATGAGTCTGGCTGAGGTGTTCTGGATCCGTTGGAGTCTCTTCTGGAGCTTGGCGGTGGTTCCGGCGTAGAGGGCGTTGCCGTAGTCCAGTCGGCTGGTGACGAGTGCCTGGGTGACAGTCTTCCTGGTCTCGGTGGGGATCCACCGGAAGATCTTCCGTAGCATGCGCAGGATGTTGAAGCACGACGAGGAGACGGCGTTGACTTGCCTGGTCATGGAGAGGGAGGAGTCCAGGATGAAGCCCAGGTTGCGTGCGTGGTCTGTCGGTTTGGGTGCGGTTCCCAGGGCGGGGGGCCACCAGGAGTCGTCCCAGGCGGAGGGCGAGGATCCCAGGATGAGGACTTCCGTCTTGTCCGAGTTCAGCTTCAGGCGGCTGGTCGACATCCACTCGGCTACCTCTTTCATTCCTTCGTGAAGGTTGGCTCTGGCGGCGGCGGGGTCGTTGGTCAGGGAGAGGATCAGCTGGGTGTCGTCGGCGTAGGAGATGATGTTCAGGTTGTGTTGGCGTGCGATGGCCGCGAGGGGGCTCATGTAGACGTTGAAGAGGGTTGGGCTCAGCGAGGATCCTTGGGGTACGCCGCAGATGACTTCGGTGGCCTTTGATTTGTGCGGTGGTAGGCGGACTCTCTGGGTCCTTCCGTCGAGGAAGGAGATGATCCATTCCAGTGCCTTCTCCTGGATTCCGACGTTGTAGAGGCGCTGCACTAGGGTGCTGTGGCAGACGGTGTCGAAGGCCGCGGAGAGGTCTAGGAGGATGAGGGCCGCTGTTTCTCCGTTGTCCATCAGGGTTCGGATGTCATCGGTGGCAGCGATGAGGGCGGTCTCGGTGCTGTGATTGGCTCGGAAGCCAGACTGTGAGGGGTCGAGGGATCCGTTCGTCTCGAGGAATGCGGCCAGTTGCTTGTTGACGGTCTTCTCGATGACTTTGGCCGGAAACGGGAGCAGCGAGATGGGGCGGTAATTCTTGAGTTCGGTGGGGTCCGCTGTTGGTTTCTTGAGTAGAGCGCTGAGTTCGGCGTGCTTCCAGCTCTCCGGGAAGGTGGCGGTGGTGAAGGAGGTGTTGATGATGTCCCGTAGGTGGGGTGCGATGACAGCGTCGGCTTTGTTGAAGACGTGGTGAGGGCAGGGGTCGGTCGGTGATCCGGAGTGGATGGAGTTCATCATGCGGACGGTGTCTTCGGTGCTGATCGGGGTCCAGGCGCGGAGGGTGGTGGTGGGGGGCGTTGGTTCGGTCGTGTCGGACGTGGCGTTCGTCGGTTGGTGTGTTGAAGCTGTTGTGTATGTCCGCGATCTTGTTGTGGAAGTAGGAGGCGAGGGAGTTGCAGAGTTCTTGCGATGGGGTGATGTCGTTGTTTCCGGCGTTGGGGTTGGAGAGCTCTTTCACGATGTTGAAGAGTTCCTTGCTGTTGTGTGCGTTGTTGTCCAGCCGGTCCTTGAATGCAGTTTTCTTGGTGGCGCGGATCAGTTGGTGGTGTTTTCGGGTGGCGAGCTTGAGGGCAGTCATGTTGTCCGGTGTTGGGTCTCTGCGCCAGGTTTTCTCGATAGCTCGGCAGTTCTTCTTGGAGCTCTTGAGTTCGTCGGTGAACCATGGGGCTTTTCTGCTGCCGGGTCTGCTGGGCGGGGTCCTCAGGGGGGCGAGTTCGTCCGCGCAGTTGCTGATCCACTCCGTGAGGTTGTCGGCGGCCTGGCTGGGGTTCGCTGAGCTGGCGGGAGGGTGCTGGCTCAGGGAAGTGGCGAGCTGGTCGGCTGTGATCTTGCTCCAGCTTCTGCGGGCAACCTGTTGCTGGTGGTGGTGGATCGTCGTTCTTCTGAAGGTGAAGTGGACGCAGCTGTGGTCCGTCCAGTGGAGTCCAGTGGCGTGGCTGAAGGTGATGTCTTTGCTGGATGAGAAGACGGCGTCGAGTGTGTGTCCGGCGAGGTGGGTGGGGGTGGTCACCAGCTGCTTGAGTCCGAGGTTGGCGAGGTTGTCGAGCAGGGTGGTGGTGTTGCGGTCGTTGTTGTTCTCCAGGTGGAAGTTGATGTCCCCCAGGAGGATGTAGTCGGCGGAGGGGAGGGCATGTGGGCTGACGAAGTCGGCGATGTCCTCGCTGAATCGTGTGCGTGGTCCCGGGGGTCGGTAGATCAGGGTGCCTCTGAGGGTGGTCTTCGGGTCGGTGTGGATCTGGAAGTGTAGGTGTTCGGCGGTGGTCAGGATGTCGTCTGTGCTGGTCGTGATGCGGATGGTGTCCCTGTGGATGATGGCGATGCCTCCTCCTGTCTGGTTGGCGGTGCGGTCCCTCCGGGTGATCTTGTAGCCCTCTGGGATGGCGATGGCGATGTCGGGCGCTGAAGAGGCGTTCATCCAAGTTTCCGTGAGGAAGGCGACGTCAGGAGCTGTGGTGTCGAGGAGGTTCCAGAGTTCGATGGCGTGTCTGTGGACGGAGCGGGTGTTGAGCAGGATGCACTTGAGGTGGTTGCTGCTGTTGGTCGGCTTGGCGGGTGCAGGTGCGAGGCAGGTGAACTTGCAGGACTGGCAGATGAAGGGTCCGTGGGTGCGTCTCGGGGTGGCTCGGTAGCATCCTGGGACTCGTCCGTCGTTGAGTGCGTTGAGGGTGGCGGCGTCGTACGTCCGACGGGTGGGCTGAGATCTGCGGGGGCCAGGGGTCCTGGCACTGGGCGCGGTCCAGGCGCGGACGGGCGCAGACGGGCTTACCTTTGGCGCACCTTCGGCGCTCATTCGGTGCTCCCGCTGCGCGCGTCCGCTGCGCGGTCGCTGAGGGGGCGTCATAAGAAGGGAGCCGGGAGGGCGGGTCAGCAGGGAGGCGGGGAGCGCGTGGTCCTATCGGCAGGCGTGGGGGCGGGGTCGAGGCAAAACCGGCGCGAAAAACCAGGCGGGCGGCCCTGCTGCGGCTGGGGCTCCGGACTGGATCGGCGTCAGCAGGTAGCAGGCAGGCAGGTACGAGGCAGGCAGCAGGCGGGGAGCGAGGGGGCAACCAGGCCGAGGGCACAGTGGTCGCTACTGATCCGGGGTCGGGGTCACCTTAAGAAGGGAGCCGGGAGGGCGGGTCAGCAGGGAGGCGGGGAGCGCGTGGTCCTATCGGCAGGCGTGGGGGCGGGGTCGCGGCAAAACCGGCGCGAAAAACCAGGCGGGCGGCCCTGCTGCGGCTGGGGCTCCGGACTGGATCGGCGTCAGCAGGTAGCAGGCAGGCAGGTACGAGGCAGGCAGCAGGCGGGGAGCAAGGGGGCAACCAGGCCGAGGGCACAGTGGTCGCAGGATGCTTGTTTCCAGTCCAGGGAAGACATGGCTTGGCAGTTTGGGCTGGACTGTTCCCATGAGGCACAGGGTCAGACTGATTTGCATATGGCCATGTCTGAACTGGGTTGGTGGAGTGAGCTAAAGAATGATGATGGATTAAACCCAGATCAGTTGAATGGGGGTGAGTGTTTGATTTGCTCCAACGCTCCGTCCATCATCCCCTTTGGTATCACTTTGTTCCCCCTAAGTTGGCAGCGTATGCCCAGACGTGGGTCCCTTGCTCCCTTTGCCACTGGATTCAAGCTGGCCTGGCTGATGACAGCTGATTAGCTAGAAACCGGTCCCAGGATGCTTGTTTCGGTCCAGGGAAGACATGGCTTAATAGTTCGGGCTGGACTGTTCCCATGAGGCACAGGGTCATACTGACTTGCCTATGGCCATGTCTGAACTGTGGTGGTGGAGTGAGCCAAAGAATGATGATGGATTAAACACAGATCAGTTGACTGCGGGTGAGTGTTTGATTTGCTCCAACACTCCGTCGATCATCCCCTATGGTATCGCTTTGTTCGCCTAAAGTTGGCAGGGTATGCCCAGACTTGGGTCCCTTGCTCACTTTGCCACTGGATTCAAGCTATGTACAGGATGTACAGGAATTTATATAGCGCAAAATCACCAAGCGGTTTCTAAGCGCTTGCTTATGGAACCCGTCCTGGTATTCCCCTGTGAGATAACCCCGGCAGGGTATCCGCAAGGTGAAAGCCAGGCATCCCGCCGCGAGGGGCCGTTGTGGAGATTAAGCAAGCTATTGCCCAGAGTCGCAGAGTGTGAACCCGTGAATCGAGTAGGCACTGGAGCGAGAATTGTCAAGTCCATGGACATTTTAGGACTCAAGACCCCGCCGAGCCGGGAATTGAACACTGGTCCCGGGCTGACCTCTGCTTCCAGGTCTGCCTCCTCTAACCAGTGAGCCACACTTCTCCACATCCTCCCTCATAGTGGGTCAATGGCGGGAAGACGGTGCACACCGCGAGTGTGTGGGCGGGGCTTCCATGCGAGTGCACATGCCTCTTGTGTGTATAAAAGGTCTGAGACCGATCAGAGCAGTAGATGAAGAGACAGAAGCTCCTGGTCACAGGAACAGCAAAGGGATTGCGCTCGTGAAAGTCAAGGATACAAAGGCCTCTATCCAGCATCACAGCTGATTTTCGACAGTAGATTTGGGAAGAAGGCACACCTGCCCAGCCTCGACGACGCTCACGATTGTTTTTGGGCTGATGAATGAGTCACTGAATTTGAGCTTCAGCTAGTTCCAGCGACCATGTGTGTGTTACTATGCAATAGCCCCGAAGGGTGCAGGGGTCCCTTCAGCTCCTGGCCACAGGAACAGCACGAGGATTGCGCTCGTGAAAGTCAAAGATGCAAAGGCCTCTATCCAGCATTACAGCTGATTTTCAACGGTAGATTTGGGAAGAAGGCACACCTGCCCAGCCTCGACGACGCTCACGATTGTTTTTGGGCTGATGAATGAGTCACTGAATTTGAGCTCCAGCTAGTTCCAGCGACCATGTGTGTGTTACTATGCAATAGCCCCGAAGGGCGCAGGGGTCCCTTCAGCTCCTGGCCACAGGAACAGCACGAGGATTGCGCTCGTGAAAGTCAAGGATGCAAAGGCCTCTATCCGGCTTCCATGCGAGTCCATGCCTTTTGTGTGTATAAAAGGTCAGAGACCGATCAGGAAGCACTAATAGATAAAATAAAGCAGGTGCTCGAGCACCTGCTTTATTTTATCTATTAGCGCTTCCTGTTGAAGCTAACTTAGCTGACTTTGTAACAATTTTAGGATGGCGCTGGCAGCTTGCCGGCGCCATCCTAAAATAGTTACAACTTCAAGCTTGAAGGCTTGAACTTTTGCCCCCCGAATCCGCCGCTCGCGGATTCGCGGATTTTCGGTAAATTCATGGGAGTTCGTGGATTGCGGATTTACAGAAAATCCGCGAAATCCGCGAGCGGAACGGATTTGACGCTCATGCTTACTGGACTGTTCCCATGAGGCACAGGGTGATACTGATTTGCATATGGCCATGTCTGAACTGTGGTGGTGGAGTGAGCCAAAGAATGATGATGGATTAAACCCAGATCAGTTGACTGGGGGTGAGTGTTTGATTTGCTCCAACGTTCCATCCATCATCCCCTTTGGTATAGCTATGTTCGCCCTAAGTTGGCAGGGTATGCCCAGACGTGCGCCCCTTGCTCACTTTGCCACTGGATTCAAGCTAGCCTGGCTGATGGCGGCTGATTAGCCAGAAACCGGTCCCAGGATGCTTGTTTCCGGTCCAGGGAAGACTTGGCTTGGCAATTTGGGCTGGACTGTTCCCATGAGGCACAGGGTCAGACTGATTTGCATATGGTAATGTCTGAACTGGGGTGGTGGAGTGAGCTAAAGAATGATGATGGATTAAACCCAGATCAGTTGACTGGGGGTGATTGTTTGGTTTGCTCCGATGCTCCGTCTATCATCCCCTTTGGTATCGACCTTGGCCCGACGGCAGAGGAGGGACCTGAGCCTTTCCTTTGGGCAGGGTGTAGACAGGGGTACATCAGTACTCATCGTACGTTGACCCTGAGGAATATCTACTTCCATGTCAAAGTCGGCTTCTGACAGGGAAATGTGGTTGTCTTCTTCTTCGGCTCCTTGTGGGTCAAAGACATTGTGGTCGGAATCTTCTCCAAAAAGATCTTGAGCAGATCCACTATGCTTTGATGTATTTTGGGATGTCGAGCCTGACTTTCACTGAGTGTTTTCTTGGAGCGGAAGGATCGGCACGCGTCACAATTTTGTTCATTGTGTTCCAGGCACCAACACAAGTTGCAGACTTCATGGGAGTCGGTGCACGGCTACTTGGCTCGGCACCCGGGACAGAATTTAAATGGAGTCTATTCCATCGATTTGCCACTGAATTCAAGCTAGCCTGGCTGATGACGGCTGATTAGCCAGAAACCGGTCCCAGGATGCTTGTTTCATGTCCAGGGAAGACATGGATTGTCAGTTCGGGCTGGACTGTTTCCATGAGGCACAGGGTCAGAATGATTTGCATATGGCCATGTCTGAACTGGGGTGGTGGAATGAGCTAAAGAATGATGATGGATTAAACCCAGATCAGTTGATTGGAGGTGAGTGTTTGATTTGCTCCAACGCTCTGTCCATCATCCCCTTTGGTTTCGCTTTGTTCGCCTTACGTTGGCAGGGTATGCCCCGACGTGGGTCCCTTGCTCACTTTGCAACTAGATTCAAGCTAGCCTGGCTGATGACGGCTGATTAGCCAGAAACCGGTCCCAGCATGCTTGTTTCCGCTCCAGGGAAGATATGACTTGGCAGTTTGGGCTGGACTGTTCCCATGAGGCACAGGGTCAGACTGATTTGCATATGGCCATGTCTGAACTGGGGTGGTGGAGTGAGCTAAAGAATGATGATGGATTAAACTCAGATCAGTTGACCGGGGTTGAGTGTTTGATTTGCTCCAACGCTCCGTCCTTCATCCAGTTTGGTAATGCTTTGTTTGCCCCAAATTGGCAGGGTATGCCCAGAAGTGGGTCCCTTGCTCACTTTGCCACTGGATTAAAGCTAGCCTGGCTAATGATGGCTGATTAGCCAGAAACCGGTCCCAGGATGCTTGTTTCCGGTCCAGGGAAGACATGGCTTGGCAATTTGGGCTGGACTGTTCCCATGAGGCACAGGGTCAGACTGATTTGCATATGATCATGTCTGAACTGTGGTGGTGGAGTGAGCTAAAGAATGATGATGGATTAAACCCAGATCAGTTGACTGGGGGCGAGTGTTTGGTTTGCTCCAATGCCCCGTCCATCATCCCCTTTGGTATCGACCTTGCCCAAAGGCAGAGGAGGGACCTCAGCCTTTTTTTTGGGCAGGGTGTAGACAGGGGTGCATCAGTACTCATCGTACGTTGACCCTGCGGAATATCTACTTCCATGTCAGAGTCGGCTTCTGATAGGGAAATGTGGTTGTCTTCTTCTTCTTCAGCTCCTTGTGGGTCAAAGACATTGTGGTCGGAATCTTCTCCAAAAAGATCTTGAGCAGATCCACTATGCTTTGATGTATTTTGGGATGTCGAGCCTGACTTTCACGGAGTGTTTTCTTGGAGCGGAAGGATCGGCACGCGTCACAATTTTGTTCATTGTGTTCCAGGGACAAACACAAATTGCAGACTTCATGGGAGTCGGTGCACGGCTACTTGGCTCGACACCCGGGACAGAAGTTAAATGGAGTCTATTCCATCGATTGTGAGCTGACCCGACTCGGCTAGCCCCAATGTCCTTCCATTAAGTTTCCAAATAAAATAAAATTTCTGAGACGATACGCAAGAATGGGAACTGCTATCAAATACAATATCGTCGAGGGTAAGTGCATTGCGCACCGAGGGGACCCCGCGAAACGTTGTCGAACCGGAGCACAGCAATTTACGTCCGAACCTAATGGCAGAAAAAAACAATCTAACAATTGAGTGGATGCCCATGCGCACTCTCACTGAAAGGAGGAGTCACCTACCTTGTGACTGGAAAGACGTCTTCGAAGAAAAACAAAGTGAAAACATCTGGGCCCAACACTAGATGGCAGGAGTATGCAAAGCATGTGATCTACAGCTCACATGCCTCGAACAAATATATATATATTTGACCCAAGAGGGGGAGTTCTCTCTTGGTCCTCCAACAAGTGCCAGGGGTCAGGCTGTCTTTCTCCTGCTTTCTTATACTATTTCTAGAAAACATTTTCAAGTTGTAAATGTAGCATGAGTGCGGATCCTCCACACCCACCTGTGAGGTGCAGACCATCTCCCTTGTGAGTGTTGTGATCCCCGAGTTGCAGGAGAGAGCCACCATGAAGAGTGCACTGTTTCACCTGTGAGCTGTGTTTGGTGACCCCCGTGTGCTAGGAGGGGCCTACCTGTTAGGAGCGGGATGTCACCCTTGTGAGCACTGTGTTAGGTGACCCCGTATGCCAGGAGAGGGAACAATGTTAGGAGCAAGCTGATGTTGCGGACCCTCAGGAGCGGTAGTTCGGAGCTCACAAAGGACCACTTGGTTCTTCAGGTATCTCTTGCTGCCTCCAAGGTGGATAGGACTGTCTTGGGCCCTGGGGGCTACTGAGGACTTGCACAAAGTTAGTGCTGAGGTGCTGGTGAACTCTTAAGGCAAAGTACAACACTTTGGGTGCATGGGTTCTGCAGGGTCCGTACCTGGAAGTAGCCTCTATGATTTGAATGGGAAACCAGTACCTTCACCATAAAGGACAAAAGGGCTTTTGAATTTCACCCAATATAGCTTTAGCATGCTGACATTAAGAGAGCTGTGAGGACTATTTATTGTGTCACAAATGCTTTGTGTGTTTACATTAAGGATACCATTTGCACAAAAGCTAGGATTTGACTGGATAACCAACTTTTTGCTGTCACTGTTTGTATGCTGGGTTATAAGCGTCTTAATGCTTAGCAGATTGCTGCTCCTGAGAAGCCTCCACTACTCGACTCATGCGACCACTAACAGTCCACTGCTGGATGGCCACTACTTGGCCCAGTTAATTAGAAGCCATAGTAGGTCAGGACTGGAACATCGAGCATAGAAGGCCTCAACGCCCAAGTTTTGGCCCAGTAGCTCCTCCTCCCTGTTACACAGCTTTCTGAAAAGGGTTCTGACACCCTCTTTTGTCTTTGTCTTTGACTCCACTTGACACATTTTCAAAATACTTAACTTAACATGAGGGACCTGAGGTGGGTTTATCTTTGTGCATTTTAATAAATGCCTTGTAATTGCATTTTACACTTCTGTTGCTGAATGCAATGCAGTGGTAAATGTCAGTAAAGTCAACTTGTAAGTGAGTTTACTGTTGTGGGTGCCTTGTATGTGTATTGCATAGTGTTAGGAAGTGCAGTAGTGACCTCCAATCATTAACCTTTATCATTTCTTATAATTTGATTTACACATGGTCACATGACTTATATGATTCTAAGTGTAAATGGCATGCTTCCAATCCACAGAGCCATTCGACTTGCAAGATTCATTCAGGATTGAGGCCTTCTAGGTCATGGACAGTACACTGTGGAATTCCTTGCTTCTCTATTTGCAATCCTGGCATTTAGGAAACAACTAAAATGTTTCACATTAAAGGCCTTTATCCCCACTTTTGTAACAGATGGGAACATAACATAACACAAGGTAACATAACATAACATAACATAACATAACATAACATAACATAACATAACATAACATAAAACATATAACATATAACATATAACATATAACATAACATCAATTAAAATGTGAATGATGTTCTCCCAAAATCTACAAATCAGTCACTGGATTATCTTTGAATATAGTTCCAGTCACAAACAAAAGAAAATATGCTGATGGAACATTGCAATGTTACTTATCTTCAAGAAACTAGTTTATTAAAGCCAATAGGCCTCAAAAGAAATTCATAGACTCCAATACATTTTCTGTATGATGGTCACGACCAATACTTGCCATAACTTTAAATCCAAATTTACAGTAAACCCATTAAGCTTTTGCACTGCTTAAAGAGTCACTTATGATTCATGTCTTTTACTCTACTGATATCCCCAAACTTTGCCTTTCTAAGAACTTGAGGTTATACAGTTGCTTGAAAGATTTATAGACAACATCTTTCCTACTAAACTGACATTATATAATTTTCAATATTTTTCTCTCATTAAGACCTTCTTTCAGACTGAGAACATTTAAACTCTTAGATGGGGTGTGTGCCAGCTAATGTTGACCATCTTTATTTTCTTCATATCACAGACGTATCATAAGTTTAAATATTTGACTTCGTAAATCATTTTTTATTAGGTTTCTTAAATGCTTACCCTTGGCTTTCAAAATGACCTTCCCTGCTCTCTCTTCTTGTCCCTTCCCCTTCACCACGTGGTTGCATTGTGCCTCCAGAAAGAGAAAATGCAGTTGTGGCACTAGTTTAACAGTGTATCATAGAGTTGTCTACTTTCCATATTTTCTTCATATGTACTTTGAATTCATGCTGAGTAGCTTAGTAAAAATGGTTTAAAATGTTGAATTAGGAGACAGAAATTATAGAGTTGATCAAAGAATGTGTTTGTCCTCTGTGGGTAGCTAGGATTGTAAATCTACTTGCATCATCTATTAAAACCATATATACTTGCCCTCTGAATTTGAAAGCTAAGAGCCTTTTTCATACATATATAGTATTCCTCTTTCAAAATAATGGCAAACAGATCCTTACTATGGAAGAAGGAACGGAGTTGCAGTGGTGTTTTAATTATATTAAAAATAAATAAACATTGATAATACAAGCCATATTTGGTATGGCTCTTGACCTAGCCATATCATTGGAAATCAGCCACAGGAGCTTGATGCATTAAGAGTTCAATGCTTGGCAAGTTATCGTGCAGGCAACCGGGCCTCCACATGAATTATTTGGAGATTTTTGTCTGGTGCCTTTCTTGTCTCAAGCCTAGTTATAGACATGTTGCAAAGCTGAATCCTTCTCAGGAAAAGCAATATCACAGAGATCTGTTATGTGAATCACATGAAGTGGACCAGGAGGAGGTAACGGCCTTAACCGACAAATCATTTGTGACATTATTGCCTAAGTGAAGTGGAATAAATTATACTGGTCTTAATATGTTCGCTGATTGATAATTTTGTTTCACCTAAATTACTTGGATTTTTGGTTGGAAACCAGTTCTAAAAGCCACATCATTCAGTACAGCACTGTGTTTAGAGTTCAAATTATGTCTTCCCTCTAATTTACATTATCCCATGGGTTCTGATGTACAGAGATTGAAATTTATTTGAGCTATGGCTCTATGGAGCAGTGAAGCAAGTTTACAATTTCCACTACAATTTCCTTTAAATTACCTATTGCCTCTTTCCCATTAACATCATCTGTTTTGGAATTTGAAGAGTCCTTTGCATCCTTTAAATTACATTATGATCTCCTGTTTTTGGTGACCTGCAAGGTGATAGGTCACAAAGGGGGTTCACTGGCCTATGAAGAGAGTCCTATTAAAAAACTGCGGGTGAGACGTGTAATAATGTGTTATCTCCTACTTGAGGCTTTTGTCTTATTGGTGTGTGCATTCTGCTTTGGAGCCTATTGTGTTATGATTCGTAATGTACCCCAATATACGCTTGGGTAGTAACCTTTTACCTACATTTACCGTACCGTTGTACTGCATAACAGATTTGTGCTGACCTTTTACCTAGTTAGGTGCTGCATACATGTTTTGTGGTTTTCTCCGAAAACTAGACTAATTTATTATGCATGAAGATTGTCAGAAGCACAGCAGGACTACCATCTTCTGCATAATAACTATGTATAAATGTCATCCCTTTCGACATCCACAGCCGACATGACACAGCAAGGTAGAACCCCTGAGGGTACAATTTTGGGTTTATAAACGCCATATCATTGCTAGGGCAGACAGAGGAGAAAGACTTCCATACCGATACACTGACACAAGACGCTGAGGTTCGTGCACACAGACACTCCAGCACGCAGTGGTCTTAAATCCCTAACGGGGTGTCCATCTTGAGACGAAGACGAGGTCCTACAGTTTCCCACTTCAGGTGATGGGGTTGGCTACATCCTAGGGGGAGTCTTGGCTATACACCTACATACACGCTATGTACATTTTGGTGCTTCTAGTTAGGGTTAGCATCGTGGGAGTATGTATTATTACTGTCATGTATCTATATACCTGCATATATCTATGGTAGAAATCTACCATCCATTTATTCTGTTGGTGCTTATAATCGTTTATATCTGTTTCTGTCTTATGGTTATTGCAGCAAACATATGTTGCACTAGGATGATGCTGGCTCAAATAATGCTTATTGGAAATATCCCCATTGTTTATTCTGTGTATCTCTCTGAGACAAAGTGAGCACAAGTGACTGAGCAAAAAGTACTGTACTGTTTTCACAATCCCTGTTCGATAGATGCCGGAAACTATTCTCTGCTCGGTAAGAGGAGTTCATAGTGGCACTGTGAGTTTGCGGGTTTACAGGAGAGCATATCCGGTGGGGGGTGCCTGGAATCAGTCTGGACACAACTCCCACAGTTGTCTAAATGTGCAGATCTTATATAGATTTATAGGAACTACATAACAATTGTGAAGGATCATGGTTTTGATATTTATGGTTAAATGCAGCAAAGACCATAGGTTTATTTAAATAGCTAAATCAGGCTGTTTGGAGGGTGTTGACTGATATTGAAGATTCAAAAATAACAACTGATGAGCAGAATGCTGATCAATGTCAAACATATACCCCAGTACAGAGATCTGGGCCAAAATCCATAGTTTTTGTGCTCCCCATTCTAGTTTAAACCAAGCCATATGCAAATCAGTCTTGACTCTGTTCCCCATGGGAACAGTTCAGCCCGTACTGCCAGGCCAGGTCCTCCCTGGACCATAAATACGCATCCTAGGACCGGTTTCAGGGCATCACCCTCATCAGCCAGGCTAGCTTGACTCCAGTGGCATGGAGAGCACGGGACCCACGTGTGGGCATACCAGTCCCACTTGGGGTGACAAATGCAAAGAGAACAATTGATGGACAGAATGCTGATAGCTGATAAATTTCAAACATACACCCCAGCACAGAGATATGGGCCAAAATCCATGGTTTCTGTGCTCCCCATGCCAATCCAGTTTAAACCAAGCCATATGCAAATGAGTCTGGACCCTGTTCCCCATTAGAACAGTCCAGCCCATACTTCCAGGCCTGGTCCTTCCTGGACCGGAAACAATCATCCTGCGACCAGTTTTAGGGAATCACCCCATATCAGCCAGGCTAGCATTACTCCAGTGGCATGGAGGGCATGGGACCCACGTCTGGGCGTACCCGTCCCACTCGGGGCAACCAATGCAAAAAGAACAATTGATGGACAGAATGCCGATCAATATGGAAAATGCTACTTACCAGTATGCATCTGTTCTTGGCATGTAGAGCTGCATATTCTCACACTGAGCATTAGATTGCCACCTGGTGTTGGGCTCGGATGATTGCATGTTGTTGTCTTCTGAATGCGCATGGGCATCGACTCTATCCTTAGATTGTTTTTCGCCATGTTGGGAAATGATGGAGTTAGTAGAAAATAGAAAAGAGATGTCCATGTGTGTATATCTAATTAAGATAGAAACTGGAACAGATACAGGTCCCGGGGAGGCGGGTGGGCGTGTGAGAATCTGCAGCTCTACATGCCAAGAACAGATGCATACTGGTAAGTATGGAACTATCTCTATTGCGTCTTTTTCGAGCAATGATAGAACTTCTTGTTTGAGCAGCGTATGAAGTTCTACAGACATTGGACGCTGTGTGGATGGTATGTGTGGTGGGGTATCTGTAAGTTCTAGGCAGTAGCCATACTGGATAATCTGTCTTACCCACTTGTCTGTTGTGATGGAATTCCAGACAGGTAGGAACTGTGTTAGTCTGCCCCCTACAGGAGTGGAATGCTGTTGGGGTAGCAGAAGAAAGTCACTGTTTTGTGGAGGGAGAGGTTCGAAAATTGTTGTTTCCTCGACCTCCTCCCTTATTGTTGTTGCCTCTATAACCTCCTCTAAAATACTCTTTATTTGAGGATGTTTGTGTATTTGCTTTAAAGGAAGCGGAATTGTCTGCTCCAGTTTGTTTGGAGTCTCCTCTATAAAAGGAGCGACGAAAGGACCCTCTTGCTTGGGTGGATTGTAAAGAACCCATAGATTTGGCTTTTTCAGTGTACTTTTTCATTTTTTCTAGTGCTCTGTCTACTTCTGGACCAAACAATTGTTGTTGGTTGAATGGTTGATTTAAGATAGTAGTTTGTACCTCTTGCTTAAATCCTGAAATGCGTAGCCACGCATGACGTCTTAGGAGGACACTGGTGTTTATTGCCCTGAATGCAGTGTCTGCTACATCAAGTACGCACTTAATGGAGGCATTTGAAATAAGCTTACCCTCTTGTATAAGGTCATTTGCTTGTGCCTTATATTGGTCAGGTAGATTTTTGTAAGAGTGTCTCTAACTGATTATAGTGAGCCCTGTCGTATCTTGCAAGTAGGGCTTGTGTGTTGGCTATGCGCCATGCACATTGCTAGCTTGGGCATCTATTCTTTTGCCTGAAGCATCTATTATTTTTGATTCTTTATCAGGAGGTGGTGCTTTGCCTGATGTTTGGGAATTTACTCTTTTTCTAGCGTTGGAAACAACTAGTGAGTCTAAGGGTAGTTGTCCCTTAATGTAAGCAGGGTCCCCAGGAGCAGGTCTGTACTTTTTCTCTATCCTTGGGTTTATGATTCTAGCTCGTACAGGATCTTTAAACACTTCTGGTGCATGCTTAATGACTCCTTTAGTCATTGGCAATATTTGAACAGATTTTTGGGATTGTTCAAAAGTATCTAATAAAAAATCCTCTTCTGCCTTGTCTGAATGCATAGTGACATTGTGATAGATGGCAGCTCTATTAATTAGGTGTTCAAACCCAATATTACCTTCTGGAGGCGAAGGTTTGGATGGATATGCATGTGGGTTAGGAATATCTGGTACATCTTGTGGGTTTGGGTATTCCCAATCTGGTGTGCCACTTGGGTAGGGAAAAGGCTCATCTGGGTCTCCATCTCCCCCTATGCTGTACTCATCATCATTCTGAGGAGGTGTATGTGGTGAAGAATGAGGAGGAGAATTTTGAGGTGAGATATTTAAAGGAAGAGGAGGTGAAGGAGGAATAGGAGAAGAGGGATGCATAGGAGATGCGGCACAGTCCTTCTTCTTGACAGGCACTGGAGGTGTAGGTGCTGTATCCGATTTCCTCTTTCTGTGTGGCATAGTGGAGACATGTCCTGTTTCTGGATCAATGTAGATCCCTATTTGTAGAGGATCTGGCTGAAAAAGCTCCTCTTCTTGAGCAACCACTTTCGGCGCCGCTTTTTCCGGTTCTGGACATGGTTGTTGCCTGTCTTTAGCCTTAGCAGCCGGTGTAGAGTCCATTGGCGTAGATTTTGGCACAAAGGGGTGTTTTTTAGAGCCGAGGCCTGTTTCGAGGGTTTTGGAGCATCGGGAGCAGGCTTTGTCGGTTTCAGTGCCGAAGGTCCTGGCTTCGGAGTTCAAGCTGTTTTTGTCGGCTTTGAGACATCGGAAACAGGCTTTATCGCTTTCGGAGCTATTTCGTTTCTAGGGGTCGACGGTTTCGGAGTGTCTTTCGGAACCGGGACTTCTTTCGGTTTCGGTGCCGAGGGAGGTGGTGGGATCGGCACTTTCGGTTTGCTCAACAAGGAACTACCGGAAGGCTTCATTATTTTCTTCGGTGCCGGGCTTGATGGCGAGGCTTTCAAAGTGTGTTTTGGGTCTCAACTGGGCCCCGGAGGTGGAGTGTTGACCTTTGCCTTCGATTTTGGTGCTGGGGCCGGGGTAGGGGAAGTGGTACTCACGCGTTGACCCGAAGGTATGGAGTCATCTGAGTCATCTGCCTCTGATACGATTTGAAGATCGTCCGAATCATCCTCGAGGACGTATGGACCTTCATCGAAGATATCCACCGGTTCCGGGGCCGATCTCTGAATATCGCGTTGACGGGCCCTCCGATCTCAAGTGGTCTTTTTGGATCGAAGGGATGCACAGGCTGTACAGCTGGATTCGTCATGGTCTGGCGATAGGCACAGGTTACAGACCTCGTGATGGTCACTGTGTGGAAATTTTGCACCACACTCGGGGCATCTTTTGGCCTCACGGCGTGGATAGGCCCAACGGCCCGCGTCGACGATCGGAATCGATCTGATGGAGTCGAGTCGACGTTTATCGATATCGAAAGTAGTTTGATGAAGTTTAAATAAGTTTTCACGCGTCGAAGTACTTGAAAAGTAGATTTTGAACCGGAGCGGAAAAGTTTCATCCGAACCCAGTGGTGGAAAAAAACAATCTAAGGATGGAGTCGATGCCCATGCGCACTATTGTCCAAGGGTGGGGCACCTATCTCGTGACTACAAAGACTTCTTCCAAGAAGACAACAACATGCAATCATCCAAACCCAACACCAGGTGGCGATCTAATGCTCAGTGTGAGATCTGCAGCTCATATGCTTCTAACCAAATATTCACCCCAGTACAGAGATCTGGGCCAAAATCCATTGTTTTTTTGCTCACTATGCTATTCCAGTTTAAACCAAGCCATATACAAACCAGTCTTGACCCTGTTCCCCATGGGAACAGTCCAGCCGAACTGCCAGGACAGGTCCTCCCTGGACCGGAACAAAGCATCCTGGGAACAGTTTCGGGGCATCACCCCTCATCAGCCAGACTAGCTGGGCTCCAGTGCCATGGAGTGCATGGGACCCACATCTGGACATACCCGTCCCACTCCGCGTGACAAATGCGAAAAGAAGAATTGATGGACAGAATGCTGACCAATGTCAAACATTCACCCCAGTACAAAGATCTGGGCCAAAATCCATCTTTTTTTGAAGATTCGACATTTAAGGGATTCTGTTCAATCAATCAGATGACTTGATAGTTGATGGTGAACTTAAAACAAAAAGAATGCTCACTGATGTGTCATGAAAAAGAATTAGGTTTTACTTTACCATCACTCTCGAAGACAGATTGCATTAAAGTCAATTTGACAGCTGTAAGAGATGCAGGAAAGAATGTTTTTGTTTCATGGACAATCAATTTTCCAAGGGGGTTGGGGAAAAGTAGCTCCTATAAGCTCCTATCAGCTAAATTTGCTGTATTAAAAAAATCTTTAAAAAGATAGCAACAATATTCATCATTTTTTGTAGAATTTGGTCACAACCATAATATGAAAAATTGCCGTATTGCCTTCATTATAGTCACAAAAGCACAATTGTTGGGGGTTTCACAGTCAGAGTAATGTTAATGAGCTATGAGAGAACCGCACACAATAAGTGTATGAATACACTTATTTTCAAACCTTATCCACAGCATAGTAAATACTTACATATGCACTTCGGAAGAAAATGCCACTTTCCCTGTAAACACTGTGCTTGACTTCCCGAAATCAGTTTATATCCAGATTCACATTTAAAACTGACAGTGGCTCTTGAGACATAATGTGCCCTCTTTTCTACTACTGAGCCAGAGTCGATAGATGGCACATCGCACGGGCTTTCTACAAAAAAGGAAATATTGTTAATTTTTACAAAAAACGCTATTGACATGTTCAGATTTTTAATTTATTGTGTATTAACTGTAATTATGTACTACTTGGGATAATCTTATTTGGTACAATAATTTACTCATCTGAACACATAACATATCGCAAACAATCTTGAAGAGCCAAATATCTTGTCTATTAAGTCAATATTAATATATGGCTCAAAGGGCAGTTCAAACTCACAGTCCATTGTATATTTGAGTTGCTCAGTAGGATGGAAGAAATTAAAATAGTAAATGCACAAATACGAATTTCATTTGCTCCATGTGGTTTACAACTTCACTTATGCTAGAAGTGCAACTCTCAGATTAAAATCATCTTTTTATGCTTTTTTATTTTTTCTCTCTAGTTCTCTTGTTTACTCAAATTTGAACTGAAGAAAAGGAAAACTCCAGCACTTTAGACTCAGAAGCATCTGTGGTTTCCCTGCCACTCACCATAAGATATGACCCAGCCCCTACCGCACCCCAGCCCACATTAATCTGAATGACATGAAATCTATGTGCTTCATTACAAGATTCCTAGTAATTATGGGGTGGGGTACTGGTGGCAGAGTTAATGATTCCATTAGTTTTAATATTCCCCCTGCCCCATCCCAGCTACATGGTATCACAAGTTTCCAGGCCTGCAATTGGGGTATTACATGGGTCTTGGAATTTCAAGATCCACTTGAGCTTGTGGTTCGATGATTCTGGCTCCTTTACATGCACATCTCCCACCTGTTTCCAACAAATGAAAAATATTAACAGTAAAGCAATGGATTTTACAGAGGCCCTTCCTATTAAATCTTGGACTTAGATGGAATAGTATCTCCTACAAAGATAATGAGTGCCTGCAATTGGGAAATTACATGGGTCTTGGAATTTCAAGATCCACTTGAGCTTGTGGTTCGATGATTCTGGCTCCTTTACATGCACATCTCCCACCTGTTTCCAACAAATGAAAAATATTAACAGTAAAGCAATGGATTTTACAGAGGCCCTTCCTATTAAATCTTGGACTTAGATGGAATAGTATCTCCTACAAAGATAATGAGTGCCTATCAGTTTCAAAATAGTTCAGTTTCTTATTGAAGTGGCCCCATTCTTCCCTGTTTTTATTAGTGCCTTGGTATTTCTGATAATGCATGTTCCTACACATTTTATAATATAACACATGTAAGCAATTTAATATAATTTTACTAGCCAAAATAATGATACATTTGTAGTCTATCCACTTCTAGTTTTTGACATTGGTGTATGTTGTCAGAATGTGTCAAAAGTGTGGTCAGGACAATGTTACGTAAATGTGGTGAATTACCCTCCATGCACCAGGTCTGTGATGGCCCACAAACCTTTGTAAATGCATTTTCGGAATTATGTAGTAGATTAAAGCAACACCATAAGAATTCATTAACAAATAGTGTTGAAGATTGTTGAGAATCCATTAACCAAGTTTTCACATGGGTGTAGAGTAAGGAGAGACATGTTAGGGAGAATTCATTACAACTGAGAGAATAGAAAGATGCCTGTGCCCTTTTTCTAGTAATTAGAAATTGAAACCAAGACCAAGTGAATATTTTGATTAATTACTATTCTTTCCACTTGGTAACTTTTACAGGATTAAGGCAAGCACGCTGAATTGGGGACTTTTTGCAAATCAGATATGATTTATGACATTGCTTAGAGGAAATATTTAGAATCCTTGGGGTCAATAACAAAAGCGTTGATGAGTTAATGAAGTAGTATTATATTAAGTAGCCTGTAGAATAACCTTTAATGTATTTGCAAATAAGCCCAAACCATCAAAAGCAGAATAAAAATGGAATATTCTGGTAAAATTCACGTACAATTAGTACAAAGAGAGGACTGTGCCCTCATTGCACTTTTTTCTAAAACTGCTGTGATTACTAAAAAAGATGATGGGTCAATACACAATCTTAGTTCTGAATATGTGAAGCACCACTCCTCTAGATTTACTTCCTCCTACTCATAAATGCCAGTGCGAGTCATACCCTCCCTGGGGTGCTATGTCACAAGCTCACAAAGGCATTCATGAATCAGTGCATGGCCGTTACCAGAAAATGCTTTTGTTCAGAAGCCCGACTAGTTGGTACTAACAGACACAATGGGGCACATTAGGATGGCGGGCGGGCGTAGCCCGCCTGCCACCCTAGTGGTAAACAGGACCGCCCGCCTAAAAGCCACGGACTCCCAGGGGGCCCGAGACAGGCCACCGCAGGGAGTCTCCGCATGCCAATGCTGCCACGGAAATGCATTGTGCAAAGCCCATTGTAATATGGCGGGTGGTGTCTAAAAGACACCGCCACCATGTAACACGTTTCCCGCCCCAGGCGCTAGGCGACTGGGGCGGAAAACAGGTGGGCGGTCCCTCTCGCCATCCAAATCTGGCGGGGGGGAATTGGGCTGATAATGTCGGGCGGATTTCCCCTGCCAGGCTGGCGGTAGCCACCGCCAGCCTGGCGGAGGAAATCCGCCCGACATCATAATGACCCCCATAGTGTTTTGAATAAAAGCTTGGCCAAAAGCTTTATATTTTAATGCATGCTTTTGCTTTTCCTGAGAGGGTACAAACAATCTAAGTTAAACATATTATACGTACCACCACATGTGGGGGCAGCTGTCCACCTCCCACCCATGCAAGTACTTCCATTTGATCCAGTTATACTATAACCAGAATCGCAGCTGTAGGTCACGGTATCATCACTGTAGAAATAGTTCTTGGTGGTAGGCATCTCATATTTTCCATTCATTATTGTAGGTGGTTTACTACACCTTCTTCTTTCTGTGCAAAAAAGAAAATCACAGTTATCTGTCAACATTTAGAATAATAGGTGTTTCTTGGGAGTGGAAACTCGAAGATGTCACTGCTTTCATTAACAATTAAAAGAGCAACATCAATGGACAACTGTCCTTTCCAAAATCATGGTTCGACTGCCAACATTGAGGTGGGTGGACCCTAAATCAAACACAGAGCCTACTTCAGCACTGCTGCCCACATCCTCCAATGATGACCTAACATAGCAGGTAACAACGTAGGGATTGCCACCCCACTGCCTGAGTTGGCGATTGGATAGCCTTTTTTTTGCTGGAAATGAGGGACAGTATAAAAAGTTAAAAATGTCCTCACACCATGGAGAACTCCTATTGGTGTATGGGTTATTAGTTTCTCCTTTTTCAAAAACATACACCCACATTGAAGATTTATTTTTGAAAAATGAAAAACTGTGCAACAGTTTAAGCAGCTGCCATTCTGTTTGATGGAGCCTTCTGTCAAACGTTTACAACATTGACATGCACTGCCATAGCTGGGGTTCTTGCCAATGTTCAGAGATGCCAAAGGGCCCAACAGAAATCTCTATTATCCTCCTCTTTTGGTTGAGGCATTTTTACCTTGGAACATATTCAAGTGGGCAATATATTCTACACATATAAAGCAGTCCGTAATGGATCAAACTGGAATTGGATACGGGGATAAGTGCCTTCAAATGAAAGTTATCAGGATAATGCTGGCAAGATTGATCAGCTTAATATTTGCTTTAATCTACAGGTGAAAAATTGGAATACTGCGCAAAACATCTCAGCCACCCATCTTTACAAGGTCTGTAAAATGAGTACTACTTCACTGGTAACACTATCTCCACAAATCTTACAGTGATCACAAAAGGAAAAACCCTAGTATAAAGAGGTATGTAAAAAAAAATTATTGCACATCACAGCCATATTTTAGGAACAGAAGTGCCAGTCAGAAGGCTGACTTAATTCATAAGGTTACAGAGCTCTGAGTAGTATTATATTTTTAAGTGCAGCATAGCTGACTAATTCCTTAGAATACGGGAATAAGGGGGCGTGGCTTGGTACTGCTACAACATTGCCACAGTTTGAGAAGCTCTGCAGCGATCACAGGACCGAATTAGCCAAATTTGCCCAAACTGCTCTGAAGCACTACCTCCTGACAGAATATCAAATGGGGGCCTCTTCTGCTGGCGAAGTAGGTTTGTTTTTTCACCTGCATACTTGTATTTTCCTGCTCAAATGAAGCAGGCACGCTGACAGAAGTCCGTGACCACCATTTTGAAAAATGCTTGTTCACATTACCTTAGCAATGCCTACTTTTCTATTCCACGCTGTGAATTCCTCCCATGTTTTCTTCATGTTTGCAAATGGATATCACTGAGTCCACAATAAGTAGCCAATATAAAGTAAGAATTGTCCTGTCTGCTGTTTGACATTCATTGCTCCTCACTGCTTTGGGATCATGTATTTCAGACAATGCCTGCATTTTCTCCTTCAGTACTGTTTTGATACATTTTATTCACTTATCTTATGGGACTAACCAAAGGGTAGAGGCATCTCACGTCCAATACAAGAAACGCCTCACATAACATCTGTGTATGCACTGCCAATTAATTCCCTGCACTGGCAGAAAATATGGAGGGCAGTAGTCAAGAGTCAATGTTGACGTCATATGCGTCTTCTAATGGAAACGTCACACCTTAAAATGACTTTTAAATAAAGCTCAAGTGCCCATCAACCTACTAAAAGAGTTAAAAATGACCCCCCATCTCCCATCAAAACATCCAACATTAACTCAATGGAACATTTTTTTGAAGACTTCTGAGCTCTTAAGTCCTATATGGAAGACACTAACAAAAAGCTGCAGATTTTAAATGCTAATTGGTCCCTCATGAATAACAAGGCTACAAATGTGGAGCAAAGAGTTAGTGACATCGAAGATACTATACAGACTCCTTCAAATCTGTGATCTGAGTTATCTAAATTAAAAAGGCATGCTGAGGACTTAGAAAATCAGAACAGACAAAACAACCTTAATATTTATGGTTTGATGGAGGGGTGGAAGGTAATGATCCCACATCATTTTTTGCAAATATTTCTCTCTAAGATTCTAGATCTTTTCACCTCTACATTATTAAATATACAGTGAGTCATTCTACCCATCACCCTTCATCATCACAAAAATTGAGAGGAGTCATCATCTACTTCCTAGAATGTGTCGAACTTCTTCAAGTTAATAAAGCAGCTAGGGCAAAACGCAGAATTTCGTGGTCTGGTTTGCAATTATTCTTTGCACAGGATTTTGCTAAAGTCAAGCTAGACAGGAGGAAAGCATGCCTGGATATGATACCAGCTCTACTTGCTTTGAACTCACGATTTTGTTTTTTTTATCCGTGCTTGTTTAAAGTAGCATGTAATAACAAAACCATGACTTATGAGGATCCTGTGTTATGGCAAAGTTTTATTGATAAATATATAGGAGAAGAGATGGATACCAAAAAGATTTCTTCAAACTGACTCCAGCTATGAATTGAGACTGCTTTAAGTTAACTCTAATGATACTCAAGTTAAATGTTATCATGTATGTATCTTTCCTCATGTAACCTGATTTCAAGTTAGCCTTTTATTTTGATGACTTCATTCCAGGTTTTTTTGACGCGCATCCTAAGGACTGCATCATTATCAGGGGTTTTTGTGGTCTGATTTGTTCCTTGTTGGCTGCGTCGAGGTCCCTTTTGTGCCATCTCCCTTATGTGGTATCACCACCCTCAATTGTTTACATGTTTCATAGGTATGTTCACTTTGTTATTTTGTATGTCCCTATCCTTTTCCTACAATTATCTCTCTTTTCTCTTCTTTCTTTTCTTTCTACTTCTGTGCATATTTTACAGATCTCCTACTTCATCCTACTATACTCATTTACTTTCTTACTTTAATTCTTCTACTTTCCATTTCTTTTGTCATTCATTATCAGTTAATATGGAAAGATAATATATGCTGTCCTATGTTTAAATTAATATTTATAATCATTACTACTCAATCGTTATTTAATGTATATGTATCTCTATGTTATGTTTTCTTTTGTTCTAATTTTAATACTACTTTGTTTACTTATATAAATACTGATCATATATATATAAAGTTAACTTTGTAGACTTTGGTAAATTTAACTTTAACTGTTATTCTTGTCAATTTGTGTAATTAGATTGAATTTTAAGCGGTTAGGTTCTCCCATTAAGCAACAAAGATTCCTTACACATCTAGCCAAGTTAAATGCCGATGTTGCTTTACTCCAAAAAACGCATGTCATTGACAAAGAAGTTCGAAAACGTATTCATAATTTGGTAGGATATGCTTTTCATTACCAGGGATCGGTAAACTTAATGGAGTTGTTGTCCTGTGTAAAAAACTTTAGATGCTATGCTGCTATCACAAGAAATGGACACAGAAGGTCAATGGGTACTTTTACATCTCACCATTAATAACATACCAATACCAATAACAATCTTCAATGTTTATTTACCCACACATTTAGATAAATCATTCAGGCCCACCATAACAGATCAATTGATGTCTATTATAGATGACAAATCTTGAGGGTAGAATGTAATATTGTCTTAGACCCATTTTTGGATTGCTCTTCTAAAACTAATTTTATCTCCTCCTCCACGCATAGATGATTCACTGCAACCATCAGAGAGCCCTTCCTTCCAAACAATTTGTGATGCTTTTAAAGCTGCCTCATGTGACTGTATTTGATCATATGTCTCAAATGAGAAGAAAACAAATGCTAAAAAGGCATTCTACATTATGAAGCATATTAAATTCTTAGAATAAACCTATTTTCCATCCAAATCCAAGTCATAGCTAGATGAATTAGTTAAAGCTAAATTGGAATACAACAAAACCTCCACAGACAATGCTGCTTCTTACCTTCTCAGGTCAAGCACTAAATAATATGGAGGGCAAACCAAAGCAGGTAAACTCATAGTGAATTATGTCAAGTTGAAAAAGAACAGGTTAACATTTAAACAATGTTACATAATGGTGAAATCCCAGTAACTAAAGATGATGACATATTAACCAAATTTTCTGATTATTACAAAAATCTTCATACCCCAGAAACGTATCTGTCTCATGTCGATATTGATCAATACTTACCCTCAATTCAAAAAGAATTTCACTTAAACCCAAATATTTCTTTTCTTGATGCTGATATCTCACTCAAAGATATTCACAAAGCAATTACCTCTATCAAAAAATAAATCTCCTGGAACAGATGGCTTCTCCATTGAATTTTACAACCATTTTTCAAAAACATTAGCCCCTAAAGTACATACATTTTTTACATCTTTTACTAGGACCAATTCAGCCTCCGGTAACTTTTAAGACACTTTAATTTGTCTGATTCCCAAAGAAGGTCAGGACTTCAAATTATGTAAAGATTATTGATCGAAGATTACGTAAAAATTATTGAATTTGCTAGCTCTGCTTCCAAAATCTTTCCTAAAATCCTTGATCCTCTTCCTTACCACTGTAATAGGTAAAGAACAATTGGGTTTCATTAAAGGCCATCATCTTGTGGATCACACCAGAATGTTTTTCAACATTTTAAGTAAATCTAAAACATACTCAACCTCATTAGCAGATATATCTCTTGATGATGAGAAGGCTTGTGATTGTATTCACTGGAGGTTTCTTTTTCCTATACTCACTTGGTTCAGATTTGGTCAAAAAATATATTACCTTAAAATCTATTCGATATTCTTTTCCTAAAGCATCAGTCTTTGTTAATGGTTTAACTTCATCTTTTTCTCTTCATAGAGGAGTTAGACAAGGTTGCCCTCTATCGACTCTTCTTTCTTTTTTGGTACTTGAACCTTTCCTTTCTCGTATCTGACAGAACACCAATATATATGGCTTTAAACATGGAGATATACATCAAATGTTCAGTGTATGGGGATGACATTCTTTTATATATGACTTCTCCCGGCTCCCCTTTAAAATCTTTCTTCGAAACAGTTTCCATTTTGGAAAACATTCTGGCTACAAACTTAATGCTGACAAGTGTGAAATTCTTCTACTTAATAAACAGTGTTTTGAAGTTGAATTTACATATTCAAATTTTCCTTGGAACTCTACCAAAAAAAAAATGTAGGTTTTTGGTTCACTAATTCTGTGAAAGATACTGTTTCGATTGACTTCAATACTCTTTCTTCTCCCTTAAAAATCTCAGACATAATAAAATCCCCAAAATATCCTGCCTTTTATTTATTTTTTATAATACTATCTTAATCACTTTTTTATGGAATAATCAAAAATCTCAAACTTCAACGTACTAAGCAAGAAGGAGGGTTTAACCTTCACAATTTTCAATCATATCATACTGCTTTCTTCCTAAAACATTCAGTCAATTCTTATCATGAAAATAATTTACATCAATATCCTTTGTGGGTGGGCTTAGAATTATTTTTTGTTCATCCCTTTACTGTTTTAGAATTTTTGTCTTTCACTCAACATCCCTCTAAAAGGTCATTACACTTCTTAAAAAACGCTTGTAAGGTATTACAACCCATATTGATTTCTAGCCTCTCCACTTTAGACCAATTTCCTCAATTTTGCATCTGGTAAAATAAAATCATGGACCTTTGTACTAAGAGGTTCATTTACAAAATTCTGAAACGTAATGTCTCAATTCAATTTATCTCATTATTCATGATATAGGTCACATATTATAAATCACTACCATAGGATGCAAATGGTATCCACTCAAAATATCGAGTTTTTAATATCGATTTGCATTAATATCGATTTAAAAACATAGAATGGACACAATATCGAATGGACACAATATAGACTACAAAAATATCGAAAAGAATAGCAGTAATATCGAATCCAAAATATAGAATGGGCAAAATATCGAATGAACAGAATATAGACAACAAAAATATAGAATGACAGAATATAGACAACAAACATATCGAATTTGAGGTAAGTAAGTTAATATCAATTTTTTAATAATATCCAATTTTTTCAAGGTATTTTATATGTTAGTATATGGGTGAAAAGTGTATATTTATTTTATAATTTATTTAAAATAATGTTATGGTGTTTAATTTTTGCGTAATATATTTCTGTAGCGGGTTGTGGGTTTATAGGGGAATAGGGTGGGAAGTAATTTAATTATAAATAATAAAATGTTTTAATGTATTTATTGGTATTTATTTTGAATTAATTGTTATTTACATTTTTAATTGGTAATTAATGAAAATATAATTGGTAATTAATTTTAATTAATTGATTAATTGATAATTATGTTAATTCCATTAATTTATTTTCTGTTGCGGGTTGTGTGTTTATGAGGGAATAGGGTGGGAAGTAATTTAATTGTGATTAATTGAATATTTTAATTTTTTTTTTTTTTGTTGTAATTTTTAATTATGTTTTAATTGTTAATTACTTAATTGTTAATTGGTAAATAATTTGTATTAATAGTTAATAATGTTTAATAATACATTTTTATTTGTATTTTTAATTGATTAATTATTATGAATTTGTTAATTATTTTTAATTAATTTGTAATTGGTATTAATATTTAATTTATTTGTATTCAAATATGAAGTATTTACTTTCCCCACTGTTGCACTCTCTGGAGTGGGAATAGTAATTGTTACCCCTACGTTATCCAACGCTTTCCCTACTGTTGCACTCTCTGGAGTGGGAATAGTAATTTTTACCCCTACGCTATCCAACGCTTTCCCTACTGTTGCACTCTCTGGAGTGGGAATAGTAATTTTTACCCTCCTGCTATCCAATGCTTTCCCTACTGTTGCACTCACTGGAGTGGGAAAAGTAAATTTTATGCCTACGCTATCCAACGCTTTCCCTACTGTTGCACTCTCTGGAGTGGGAATAGTAATTTTGACCCCTAGGCTATGCAACGCTTTCCCTACTGTTGCACTCACTGGAGTGGGAATAGTACATTTTATGCCTACGCTATCCAACGCTTTCCCTACTGTTGCACTCTCTGGAGTGGGAATAGTAATGTTACCCCTACGCTATCCAACGCTTTCCCTACTGTTGCACTCACTGGAGTGGGAATAGTAATTTTTACCCCTACGCTATCCAACACTTTCCCTAGTGTTGCACTCACTGGAGTGGGAATAGTAATTTTTACCCTCCCGCTATCCAACGCTTTCCCCACTGTTGCACTCACTGGAGTGGGAATAGTAATGTTTACCCCTCGCTTTGTCTACTGTTGCACTCACTGGAGTGGTAATAGTACATTTTACTGTTTCCGCTATCCTACAGTAAAAATATTTTTTATTTTTTATTAATATTACGTGTATATATATATATATATATATATATATATATATATATATATATATATATATATATATATATATATAAATTCAGGCACTCCACACCCTCCGGTAGAAGAACAAAGGACGCAGCAGGGTTTCACTGGGGTTTTTAAGGCTGCTTTATTAAACGGAATTAGGCAGACCAGTTTCAGCGCGTAGCTTTCATCAGTGCCAGCAGTCATCAGTGCCAGCAGTCTCAGCCACGCTTTCCCACTGGCGATCTTTAAGGCGTAGCCCCACCTTCTCTGTCGGATGAGGCTCACCTGTGCTGGACTCTTCTTCATGCTGCTACAATTCCGGGGACTACCAGTCCCACAATGCTGCATGACGACGTCCAGTGCTTGTGGGAAACCGTGGCAAAATTCAAAGTTCACTCGCCATGTGTCCCCTTCTCTCACCCATCAAGCACTTTGCAGGCACCAGTTGGAGACGCCAATTCAGCATAAGCGTCTCGTCGAGCAGTCTCAACCCGCTGTTAACACAGCAGCCTCGGTGCGTTGCAAGTCTCGATGGTGAGTCACAGATTACTCCGACACCTCGGTAACCTCAATTAAATGTTCCCATGTTTCTGTGACCTGCTTATATATATATTTTTTTTTTGACCAAGGCCGCAAGACTGAAGCGCGTCGGTGTGCAGACTGGGCTCTGTTGAATAAATTGTAAAAAGAAAATCAAGTTCCTGAGTGCGGCGCCTTTTTGTTGCAAAAAAAAAAAAATATATATATATATATATATATATGTATTAATAAATCAATTTGTATGTTTTTTTTAACTTACATTAATTTTTTATTAATTTTAATGTTCTTTTAGTATGTTTAAGTTAATTATATTTATTATTTCATTAATTTTTAATTACTTTAAAGCATTTAAAAAAATTGATATTTTGACTATCTATATTTTTTACAATGATATTTTTGATTCAATATTTTTGTACTTACCTGTTTGGAGATAGGAAGTTGATATTTTTGTATTCTATACTTTTTTACTCGATATTTAGGTAGTTCTATATTTGTGACATCGATATTATGTCAGTGATCCGATGCAAACAAAGAGATTGCAGCCTGCTACCGTCAGTAGACCATGTTGGTGATTGCATTTTAATAAAGTGCATAATTTTAAAAGCAGCCCTTTTCCCCTAAAGGAAACGGGTCTGCATTTAAGTAAAAAACATTGCTTAAGAGTTGATATTGCAAAAGGTTAAGCGGGTCCCAATGGAACACCACACTAATCCTAGGCGTAGTGGGCATAGTGGGGCTACGTGGAGTGCCACAGAGTTGAGAAAAAAAATCATTGGCGCTCCGCTACGCCACTTGTGCGGGCGCCCGCGCATGCGCAGTTTTCACTGAGAATGGGATGAGAGGAGGAGGGCTGCCCAGGGACGCAGCAGCTTACGGTGAGGTTCTGTTTACTTATAATTATTAAGGCATTTTTTTAAGTTGTATTATTTGTAAATAGGGCGGGTGGAAGGTGGGGCAGGCCTGCTCCACTTCGCCGCGGAGTGTGCAGAGATTTACCTACTCCGTGAGTAGGTAAATTTCCACACACTCCACGGCGGAGCGGAGCTCTCCGCCCAAGGTTACACCACACCCTTTACATACTGGATACCACCCCAACTTGGGAGTCATTAACTTCTCAATGTTTTGCCAAGTTCGGCCCAAAAACATTAAAAAACCATTGCATTATGAATAGTTTCCAAATAGCAGTTTGTAATGCATTTCAAAATTATTTTCGTAAATCGTAACCTCTTACGGAATTTCAAAATGGGTATATTACTTACTAAAAAGCCATTTAGCAGTTGAAAATCCTGTGATTTAGAAAATTTGAGTTGGCAGAAAAGGTCGTTGTGCAGAAGTACACTGGCATTGCAGAGCAACAGGATGCAATCTCCGGAGCCACTGGGGTTTTATATTGACTAAACTACATTTTAAACACTGGGAGCAGCACACTTGCGTTTATCAAGGACTCCAACCACCAGCAGGCTCTGGGGGAGGCAACGCCCACCGGAGCAGGTGAGAATGGTTAAAAGACTCTTTGCTCCACACAGTGTTGTAAACAGCCTCTGAAGAAATGCTCTGTTGAGCATGAAACGCGTCAGGCTTCATCATTTACAGGACTTTGTTTTCCTTTCACTGCAATGAAATTCTGCCCATTAAACGGAATTTGAAACCTACCTGCTCGTGGGCTCTCCATGGAAAGGGACAACTTGTGTGTTGAATATATATATATATATATATATATATATATATATATATATATATATATATATATATATATATATATATATATATATATATATATATATATATTCAGAGCTCCGCAGTTCCAAAGGAAACCAACAGGAAACAGCACTCGCAGCAGGTTAAACTTAAATATAAGTTTATTGCGCACAAATATACTCCAACAGACGCATTTCAGCACTTGCCTTCGTCAGTGTATATATATATACTTGAAGATGAAGGATCACAAGAAAACAACAGCCAGCCAGGGCAAAAATCTGGATCCCAAAGGATACAATGAGTCACAAAGAAATAAAATATCCAAGAAAGAAGTGACTCTAACAGATAGATTCACCAAAGAACAAAAATATATTTCCACTACAACGTTTCAGCTTCCGCCTTCCTCAGGTAGTTTATATATATATAAAAATTACCTACTGGTGGTCGCCAGTAGGTAGTTATAATTTGGACTTTGTTTCTATTCAAAAAGCATTTGTTCTTTTGCCAATATCTTTGGCGCTGTTTGACGAATCTTCGCGAAATTCTCTAAACTAATGGGGCCATCCGGTCAGCTCTTGTCTTAAAGGTTTCGGGGTGATTTGTGAACCGGGGGCCGAGAAAAAAGGGGGGTGCCATAACGTGTTTTCCCCATGTTAATTTCCATAGGAAAAATTGAAACAGGCTACAGCCCGAACTGCTGTAATAAATTACACCAAATTTGGCAAAATGTAGTCCTTGGTTCAGAAAGCGACCTTTTTTTTTTTTAAATGGTGTAAATCCGTTCAGTAGTTCCTGAGAAATTAAAAAAAGAAAACTTTCGATATCTGAGCACCGAGGAGGAGTCGCGACTTCTCCCGGCCACATGCTTCACTCTGACTGGCTGCCAAAACTCCAAACTAGGAAGTGTTGGCACCCATTTTGTGACTCGGTAACGGAGTCACAAGAAAAGAGTAAACAAAAAATATGAAAAACAAGAAAAGGGTGCAGGGTACATACACCCGGACCCCCTAGACCTGCTCAAGGGGTCCCACTAGGACCCCCAGGGCCAAAACCAGTAAAGCACTTATTTCCCAAATATGCCCCTGTGCGTGTGTATGCTGGTGTCAAATACCCCTCTTCTGCAAGAAACTGCATGGAGTCCGCTAGCCCCGAATCAGCACAACCTTGTACGTGCATGTTCAATAGTCAAATGAACACTGTTTTCAGCCCTAAAACTGGGGCGTTTTGTACATATGTTGTTTAAGTGTGGATCTGAGTTTGAGTCTCGGGGACTCCTCGATGCACACTTCATGCCCCGGGTGTTATCTCTGTCTGGACTTTGAGTTGCCTATGTACCAGTATCTAAACATGCTTGTGATTACATGCATTGTGCACATTATAGCATATTTATTTATTTATGTTAAAAAATAAACTTTTGTTTTTTTTAAAAGCACGACTGGGTTCATATTGTTCTTTTAGTCTTATGGACCAATGGATACACAACTCTGCGTATACCATGTTTCCCTTCAAGAATGGTGTATTAGCTCATCTAGGGCTCAGTCACAGATGCCTAGCTAAGCGTCAGACAGATAGGGTGAACGGCTATTCCAGATTTGCCAAGACAGTTTTGAAGTCTAAAAATTTCAGTTTAAAAGAGAAGGTTGACTGAACACAGGCAGGGGCAGGGGCAGATTGGTAAGGCAGGCACTCGTGCCGGGGGGCCAGGATGGAAGTTCCAGCTGTGGCTGCTTCCTTCGCAGCATGGGGGGCAATTTGGGCTGTGTCTTGTGGTTTCCGAAGTAGCCAGCGGCCTGAGTTGGCTTTCTGGAAGCAGATGGTCATCCAGTACCTCCATTTTCTCAACGGGCAGAGGTGTCACTCTCTTTCTCTCACTGGGCCGACCAAATAATGTGTGCATACTGAGTGGGGGCAGGGGGCCTTAGCAGAAGTAGCCTCACTTGTTTTCAGGTGTTTATAAAACTTTGCTGAAGAAGTGTTTTGAGTAAAGGCAATATGCAAATGGAGGCCACTTTATAAGCGTGCCAGGGTCAATTTCTAATACCAATCCAGCCCTGGGGATGGGTGGAGCTTCATGTGTTCCAAAATACATATGATAGATACTAATGTAACGTTTCATTTAATTCCACCTAGACGCTCGATGTCTGTGGTATTTCAGAGGGTGAACGAGATCTTCCGTGTCACTTGGTCGATGCCAACCTGTAGTCCTACTTCTATGTTTGTGGCATGTCGGATTCTTCAGGGGATATGTAGGGGATATGTACAATGAAGTGGCGGAGCATGTCATTAGCTTCCTGGGCTTAACGACACGCTCCGCCACTTCAGAAACGCAAGGCTGCAACATATTTACAAGAATGTGGTGCAGCCTTGCGTTTACCCCTGCCATGGCGCTAAGTTTAACAACTTAGCGCCAATGCAGGCACCCTTGCACCAGAGTGCAAGGGTATATTTGTGCAGGGGAGGATTGGTTATATGTAGGAAGGTGTCCCATCCTGCACATAAACTGCCATTTTGTAACTTTCATGTGTGCTGCTTCCCATCATTTCTTCTTTCTTTATTTCTGTATTTCTTTCTGTTTATCTTTCTTTCTCCATTTTTGATTTCCTCCTTCTCGTATTTTTGTTTCGTCCTGACTCCACTTTGTTTTTTTCTGTCCTCTTCAGTTTCTTTTTTTTTCCGGTCTTTTTTTGTCTTTTCCACTTCTTTTCCATCTATCTCCCCAATGCTTCTCTTTCTATTCCCCACTCTAGCTCTTTATTTTCAATCATTAAGTCTCTTATGTAAGTGGATAATGCCGCTCATCATCCAGAACAAGCCACTCCACGCGAGCTAAAATAATAAACGCAACCCATGGTCAGATATCATACGGCTAACGACAAACAAGGCATAGTGAATGAGTAACCCCTCTTGCGCCCACCATTTCCAGGCACAGTTGGCTATGGTGGCAGACTGCCCTGACTACCGCGCTTTATCGTGACCCCACCCCTGGAGCCTTATACCTACAACACAGCTGACGGGCAGGTTTGCATCGCGCCACTTCCTCTTTGCACTGTAATTTGCATCCAGTCCGGGATGAATATGGATGTGTACAGCATGACCAGTGAGAAAACAACATTTTAAAATGGACGATAGGCCTTAATACCGTATTTGTTCAAGTCAAAATGTGCCAACATACTCTGATAAATTTGCACCATCAATTACATTTTACTCAACATCGGTGCAAACCTCTGAGGTGCCTCCAATGTTTCACCCAAAAGTACTTAGAATTACGAGTGCTCGCAACAGGGTGTGCTTTAAACACATTATCCCGAAATAATAATGTGCTAATTGCTGTGAAACAGATTGTTAGCTTTCCTCACAGGGTGCGGATCAGGTCTGCTGTGGCTGTGTAGTTGTAGCAGACAATGGTCTGAAATGTAGACACTCCGACAGAAACCATTTAATTAAGACACATCAAACACACACTACATTACTATTTAATATACCAAAGCCGAAGCTACAGAGCTGGTTATGGCAAATTCATGGTTTTATTTAAAGCCTCCAATGTGCGCGTGCTTGGCCATTTTCTTTGTCGAAAAGCCTCTTCCATTTGTTCTGGTTAGATTCACGAGTCAGACACAGCTTTTAAAGCGTAAACCTGCTCTAATCCTCTGTCTGGGGGTGTATCAATGGCAGCTTATCCAGTGCATGTGAACTGAGCTGCACCCTGCTGTGGGTTCCGGGGCAGGGCTGGTATGAGGCATGAGCTTACAGGGAGCCAGCGATGGTGTGAGAGGGGCCTGCAGCTATTTATAGTTTGTCCGGCGCAGTGAGACCAGCATGTTCTCACGGAGAGCCAGTGATGTCATGGGAGAGGCCCGGAGCTAGGTCTTTTGGGTCCGAAGCAGGAGCCCAGCTTGGTCTCTGAAGACGCAGGTGATGGCATGAGAAGGGTCTCCAAATCTATCCTGTCTGGGTAAGGGAGGGGGTGGAGTGACATGGTCTGCCAGTGAGAAAACGCTGCTATAAGAGGGTACAGCACAACTACATACAACCCATGGCCAAAATGAAACACACCAACAAGGAGCACAAGTCACACAACCTGCCAACATCACACCACTGAAAAAGCATAGAAGTGTAAACCACACTGCCTGAAAGGGAAACGGGTGAACAAAAGCTCAAATGAAGGGAAATCTCACACACAATGCAGCACACACACATAGGAAGCAGAGTATACCAACATCCAACACAATGTTGTCCAAACACAAACATTCGCACAATTGAACACAGAACACAAATGCTCGCAAGATAGCTCAGACAAAGAACCTTTCATCCCTACAGTAACTTCTCTAGCTACATTCATACAGGATGTGTACAATGGCCGGTTTCTGGGTATTGTGGGATGTCTGCGACCCTGATCAAAATGGATGAGATGCCCAGCAAGTGGCACATGGCCGGGTTCACTGTGTGTTACATTGCCAAACAGCTGCTCCTCTCTCCCACGAGCCACCACACTTTTGTGTGGTGCACTGTTGTATCCCGTGCACTCCTACGGCACACCATTGTAATACCTATTTATTCACACATGTCCTGCGGCAGTCCATCCACACTGTGACACTGCCGTTTGGAGGTGGTGCATGCCACTGTACAGAAAAATAAACAAACTGGGCGGTATTAGCCGTCAAGATCCAGCACCTGACTCACTATTCCCAATCAATATAAATACGAGATATCTTCATTGATTTTGTGTGTACACTGTAAATTCACCCACTACCACGGTGCAAATCAATACAGGATTTTATTATTTAGAATAAATCGTAGAGGTGCAACTCATGTCTTTTTGCACGGAAACGCCTACTCTGCATCTCATTATCAGCACTTTAATGCAACTAAAGTTGAGATAAATCTAACGCACTATTCAGAAGCTGGTGCAAACTGCAGACATCAGCAGTATTCCCGCGATAACTGCCCCAAAATGTAACACCTTGGTGAACACCACCAAATAACAGTAATAAGAACGAGAAAGAGTCACACAGCACTTAAGTAAGAACCAAAAACTTTATTTAATTTTTTTTTTCAAACTTTATTTTTCCGTCACGTACATATAGAAGATAAACTAAATTAAAAAAAACTCAACACAAAACAACAAGGCGGAAGACTCCGGTCAGGACCATGAATGTCGACAACACAGCCTGGAAAATAAAGCACAAAATAAGGATATCAAAGGAGTGAGACACAGAGAAAGAAAGAAGGAAAAAAGCCGGAGAGAAAAAGAGAGGGAAGGAAAGGAAGGGAGTGAGAAAGGTAGAAGGAAGAGAGAGAGAGATAGAAGGAAAGGAAGGAAGAGAGTGAGAGAGAGTGAAGAGAGGGAAGAGAGAGAGAGAGAGACACTGCCGCCCCTGCACATCCATGACCAAATATTTACCTGCTGCCACAGGAGTGTCTACTAGTGGGCACTCCACATGCCAGTGAAAGCTCTAGGGCCCGGTCCTGCCACCATTGCTTAGTGCAGATTATGTGGAGACGCTCCGCAGCTTAGCAGATCCAGCACATTTCGCTGAGTCCTGAGTCATAAATCAGCTTTTGGTGCCGCTAACCCTGTGGAACGCAAGTCAGCAGGACATGGTACTAGACCGCTGACGGCCATACAACTTAGGGTGCGACTAACCCTGTGCAACTCAAGTCTGCGCAATGTGGTGGTAGGCCCTTGACGGCCACATCAGCTTCGGGTGGTACTAACCCTGTGCAACTCAAGTCTGTGCCACGTGATGGTAGGACCCTGAAGGCCATACAGCTCAGGGTGCGACTAAACCTCTACGCAACTTTTAATGGATTCTTTATGATTCAGACCCGTGGAGCATCCGCCATCCAGTCAACCCCGGCAATAAAGCATGTGAAGTTGTCGATCCTTTATATTTGCGTTGTCACATGGCCTGTGACACATGTGCCGGATGGGTGTGGTGTGTGTGCAAACCTGTCCTCAGGTAGTGGTCGTGACATGTTGACAACAAGACCACTGACCTGCACACCAACAGCGAGTACGCCTGCGACAGGTAGCTATGTGGGGCCAACGTCGGAACATAATCGGAGTGGCGTGGCATACAACAGAACAGGGCAGGGATAGCCACAATGACGCAGATGGCTCATAGTACTGCGTGCGTGAGTCGAGCGGATGGGCAGCAGTTGCCCGCCTGGGTGCGAACTGATTATAAGTCACACTACATAAGCATTCAAAAGACATTTTGTGATTCAGACTGTCAGCTGGCATCTGTCCGAGGCATTTCTGAAAAGATACCGGAGTTCTTTCTGTGAGCGATACCCCATTAACGCTGCGTCTCCCCACATCAGCAGGTAACGCATCCTGTTCCTACATTACCAACATACCTCCAATAACCTTTTTTGGGCCCGGAAGTGTCCCTGTGCGGTTGGACAAACAAGTATCTTAGTCATGTATTGATTTACATATAAAACATTTTATTTAAAGAAAACAACAACAAATAAAACTGAAGGGAGTCTGGTGCTGTGGATGCTGCCACGAAGTTGGGGTCACTGCCATTCAGGACTCAGAACACTGTTCCACATGTGGGATCGGCTTGTGTTGTACAGGGTTATTGGTACCACGTGTCGCCGGCCTTGCATATGGAAATATGCCTCACTGATCGAAGGGAGTCTGGTGTCGTGGACGCTGCCACGGACTTGGGGTCACTGCCATTCAGGACTCAGGCCACAGTTCCACATGTGGGTTTGGCTTGTGTTGAACAGGAATAGTGGCACCACGTGTTGCCGGCTTGTGTTGAACAGGGTTAGTGACACCGCGTGTTGCAGCTTGTGTTGAACAGGGTAGTAGCACCACGTGTCCAAAATTGGAATTGCGAGCTCTGCTGCACATAGTGTAGACTACTATTGAGTGTTCGTTTGCACTTGAAGATGAATTTGGTGATTGTAATATTTTTTATATTATAAGTATTTTGGGGTGATTTTCAAGTTATAGTATGCCTCACTGCTGACATAAAACTGCTCAGTCTTCCTTGCGATGACTTACGGTGCACTGAGTTAGTAGTAGCTTTGGCGCTCAGCGTGTAAGTACCCTGCGATGATGCATGGCTCAGGTTGGGCCGCACTCGGACCAAAGTCTTTTGTCTATTGAATTCTGCCTGGCTTCTGTTGAACAGGGTTAGTGGTACCACGTGTCGCGGCTTGTGTTGAACAGAGTTAGCGGCACTATGTGTCGCGCTTTGGGTTGTTAAAAAGCCCCAGGGACTGCCACCCCCGGGGCTTTTTAGAAATATGTGGGGGGGCTCACAGCCCCGGGACCGCCACCACGGGGCCTATAAATATATGGTTGGGGGGCTCAAATGCCGCCGGGGACCGCCACCCCCCTGGGGCTTTAAGAAAAGTTTGGCGGGGGCTCACGGCCCCCCGCAGCTCCGGGGACCGCCACCCTCCGGGGCTTGTGTTTTTTAATAACAAAAAAAACCTGTTTGGGGGACTTGAGCCCCCCCACATGCCCCTGGAACCGCCACCTCCCCGGGGCACTAAGCATTATAATTGGGAGGTCCACGACGGACCCCCCAGCCCCAGGGACCACCACACCCTGGGGCTTTGTACATGTTGGGAGGGGCCCCCCCTCCTGAAGCCCTCGATGGCCCTGGGGACCGCCACACCCCAGGGCCGGCTCCTGCAGTGTCCCGGGTTGCCTACCCCGGGACACTGTAGTTTGCTATGGCAGGGCGGGAGCCATGAGGCCATAGCAAACTTGGTTTGAATTTTGAAACCAAAAGTCAAACCAAATTGCTTTTCCGCACGGGGAGCTGCATGATAGCAGCTCCCCATGTGGAAAAGCAATGCTGGCTCCCGAGGGACGCGGGGAGGCGGTGGGACTGTGGGGAGATTGGGGAACCCCACAGTCCCCAACGGAGAGGGACAGCCCTGAGGATGGGGTCCCCAGGTCTACAAGTGGCCCAAGAGGGGGGCCACGTGGCCCCCTCCCCAAAATAAAAAATAGAAAGGCCGGCCCCGGAAACACCGAAATGCCTGGGTGAGGAGGACTCTCGGTCATTGAGGTAACAGACTACACTTTCTGTTGAACAACGGTTCTGGATACGGAACTCATACAAATAGACGTTGGATCTGTTTTTTATCAAGTTACGAATTGGTTTCCCGAAGTACGGTACATAAGGTGTACAATGTGGTGGATGGATACTTGAATAGCCCTGAAGAAGTCAGAGATGCGGAGGCATCGCTAACTGACGAAACAAGTGTTGGCTAGAAAGGATTGGAAGGAAGTTACATGTGATTAAGCTGAAGATTTTATCATGCTTCAAGAATAATATCAACGTTGAAAAGAAGAATGATTGGACTTCTTTGAATTACATGAGGAGTTGTGCTCAGGACATTTCATTCTTTTCTGTACATGATCGGGTTTCTGGTCCATATCTAGGGACATGAGTGGCTGTCCCTGTCCTTTGGAGCACACTGTATTGTTTGTTTGGACTTAATGTTGGGATAATTGTAGTTACACTGTGCGCAGAGAAGCCTTGCCACTGTGCTTTTGCTTTTCTTTTTTTTATATTTAAACATTACTCGCTAACCCATGTATTCACTAAGATGCACTTAATCAGTCAGTTATACAATCAATGTTACAAAAAAATATCTATTTAGACACTTATATTCCCATGTATTCTTCCATCAAAAGGAAGATATACATATATAAAACATATTTAATTTTCAGAAAAGCACACATTCACTGGATGATGTCATTAGTGATGTCATCAGTGGTGTCGTTTGAGATGTCCTTAGTGATGGCATGACTGATGTCATGAGTGATGTAATATGTGACGTCATCAGCAGTGCATTGCGGGCGCGTGAGTTATAGTTAGCTGAACTAACTATAACGGGGGAATTTCTATGGCTTTGTACGGGTGAAATGTCAAACTAACTATAACGCCCCTGAAAACTATGTTTTTTCAGTGAATATATATATATATGTGTATATATCTAGATATATATATACACACCACCTTTTCTCTCTGTGATCCCTTAGCCCTAGAATCAAGAAAGGGAACAGACTCCACTTATTTCGTGCAAATAGTTTTCTTTTAATCGTAAGCTGCCGTCATGACGCGTTTTAGCCCCTAGAGGCCTTGATCGCATGACATGCCACCATTTTCTGTACAATTTAAAGTGCCCTGTGCAGGCAGAAACAGAAAACAGACTGCTCTTACATCCTTTAAACTGCAGTTACTCAAACTTGCAATGTTAATATTCAAATTCAAGGTCATATGTGCAAAATACGCAATAATATCTGTTTAAATACAGTACAGTACAATGTGCCACCTAAGCATTTCCTGTGCAATAGCATGCAATTTATATTTGTATAAAAATACAGTGACTGTAAATGCATTGTTGGATTAACATACCACAACTATCCATATATATGTGTGTGTGTGTGTGTGCGTGGGTGTGTGTGTGTGTGTGTATATGTATATATATATATATATATGTAATGGAGTGTTACAAAACCATTACAACTTGGAACAATACAATGCCAGTGTGAAATCCACGACGGATAATAAATTAAGGCGATAATTACTACAATTCCCAGAAGACAACAAATAAAGTCACGTGCTACGATAGCGCCTCCCAAAGCTGTACTACTTAAGCCAGCAGGGACTGGTAATTGCAAAAGCCTTTCATAATTCAAACGCACTGTCATCGCCCCAGAGGAAAGTGCAGGAAACACTGAAACGCGTCGGGCTTACAAGAATGAAAGACGGGAACTGGGACATTCTCACGCAATAAATGAAGGTTTTTTCGACCTCTCTGCTGTCGTGTGCTTTCTTCGCTGCAGAGCCCTTGAAATACAAATATATATATATCTATATATGTATATATATATATATATATGACATGCAACGTTCCAGAGATGCACAGAACAGGAGGGACACAGTGGGGAGGTCCGGAGAGGTTTTATTTCACATTAAAAGCATCGGCATGACGTGTTTCGGAAAAGTTCCTTTATCAAATGCCTGCTTGAAACAAAGTGCTGATCACCAGACCTGTAGAAGTAGTCACAGTCGGTCTGCCATTGGTGGACATCCAGGTGGGCTGGGTCAGGGTCCCGAACGGACCTGTTGCTGCGTGGGCGGACTACAAGTCCCAGCATGCCACTCTCACCTAGCATGCTAAGTTCGGTTCTCTGCTCAACTCCTTTGTATTCCTTCTGGAGTACTGGATGTGGTACAGAACGCTGTTCAGGTCCGTGACGGCTCTTTGCAGGTGAAGCGCATTCCTCTCCCGGGTCCCCTTACGCCTCAACTGCACAAGTCCACAGTCAGGCCGGTCCGGGAACCTAGAAATCAATGCTACAAATTCCCTCCGTGTAGTCACGGACTGTAGTTGACACGGCTTCACTGCTTCGAGTGAGTGCGGTGTGACAGCGTCAAACCAATAACTTGGTAGGGGAAAAGAACGCCGAAGCTGCCCAAGAAGCGCTGTCCTCTTTGTAAGGCGGGTCTCTCCTAACGCACTCAGGGCACAGCGCGATAAACTTGACATGCAGCGTTCCAGAGGTGCACAGAACAGGAGGGACACAGTGGGGAGATCCGGAGAGGTTTTATTTCACATTAAAAGCATCGGCATGACGCGTTTCGGAAAAGTTCCTTTATCAAATGCCTGCTTGAAACAAAGTGCTGGTCACCAGACCTGTAGAAGTAGTCACAGTCGGTCTGCCATTGGTGGACATCCAGGTGGGCTGGGTCTGGGTCCCGAACGGACCTGTTGCTGCATGGGCGGACTACAAGTCCTAGCATGCCACTCTCACCTAGCATGCTAAGTTTGGTTCTCTGCTCAACTCCTTTGTATTCCTTCTGGAGTACTGGATGTGGTACAGAACGCTGTTCAGGTCCGTGACGGCTCTTTGCAGGTGAAGCGCATTCCTCTCCCGGGTCCCCTTACGCCTCAACTGCACAAGTCCACAGTCAGGCCGGTCCGGGAACCTAGAAATCAATGCTCCAAATTCCCTGTGTGAAGTCACGGACTGTAGTTGACACGGCTTCACTGCTTCGAGTGAGTGCGGTGTGACAGCGTCAAACCAATAACTTGGTAGGGGAAAAGAACGCCGAAGCTGCCCAAGAAGCGCTGTCCTCTTTGTAAGGCGGGTCTCTCCTAACGCACTCAGGGCACAGCGCGATAAACTTGACATGCAGCGTTCCAGAGATGCACAGAACAGGAGGGACACAGTGGGGAGGTCCGGAGAGGTTTTATTTCACATTAAAAGCATCGGCATGACGCGTTTCGGAAAAGTTCCTTTATCAAATGCCTGCTTGAAACAAAGTGCTGGTCACCAGACCTGTAGAAGTAGTCACAGTCGGTCTGCCATTGGTGGACATCCAGGTGGGCTGGGTCTGGGTCCCGAACGGACCTGTTGCTGCATGGGCGGACTACAAGTCCTAGCATGCCACTCTCACCTAGCATGCTAAGTTCGGTTCTCTGCTCAACTCCTTTGTATTCCTTCTGGAGTACTGGATGTGGTACAGAACGCTGTTCAGGTCCGTGACGGCTCTTTGCAGGTGAAGCGCATTCCTCTCCCGGGTCCCCTTACGCCTCAACTGCACAAGTCCACAGTCAGGCCGGTCCGGGAACCTAGAAATCAATGCTCCAAATTCCCTCCGTGTAGTCACGGACTGTAGTTGACACGGCTTCACTGCTTCGAGTGAGTGCGGTGTGACAGCGTCAAACCAATAACTTGGTAGGGGAAAAGAACGCCGAAGCTGCCCAAGAAGCGCTGTCCTCTTTGTAAGGCGGGTCTCTCCTAACGCACTCAGGGCACAGCGCGATAAACTTGACATGCAGCGTTCCAGAGATGCACAGAACAGGAGGGACACAGTGGGGAGATCCGGAGAGGTTTTATTTCACATTAAAAGCATCGGCATGACGCGTTTCGGAAAAGTTCCTTTATCAAATGCCTGCTTGAAACAAAGTGCTGGTCACCAGACCTGTAGAAGTAGTCACAGTCGGTCTGCCATTGGTGGACATCCAGGTGGGCTGGGTCTGGGTCCCGAACGGACCTGTTGCTGCATGGGCGGACTACAAGTCCTAGCATGCCACTCTCACCTAGCATGCTAAGTTCGGTTCTCTGCTCAACTCCTTTGTATTCCTTCTGGAGTACTGGATGTGGTACAGAACGCTGTTCAGGTCCGTGACGGCTCTTTGCAGGTGAAGCGCATTCCTCTCCCGGGTCCCCTTACGCCTCAACTGCACAAGTCCACAGTCAGGCCGGTCCGGGAACCTAGAAATCAATGCTACAAATTCCCTGTGTGAAGTCACGGACTGTAGTTGACACGGCTTCACTGCTTCGAGTGAGTGCGGTGTGACAGCGTCAAACCAATAACTTGGTAGGGGAAAAGAACGCCGAAGCTGCCCAAGAAGCGCTGTCCTCTTTGTAAGGCGGGTCTCTCCTAACGCACTCAGGGCACAGCGCGATAAACTTGACATGCAGCGTTCCAGAGATGCACAGAACAGGAGGGACACAGTGGGGAGATCCGGAGAGGTTTTATTTCACATTAAAAGCATCGGCATGACGCGTTTCGGAAAAGTTCCTTTATCAAATGCCTGCTTGAAACAAAGTGCTGGTCACCAGACCTGTAGAAGTAGTCACAGTCGGTCTGCCATTGGTGGACATCCAGGTGGGCTGGGTCTGGGTCCCGAACGGACCTGTTGCTGCATGGGCGGACTACAAGTCCTAGCATGCCACTCTCACCTAGCATGCTAAGTTCGGTTCTCTGCTCAACTCCTTTGTATTCCTTCTGGAGTACTGGATGTGGTACAGAACGCTGTTCAGGTCCGTGACGGCTCTTTGCAGGTGAAGCGCATTCCTCTCCCGGGTCCCCTTACGCCTCAACTGCACAAGTCCACAGTCAGGCCGGTCCGGGAACCTAGAAATCAATGCTCCAAATTCCCTGTGTGAAGTCACGGACTGTAGTTGACACGGCTTCACTGCTTCGAGTGAGTGCGGTGTGACAGCGTCAAACCAATAACTTGGTTAGGGGAAAAGAACGCCGAAGCTGCCCAAGAAGCGCTGTCCTCTTTGTAAGGCGGGTCTCTCCTAACGCACTCAGGGCACAGCGCGATAAACTTGACATGCAGCGTTCCAGAGATGCACAGAACAGGAGGGACACAGTGGGGAGGTCCGGAGAGGTTTTATTTCACATTAAAAGCATCGGCATGACGCGTTTCGGAAAAGTTCCTTTATCAAATGCCTGCTTGAAACAAAGTGCTGGTCACCAGACCTGTAGAAGTAGTCACAGTCAGTCTGCCATTGGTGGACATCCAGGTGGGCTGGGTCTGGGTCCCGAACGGACCTGTTGCTGCATGGGCGGACTACAAGTCCCAGCATGCCACTCTCACCTAGCATGCTAAGTTCGGTTCTCTGCTCAACTCCTTTGTATTCCTTCTGGAGTACTGGATGTGGTAGAGAACGCTGTTCAGGTCCGTGACGGCTCTTTGCAGGTGAAGCGCATTCCTCTCCCGGGTCCCCCTACACCTCAACCGCACAAGTCCACAGTCAGGCCGGTCCGGGAACCTAGAAATCAATGCTCCAAATTCCCTGTGTGAAGTCACGGACTGTAGTTGACACGGCTTCACTGCTTCGAGTGAGTGCGGTGTGACAGCGTCAAACCAATACCTTGGTAGGGGAAAAGAACGCCGAAGCTGCCCAAGAAGCGCTGTCCTCTTTGTAAGGCGGGTCTCTCCTAAGGCGCTCAGGGCACAGCGCGATAAACTTGACATGCAGCGTTCCAAAGATGCACAGAGCAGGAGGGACACAGTGGGGAGGTCCGGAGAGGTTTTATTTCACATTATATATATATATATATATATATATTTTTATATATATATATATATATATATATATATATATATATATATGTTCGTAGCAAAATAACCTTTGGTTAAGAAGACGCCGCACACCACTTAAAGGTTCTTCTGTGGTTTTATTATTCCTGTAGGATCCCCACCTACGTGTTTCGGACAGAAACTGTCCCTGATCACGGTCTCAGGCGGTAGGAGGAATTTCACCTCTGTTTGGACGCTTTGCTGAATGGCTGTCCCTGCTGAATCCCCTACCTGGACTCTGAGGCAGCTGCGGTACGAGGGGGCCCAGGGGAAACCCGGAAACTGTTGGCAGCATTTTGGGGGAGCCCTCCTTCCCTACCTGCATTATCTGTACTAACGATTTTCCATTCTAGCGCTCCCCCCACACCATCGACCCAGATGCACCTACTCAGTGCATTCTGGGAATTGAAGTCCGTGCATCAGCTCTGGGCTGCAACAGGTGAGCGCAATTGACTGGGGAGGAGTGTCCAGACCCGGACATTAAGGGAAGCAGGACTGGGATTCATTTGTGATGGCTTACCTCGCACGGCAGGGCGCTGAAGAAGGCCTACGCCGAAATGCATTCGCCACCCGTGCAACCACTGCCAATAAATGCCTGGTGTACCCTGTAACCCCCTCTGGCCACCGATTCTTCTTGTGTGGAGGGATGTTATGCTGATATTGTCTGCTCCAGTCAGAGGGGCAGAACGGATGGCCCTGCAGCAAAAAGAGACCCGGATTCTTAACTGACAAACTTCGTTGTCTTGCAGCGATCTTTCTGCTCGGGGAACCGAGAAATCCGGTGTCCGCCTCATTTTCCAGATGGTCTCAGGCGGTAGGAGGTATTTCACCTCCGTTTGGACGCTTTGCTGAATGGCTGTCCCTGCTGAATCCCCTACCTGGACTCTGAGGCAGCTGCGGTACGAGGGGGCCCAGGGGAAACCCGGAAACTGTTGGCAGCATTTTGGGGGAGCCCTCCTTCCTTACCTGCATTATCTGGACTAACGATTTTCCATTCTAGCGCTCCCCCCACACCATCGACCCAGATGCACCTACTCAGTGCATTCTGGGAGTTGAAGTCCGTGCATCAGCTCTGGGCTGCTACAGGTGAGCGCAATTGACTGGGGAGGAGTGTCCAGACCCAGACATTAAGGGAAGCAGGACTGGGATTCATTTGTGATGGCTTACCTCACACGGCAGGGCGCTGAAGAAGGCCTACGCCGAAATGCATTCGCCACCCGTGCAACCACTGCCAATAAATGCCTGGTGTACCCTGTAACCCCCTCTGGCCTCCGATTCTTCTTGTGTGGAGGGATGTTATGCTGATATATATATATATATATATATATATATATATATATATATATATATATATATATATATATATATATATATATATATATATATTATATATATTACCTACTGGCGGTTGCCAGTAGGTAGTTATAGTTAGGAACTAGTTTCCATAGGAAATCCGCAACATTCTATTGGGAATAACTTTGGCGCCAGTTGATGAATCTTTGTGAATTTCTCAAAGAAGATGGCCCGCTCTGCTCCACTCCTTCCCTGAAAGTTTTGGGGGGATTTGTCAAGTGGGGACTGAGAAAAAAGGGGGTTCCGAAAACGTGTTTTCCCCATGTTATTTTCCATTGGACGATTAGACACTGCTACAGCCCGAACTGCTGAACGGAATTACAAGAAATTTGGCAAAATGGTACAGTCTGATCACGCTTTTGCTTAAATGGTGTAAATCCCTCCAGTAGTTCCTGAGAAAATCAAAAGAAAAAAAATATATATATCTAGGAGCGCACACCGTGCACGTACCCATGCGCGTACGGTGCGTGTATCGGGTGTGCACGAGCGGAATTCTGATTTGCTGTTAGACGTCTGTCAACATTCCAATCGGTCGAAACCAGGAAGTGTTGCCCGCCATTTTGTGTCTCTGAGGCAGAAGAGAGCCAAAAACAAAAGTGGAGAACGTGAAAAGTGGGCAGGGTAGAGGCTCCCTGACCCCCTAGGCCTTCTCAGGGGTCCCTGAAGGACCACGAAGGCAAAAAAATCAAAAAAAAAAAAAAAACATTGCGTGGTGCGCGCACGGTGCACGCACCCGTACGCGCATGGTGCGTGTATGTAGGCAAAAAAACAAAAAAATATATAGTTAAATAACAGGTTTGAGTGTTTAGACGTTGGTTGGCTCTAAAAGGAGCCGTTGTGTTCATTGAGTGTTTTTTGTACCTACAAGTAAGTACCGATGCAGAGTCTAAAGTTCAAGAGGAAGTCTCTGTTCCCCTCCTCTGTGAAATGTACACAGTCTCCTCTATAAATGCTTGCATGTCGTAACGTAAGTTGTTGTGGTATATAGAACCCATACCATAGTCTTTGAGGAAAGCAGAAACAGACTTATTCATATGTTTCCTTGCTTTCTCAATCTGCGGACAATATTTGTTGGACCAGTTCCAACAAACGGCACTCCCTGCATGATCTCCTACACTGCCTGAACACTGCTGCTGTGCCTTAAACTCTGAAAAAACACCCCCTGCTATACCCCCTACACTGGGTGAATACTACTGTAGTTTTGTAAACCCTGAAACAGCACTCCCATCAAGACCCTCTTTCACTGTAGTAATCATTTTACTGAATTGCAAGGGATACTGTCATTTGTCTAAAATCACAGTGTGAGTCAGTATACATTTCAGAAAATGGTGGCAGAATAATTTGCTTAGTTGATGTGTTTAAAAAATATGGGAATACATGTACTCATGAAGTGAGTCAGGCTTTAGGACATGTAGTGCTAGAAAGTCCTATGCAGTATGTGTGTCAGGCCTCTTAATTCCCAAATAGTCTCCATGCTGTGTAGTAAAGATCCTGGGTGTGCTGTAGAAATGCCATAGCAACTCTCTGTGTAGCATGTAGTAATCATTTCAGTGAATTGCAAGGGATATATTTATTTGTGTAGAATCAGAATGTGAGTCAGTGTGTTTTTGGGAATATTGTGACAGAATCACTTGTTCGGTGCATGTATTTGCAGACATGGGAATACATGTACTCATGGAGTGAGTTAGGCTTTAGGACATGGAGTGCTTTATATTCCTAGCTCCTGCATGATACCATACACTGCCCAAACATAACTACACTGCTCTAAACTCAGAAATACCTGTCCCACCATGACCCCCCTACACTGCCCTAACACCACTGCACTGTCCTAAGCCCTGAAACACCATCCCTAGCAAAACCTGCTAAACTCTTTAAACACTACTGCACCGCTCTAAACCCTGAAACACCATTCTCAGCGAATGCCCCTATAATGTTGAAACACCACTGCACTGCCCTAAACCCTGAAACAGCACTCCCTGCACGATCTCCTACACTGCCCGAACACTGCTGCACCTTAAACTTACTTATGGAGTGAACCAGACTTTACAACATATAGTGCTTCTAATTTCCATGTAGTATGCTAGTATTGGTCTATAATAGTAAAAAAAAATGTTTTTTTTTCTTCACAACAGATTTTAATTATCTACAGAATGAAAAACCATCCTGCCTTCAAAGAGTGAGAAAAGAAACACATATAAACAGGCTTCTTTTTCCAAGAAAAAACAAGTACAAGATTTATCTAAACAACAAAGTGTGGAGAAAAAGAAGAAAGCTCCTGGTAAGACAACAAAGGATTTTATAAGGAAAATAACACAAAGTAAAAAAAGTGTGGAGAATCTGGAAAAAAAATGTATCTGTAACTACAAAGAAAAACCAGACAAAAAAGAAAAATGATGAAAAACGATGTGGTAAAGAAATTGTGTATATTAAAAGACGAAAAAATCAGTTTGTTGAAATTCGCAAGCGAATGTTTTATAACAGAGTTGTTTTAAATTTATTAAAAAAATATAAAGAATTGTAAAAGAAAAACAGCTTTTTATAAGAAAAAGAAACATATTGAAAAAATTGTTGAGAAGGCTTTTGAATTAAAAAGGAAGTTGTTTATTTTAGTAATCAATAGAATTCGAACACTAGATAAGCCAATCAATGTTATGAAGGCCAAAATTAAGTGGAAAAGACTAATTAATAGAACTCATTTTTGTAATGTTTTTTCTGGAGAATGGAAACATAGTTCAAGTTGTGAGCCGTTTTTTAATGAAGAGAGTTACCTTCAGAGTAATGATTTGTTGCATGCAGTTGACACCAGTGGTCGAGCTTATAAGGTTAAGAATGGTTGTCCGATTGAAAAAGAGAAAATTGTCCCTAGAAATGCAGAAGAGGTGTTTGCTGATGAAGTTTTAGGGAGACGTCCTAAGGGTCCAGTGTACACTTGGAATTGTAGTAGTATTTGTAGTGTACGACAGGATTCAATTGATTTTTTCGCAATTTCTTACGTAAGTATACTAAGAAAAGTGTTAAACAAAAGATTAAGATGTTGCAAGAATTAGACCCTTGCAGAGTGAGAGAAAAAAACGGTTTGCAAGGTCATTCTCTGGCTTGTCTTTCTAAAAAAGTATGTCAGAGTGTTTTTCACCATTTCAGGATGTTAGCAGTGCACCATACTCAAGTGAGGAAATTAGTGAGAAGGTTGTATAATGCAAAAAGTCCATCACTTAAGCTAAAACAGTTAAACAGTGCTCTTTTGCATGGATCTGCATTAGATATAATCAACATTTGTGAAGAAATTGAGGTTAGTTACTTTGGTCCTGAAGAAGAAACTGATACATTAATAGAAGGAAATGAGGAAGAAAATGTACAGAATTTTAGTACAGAAAATGCTGAGCAAGAAATTACAAGGTTTAAGGTCATTTCAGGTGAAAGGCCAAACTTTTCTTGTATTTGTTGTAGATGAATTAATTATACAAATCAGACCAGGTTAGTTGATCTATATTTAAAAAGTGAAAAGGAGATTAGTAATCAGTGGAAGGAATTTGCAACGTATTTGTTGGTAGAGAATTATTTTGATTTCGGTTCTGATCAACGTATTTGTAAGTATTGTTATAATAAAATAAATGAAAACAAAATGCCTGCTAGAGCGGTACATAATAATCTTGAGTTGGTAAATATTCCTTTTGAACTGATGGATTTAATTACTTATGAGTCTATTCTTATTCAATGTGTGCATCCATTTCAGGCTATTGTTCGTATGGAGCCTATGACAGGGAAATTGCCTCCTTCAGATTTACAGAGAGGATTAAAGGGAAGAGTTGTATATTTGCCTCTAGATTTAAAGACAACTATTGAAACAATTGGTGTAGAAAATGTGGAAGAGGAACCTCTAGTTATTCTAGTTGATGGCGTTCCTACGAAGAGTAAGAAAATCTGGCAAGAATTAGTAAATGTGAGGAAAGTGAAAAAGACAACGTTGTATTTGGTAAAGAAAATAATCAATACTATAAAAATGTATATGTAGGAGAAGAGGAAACAACTGTAGAAGAGGACAGTGATTTGTCAACTGGACAAATTGAAAAAGTAGATGTTTCCAGAACTGAAGAAATTTATGAACATTATAGTGTGCATCCACTTCACTCTAAAGAAGTGATGGAGAATACTATTGAGTTCCAAATGAAAGAAGTGAAAGGAAGTCCCATTAGTGTATGGGAAGAAAGCTTGGAAGCTTGTTGTTTCCCTCAGTTATTTCCAACAGGCAAAGGTGGACGATATGATGACCGACCTGTGCAGATCCCTGCATCTGAATACCAGACATCAAGATTATATGCAGAAGATCCAAGGTTTCGACAATGTATTCCATATTTGTTTCATCTTCTGTTTGAGAGTGACTTTTCTGGACTTTCTTATGCAGTGAACCATATACTAAAAAGTGGAGTACATCTGCAAAATGTTTCGGCAAAGGACTTTATGGATAAAGTCCAACAGAAAGATACTGTTTTGGAATATCAGCTAAATAATCTCATGGCATGTCAGCGTGGTACAAATGAGTATTGGTACCGTCGTCATTGGAATTGAAATGTATGCTAAGAAACTTAGGAACTCCTACATGGTTCCTTACTCTAAGCTGTGCTGAGTATGCTTGGGAAGATTTACTTCAATTTCTTCGAGAGGCAAATGCAAACATAGAAAATATAGAATATAAGACACCTGGAGAACTGTGCTCTTTGGATCCAGTTAATGTATGCAGGTATTTCAAGTCATATATTTGAAGCTATGATGTCTTTTATCACAAACAAAACAAATCCTCCTCTTGGAGACGTTCTGGATTTCTTTTGGAGAAAGGAGTATCAAGCAAGAGGTGCTCCTCACATACATATGCTGCTATGGATCAAAGATGCCCCCCAATTTGGAACAGATTCAGATGATACAGTGATGAGTTTATTGAACAATATTCTACATGAGCTGTACCAAAAAGTACAGAACAAAGAATTTAAGACATCAAATCTTACGGTTTCAAACCCATCGTTGTGGAAAATACTGTTGTTGAAAGTACAAATCTAAGGATAAGTTCTACACAAAATGTTGTTTTGGATTTCCACGTCCAGTAATATCAAAAGGAAGAGTGAACAATTTTATGTCATCTTTGCTACATACTGTCACGAGAAAATCTCCGAAAAATACCTCCAACTTAAGAAGAAATGAAGAGTCAAAATACATAAATGACTATAACCCAGTCATTTTGTCCATGTGGAATGCTAACATGGATATTAAATATGTTGCAGACAACTCCATTGCTGTGGCTCGATATGTACTGTCTTACATTACTAAATCTGAAAAGACGGAACTAAAGGGATTGTGGGAAGAAATTTCTCATGAAAAGAGCCTAAGTAAGAAATTGTACAGCTACAGTTTGAAGATGTTGTCTCATCAAGAAATTGGAGCATATAAATGTTCAGATCGCTTATCATCTGCAAGTCTATACTCCAAATCTAGAACAATCATATGGGTGAGTTTAGGTCCTGCAAGAACACAAAACCGAGTTTTGAAATCCGTACAAGAAATTGAGTATTTAGCAGAGAGAGAACCAGACAGTACAGATATTTTGAAGACAAATATGTTGGATACATACTATCCAAATAGAAGTAATCATTTTGAGAACGTGTGTCTCTATGAAGTACTGCAAAGCTATACTTTTAAGAGGAATATTACAGAAGATGTCAATAAAGGAGTATATGCTGTGATTGGATCTGAAGGATGTTTAGTGAAACAAAGAAAAGGACATTTGATTAATCACCGAAAACTGAGTTGGGAAACTCCTGCCAAAAGAGAATTTTACTATTTAACTCTTTTGCAACTCTTTAAGCCATGGCGTACAGAACTGGAACTACTTGGAGATTTTCACAGTTATGAAGATTCATTCAACGCAACTAAAAATACTATAGAATGTCCTGTTTTTACTAATTATCTGAAAATGTTGAACGACGAAATACAGCAAGAAGCTGCAATTGCAGCAGAGATTGCTAGAGACAGTTCTCAAGACAGTCAAAGTTCTGCTTCGTTCAGTCAGGATCCACTAGGAACCAATTATCCAAAATGAAGCAGCAACTGCCATGGATGAGGTGGAAAGAGCAATGCAACAAGCTCAAGAGGATGTAATAAACTTAGAAGAATTGGAAAAACAACTAAATGTTGAGCAAAAACAAATATATGATCAAGTGACAGAGCAGATTGAGCATGGTTTATATCATGAGAAAAAAGAGTGCTCATGTGCGTCATTTAAACCTGTCCGACTGTACGTGAGTGGAGAAGCAGGAACTGGAAAAAGTTTTCTAATTAAAGGAATTGCAACTTATCTACAGAAAAGAACTGAGTTGTCACTCTCTTATGTTGTTACTGCTCCAACTGGGGTCGCATGAGGCACAGGGTCAGACTGATTTGCATATATCCATGTCTGAACTGGGGTGGCAGAGTGGGCTAAAGAACGGTGATGGATCAAACACAGATCTTTTGACTGGGTGTGAGTGTTTGATTGGTTCAGATGCTTCGTCCATCACCACCCCCTTTTGTACCGCTTTTGGCTGCCTTAAGTGTGGCAGGGTATGCTCAGACGTGAGTCCCTTGCTCACTTTGCCACTGGATTCAAGCAAGCCGGGCTGAAGATGGCTGCAATGCCAGAAACCGGTCCTTGGAAGCTTGTTTCCGGTCCAGGGAAGGCATGGCTTGGCAGTTCGGGCTGGACTGTTCCCATGAGGCACAGGGTCAGACTGATTTGCATATAGCCATGTCTGAACTGGGGTGGCAGAGTGAGCTAAAGAAAGGTGATGGATCAAACCCAGATATTTTGACTGGGTGTGAGTGTTTGATTGGTTCAGATGCTCCGTCCATCACCACCCCCTTTTGTACCGCTTTTGGCCGCCTTTAAGTGTGGCAGGGTATGCTCAGACATGAGTCCCTTGCTCACTTTGCCACTGGATTCAAGCAAGCCGGGATGAAGACGGCTGTAATGCCAGAAACCGGTCCTCGGAAGCTTGTTTCCGGTCCAGGGAAGGCATGGCTTGGCAGCTCGGGCTGGACTGTTCCCATGAGGCACAGGGTCAGACTGATTTGCATATAGCCATGTCTGAACTGGGGTGGCAGAGTGGGCTAAAGAACGGTGATGGGTCAAACCCAGATCTTTTGACTGGGTGTGAGTGTTTGATTGGTTCAGATGCTCCGTCCATCACCACCCCCTTTTGTACCGCTTTTGGCCGCCTTAAGTGTGGCAGGGTATGCTCAGACGTGAGTCCGTTGCTCACTTTGCCACTGGATTCAAGCAAGCCGGGCTGAAGACGGCTGTAATGCCAGAAACCGGTCCTCTGAAGCTTGTTTCCGGTCCAGGGAAGGCATGGCTTGGCAGTTCGAGCTGGACTGTTCCCATGAGGCACAGGGTCAGACTGATTTGCATATAGCCATGTCTGAACTGGGGTGGCAGAGTGGGCTAAAGAACGGTGATGGATCAAACCCAGATCTTTTGACTGGGTGTGAGTGTTTGATTGATTCAGATGCTCCGTCCATCACCACCCTCTTTTGTACCGCTTTTGGCCGCCTTAAGTGTGGCAGGGTATGCTCAGACGTGAGTCCCTTGCTCACTTTGCCACTGGATTCAAGCAAGCCGGGCCGAAGACGGCTGTAATGCCAGAAACCGGTCCTCTGAAGCTTGTTTCCGGTCCAGGGAAGGCATGGCTTGGCAGTTCGGGCTGGACTGTTCCCATGAGGCACAGGGTCAGACTGATTTGCATATAGCCATGTCTGAACTGGGGTGGCAGAGTGGGCTAAAGTACAGTGATGGATCAAACCTAGATCTTTTGACTGGGTGCGAGTGTTTGATTGGTTCAGATGCTCCGTCCATCACCACCCCCTTTTGTGCCGCTTTTGGCCGCCTTAAGTGTGGCAGGGTATGCTCAGATGTGAGTCCCTTGCTCACTTTGCCACTGGATTCAAGCAAGCCGGGCTGAAGACGGCTGTAATGCCAGAAACCGGTCCTCGGAAGCTTGTTTCCGGTCCAGGGTAGGCATGGCTTGGCAGTTTGGGCTGGACTGTTCCCATGAGGCACAGGGTCAGACAGATTTGCATATAGCCATGTCTGTACTGGGGTGGCAGAGTGGGCTAAAGAACGGTGATGGATCAAACCCAGATCTTTTGACTGGGTGTGAGTGTTTGATTAGTTCAGATGCTCCGTCCATCACCACCCCCTTTTCTACCGCTTTTGGCCGCCTTAAGTGTGGCAGGGTATGCTCAGACGTGAGTCCCTTGCTCACTTTGCCACTGGATTCAAGCAAGCGGGGCTGAAGACGGCTGTAATGCCAGAAACCGGTCCTTGGAAGCTTGTTTCCGGTCCAGGGAAGGCATGGCTTGGCAGTTCGGGCTGGACTGTTCCGATGAGGCACAGGGTCAGACTGATTTGCATATAGCCATGTCTGAACTGGGGTGGCAGAGTGGGCTAAAGAACAGTGATGGATCAAACCCAGATCTTTTGACTGGGTGTGAGTGTTTGATTGGTTCAGATGCTCCGTCCATCACCACTCCCTTTTGTACCGCTTTTGGCCGCCTTAAGTGTGGCAGGGTATGCTCAGACGTGAGTCCCTTGCTCACTTTGCCACTGGATTCAAGCAAGCCGGGCTGAAGACGGCTGTAATGCCAGAAACCGGTCCTCGGAAGCTTGTTTCCGGTCCAAGGAAGGCATGGCTTGGCAGTTCGGGCTAGACTGTTCCCATGAGGCACAGGGTCAGACTGATTTGCATATAGCCATGTCTGAACTGGGGTGGCAGAGTGGGCTAAAGAACGGTGATGGATCAAACCCAGATCTTTTGACTGGGTGTGAGTGTTTGATTAGTTCAGATGCTCCGTCCATCACCACCCCCTTTTCTACCGCTTTTGGCCGCCTTAAGTGTGTCAGGGTATGCTCAGACGTGAGTCCCTTGCTCACCTTGCCACTGGATTCAAGCAAGCGGGGCTGAAGACGGCTGTAATGCCAGAAACAGGTCCTTGGAAGCTTGTTTCCGGTCCAGGGAAGGCATGGCTTGGCAGTTCGGGCTGGACTGTTCCGATGAGGCACAGGGTCAGACTGATTTGCATATAGCCATGTCTGAACTGGGGTGGCAGAGTGTTTGATTGGTTCAGATGCTCCGTGCATCACCACCCCCTTTTGTACCGCCAACTGGGTTGGCAGCACATAACATTAAAGGGATTACTTTACATCATTTATTGATGCTGCCAGTAGAGCATGAAAATAAATTAGAATACCAAAAGCTATCTGGAGAAGCTTGTTGTGAAGTTTCTAGAGTCTTGAAAAAAATGAAACTTCTCATTATTGATGAGGTAAGCATGGTATCAAATTTAATGCTTGCCTTTGTGCATTTAAGAATGCAACAAATCCTTAAAACAGAGTATGATGTGTTATTTGGAGGCAAACACGTCATAGTTTTTGGAGATCTACTACAACTAACTCCTGTGAAAGGACAACCAGTATTTAAAACAGTTATACATGAAGACACCAGAAAGTGCCTGGGAAGCATTGGAAATGTTAATATTTGGTCATATATCGAATATACAGAATACAGATACAGATACAAATATGCGACAGGCAAAGGATGCTGATTATAAAAGTATTCTTGAAGATATAAGAATTGGAAAAGTGAGTGAACATGGCAAAGAAGCTTTACAGGCACGATTACTTTCAAATTTGTTTCCACACGAAAATATTGTTCCAGAGAATATATATAGAAAAATTGCAGAAAAGAAATCAGTGATATGCTTGATGCCAACTCTGCAATAATGTTCAATATTCAATGAAAAAGTGTTAAAGTTAGAAAATCAACAAATTATAAAACTGGAAGCTATTGATAGAATAGAGCATGAAGGAGCTACTATTATTTTGTCAGAAAAGTTGAAGTCAAAATTGGATTCTTTAGAGAAATCAATATCTAAAACTGCTGGTTTAGAAAAGAATCTATATTCATGTATAAATTGTCGGATAATTTTACGACATAATTTACATGTGGAAAGAGGTTTAGTAAATGGAGCAATCGGTAATGTTGTTGATTTTGTGAACTACCCAAATAGAGATGACATTGAATTTTTGAAAAACAAATTTGATGAAATTGAAGAAGTACAATTGAGTCGTTGTGCAGCTCGATTTTTGCTTGTAAAAGATTTATATGTCCGCTGAAAACAGTTTCCTGTTTGTTTGGCATATGCGGTGACTATTCATAAATCTCAAGGTTTAAGTGTAGATAGTGCTTTGGTGAATATTGGAAGTACTATGTTTAAAGAGGGTATGGCATATGTTGCTTTATCTCGAACTTCATCTGGATTATACTTGATTGATTTTGATGAGACAAAGATTAGTGCAGATGTAAATTGTGTAAAAGAGTATAATAGGTAAAGAAGAGAACGTGCTCCCAATTTACCTCAATATCCTTTATTTGAAAAGCGTGTGGTAGGTCGAAAAAGAAGATATGAAAAAAATTGTAGCGAGGTTGTAGAGAAAAGAAAAAAACTAGATGAATCAGTGATAGTAAGCAAAAAGAAAAAGGATACTATTGAAGAGGTTGTTGGTTTTCAGTTTGAAAACAGTTCTGGTGTCAACTGCTATACTAATGTAGTGGTTAATGTTGTTTTTTTTCTTGAAACTTTACAACAACAAATTGTAAAAAATCGGGACAAAAGATTTTGTTCTTTGTTGAATTCTGTATTTGAGAAATGTAGTAGTGATAAAACTAAAATAGAAAGTGTTTCTGATATTCGAAATGTTTTAGACATATGTTCTAATGTATATGCTTGTTGTATTGCAAGATGAAGGTATAGATATTGAAAATATTTTTGGACTTTGTTATAAATGGCAACATGACTGTGACAATTGTTCATTTTCAAGTAGTACTAAAATAGACACTGAAAGATTTATATATTTGACTTTACCAGACTGCAAATCAGTGTCTTTTAATAATCTAGTTAGAGAAGCAAATCAAAACATGGTCCGTACCCAATGTAACTCACAAATGTTATCAACATTATTTATACAAAGATATGGACAGTATGTAAGTTTAATGCTGCAACGATGCAGACCTGATGGAAGAAAACTGACAACTTTAATTAAAAAAATTGTGGCTTATCAAATATCAATATCAGGAAAAACTTTTGTAACTGTAGCACTTATTTTCCATGATGGTCCTTCTACAACATCAGGACATTACACAGCTTATTTAAAATGTACAAAAGGCTGGACTCATTTTAATGATACTCAATTGATTTTTAAACAATGTTTGCCTTATGACTTACCAAATTCTTCCCTAGTGTTTTTACAACCAAAATGTTAGGGAAAATATTTGGACTGGGAAAATTACTGCTATTAAGAAAGGGTAGTCTGGTGTTGAAAAGTACTTTGTGAGTGAGGGTGATCAAGTTAAAAAAATTCTTGTACTTGACGTAGAGGTAGTGTAAGTGTATCACATAGTGGATGATGTGGCTATCACAGGTGATGTTGATAATCAGTGAGGCAGAGGTGTTTTAGATTTGTTGTAGTTGTTGTAGATGTTGGTGACATGTTTTATTCCCTTGTAGAGGTGTCTTTTAATGGTATACAGCTCCTTGCTAAGATAAAGGATGAGCAGAGTGTCATCGGCATACCAGATGATGTTGAGATTCTGATAGCATGCTAGTTGTTTAAGGTTCTATGTACATGATAAATAGCATCGGGTTTAGGTATAACCATTGTTAGATGGTACAAAAGATGTTGGTGCTTTTGATTCAGAAGGTTGGGAAAAGGAAGCTTAAGAGTACTATTAAGTAACTTCTAAACTGAGGATTTTACACATACTATTTGGCCATGTGGAAAAGTATCTGAAACAAAAAAATGACTATTTCGGGTAAATGTTGTTAGCATATGTTTGTGGCAGCAGAAGGATGAATGTATTTGATATAACCGTAAGTTACAGAGAGGAAGAGTCAGAATGACGAGAGAGAGGAATGAGTAAAAGGGAGTAAGCATGAGTGCGAGAAGGGGACCAAAACTAAAAGTGGGACCTACAAACAAAGAGCACAGGTATAGAGATGAAAGCCACCCAGAAAGACAAACTGAAGTACATTATGCTAAGGAGTGCTACCATTATGATCAAAGTGACTGATAGCATTTAGCACGTATATTGTTTGAAATACACAATGCCAGAGTGATTAATGACTATGTTTCATTTTTGTAATTCATTCCAACAGATTGTTTTTAAATTTGTCCTGAGGAAGGTGGTGCGCACAGCAGGATCCACCGAAGCGCGTCGAAACTTTTTAATGAATTTTATTTGTGAATTTTATATTATATGTTTTTTCTGCACATGGTTGAACACAAAATGCCTATTTGTTAAATATAGAATGCTTCCTTGATGTATGTATTGTATTTAGTTGGATGAAATCTAGTCTCTCACAAAAATAACTGTATGACGAACTGACAAAAATTAGAATCCTTTGTGGCTGATCAAGTCTGTAATTTTCTCTGTTTTTATAAAAATAAAATTACGAGAGCATTTTCCCTTGGCTACGTATTGACCTTTTTAGATTGTAAGTGCTTTTGATTGTTGGAGATGTCCCATATTTACGTAAGAAATTGCTGTTCAAAAAAATTATTTAAGATATGTTTTTTCAAATTTGTACATTATTAAAGAAAATGTTGAATGGCTTTTTAAAAGACAATCTTATTGATTGTCTTTTTTTTGCCCGCTGTTATATGATGAGTACTATTGAACTCACTGCTTTCAGTGAAATTCAATATATTCTGAGAACAGCAAAATAAGATACATAACATATTGTGCACATTATTTTGTGTTGTGAAATATGTATTATGACTCAATTATTTCTTCTCCTCCACATATACTATATTTATAAAAAATGTATTATTAACTTGTCATTACTTATAAGGTAAGTATGACAAACAAAAATACTTTTTCATCACTCTCTTACTTCTCTTTCCCTCTTTCCCTTTCTTCACTCTCTCCCTTACTCCCCTTCCTTTACTCATCTTACTCCCCTTCTCTCACTCTCCTTACTTCCCTTCATTCACCTTTACACTCCTTATCTCACCATCAGTACCCTTCCCTCACCCTCACTCACCTTCTCCTGCTCCCTCTTTCCCCTCTCTGTCCCTCACTTCTCTTTCCTTTCTTCCTCCATCACTACCCTTGTCTTGCTCTATCCCTCACTCTCTTCTCACTCCCCCCTCACTCTCTTTCCTTCACACCATCCCTCACTCACCTTCACTCACTCCCCTTCTCTCACTCCCTCACTCCCTTTTGCTCACTCCCCTTCCTTTATTCTTCCTCTGTCTCAGTTACTATAACGTCCTCACTCCCTCACAGTCCCTCACTCTCCCTCTCTTTCTCTCTCTCACTGTCTCCCTCTCTCTTCACCACTTTTCCTTTTCTTTCCTCTCTCTTTCCATAAATCCTTCTCTCTCACTCACTACTTTTTCCTCTCTCTTAATATACTTCTTTTTCCCTCACTCCCCTTCCCTTACCCTCATATCTCTTCCATCACTGTCACTGCCCTTCACTCAATCTCACCCCTCTTCCCCCACTTCATGTTCTCCTCCCTGTGCCTCACTCCCATTCCCTTTCTCCTGCTCCCATTCCCTCACTCCCCTTTAGTTTTCTTTCCCTCAATCCATCCATCAGTCCCCTTCCCTCACTCCACTTTCCTCACTCCCTTTTGCTTACTCCCCTTCCTTTACTCCCTCACTCCCCTTCACTCCAATTCTCCCTCCCTCTCTCCCTCTGTCTCACTCAGTCTAACCGCCTCACTCCCTCTCAGTCACTCACTCTCACTCTTTCTCTCTTACTCTCTCCCTCTCTCTCCTTCACCCTTCCTCTCATTCCCTTTCTGTTTCCTTCATTCCTACTTTATCCCTCAGTCCCCTTTCCTCTCTCCTAATCTCCTTCCTTCTCTCTCATTCCCCTTTCGTCACCCTAATACCCCTTCTCTCACTGTTACTGCCTCTCACTCTCACTACTTTTCCCTCACTCCCCTTCCCTCACTCCCCTTCCTTCACTCTTTTTTCCTCACTTCCTCACTCCATCTCACTTACTCCCCTTCGTTCACTCCCTCCCTCCCTTTTTATTTTCATCCATGTTTCTCTCCCTGTCTCCCTCTGTCTCACTCACTCTAACTGCCTCACTCCTTCTCAGTTCCTTGCTCTCCCTCTCTCTCACTCTCTCCCTCTTCTCCTTTACCCTTAATCACCGTTCCTCTCTTTCTATCACTCCTCCTCTCCCCTCACTCACTTTCCCTCTCTCTTAATTTTCTTCCTTCTTCCTCATTCCCCTTCCCTCACCCTCATACCCCTTCCCTAATTGTCTTTGCCCTTCACTCATCATCACTCCCCTTCCTCCACTCCACTTCCTCCTGTCTGTATCTCACACCCCTTCCCTTTCTCGCTCCCTTTCCCTCACTCCCCCTCGCTCTCCTTCCCTCACTCCATTCCTTACTCCCCTTCCCTCACTCCCCTTCCCTAACTCCCTCCATCCTCTCACTCCCCGTCTGTCTCCCTCTCTCTCATTCTCTCACTTTCCCTTGCCCCCATTTCTCATCCTCATACCCCTTCCCTCACCGTCACTCCACTTCCCTTACCTTCACTCCCCTTACCCTGCTCTACTTCCCCCTCTCCGTCCCTTACTCCCCTTCCCTGTCTCCATCCCCCGCTCCCCTTCTCACTCCCCCTCCCTCACTCTCCTTTCCTTACTCCCCTTCCCTTACTCTTTCACTCCTCTTACCTCACTCCCCTACCCTTAGTCCCCTTCTATAAGTCACTCTTTGACTCCCTTTTCCTCACTCACCATACTCCCCTTTCCTCACTCATTTCCTCAGTCCCTTCCTCCCCTTCACTAAGTCATTTCAGTCATTCATTTATACACTACACATTCATTCAAAAAAATTATGACACAGTATATAAGAAATATAGCTCTTCTTGGAGAAGTGAAGTTAGTTCTTAGAAGAACTGTTTTTTTTGTCTTTTTTTGTTTTAAATTTTTTTTGTGTTTTTTGAACAATTTTATATTTGTTTTGGATTTTCTGTAACAAAAAAGTAAACATGTAACCAAAAACTGCTCAACAGGAACAGGAACAAAAATAATAAAAGAAAAAAATTAACGGCGGGAGCATCTGTGCTGCCTCTTCTTTGCCACGATTTAATCAATGCTTTGCTCTCCATAGCATAAAACTTCGTTGCAATAGTTGCAACGTATGTGTAAGTCCGCAAAATTCGGCCGGATATCTGGAGCAGTTGAAGATGGAGATGCGCCCGAAGAAGAGGTGCTGGGGACAGCAGCTGGAGGATTGTCCCTGAGGTGTTGTGTAGATGCCAGAGCATAATCGTTTGGATGTAGATTTTTGAGATGACGATTCATACTTGCAATGCTGAAAGAATAATGTTTGGAGGTATCACCTCTTGAAAGGATGGTGCCACACATTTTACATGTGACCTTGGAGGCATTTACCTTCTCTTGGCCTTCTGGGTAAGTGAAAAACTTCCACACAAAAGACTCTTTTGTTTTCTTTTGTTTAGGCTGTTCAGGCAAAAACTCCACATCAGAGTCTGAAGATTGCTGTGGCTGCTGCTGTTCTGCCATTTTCCAAGCACGAAGAAATCTCTATAGATGCTTCTCCCAGGAAAGTGAAACAGATTGTGAGGGAAGTGGGTGGGGTTTTTGAAGATTTGGAAAAGAAACTACTATAAACCAACCAAAAGTGTTGTTTTAAAGTCACATGACATTACGTGCGCGTACCTTTCCGAGCACGAGCTGCATGCTCATAAGCTTTCAGCACTCCAAACCAGGAAGTGTTGGCAGCCATCTTGTGCTCGGTAGACCAAGGCACAAGAAAGCAAAAAAACAAACGCGTAGAACGCAAAAAGGGGGCAGGGCAGAAACACCCTGACCCCCTGGGCCTGCTCAGGTGGTCCCACACGGACCCCTAAACCCCCAAAAAATTTTCAAAAAACCACGTCTGCTTTTTTCAAATTACCCCCCGGGGGATCAAATCCCAGGGGCATAGTGAAAAAGAAGTGTGGAGGGCCCCAACCCCCCCACACTGCCCCGGGGACCGCCACCCCTGGGGCAAAGCAACGCGTTGCAGAGAGTGGTAAAAAGGGGCGTGGTCTCATTACACCTCTCTGCAATGCAGTCCCCTGGCGCATACTGGAGGTTCCTGGTGGGCTAGTTGGCCCCCAGGCACCCCCAGTTTGTAAGGGGACTTAATCCCCCAACTTAAAACACTCTACAGGGCGCGTTAGCACAGTGGTGAAGGTAGGGGGCGGGGCTTGAGGTGATGTGAGTGCAAACATGCCCTGAGGCGCGTTTTAAGTTGGGGAATTAATTCCTGTTCAATCCAGAGGTTCCTTAGGGGGCAACTAGTCCAACAGGTATCTCCAGTAAGCGCAACGGAGCTGTGTTGCAGAGTGTTGTAAAAAGGGGGCGTGCCCTTTGAACACCTCTCTGCAACACAGCTGTCTGGCACATACTGGAGGTACCTGGTGGGCTAGTTGGCTCACAGGGGACCTCAGGATTGAAGAGGAATTAATTCCCCAATCTAGCTCACTACTATTCCAGAAAAGTAAATGTAACTGTACTTACCAGTAACTTGAATTTCCTTCCATAGAATATCATTGCCTGCTATATAAAATATATATAAATTAAAAAAATATTAAATTAAAAAAATATATATTACAATTTAAATATTTGTAAAAACATTTTTTTCAATTTATATTAAAATATGTAATGTAATTTAAAAAATAAAATATCTAAAAATAAATAGTTTTAAAAAATTTACTAAATCGGTATAAAAAATATAACAATTAATACATTTAATAATTATCATTTACAAAACCTTTGAAATTGACTGAAACAACCATAGGTTTCACACACGTTATAGTTAGGAATTAGCATTTAAAAAACCTTGCAAATTCACTGAAAAAACCATAGGTTCACACACGTTATAGTTAGGAATTAGCATTTACAAAACCTTGCAAATTCATTGAAAAAACCATAGGTTTCACAAATGTTGTAGTTAGCTGGACATTTCACTCATACAAAACCTTTGAAATTCCCCCGTTATAGTTAGTTCAGCTAACTATAACTCGTGCGCCCACAATGCACTGCTGATGACGTCACATATTACATCACTCATGACATGGTCAGTGACATCACTCATGACATCACTCATGACATCTCAAATGACATCACTGATGACATCATCCTTGTGAAAGAGTGGCAGACCTCCTCTCAGCGTAATATAACCTTTGATACACACATTCAAAAATAGAAACTAAAATTTTCAAAAAAATTGAGATACCAATACCAGTTACAACAACCTATTCAGTAATTCCACCATCTATATACATATCCACTCATTCACTAACAGTTGTATATAGTCACTCATACATGTACTCACTCATCATATGTACTGATACACCTATACATCCGGTTACACACCGACAGTCATCCATAGAGTTACTCACACACATACTCACACATGCAAATAAACTATCAAACATTCATTTATTTGCATATACAGCTACACACACACTACCACACTTACTTCTACGGAAACTTACACATACTTACTCTCTTAAACAATCACTTATAGAAATACATACTTATTTAAACAGGAACTCTTCCAATCTCTCACTCTCACATATACTCACTTATATACATCAATACTCACATATACTAGATTAAAACATATGTAGTTACTCATAAAGATACTATTGAGACAGTCATTCACCCAGTAACACACCCATACACACACTCATCCACCCATACAGTCCTGCACACATGCTGTCTTCAAAACACATAAAAACAGTGAGTCAGTCATTCATGCATCTATGCGCTAATACCCCCCACCAAACCATACAGACACTCATACTGATACTCAAAAAAACAACTAGTAACCCATATACACACTCATGTAGCTACTCACCAACCCATGCAGCCACTTATACACAAAGTGAGACACTGATACATATATTTAAATATTTAAACATTACTCGCTAATATATGTATTCACTAAGATGCACTTAATAAGTCAGTTAACCAATCAATTTTACAAAAAGAAACATCCATTTACACACTTATTTACCCATTTATTCTACCATCGACCTTTAGATATACATATATAAAACATATTTATTTTTCAGAAAGACACACATTCACTGGATGATGTCATCAGTGATGTCATCAGTGATGTCATTTGAGATGTCATCAGTGATGTCATGAGTTATATCACTGACCATGTCATGAGTGATGTAATATGTGACGTCATCAGCAGTGCATTGCGGGCGCGCGAGTTATAGTTAGCTGAACTAACTATAACGGGGGAATTTCAAAGGTTTTGTATGAGTGAAATGTCCAGCTAACTATAACATGTGTGAAACCTATGTTTTTTTCAATGAATATATATATATATATATATATATATATATATATATATATATATATATATATATATATATATTCACTGAAAAAACCATAGGTTTCACACCAGTTATAGTTAGCTGGAAATTTTACTGACATAAAACCATTGAAATTCCCACGTTATAGTTAGTTGGACTCACTATAACTTGCGCGCCTGCAATGCACTGCTGATGACATCACATATTACATCACTCATGACATGGTCAGTGACATCACTCATGACATCACTGATGACACCATCCAGTGAATGTGTGTCTTTCTGAAAAATAAATATGTTTTATATATGTATATGTAAAGGTCGATGTAAAAATAAATGTTTAAATAAGTGTCTTAATGGATGTTTTTTAAAAAAAATTGATTGGTTAACTGGCTAATTAAGTGTATCTTAGTGAATACATATATTAGCGAGTATTGTTTAAATATTTAAATGTTTGTATCAGTGTTTCACTTTGTGTATAAGTGGCTGCATGGGTTGGTGAGTAGCTACATGTGTGTGTATATGGGTTATTAGATGTTTTTTTTAGTATCATTATGAGTGTCTGTATGGTTTGGTGTGGGTGTTACTTAGCACATAGATGCATCAATGAATGACTCACTGTTTGTATGTGTTTTGAAGACAGCATATGTGCAGGACTGTATGGGTGGATGAGTGTGTATATGTGTGTGTTAGTGAGTGAATGACTGTCTCACTAGTGTCTTTATCAGTAACTACATATGTTTTAATCTAGTATATGTGAGTATTGATGTATATAAGTGAGTATATGTGAGAGTGAGAGATTGAAAGAGTTCTTGTTTAAATAAGTATGTGTTGCTATAAGTGATTGTTTTAGCTCTCTACCTCTACCTCTCTACCTCTACACCTCTACCTCTCTAGCTCTCTCTACACGCACACATTTACACATATATATATGCATATATATGCATATGCATTTATATATATGTATGTGTATGTGTATGTATATATATATATATATACATACATACATATATAAACATATATAATCTGTATATCTATATAAATACAAATATAAATGCATGCATACATATACATATATGCATACAGATGCATGTTATTTACATGAAAGTTTAAAAAACACTAATAAAAGCAAAGCTAAAAAGCCACCTCATTACAAACAGAATGGCTTTAACTTAAACGAGGACGAGATCTATTGCATTTTCAATGCTTGTTTACTTTGGTTCCATCAAGAAGGCATTCAGATGTGTCACACATGTGCCATAAATTCTGAATGTTAGCACTCTAGTTGCTCATTAGATCACTGTAGTAAAGCTACTGCTCACCAGGGAAGTCTGCTGCTGGTATTCAAAGTGCATGTTTCAGTCTGTATGTCAGAATTTTTTAATGAAACTGAAGAGGATTTGAGAAGTGACTCAAAATGTGCCCTAATTTTTCTTTCTGCAGCACTAATCATACTTTCTATGGCAAAATATACCCCCTCATTTTTTTCCTTTTTAAATTAAATGTTTTAAGAGTTACCACTTTATTCCAATCAAGATGGCTTCAGGGTGTGCCATACCTTTGTAATAAGTAGGACTGTTAGCGCTCTAGTTCTTCTTTAGAACACTCTGGGACATTCTGTCATTGGGCTATACTTGGGCTACATCTGGGTGATATTTGGGCTACATTTGGGCTCTTTTGTCTCTGGTGGCCATCTTGGGAGACTGCATGTCAGAATTTTTTAATGAAATAGAGAGGATTTGAGAAGTCACTCAAAATGTGCCCTAATTTTTCTTTCTGCAGCACTTTCTATGGCATAATATACCCCCTCATTTTGTTCCTTTTTAAATTAAATGTTTTAAGAGTTACCACTTTATTCCCATCACGATGGCTTCAGGTGTGCTATACCTTTGTATTAAGTAGGACTGTTAGCGCTCTAGTTGTTCTTTAGAACACTCTAGGAGGCTGCAGTAGGACATCAACTGACAGTCTCTGTCCTTGTTGGATGTACATGGTTTACTGAGAATGTCAGACTTCATTCTCACATGACTGAGAAAGATAATGTGAATTTACAGAAAATATGCTTTCAGTTTAGCTTATAGATCCCCTTCCAAACCACTGTGGGAAAATCATGAGATATTAGTTTTCTTTCAAACATGATTCATGATATCACAGCAGAAGGCTTTTTCACATGGTAAAATCACCTTAGAACACACCACAATTCCTAAAATGAGTATGGTACCATCAACAAATGATTTATAATGTAACTAAAGTCCTAAAACCCTCTATTAACTACAATGCTTTTTAATGAGGTGCTATCATGTATATTGGTCCCAAGATGGCTGCCAACACTTCTTGGATGAAGTGCTGACAGCCAATCAGATCAGATGTGTGGTTAGGCTCCGCCCAGATATATATATTTTTTTTAACCTAAATTACTCAAAATCCACTGGAGCATATATCTTGAGACATAGCAAAGGCACATCGGGCTACCAGTCCCTACAATTTTGCCAAGTTTTGTGGAAATCCCTTCAGCCGTTCGGGCTAAAAGTGAGTCCAACCGCCCTATGAAAATGAACATGGGGAAAACACGTTTTGGAACCCCCCTTTTATCTCGGCCCCCGCTTGACGAATCCACCCCAAACTTGCAGGGAAGGAGCGGAGTGCAGCGAGGCAAATTTAAGGCAAATTACAGGCAGATTCCTCAACTGGCGCCAAAGTTATTCCCAATAGAATGTTGCGGATTTCCTATAGAAAACAATCCTAACTATAACTACCTACTGGCGACCGCCAGTAGTTAATATATATACATATATATATATGATCCCTAGGGAAAGCCTTTTGCAGAACAAAGTGAATCAAATATCACAAATAGAGGCTCCCAATACTGAAAATCCAAACAAAACATGTAGAATGATCACAACATACAGTAGACAATCCAACACAATCAGGAGAATAATGAGTAAAGAGTGGCCCATAGTAATGACGGATGGTATCTTGAGAGAGATCTACAACCAAAAACCAAAATTCACCTTTCGGAAAACATATTCCATGAAATCTGAACTGGTAAAAACCAGCCCTGAGACCTGGAATAAGAACTGGCTCCCCTCCAGAAATGGATTTTTTAAATGTTCCACATGCAGAGCGTGTAAATTTGGAGTTAATACATCCATGTACACAAATGCATACTCTGACCAGCCCATAAAGATAAAAGGCAACTTGAACTGCAGGACAGAATATGCAGTTTATATTCTGAAATGCGAGTGTGGACTGAGATATGTGGGAAGCACGATAAAACCAGTGCAAACTAGAATCCTCCAACACCTGAGGGCGACCGTCAACTCGGACCCCTCGTATCTGGAGGCCCGACATGTCAAGGCAGAACATGAAAACAACTTAAATGTGCTTTCCTACTTTGTAATTGATCATGTACCTGGCAATAAGAGAGGTGGCGATAGGGAGAAATTACTTCGCCAACTCGAAACCAGATACATAATCGAGTTAGACAGTAAGAGCCCCAAAGGATTGAACATCTGTGAAGATTTATTCCACTTTCTGTAAGATATCTCAATAAGGTTTTAAAAGCTAGGCTGATGGTTTGATTCCATTGTATCAACATACTAAAATGCATAAGTAAGATGTTGATGTAAGGGAATTCGTGTGACTCCACATATTAAAATCCCGTTATCTATGGAATCTTTATCCTAAATATAGTTCTTCTCTGGGAACTATAGATGGATTGCAGACAATGAGGTAATGGTGAAATCCACCCTGATTCTGCAACACAAGATAACTATGTGAGTCACTAAGATGAATTACCAATGTACAAATAGGGAACCAAACACCATATATAGGAGAGCCGGCAACATATAAACTAAACCTCGGATATCAACAGTTTGGAACATTGTAGCTCTGCAAATAAGCATGAATAAGTGAGATCTCTCTCTAACACTGCAATATACCCATTAATGCCCATGTTTTATCTGTGTATTTGTACAGTTAGAATTGATTTTCTCCATGAGTAAGAGCTAATCATACGCCTCTATCCCCAGTACCCTTATCCCAACCTATCCCCTAGCCAATGGTTTTATATAATTAAGCTCTCGGCTGAGAGTCTTTATTTAACCATTTGCATAGTTCAGTTAATTTTAATTCTCATGCACAATCACTTAGGGGTGACATGACCAGAAAATGATTCTTCTTTTTTTTAAATATGGAGGTATATCAAATGTCGTTTGAAACTGCATTATCTGGAAATCTTATTATTCAGTGAACCGTAAATGTCATATTAAGAACTTTATGATTTATATACCTTTGCCTAAATATAAAGCAGATATCAGAGTAGAATTTCTACTCGATAGTAATATAACTGCCAGAATGCAGTCAATAAGGTTGAATAGGTATTTCATGTTAAATACAGAGCACCATAAGCATGATTCAAGATTAACAACAAAGTTACTGTATCTACAAAAATGTTTTTTCGTATCGAGATACAAAGCAGTTATAAGATGTAATATGAACATTTCTTCTATGTTTATCATGTACGGGTCATCTATCACGGGGTCAGCCTCAGTTTAAATATGGGGCGGGATACTATCACTAATCACCAGCGAGCAAGGCGTCTGAGAACGCCGAAACGCGTTTGGGTTTGTTATTCGGAATATGCACGTATAACCATTATGTAAAGTAAACTTTACCTGCGGCTGCAGAATAAGAAAAACTTTGGAGTCCGTTTCTCTTTTTCCGTGATAATCGGGACGCCGCGCGGCAAGCGGCGTAAAGAGTGGATTAGTAATATATATATATATATATATATTCCACAATCCTGAATTCGATCAATGTCTGGATCTTCCCCACAGGTACGGACCACAAACGTAGACATTTTTAAATCTTCTTTATTTGCTGCATATTTATATATATAAATTTGTATATATTTATTCCATGGGCAAAACTTACTATAACATGCAGATTTCCGTGCACAGTTTTATGAACACGCCAAGCATACTATGGAATGTGCATTAACTATAACTTGCCTTGCTACTATGCACTGTGTTCTCATAAATGATGTCATTTGCGATGTCATGAGTGTTGCTATGAAATCTATAATGTAACAGGGTGAAACTGATATAATATGAAAGGGTACAAGCTGTGCATGGTGGGGGAGTGAGTTATATAAGATGATTTGCTGCTGGATAACAGCAACACTGACTTTGTAAAGTCATGGTAAAGTGGATTTCTTTTCTCATCCAATAACCAGGGCACTCACCTGTGGTAGGTTTTACACATACAATCCTTATTAAGCAGATGCAACAACTAATTGCAGAAGAGAGCCAAATCAAATACCATATTCATATGGAAACCTCCACATTGAAAAATGGGTTCAAGGGGTTGCAAATAAACAATTAAATAAGGGTTATCATTTCAAGACAAATGTCTTCATGTTCAAGATAATACTTTGCAAAAATTCATATTTTCTTGATGTCATGACACTCCTCTAACAGGTCACAAAGCTGCTGTAACTCACTCTTTGAAATATTTGCTGGTTAGCTGCAAGAAATTATTTCACACACTATATCAAAGGCTGCATTAAATACAATCAAGACAAGAGAGATCACCAAAGACCAGTAGGGGTATTGGACCCTTTATTGGCTCCTCTTAGAAATAATTGGTGGTCAGCTGCAAGAAATTATGTCACACGCTATATCAAAGCCTGCATAAAATGTAAAATGTAATTGAGACAAGAGAGATCATCAAAGACTGGTAGGGGTATTGGACCCTTTATTGGCTCCTAGCACAAGGTCATACAATGCTTCTCGGTGTCACTGCCTACTGTACACATGTTATCACTGAAACCCAACTACACCTCGCTGATGAGCCCTAACTAGGGCAGACCCGGTCCTTGGTTGCTTGTCTCCCAGTTAGCGAAGGACCTAGCCTGGCAGTTTGGCTGGACTGTCCCCATTGGAGCAGGGTCAAGACTTATTTTCATATGGCTGGTTCCAAACTGAGGAGGCATTGCACGCAGAATAACAATGAACTGGGATATGGGTAATTATCAGTGGCTAAGATTAAGTCACACATTCCATCCATCACTTTACTGTACAAAGTTGGCACAGTTTGCAACTTTGACTAAATTACCTTCAGCACATGATCTAATGCTAATTGTGTGTCCAACATAGTATGATTACATGTGTTACCATGAGTTAATGTAACTGACAAGAGGGCTAAAATGTATTGCTAGGTTCTGGGATACCTAACTACAAACCTTTGGGACTGTTAATTTAAAGTCCACAAATCATCCTCCACAGTTAGATAGATTGAAAGATTGCACCAATCTCTAGAACAATACCCTGGATGCTTTATCATGGAACGTCTGATACAGAATCTCACTAGCTGAGGCAGAATAAAGTAACTTCCTTTATAATGCCTACAGTTTCTCCAACTTCTCTTGTTCTCATGTTTTCCATATCTCTTTGTGGCCCTCTACCTACAGTTCTTCTGTCAAGTCCCTGTTACTAAAACTGCATTCATAAGTCTGGTATTTTACATTTAGTCAAAGCTAATGTAAAAAAGAAAAATGTTTATTTACAGGCACAGATGATGAGCCCGTATATATCGGGTTAGAGACAGAGGGCCCGCTTTTGATTTGGCAGATGGCGTAATCTCTGTTGGTCTGCAGGTGGCGACTACTCTGCCCAGCAAATTTATAAATGGCTGTCAAGCTGGTGGTCAACTATAATACAATGGCTGAAACCACCAACACAGTGCCACGGTTCCTGTCAATGCATTTTTCTATTTTTCTTACAGAAATGTATAAAATGCAATGCTCTTCCCACCTTGGCGATACTCTCCCACTGCGAGGGGAGAATTAAGCAGTTTTCACTGCCCCTTTCCACCAGGGGTTACCTGGTGGTGACTGGCAGTGAAAACTGATCTGTAATTCTGTTCATCTAAAAAAGGTTCTAACAGCACTTACTCCTCAGGGTCGTCGAAGGGGATTAATTATAGTGGAGATGGAGTAGTCTCCTCTGTGATTAACTCTAGGTCTGCCTGCAGTTAAATTTGGTGGGCAGACAATATTCCTGGCGGTAAGGATGCTCCATCACCGCAAAATCAGGAGGATCAACTTCTATCAATCCCGCTCCATCAGTACTTGTAAATGACTCACATGAATATACTTTTGAGGCAATTTTGGATTCCTGAGTACACATCTTGGCTGCACAGTACATTGTAGCCTAGAAAGATATGACTCTTCACAGTTTTCATGAGCATCTTCCATTTTTGTAGATGTTCCTACTTTGGTCAAAGCCTTTTACTTTGCTTTCTCATACAAACCTTCAGGTGTTTTTTAGAAGGGGGGGTTTATCTTGGGGAAGAGGGAGGGCACTTTCATGGTTACATTAAGAAGAGCCCGGGAAAAGAGGAATTGACATAGCAGAGTAAGGCAGAGGAACAGGGTTTATAGAGCTCCCCAGAGAGGTTGGATACTATCAAAGCTCAACTCTTTCTAGCAGAGGTACACATATGAAGAACACCAGAGACTTTCACTTCTGGGTCAGGTCAGGCAAAGGCATGAGAGCATTCACATTGGTTAGAATGAGAACCAGAGAGATGGAGTCTGGCAGCTTTTCATGTGTTATATGTCTCCTGATCTTGTTGGTCACCCTATTGGAGTCCCTCACATGTGCTGCTTTGAGTTTTCCTTCCTCAGTTTCACAAACTACTTAGACTTATGTGCTTCTTTAGTGATTCCAAAAAGAGAATTAGCTGTTTCTTAAATGTCTGTGCTTGTAAATGGTTGGACCACATGGTAGTGGTGTGACAGTGTCCATAGAGGTTCAGAGGAATATTGAGATGCCTAAGGGGGTTCATCATTGTATAATTTCTGAACAAACTGTTAATTTGAATTTACAATGTTACAAAATATTGTAATAGCCTTCATGGTTATTGGCATGCAAGGGTAATGATTGAACATAAGTTGTAATTTTTAGGAACAAACATGACCTAGACAGAAACCATATGCAAAAGAAACAATTGATGTATGGAATGCTGGACAATGCAATCATTCACCCCACGTCACTAGGATCTGGGTTAAATCCATCATTCTTTTGCTCACCACACCATCCCAGTTTGGACCCAGCCATATCCAGATCAGTCTTGACCCTGTTCCTTGTGGGAACAGTCCAGCCTGAACTGCCAAGCCAGGTCCTCCCTGGACCTGAAACAAGCATCCTGGGACTGGTTTCAGGGCATCACCCTTCATCAGCCAGGCTAGCTTGAATCCAGTGGTGTAGTGAGCGCGGGACCCATGTCTGGGCATACCCTTCTCACTTAGGGCGACATATGCAAAAGAAACAATTGATGGACGGAATGCTGGACAATGCAAACATTCACCCCCAGTCACAAGGATCTGGGCTAAATCCATCATTCATTTGCTTATCACATCACCCCAGGTTGGACCCAGCCATATGCAATTAAGTCTTAACCCTGTTCCTTGTGGGAACAGTCCAGCCCGAACTGCCAAGCCAGGTCCTCTCTGGAAACAAGCATCCTGGGACCAGTTTCAGGGCATCACCCTTCATCAGCCAAAACATTGGATTTAGGCCCAGATCTCTGTACTGGGGTGAAAGTATGACATTATTCTGCATTCTGTCCATCAATTGTTCTTCTTGGGAATCATTGTTTACAATGCACGTGTTACAACGCGTGTCATTACAACAAATGTTTTACAACATGAAATCCATTACAACGCATGTCATAACATCGCCTAATCCATTACAACGCATTCCCCAAAGTAACGCCCCAGCGGAGTTAGAATAGTAATTGCGTTGTAATGATTATGCGTTGTAATGACACACATTGTAACACATGTGTTGTAAAGTGTCATATAACTTCTTTTTGCATTTATCACCCCGAGTGGGACGGGTATGCCCAGATGTGGGTCCTGTGCTCTCCATGCCACTGGAGTCAAGCTATCCTGGCTGATGAGGGCTGAAAGTCAGAAACCGGTCCTAGGATGCCTGTTTCCGGTCCAGGGAGGACCTGGCCTGAAAGTTCGGGCTGGACTGTTCCCTTTGGGCGCAGGGTCAAGACTGATTTGCATATGGCTGGGTACAAACTGGAATGGCATGGTGTGCAAAAAAATGATGGATTTAGGCCCCGGTCTCTGTACTGGGGTAAATGTATGACATTGTTCTGCATTCTGTCCTTCAATTTTTCTTTTTGCATGTGTCACCCCGAGGGCGATGGGTACCTCAGACGTGGGTCCAGTGCTCTCCATGCCATTGGACCAGGGCAAAGTTTAGCCATGAGATTTACTATTCAACGAAGATCAGGAATTGCATTGGAATGTATTGACTTTGCTCTACTTTGCCTAAGTGGTGTGTGCCATGGGTGTTCCATGGGAATTCCCATGCAACCACTCATGGGTTTGAGGCAAATCCCTAACTTCTAACATTGATAGACAGGACATGTGGCAAAACCTTATGCCTCATTGAGGCAAGCATATTGAGGGGAGATGTTTACAATTATCATTATTTTTCCAACTTTGGATGTGTTGATGCATTGTAAAGCACACGTACAAAGTAGTAAACCCTTAGGGAACAGTTTTTGTACTGGAAGGGTCCCCTTCCAGCACAAAAGCCATTCTTTACAAAACGCACACACCCTTGCACTAGGGTGTAAAAGCGTGCGCTGATGCATGGTAACCAAGTGTGTTCCAGAGCTGGTGGAGAGAAAAACGTACCATAACTTAGAAGATATGGCCCATTTTGTCTTTCTCCCTTTGAAGCAAGGCAGAGCAGCAAACTTTGGGTATTGCACTGCCTTGCGCTAATAATGGTAAATCTGGGTGGATGTCTTTTGATATTGAAAGTACTCAATAAAAGGCTTTCAATTCTGAACTGTTAATAATGAGTAATTATCAAAGATTTGGCTTAAGTCTCTTTAATTGGGTACCAGTTTCAATTTTTCTCATTACTTTTGTACATACATACATATGTCTGATTGTCTTAAGTAAAAATACATTTGAAAAGCTCTAAGTAACATTTAACATAATTATATACTGACCGGTACATTGAGGAGGGGATGTCCATCTTCCATTCTCACATGTTATGGTTTCTGATCCATAAAGCATGCCGTTGTTTGTGCAACTGTACACAACAGTTTCACCATGTTCATATGCAGATTTCATATTTCGATTATTCGTGTTTGGCAATTTAGGTGGTTCTAGACAGTTCATTCCTGTTCCTTTGAAAGAGAATGCATATTGAGAAACATTCAAAATTTGATTGTTAACATATTAAAATCCACCTCATAAATATTATGGCCAGTTGTCTTAAGTTGTCTTAAGAGCATCATCAGTATCTCAACTAATGTTTCCAAAATCCGACTCAGTAGCGCAGCAAAGATGTCTTGGGCTTTGGTGCAAGCAAGAATAATGACCCGCTGACTGCAGCTGAAATGTACAGGGCTCAAGAGGCCCTAAAGGGCTCTGGGCCTTGGTGCCACTGCACCTAAAGAACCAATAGTAGCTACGCCCCTGGTCCGACTAATAAAAATGGACTCTCCAAGCCCTGAATTCACTGCCACAATCCATACTGGAAACCATGAACATTACCTCACGTGATTCTCAGTACGGTTATTAATCTCAAATGGCACGATAAAGACAATTAATCACGGAACATCACAAAGTTGTGCATTATATTATTGCAGCAAGTAATTTTTTATAATATAATTGGATATCCTTGAAATGGAGTTCATATACATGATTACAACACTTTTGAGAATTTAAAAAGAAATGTCACAAAAAATAACATAAATTGCATAGAACTTTTATGCCTTCACAAGTCGGCGAGAGTAACAAAACATGATGAAAAAATAGAGATTGGGGTACAGTTCTACTTCCACGAGATCCCAGAAGTGTCAGGGGTCAAAACTTTCCAATACCTTTCGTCACGGGCTACAAGGACTCTCCTGGAGACCAATCAAGAGATTGAAATGTTGTTGTGTGGCTCCTGACAAAAAAAACATGCCACCAGCACCTGCACATATTCTTTTCAAAGCGAAGGATAGAAAAACGACTTACACACACTTAACGTACTCAAGTCTAGAAACTAGAGTTGTACCCTAGTAATTCTCCATATTTTTTATTCTGTTGCGTTGATGTCAGGGATTGGTGATGATACACAACAAGTTGTAATAAGCAGAACAGTATCTCACTCAGAGATACCACTCCGCTCGTAATCAGGGTCTAAATGAACGTTAAAATCAGTAAAATGTTTTAACCAAAAGCGTGTTACCAATGGGTGGCATACATTCTCTTTAACACATTTTTAAACTTTGGCAATATCTCGTGTCCTAGGGCCACAAAAATGGCAAGAGAAGTATTAAGAATTTTTATTTGACTTTCTGGTATCTACATTTTAGTTCTTCAAAGCAGTGATAATTTACAACACAAGCTTATCTACTAGGCAGGAGTTTGAACATGTTTCTTAAATAATTAATACAATATTAAAAGCTCTTAAACTGCTGGACAGAAGTCTGACTTAGCTTATCCATAACTCCAGATGGGTGTCACTATGGCACAGCCCTAAAACAGAAGTTGATGCTTAGGTTGCAGACGTTCCGGCCTTAAAAGGCATTAAGCTAATCAAGGATCTATATGACAATAACAACGATCCACTCCCTTTTTAGGCTTTAGCCGGCATATATGTCCTCTCTAACCTAGATTTCTACAGTTTCTTAAACATTAAAGCAAAACTGTCAAATCTTACTTTTACCAAACACTCATCCTTATGGCAACACTCAGGGCATAGTGCCTGCAAGATTTACACATTTTTATCTGACCCATACTCAACCCAATCATCGGTACTGCATCCAAAATGGGCTACGCATTTCGATGCTGAAATATTTAACCACATCACTGACTATCAATAGCAAAACTCGTGTTATGTAACAAAATTGTCCCCTCTCTCATACAATCCAAATTCTTTATAAGGAACCTGCTATTCTGGACCACATCTAGGCCACAAAAGTCAAACCTGTGCGAGAATTATAAATGTTGGAACTGCAACCAAGAGACTGGTTCACATTGACACATGTTCCTTGAGTGTGGACTCCTGGAACCATATTGACGTCCGATACAGAACAACCTTTCAGATATATTTCAGATACCCATGACACTAAGCTTTCCTATGATAGCTCTTGGTCCCTGGGCTTCAGTGACTGCTATGACTCTTAACGCCAATGATATGGCTCTGCTAGACCTTCTTTTAACCATTGCAGTGAAAGTTATAGTCTCCAAGGGACATCATTTCCCCTTCTCTCTCATCACACCTGGTGGGCATGGTTCTCATACCTCAAAGGGGTACACCATACCCTACAGTCTAAAATGCAACCCACCCCCCCCCATTACCAGTGCAGTATGGCTCTCCCTAGACAAGTACAAAGAAAATAATACAATCAAGGGGATAGCTCACCCTCTGCCAAACTCCTGAGCCTCAAGAAAAACGCTTTCGGACTCCGGATACCTCACTCAACCCTCCGCCCACACCGCACCCTCCCCACCTCACCACCCAGTTCTCTTTTTCCTGTTCTCCCTGACATCAAGGCGAGACATTGTTATGATATATATAACCCACACTATAAACTCCACAGCTATGAAATGTACAAGCCATACCACATCTGTACCCACGCCTCTATGCATGTTGTTAGATACTCTCTACAGGCTGATCTTACAAACGGGTCAGGATTCACAGTGGTTTCATAGCTATCCGTCATATATTATTGCTCATACTTACATGTGCAGAATACAATTTTTTTCAGGAGCAGTACAGCTTTGAGTTTAAGATGTCCAACAATATTCTCCATGATATTTGTTAATCACTTGTTGACATTATTGTATCGAATGACCACCTTCTACTTGTATCGCAATGGTATCGGATTGTGTGTCTTTTTTATTAAACTGAAAAAAAATACTTTGATCAAAAACAAGGAAAGGGACCTTATTATGCCCAGCTAGGCAGGCTTCTGCCACTATAAGGGGAGGGTAGAGGTCATGATCTCCACCACACTGAGGAAGAACTGTCTGCCACATTTAGAGATGGCAGGTGGAGATATCTATACTGTGAAGGGAGCAGCTGTTCCCTTCACAGCAGCGAAGGTTACTGACCAAGCACCATGCTTCTATTTTTAACTTTGCATCGAAACTGGGGAAAAAAACTAATATTGCCATGCTGAAACTTTGCAATGCTAAATCAGTGGCAACTGCCATTTATGGTAGTGAATTATGGGGCTATGTGGCCGGTGAGCAGCTGCAGATTGCTGAAAACTCTTTTATGAAACATCTCCTGTGCGTCCCAGCAGGTACATCCAATTTTGTAGTACAAGAAGAGTTAGGGTCGCAATATTTATGTGACATTTTTTCTTTACGCCCGCTAACCTTTTGGTTAAAACTGTGGCTGAATCAGGACATACCACTGACACATTTGATTGTGAGAGATTATCTGTCTCAGGATAAGGCAATGGGTACCCCTTGGTTAAAATATTTGAAATCCAGTTTTTCCAGGCTCGGCCGTTTGGACTTGTTTGAACACCCGAGCGAGATTGTAAAGGGTGATGTGGAGGTAATTAAGCGAGCCTTCCTTATGGGCAGAAAGGTCAAAAGAGAAGGAGAGGAGCTCCTGAAACCCAGTGTAAGAAAATTTGTTATGTTAAAAACATGTGAAACGATGGAGCCATATTTGACGGGCTCGCTGACCACCCATGAGAAGTTCCTGTTAACAAGGTTTAGGTTAAATCTCTTCCATCATCTGCTGATCAAACCCAAAAATTATATTTTTAACAAACCTGCAGCATCCTGTGGCTGCGACAGAAAGTCTCCACAGGATATGCTGCATTTTATATTTTTATGTAAATTTTACGAATACCCGCGCAAACGCTATCTGGTAGCTCTTTTAAAGAAACTCAATTTTAACCAGATCAGACCAGCATTAATGTATTTGCAACTTTTGCATAGTGACAGTATTCTCCAAGTTACTGAATCTTTAAAATTGTCTGTTAAGTTGAGAAATTGTTTGGACCAGTGATGGTCCCTTTTGCTGATTGAATTATCTTTATAATTAATTTTTATGTATGGAATACGCTTTACTTTTGCACTCTTGCACTTTACCCATCATGTTCTACAACTATTGTGTTTTAAATTGTTTAATATTGTATATGTACTTTTATGGTTCGAATCAAAACCGTAATAAAGTCTCTATTGTATTGAATTAAATTGACCAAGCACCATGTTTAAAGTGCCAACTCAGCAAACCTTTTGTTTTGTTTAGAGAAAAAAATGCCAGAGCAGATATTTGTTCTCTATGAACAAAAAATAAGTGGACCAACTTACAGGGAACAGGACCCTTGGATGTCCCTCCCTTAATAAGGTGGCACCACAATCAGTGCATGTAATTCGCTGGTTTACGGTCTTCCTCCCGCTCTGCCAAACTATGCTTCAGGCCCTGACTTCTTTGACTGTAATTAACGGTGGCTCCATTTTACAAAAATAAAAATATTAATCTTGTTGTAACTTACCGACAGCTGGCTCTGAATCATCGACTACAAGATACTCAGGGTAACCATCTCCATATGTATCTGAAAAATTAAGCATTTCAGAAATTAGAAAAACAGCCGCCTATATGCCAACGACAAGTCATTCTGAATTAAAGGTAATCTCACTATGACAAAAGAAATGCAATTTAAGGGCGGATTTTATTCCTCACTTCTCCACATGAACATCTGATGTACTTTTCAACACTCCAATATGCATGGTTGTTCTTAGTCTCATCTGTGTGTTCTCGCTCTTGCTCCTGAGGGACATTGTTTTAATTGATTGTTTGCTGCACATTTTGCCTTAGCCTTGCACTATATTCAAACTCTAAAATGGTAATATGTTTCTTTACTTTATTAGGGTGCCCTTAACGTGCCTCCTTTATTTATCATGTACAAGCTTAGAGTCTGTCGAGTCACTCCAACACAAGCTTAGAGTCTGTCGAGTCACTCCAACCTTCCTTCTCATCCTTCCCTTGAGCACAAGAATAGCAGGAACCATCTCTCATGGGAGCAGTCACTATCGTTTTTATGTATTGCCTACGCAGCATGCATGTGCTGCATAGGAGGAGACCTCTTGTAATCGATTAGTTTTTTAGGCCAAAAACGTGCACGCATTGCATTGCTTTCAATGGCAACGCATGCACGTTTGGCGATTCCCTTGCGGGAGAGAGCTTTAAGACATCTGTTTGTAATTAACTTTCAAACAGCAAGGGAATTGCTGTGTGTGCTCTGGGCCGCACTCCACCTACCCCTCCCACTTGGTTTCTGTGCACATCTCACCTCTGTTGCCATCTCACTCCGGGTCAGCGTGGAGTGACCCTTGCTGTGCGTGGAGTGACCCTTACTGTGACTACCCACCCCCTTCTTAGCCACTGAGGGGGAGGACTGGACTCATAAGGTAATTTCCATTTTTTTGTCGTTTTCCAAGCCGAAAATATTTGTTTCTGTGGTTTTTTTTTTTAGATAAAGGGTGCTGGCAGATCAAGCTGGACTGATCAGTGCATAACAGCATTTTTATAGCGCTTTACTGCCATTTGCAGGCTCTAGTAGTTGCGCCTTCGTAATCTGAGCACTTGTGAAATAACATCTCCATAGGAATGTGGCTGGGCATTAAGTGGGGCATATGTTCGCCTGTGCCTGTATTTCTGCGAGCACGGTCACTGCTAGTTAGGGGGTGCTCTGCGTACACCACAGAACGGGCCTCATGGCGCTCGACACATTATTCCAGGTCTACTATATATTACACTGCACTTATACATGCACATTCACGTTAGGATTTGTTGGCAGGGGTTGAGCGGGAGAGGGCAAGCGCTTGAACAGTGGAAGTATAAAACGCATCAATTATGTAAAAGTTTATAGGGTGCTCTTTTGGAAAAAAATCATCTTTTGGGGGTGGCCTAGCCACTCCCTGTCCCATTCCCTGGCCCCCAGCCACCCACCCTCACGGTGGAACCGCGTAGTAGGTTGTTTTATGGATCATTACGTTGTCCGTCTTAGACGTGCAAGGTTTGTCCACTGATGGGCGTTTTGGGGATTCAATATATGTCATTCGAGTCGAGGGATCGGCGCTCCCTTGGGTCGGGGTCTGTGCTGAGCCCGGCCCATTTCACTCTTAAATGCGAGGGATGCGTAGATAGGGCTGGATAAAGAGGTAAAGTGGGCTAGAACCAGGAGCTAGTCCAGGCGAACTCTGCGGGTTGTGCGCTTGCTGCAGCCACTTGTGCGTAGCTGGTTCCAGCCCAGGAAAATAGCTCTTAGGTGTATGCACCTGTTGTAGTGATCTATGTGTAGCCCACTCCTGATGCCAGGCGATCTCGATCAAGCTTTCCTTATGCTACTGACGGTAACGTGGACTACTCATTTCCACAATACCCGCTTCTGTAACTCTCTCCTGTACAACAAATTAGTTATTATTTCTATAAAAATCAATAGTCATTACAATAGTTGGTCCCATTTCATAAATGAGCCTCTCATTTCTACAGATGCTTCACATGCTTGCTTCATACCCCTCTGGTGCAGATATCTGTACAGACATCCAGTTTAATAACAGAAAGGTCGCCACCCCGGTGAATGCGCCAGCTGCAAAAATGTGTGTGCAGCCTGCAGTTCACAAGTTGCAAACTCGCAAGGGTGGGATTTGCTTTTTGTAACTCTTTACTCCCTTAGAAGGGGTCTGTTACACATAGTGCTACGAAGCAGCAAGGCTGCAGCAGAATCCGCTTTCTAAACTGAGAAAATGTGTAGCTTCCAACAGTTCTAACTACAATTAAGAGCCCAAGAATGGTGCTCTGGATTTTAAAAGTGGTTGTTGGCCGCGTGGCACAACAGCTGCATCTGTGCATTATAAGCATTTAGTTCACACGTATTTATTTTAGGCTACTTATCCCGTTAGTAGTTTCACAGCAGACGACCCGCTCGACATCAGGGAACATGCGGAGAATGCGGCATGTGTTTTTAATTGCAGCGCAGAGACCGGAGGCACGCTCTCCACCGATCACAAGAAGATTTATTAGAGGGAACTCTTCTGCTGTCATTGACCTCCTGGGTAATTGTTGGCTGCAATTCCCGGACCACCGCGATCCCCCCCTGCATGTTATAAAACATCTAGACTTGTACATGGCAATCAACAGTTCTACTTATTGTACGTTATGCTTACTTGCAGCACCTTCCGGGCGCTTTAGAAAACGATATATGCTGAAAGTACTAAACAGCCATGCCGCCTGTCTGCCATCCCTCGAAGCCTCGTTGTACTCACCCGGGTTGGCAGGGGGGGTCGGGAGCACCCGGCTGGCCCCAGTGGCGTGACACAGGTATGCTTGCAGGGGCCCCAACAAAGCCCCGGCTTCACCCACAGTTTATTCACATATACACAGAGTGGGCCCCGGCTTCACCCACAGTTCATTCACATGTACACAGAGTGGGCCCCAGGTTCACTCACAGTGTTACTTGCTCCCCTCATGTTATTGGCAGGTTGGTAAACCAGCGCTTACACTGCAAAGCCCGAGGGACTGTTTTTTTAATCTGAAAAATGCACTCAGCGGGCACACTTTAAGAGTCTTTATCGCAAACCTGCACTGTACAAGAAAGGAATCTTTTTTTTACCAAACTATAATTTCAAAAAATGTTTTTGTCAGGAATTGAGTGCAAGTCATTATCTCCACTACCTTTACTAGAATCATCACCCCCACTTTTAGCACCATCATTATTACCACTACCACCAGTACCATTATCGCCATCAATTCCACTATTATCACCACCACTGCATTTCTGCATGCCTGTGTTTGCATGCTTTGCCACAAGAAAGCCAGACTACTGGTTTTGCTAATTCTAGTTAGTTATTTATTTAACATTAGTTCCTTTGGGGTGTTTTTTTTTATTTCCCTGCTTCCGCAGGTTTCTATGGGAGTCAGGGTCATAGCTTAGTCAGTGAGATTCGGAATGGGATGAATCTCACATTTCCCAAATAAAAAGCAGTGGGGTGGAGGGGTGAAATGACCAAGGTTTGGGATGCAATGTTTCCATGAGGAACTGGGTCCGAACTGACTTGCATTTGGTGGGCTTCTGTCTAGAGTGGTACAGTGGGCAAAAAACAATTGTTTGGAATGGTACCACAAAAGACTGCCACTGGCTATACTATTTGCGAGCATTCACATCCCATCACCTCTTAGGTGTTTGATTGGAAGTAGTATGCCTGGAATCCTGAGAGTGGTGCAGCTTTCAAAGCCTGTTACCAATGCTTGCAAATTCCAAAAAGTAGTAAACTTGCACCTATTTAAGGAGTACATCTATTGGTGCAGATTTACTATACATACATATATATATATATATATATATATATATATATATATATATATATATATATATTCACTGAAAAAACCATAGGTTATAGACCATATATAGTTAGGAATTAGCATTTAGAAAACCTTATTTTACTCACACAAAACCATTGAAATTCCATATATAGTTAGTTGCACTAACTATATATCGCGCACCCGCAATCCACTGCTGATGATGTCACATATTACATCATTCATGACATGGTCAGTGACATCACTGATGACATCACTGATGACAACATCCAGTGATTATGTGTTTCTGTAAAGTTTAAATATGTTTTACATATTGAAGAATGAGTGGATGTATAAGTGTCTGAATGAAGGTTTTAGTAGGTGCGTGATTGACTGTATGAGTGAGTGATTAAATGCGTCTTACTGAATGCACGGGTTAGTGACTAAACTGTCTTAATTTGTGCATCATTATGTCTGTTGTGATGTAAACTGCTGCATGTGTTGATCATTAGCTATACGAGAGGCTATATGTGTTATTAATTGGTTGCCCAAGTATTTCTATGGGAGATTGAGTTTGTGTGGGGGTGGCTGGAAGGTGTGTGACTCTGTGCATAGATGTGTGAGCAGTTTATTCACTAGGTGTATGAGTTCAAGAGTGCATGTGGAAACAGCTACATGGGCAGTTGACTGTGTGCATGAGTGTATTGATGAGTGAATGGATATCTCAATGCTACATGTCATAGTAAGTACATATGTAAAACACAGTACATGTGAGAGTTGGCATATATAAATAACTGTGCATGAGAGCCACTGAGTGAGTGGTTGTATCGATCATTGTGAACTTGTATCAGGGATTGTATAAGAGAGTAAATATGTGTTAGTATATGTTTCAATAAGTAAGGTGTGTATAACTGTATAGTTGAAGAAATGGAGGTGAGATTGTTTCTTTGCATGACTGACTGGGTGTGTGAGTAACTCCATGGATGAGTGGCAGTGTGTGAGTGTCTGTATACACTGAGTGTATCTAAGGTTATATTAGAGTCTGAAGAAGTTTATCGTATTAGCACAAGAATGATGCCAAATGAGACGTCATCAGTGATGTCATCAGTGATGTCATTTGAGATGTCATCAGTGATGTCATCAGTGATGTCACTGACCATGTCATGAATGATGTAATATGTGACATCATCAGCAGTGGATTGCGGGTGCGCGATATATAGTTAGTGCAACTAACTATATATGGAATTTCAATGGTTTTGTGTGAGTAAAATAAGGTTTTCTAAATGCTAATTCCTAACTATATATGGTCTATAACCTATGGTTTTTTCAGTGAATTTTCAAGGTTTTGTAAATGCTAATTCCTAACTATATATGGTCTATAACCTATGGTTTTTTCTGTGAATTTCATTGGTTTTTTAACAGCTAATATCTGTAGCTGTAAAATGTATTCTTCTTTAAATCCAAAAATATATTTTATATGTTTATGAATAATTTTTTTTTTAAATATTTTTTTTTCTTCGTTCCCGCTTCGCGAATCGGGAAGCTTCCCGTTAGCTGACCTTGATGCCGCGAAATAGACCGCGAGCCGGTAAACGTTTCTTTACCGCAAGTGCCGCATTAGAAAACAACATCGTGACGCCTCCCGTCCGCATGACGTTTCACGTTGTCGCGTGATACGTCATATGACGTGCTACGTTAGCGAACTGGTACGCGAAGCGAGTCGCAAAGCGCAGGTTTCTGGAAGCAAACCGGGAGGCCCTGCAAAGCGCTTAACGTAAACACAGCAAGTCATGTGACTTGGTAATAACACTTTTCATTGGTTCATTTCACTTTTGGTTTCCTAATGATGTAAGACTAGGTCATATAATCTAAAATGAACACTTTTGATTGGTTGAGAACTCTTGTTTTTCCCAAATGATGAAAATCCCTCCTTCTTTCCTCACTCTGACTTTCATCATTGTGAGAGAAAGACCCTTTGTGATCACTGAGCAATGGCTTCTTTAGTAGCTTCAGCTGGTGCTTCCCCACCACCTCCACCACATCCAAGGAAGAGTGGACCACCTGCTCAAGTTCTAATTCAACAAGAAGAAGAAGAAGAGGAACAGGAGGACGAGCACGAAGAGAGGCAGTTTTTGCCTGAGCAGCCCAGGACGTCTCACCGGAAAGAAAACTTCATTTGGCAATTTTTTAAAATTCCCAAAGGTCAGAAAAAAGTAAATGCAAGATACGTAACTTGCCTTATATGTCAAGATAGACTGTCCAGAGGGACCGACAAAAAATACAGTTTCGGAAACTACACAATGCATCGCCATATGACTAGGTGGCATCCTAACAACTACAGTGCTGCACAGTTTCGGAACGACCTAGATAATCTCCCTATTATGGCCAGAAGATCTGTTGTACCGGAAGTAACGGGACCAGAGGGCAGGGAGATGGTGCCAAATATACAAATGAGATTTGGTGATGTAAAACACATCTGCGCATTTTGCGATGGATTCATTTCCTACGGAGAAAAAAGCATCACTCTGATCAACAGAGCTATTGACTATCATATGCAAGTTTGTCCGAAACGCCCAAAATAATAAATACTTCTTTTTTTTGTTTTGTTGCTCCTGTTGAGCCCTTTACAATGAATCGTTTTCATTGCCCCCTCCAAGAAAAACCCCCAAAAATATAAAACTGTTCCGAAAAATTCAAAAACAGTAAAAAAATGTTCAGAAAAAAAAAAAAAAAAGTTCTTTTCAGAACTACCTCCCCGTTATTAAAAAATTGGTACAATATTTGGAATTGTGCCAACCTCTATTTCTCTTAGTTCGCTTCCTAGTTCGCTCGCTGGTACGCGAACCGGAAGCGAACCAAAAACAGTAAGTATAAGGGAAGGAAACAGACACTTATGTTAAAAGAAACACAGCTATAAGGGAGTAAACTAGAGATACCATTACCCGTAATCCACTGCTGATGATGTCACATATTACATCATTCATGACATGCTCAGTGACATCATCAGCAGAGGATTGCGGGTTTTTTGGCAACATGCCTTATCCACGGTTTAATAACGCTGCCTTTTGCTTTATATAAGTTTTCAAATTGTATGAAATATATACCAATAGGTCGTTATGAACCTTTAGGTAGTGCTTTTCTTCATGAGGTCTGGTCGCTTCCATACACATACAGATGTTTCAAAGATGATCAAGAAGTTTATCTGAATGGAGAGGAATGCACTGAGACGCCAGATCATTCACTAATGTGTAGGCACATACAGTTACACGGTTCATGCAACAAACACCGACCAAATATGGCTTGCGTGTTGCAAGGCACGCCAGTTCCTGCTATCATCCCCACGTTCAAGTTGTTGGAAAATGGTAGTTATTTGATGCTCAATAATGAAGATTGTTCTGAGTTAATTAAAAGTATTCCTTTTATCGTAACAGTAAGTGAACGGGTTATTTGCTGCAGAAATGTTCTATTTCCTCCCACACATGAACATAGGGAGTTTTCAATCTGGCCACAAATACCAACCTTGGGACACGTTTCAACGGCATGGCAAGAATAAGAGCTCTTTTGTCTCAGAGAGAGGTGGCCTTGAGTTCGGCCCGTGAAACTTTCGTACTTCACATAGCGAACACCCATACAGAGGTGCACACCCTTTTCAATTAAGATTTGCCTTTCAATTTCAGCAACATGTTTCCGACTATCTTTAACGCATCCTCCACAAAGTCCCTGGCACACTTTTTTAAAGTTGTTACCAGTGGTCTCGTGACTTCATTTGAGAAAATCTTTGGAGTCATCCCTGCTTCCTTTCATTGTATTTTCTGCACTCTGGTTCGTAGATTGGCATTTTTACTTGCATTACCAGCGGACGCTCTTGTGCTTTTTTACATTTTTAAATATGGATGTCCCTCCTATGCAACCTCCGACCCTGCAGCTGCTGACACTGTTCCGCAATCGCATGCTAGAATATTATGGCACAATGCCGTTGGCGATATTAAGCACGGCATATGGATTATCTTTTCGGTTCTCCTACTTCACCTGTGTCCAGCCTGTATTTCACTGCCTGACCTGTGATTTCGATTGGGCCATTGATTTGTGTCTCTGCGGACCGGTTTCTCCTGACGTCGACTTTAATCAGCTGATGACTCCTATCATTACTCACGAGTTGGTTTGTCCTGGCGAAAGGATTATGGCTGTGGCATTGATGCATGGACTACTTGGTCCCTGGAATTTACTGGCGGCAGCACAGTCTTTCTTGGAACAGAGCTTTCTTGAAAACCCACCGAGCTGTCCTCTGATGGTGATAGAGGATCCGGTGCTGGGAGAGCACGTATGTTCTTTTCCGCTTTTAAATTGGATGGCTGAACTGTTTTCGGATGAAGACGGTGACTTCCTATTGGAGGCTGTTGCAGCTTATTTTGCATACACAGTTATGTCATAGACCTTTTTCATGTTTGATATGCTGAGTACTAGCATTTCATTGACAATTCATTGACTTATTTGTCAAGTTTTTATTATTTACCTTGCCTATTGGCTTAAGACTCGATAAAGTACTTGGCTGTTTTATTTTTCTTTAGCATTAAATTTTCCTAGTTTTTAATGCTTTACCTTGCGGACCGTCCACATATAAACTTGCAATCTGCTCTCATGAGATGGCACTTCTATTATCTTATTCAGTTCGTTTCCGGATCATGAGGAGGTGTCATCTAGGTCCTGGATATCTTTACACCGTGTTAAGTTAGCATGGGCTCATTACCGGTTTAAACACCATTTTTCCTTTTTTGCAACTTCTGCACACGACACTTAGTTGTTGCTTTAGCTTCCCACCTAGTAGTTCATCGTGGTTTACATGAGAATAATATGTTATTGGTCTACTATCTGCTTTACTTGTTAAACTATATCTGTACAGCGAGTGCTAAAGTTTCAAGAACAACACGATACAGAATTGTTATGAGGTCTGATCTCCACGACTTCATACTCATAACATAAGTGCAACTTCTGCCAATTCTGGGCATGAGGCGGGTTTTATATTGCTTTGCCGAACACACATACACAACAGTTGATGCGGTTCACATGAAGAGAGAGCTGGTGTATGCTGATGTGATTCCTTCAAATCTAAGACACTAAAGTATGGGCACGCCCTAAACCAACACAAAGAGACCTTCTTAGCAAATAATATAATATGTGTATTAGGGAGGGTGAGATATAAGCAGCCGCGGGCCGTGGAGGGAGTTACGATGGGGCAGGGAGGCGGGGAGGGGGAGAAGCAGGGTGGAGCCCTCTCTACCTTGCCCCTCCCCCTCCCCGCCTCCCTGCCCCACCGTAACTCCCTCCACGGCCCGCGGCTGCTTATAAGTGTTGCTAACTCTTATTCATTTACAGCATGTTAACATACTGTCACCATTCGCTTTTTATGTACTAGTAACTATGCTGGTAATTTTGCTACTGATAATATGTGTACTTGTATTCTCCACCCTGCTTCTCCCCCTCCCCGCCTCCCTGCCTCACCGTAACTCCCTCCACGGCCCGCGGCTGCTTATAAGTGTTGCTAACTCTTATTCATTTACAGCATGTTAACATACTATCACCATTCACTTTTTATGTACTAGTAACTATGCTGGTAATTTTGCTACTGATAATATGTGTACTTTTATTATCTAAGGTACTACGCCTGAGAAGACGGCATTAGTAAATAAACATTTCAAATACACATCTGTTCTTCTTAACTCCATGTTCTGGTTTCTAAGAAATCTATAACGACCGACTGTTCATGAGTTCCACGTATCCTGAGGTACTATAAGTTCATATTCTGGATTGTCTAAACATTGAGAGTTTGTTATATCCAATGTGACACTGTACCTAGCTTGCTAAGGAGTTTTTGATTACTAACGTGAGTTTTGGGACACCCTAATTCGCCGAGGTTCCAATCCTCTGTCCACAGTTCTGTGTGAGAACAGAAACCCTGCGACAGGGGCACCCCCGACCCTTGCTGGAGCTTCATCACACTTGCGATACAACTCCAGCAATGCATTCGCCGAGGTTCCAATCCTCTGTCCACAGTTCTGTGTGAGAACAGAAACCCTGCGACAGGGGCACCCCCGACCCTTGCTGGAGCTTCATCACACTTGCGATACAACTCCAGCAATGCGCCACCTTTACGGCACAGATACATCACGCATCTGTGCTGTTTTTGCCCCATGATGCGCCGCATTGTAAATGCAGCACACCATAGGTGACGGAACAGCGGCACAAAATGACTAACACATCCCTGGTGATGCGCCAGTCATCATAAATGTATCCCTATGCTTCTTATCTTGTTAGAGATGAACCGCCATATGTATCATCAAAGTTATTTGCATTTCCTAAATAGCGAACTTTAAGGAATAAATAGCGATTCTTTACCATTCCTAGTTTGCGATGAGCTATTTGCTAATTAGCCGAATGTAGCCCAATGAAGCCCAATGTAGCCCAATGTAGCCCAAAGATGGCCGCCAGACACACAAAAAAACAAATGTAGCCCAAATATCAGCCAGATGTAGCCCAACTATAGCCCAGTGACAGAATGACCAATCAGCTTCGCAAACCTCCGTTACGCGAAGCGGAGCGCTGTTACAGATATATATCTTTTTTTGAACGTTAATTTCTCAAAATCCACTGGAGCACATATATTGAGACCTAGCAAAGGCACATCGGGCTACCAGTCCCTAATATTTTGCCAAGTTTCGTGCAAATCCATTCAGCCGTTCAATTATTATTATTATTATTTTTTTTTGCCCCGCGGGGCCCTTTTAAAACCTCCACATCAAACCTAGGGGGTCAGCGAGGATCTACTATGCCCCCTTATAGTTATTTCCCCCTTTGTTTTGACCTCCTCTTGTCTCTCGATCCTACCGAGAGACAAGATGGCGGCCGCTACGGACTGTTTGGAATGTTGACAGACGCCGGAGAACCAATCAGCTTCGCTTCACAAAGCTCCGTTGCGCGAAAAGTCCGCGAACCAGTGCGCTGCCCGGTCCGCTGTTACAGATATATATCTTTTTTTAAACGTTAATTTCTCAAAATCCACTGGAGCACATATATTGAGACCTACAAAAGGCACATCGGGCTACCAGTCCCTACAATTTTGCCAAGTTTCGTGCAAATCCATTCAGCCGTTCGGGCTAAAAGTGAGGCCAACCGCCCTATGGAAAACTCAATGTTAAAAACACGTTTTGGGACCCCCCTTTTTTCTCGGCCCCCACTGGACGAACCCCCCCCAAATTTTCAAGGGCTGCTCAGAAACAAAATGTGCCATTTTCCTGAAAATTTCAGCCAATTCCGTCCACAAACGCCAAAGTTATTAGACATAGAATTTTCAAAAAACCCATAGAGAAAAAATCCTAACTATATATACCTACTGGCGACCGCCAGTAGGTAATATATATATATATATATATATATATATAATACACGTAGTACCTCCTCACTCAGGAAGAATTCTCACGGACACCTCACATGGATTTGCAGGTAATTTATTCGTACATCAGACTGCACAGCAATGCGTTTCGACTTTCGTCTTGGTCACGCTAAGAAGCATTTACAGATTGCACATTAAATACACTTTTTTTGTTACTAGAAATAAACAAAGGACTTAAACACCGTGATGAAATCCACTTCTAAAAGTAAAACAACTAGTGTGTGGCTGTGCCACCATTTTAACCTAGTCAATGTCATCAATACATTCATATATTTGTAGATACATTGATTTTGGTTTATGATTTACAAAGCCTGTGCCTGGGGTTCCTGTTGTTTTGTCTTTGGAGAATCAACTCAGTTGTTATACTATTATCAACAGTTTTGAATGTATGATTCATGATATCCATTCAATAAACATCTCGCCCAAGTGGGCTAATTAAGCCCAATGCGCTAACAGTACCATTATGTAAATACAAAATGAATACATGATAACTATATGATCCGTGCATGTTTACACTACACATGGAACGGCATATCATGGATCAGTTATTTTCTGCTATATCCGGGTTGTCGAGTTGAGTCCAATCTAGTCCCGCCCCAGTGGGCATAACGAATCACAGGTTATTCCCGATTTGTAATTTATACATAATCAAGTATCATATAAGGTCCAAAGGCGAAGACAGCCCACACGATTGGACTCAACTCGACAAGCCGGATATAGCAGAAAATAACTGATCCATGATATGCCGTTCCATGTTGTAAAGGGCGGGCCGTAGGCCCTCATGCTGGAAATAACTCGGACGTAGGACACACTGCTTACTCGGTGCAACTGGCCCAGAGCACGTGCGCTCGGCCTCTTTTATTGGTACTGTGTCACATGACCAGTGACATCAGTGGTGGGTGGGTGTTAGGTGTAAATACAGAGTTAGCACTAGAATGCTAACAGATTCTAGGGCACTACATCCCTTCCCAAATTGGTTAAAAATTAAACCAAACGGAAAAAGTCCAAAATCTGTGGGGGAAGGAAAACACAGAAGATGACATTGGACTTGCGCTTTCAAAATGTGTCTCTTTGGCTGCTTGCAAGCCGCAGGCAATATAGTTCTTGCGTTCAGGACTAATAATTCTCGGTGGCACGGTTCGCAGTTGTTCGGCGGGTTCACTCTTTGTCGGTGCTGTCTGTCCGGTGTTCTCAGCTCTTCCTTTGCTTCGCTCTGTAGGTGATGAGAGATAGATGGATGACATGGGTGTCAACAGTCTTCTGGTTTTGTTCTCTCTTCTGGCTTTGTGATGTTTCCGGGCAGGCTTTAGTGTTGACTCTTGGCAGGTGAATAGAGTAGGTGCAAACATCCCTCTCACTAGGATGCCCCTCTCGCCGGTCTTCTTCTGCCACAAGATGTCCGGGAGGACCTCTTTGCCAGGTTTCCACTGGACTGGTGTTTTCGGTCGTGTTGCTCTACCATAGCCTTCGGGCCGTGAGCAGGGCGCTCCACGAGCCTCACCGTCGTGTCCTAGTTCCACCTGAAGGTTGAGTTGTCGACTCTCTTCATTGCTCTCGAGGCTTTCATCCTCTTGGATCCTGCAGACGTGCTTCTGTAGATCTGTCTCCCGTGTGGGACTTGCTGCCACCAGAGTTCCTTGAGGCCTCTGCTTCTTGGGTTGCCACGGGTCGGTGTGGAGTGGTCAGTTCATCAGCTGGATGTGTGAGCGCTCTCGCCATTCGTTCTTCCGCTCAACCCCAGAGGTAGATGTCGCCAACAGTCTATCTTGCTCTCTTCTGCGTTCGCCATATGGATGGATGACTCGTAGGTGGTTGTCTTTGGTCTGCTCTGCCGGTGTTCTTACCAGGCTTGTTCTCCATTGCACTCCGGTGTTCCAGTGCCTGTCACCTTTCTTCTTTTCTTAGTGGCGGTGGCCACTCTGTTCTTTCTTCCTTCTTCTTAACCTGACAGTCGTGCCACTCTGATTACTTCTTCCTTCTATTCTTCTTAGTGGCAGTGGCCACTCTGTTCTTTCTCCATTCTTCTTGAAGTGACTGGGTGTCACTCTGACTTCTCTTTTCTTCCTTTCTTCGGTGGCGGCGTGCCGCTCCGATCTTTCTTCTTCTCTTCTCCTCTTTCCGCGACGTACCCTGTTCCCCTTATCTTCATCTTCTCTGGCCAGGCTTCCCCATGCAGCGCGCGCACTCTGCACGTGTCTTCCTGGTCTTGTCCTAGTCCTAGGACACTATCTTCTTGTTACTCACTTCCTAGGGTTAGCGTCGCGACCTTCACATCTTCTTCCTGTTACTTTCGTTAATTTGTGTGGTTGAAGTTCGTGGGTCTAGGTCGTCGGACCGTGCCTTGTCTGAACTTCTTGGACGTCGTGCTGGTCCCTTCTGCCGAGGTCTGGCAGGTAGGATTTGTGGTGCTGAGCTTCTTGGACCTCGTGCTGGTCCCTTCTGCCGATGTCCGGCAGGTAGGTTTTTTGGTGCGACCATCTGGCTGGTCGACTTCGTGCTTTGTGACCAAGCTGAGTGGTCAGGTTGCTTCTGTGTTGAATCTTCAATGCTGCGGGTTGTCAGCGCAACCATTTTCTTTCCATCGTAGTTAAGTTGCTTTGGTGCGCATCTGGGTGTGCTCTTCATGTGTTCACTTGTGACTTGCTGCTTTGGGCTAGTGCTGTCCGCACTGCTGCGCATTTGCGTCATGTGCTTTCGCACATCCTGGTGCTGGGTTCCAGAACCATCGTTGGTTCGTGTGGGGGTGTTCCTACTTTCGCCATTCTGCTGCAGCGATGGCCTGTGGCCACTAGGCATCGCTGTCTTCTCTTCTGGCGTGATGTAGATGCTTCTTGGGTGTTTGCTTCAGGAGGGTTGCGTCACCACTCCGTTGACGTTCTTCTGGTCTTGCTTCTTCTGTTTGGTGCTGGTTGCGATTCTTGGGAACTTCTTTGCGTGGGTGCACTTGTCGCGCGTTCTCTTGGATATCCTGTGAGGAGTCACTGCACTCCTGTTCCTGAGGTGTTCTTTCCGCTGTGGTGCACTCCCGCGCCGTCGCGTTTTCCTTCTCCGGCTGTGTGATGGGCTTGGTGGCGTTCCGGTGTGACAGTGTTCTTGCGCTTTTCACTGTTGGGGAGCAATGGCATCCTGTATTGTCTTAGTGTACTTGCTTTGCTCCCATGGTACTGCTCAGTATTTCTTGGGTTGCCTTGCGCTTGTTGGAGTTTCACGTTGCTGCAGTACCAGAGATATTTATTAGGCGGCAGTGCTACTTTGCTGGTCTGTTCTGATGAACTTGGATTGGCTCTTGATGCTGCAGGGGCTCGTGCAGTCTTCTCTCAGTGTGAGATGTCCCTTCCAGCTGGCTCACTCCTTGTGACCCCTATGCATGCAGGTGCTATAAACCGGGAAAGTGCTTGGTGTGTGCTAGCTGAGTGTTGGCACTTGTTACTTGGGCAGTGTTCTAGCCTGCTGGTGCTTCGGGCTGAATGCGGGTGAACTTTGCTCCTTCCCTGTTGCACATGGATTTCTTTTGCATGGTGCACACGGCCCCTGGCAGTAGACACTCACTGCCCAGGTCGTGTGTGTGTGTGTGGCTTGTGTTTTCACCGCTGCGGGGCTCATTTGAAACTAAAGAAATGCCCCTCCAGGCCTGATGCAGCCTTTTTTTTTTGCACCCCGCCGCCGCAGCTCCAGTCCTCACACGCTGTGCAGCGGGGGCACGAGAGTCTGTCTCCGCCGGTCTCCAGGCTGCTCCCTGCCTTGGCCGCGAACACACAGGCAGGCGAGGCAGGCGGCCACGGCGGGACAACTTTCCTCTTGAGGTGAGTTTCTTTTCCGTTGCACTGTGCAGGGGGCTTGATGCTGCCTTTCACCGGCTGCGGGCCGGGAGCTGGTTTATACTTATGCCTCGTAGGCGGGGACACTTTGTGGCGGGGCCGGCGTCTCAGCAGTCCGGCCCCGTTGGCGCTTCATTCCTCACGGCGCTGCAGGCGGGGGCGGTTGGAGCTGCTTTTTACCGGCTGCGAGCCGGGAGCCGGGTTTCTCGCTTCCCTCAGCCACAAGTCGGGCACGGCCTCTCGCTCTTCCACCCCGCAGCCTCACATGTCATACGCTGTGCGGGGTGGGGAGGCGTGTGTGTGTTGGCGCTATCCAGCGGGTGGGCTCCGCTTTATTTTCAGAGCTCGGTAGCTCTCCTCACGCTGGGGCTCACTCTCCTCACCGCCGCAGCAGCTTCGGTCACACGCTGCGCGGCGGGGGAGGGATCGCTGCAGGCAAACCGCGGGTGGGCTCCGTTGGTCTTGTCTTTATAAACGGGGCAATATCTGTCGCCACTCACACCTTAGGGGGCACAGTCAGTGTTTATAGCGGGTGAGCTCCGCTTTGTAAAGTTCTGGGCGGCGCTATCGCGGCTATGATCTTCGCGGGTGGGCTCCGCTTTTGGTGCTCAACAGTCTGGGCTCACCTTCGGCCGACGGGCCTGTTCTTCCGCGGGTGGGCACCGTGATGGCTCCGCTTGTCTTTTCGGGGCACCGCCATGGCAGGGCGGACCACGGCAGGCTGGAGAGGTGCGGGGTGAGCTCCCGGTCATCTCCTCCTTCTGCTCTACGCCCGGGGCTCGACACACGCCCCACGGGCCTCTCGGCGGCCGGCTCGATTCTTCGTAGGGGGGTGCTCTCAGGCGAGCAGTATTCTCTTCCCCTTTTCCTCGATGATTTTGAGAGCTGTGGCATGCATGGACACAGCTACCCTCGTCGCCATTGTAAAGGGCGGGCCGTAGGCCCTCATGCTGGAAATAACTCGGACGTAGGACACACTGCTTACTCGGTGCAACTGGCCCAGAGCACGTGCGCTCGGCCTCTTTTATTGGTACTGTGTCACATGACCAGTGACATCAGTGGTGGGTGGGTGTTAGGTGTAAATACAGAGTTAGCACTAGAATGCTAACAGATTCTAGAGCACTACACATGTGTAGTGTAAACATGCACGGATCATATAGTTATTATGTATTCATTTTGTATTTACATAATGGTACTGTTAGCGCATTGGGCTATATATATATATATATATATATATATTACCTACTGGCGGTCGCCAGTAGGTAGTTATAGTTAGGACCTAGTTTCCATAGGAAATCCGCAACATTCTATTGAGAATAACTTTGACGCTGGTGGACGAATTGTCGCGAAATTCTCAAATTAGGTGGCCAGCTTCGCTCCGCTCCTTCCCTGAAAATTTGGGGGGATTCGTGAAGCCGGGGCCGAGATAAAAGGGGGGTCCCAAAACGCATTTTCTCCATGTTAATTTCCATAGGGCGGTTGGACTCACTTTTAGCCCGAACGGCTGAATGGATTTCCACCAAACTTGGCAAAATTGTAGGGACTGGTAGCCCGATGTGCCTTTGCTATGTCTCAAGATATGTGCTCCAGAGGATTTTGAGTAATTTAGGTTCAAAAAAATATATATATCTATAAGCGCGCCCTGGTACGCGCACCGGGGAGCGCACGCGGCGCGCTACGCGAGTACGCGAGCGGAAAGCTGATTGGCTCTCAGGTGTTTGTCAACATTCTAAACAGTCCGGAGCGGCCGCCATCTTGTGTGTCGTAGGATCGAGACACAAGAGGGGGCAAAAACAAAGGGGGAATGACTAAAAGGGGGCAGGGTAGACCCCCCCTGACCCCATAGGGGTGTGAGTAACTTTATGGATGAGTGTTGATGCGTAACAGGCTGTATAGGTGTATGAGTACATATGATGAGTGAGTACATGTATGAGCGACTGTATAGGACTGTTGGTGAATGAGTGGATGTGTGTGTAGAGCTTGGAATTATTGAATAGGTGTGTTGTAAGTGGTATTGGTATGTCCATTGTTTTGAAAATGTTAGTGCAAGAAGAAGACGAGTTGTACAGAAAGAACCAACAGATGAGCAGAAAGTCCTCCTGTAACTACAACTTTTTCTGACGGGTACTGATGGTAACTGAATCAGACTAACCAGGCCTAGAGCCAGTGCTATGCTAAACGATACTTAGAATACAGTGAAAACACCTACATACACTCAGGAACACTATGCGTTGGGGTACTCCTATGATTAACATGACCTCCTCTGTAAGACCCTAGTACATAATAGGGCATTAAAACTACCTCTTAAAACACACCACAGGGCATGTTTGCACACTGCTGAAGGGAGGGGGGGGTGCCTGAGGTGACGTGTGGAAACACGCCCTGTGGCTGTTTTAATTTGGGGCATAAAGTCCCCTTGAATCCTGAGTGTCGCTTTGGTCCAACCAGTCCACCAGGTACCTCCAGTAAGCACCACAGAGCTGCGTTGCAGAGAGGTGTAAACAGGGGCACGGCCTGGACCACCTCTCTGCAACGCAGCGCAGCAGTGCTAACTGGAAGCAACTGGTGGGCTAGTTGGCCCCCAGAGGCCCTCAGGATTGAAGGGGAATTATTTCTCCAACTTAAAACACGTCACAGGGCGTGTTTGCACACATCACTTCAGGCCCCGTCCCCTCCCTTCCCCACTGTGTAAACATGCCCTATGGCCGTTTTAAGTTGGGAGATTAAGTCCCCTTGAATCCTGAGGGTCCCTAGGGTCCAGCTACCCACTAGGTATCTCCAGTAAGCACCACAGAGCTGCGTTGCAGAGAGGTGTAAAAAGGGGCACAGCCTGGACCACCTCTCTGCAACGCAGCTCCCTGGCGCATACTGGAGGTACCTGGTGGCTAGTTGGCCCTCAGGGACCCTCAGTATTGAAGGGGACTTAATTCCCCAACTTAAAACTTGCCAGGGGGCGCGTTTGCACAATGGTGAAGGAAGGGGGCAGGGCCTTCGGTGACATGTCTGCAAACACGCCCTGTAGCGTGTTTTAAATTGGGGAATTAATTCCTCTTCAATCCTGAGGGTCCCTGGAGATCAACTAGCCCACCAGGTACCTCCAGGATGTGCCAAACAGCTGCGTTGCAGAGAGGTGTTCAGAGACCACACCCCTTTTTACAAGAAGCGGCAATGTAGCTCTGTGGCGCTTACTGGAGGTACCTGGTGGGCTAGTTGGCCCCCATGGACCCTCAGGATTAAAGAGGATTTAATTCCCCAACTTAAAACGCGCCACAGGGTGTGTTTGCACACGTGCAAAAACAACAGTTGATGAACAGAATGCAGAACAATGTCATACATTCACCCCAGTACAGAGATCTGGGCCTAAATCCATAATTGTTTTGCTCACCATGCCATTCCAATTTGAACCCAGCCAATTGCAAATCAGTTTTGACCCTGTGCCTCATGGGAACAGTCCAGCCCGAACTGCCAAGCCAGGTTCTCCCTGGACTGGAAATAAGCATCCTAGGACCGGTTTCGGGGTTTTACCCCTCCTCAGACAGGATAGCTTTGTTCCAGTGGCATGGAGAGCACCGGGCCATTGTCTGGGCATACCCTTCCCACTCGGGGTGACAAATGCAAAAACAACATTTGATGGCCAGAAGGCAGAACAATGTCATACATTCACCCCATTACAGAGATCTGGGCCTAAATCCTTCGTTGTTTTGCTCACCATGCCGTTCCAGTTTGAACCCAGCCATATGCAAATCAGTCTTGACCCTGTGCCTCATGAGAACAGTCCAGCCCGAACTGCCAAGCCAGGTCCTCCCTGGACTGGAAACAAGCATGCAAGGACTGGTTTTGGGGTTTTACCCCTCTTCAGCCAGGATAGCTTGATTCCAGTGGCATGGAGATCACGGGACCCACGTCTGGGCATTCCCTTTCCTCTTAGGGTGACAAATGCAAAAACAACAGTTGATGGACAGAATGCAGACAAATGTCATACATTCACCCCAGTACAGAGATCTGGGCCTAAATCCATCATTGTTTTGCTCACCATGCCGTTCCAGTTTGAACCCAGCCATATGCAAATCAGTCTTGACCCTGTGCCTCATGGGAACAGTCCAGCCCCAACTGCCAAGCCAGGTCCTCCCTGGACTGGAAAAAAAGCATCCTAGTACAGGTTTCGGGGTTTCACCCCTCATCAGCCAGGATAGCTTTATTCCAGTGGCAATGAGAGCATGCCACTGGAGTCAAGCTATCCTGACTGAAGAGGGGTGAAACCCCGAAACCGGTCCTAGGATGCTTGATTCTGGTCCAGGGAAGACATGGCCTGGCAGTTCGGTCTGGACTTTTCCCATGAGGCACAGTGTCTAGACTAATTTGCATATGGCTCGGTCTGAACTGGGGTGGCGTGGCGAGCAAAATAACAATGGATTAAACCCAGATCTGTGACTGGGGTGAATGTTTGACAATGTTGAACATTCCATCCATCATCTTTTTGTGTTGCATTTTCAGCTTAAGTGGGAAGGATATGCCCAGACGTCGGCCCCATGCTCACCACGCCACTGGAGTCAAGCTATCCTGGCTGAAGAGGGGTGAAACCCCAAAACCGGTCCTAGGATGCTTGATTGTGGTCCAGGGAAGACATGGCCTGGCAGTTCGGTCGGGACTGTTTCCATGAGGCACAGGGTCAAGGCTGCTTTGCTTATGGCTATGTCTGAACTGGGGTGGCGTGGTGAGCAAAATAACGATGGATTAAACCCAAATGTGTCACTGGGGGTGAATGTTTGACAATGTTCAACATTCGGTCAATCATCTTTTTGTGTTGCATGTGTTTGCACACATGTCACCACAGGCCTTGCCCCCTCCCTTCACCACTGTGCAAACGGGTCCCATGGTGCGTTTTAAGTTGGGGGATTTACTCCCCTTGAATCCTGAGGGTCCCTGGTGTGCATCTAGCCCACCAGGTACCGCCATTAAGCGCCACAGAGCTGCGTTGTAGAGAGTTGTAAAAAGGGGCGTGGCCTCTGAACACCTCTCTGCAATGCAGCTCCCTGGCGCATACTGGAGGTTCCTGGTGGGCTAGTTGGCCCCCAGGGACCCCAGTATTCAAGGGGAATTAGATCCCCATCTGCAAACGCTTCAGGGGGCTCGTTTGCAGAGTGCCGCCCTTTTTTATAATTTTTACTTTTTGTTTTAAGGGGGGCTGTGTGGCCCCCCTTCTTTTGCTAATGTATTGTCCCTGGGGACCCCATCCCCCAGAGCCTAACCCCTTTTTTAGGCCATAATCCACCCGGGGCATGGCCATTTTTAAAATTTTGTTTAATTATTGGAGGGTGGCTGCGTAGCCCGCCTCAGGCCATTTATGGCCCCGGGGACCCCATCCCCCGGGGCCGGCCCTATCTGTTGGGGACCGTGGGGGGTTCCCAATCCCCCACGATCCCACTGGCTCCCCGCATCCTGCAGGAGCCGGCAATGCTTTTCCACATGGAGAGCTGCTAAGATGCAGCTCCCTGTGTGGAAAAACAATCTGCTTTTGTTTTTGAAAAGAGAGAGCAGGTATCCTCCTCTCTCTTCCAAAAACCAAAGCAGAGTTTGCTATCAAACTGCAATGTTCTCGGGGTGGGCACCCTGGGACACTGCAGGAGCTGGCTTTGGGGGGTGGCGGTCCTCAGGGCCATCGAGGGCTCCAGGAGGGGACCGCGTGGCCCCCCTCCCAACATTTGCAAAGCCCCAGGGGGTGGTGGTCCCCGGGGCTTGGGGGTCCATGACGGACCCCCCAATTTTAATATTTAGAGCCCCGGGAAGGTGACGGTGCCCGGGGCGTGTGGGGGGGTTTGAGCCCCCCAAAACAGATAGTTATTTTTTTTAATAAAAAACAAGCCCCGGGGGTGGCAGTCCCCGGGGCTGCGGGGGCCTTGTGCCCCCGCCAACATTTTATAAAAGCCACGGGGGTGGCGGTCCCTGGGGCTTGGGGGAGCCTTTTAGCCCCCCCACTCATTTAATATCCAAGACCCGGGGGCTGGCAACCACCAGTAGGATATATATATATATATATATATACACACACACACACACACACACACACACACACACACACACACACACACACACACACACACACACACACACACACACACACACACACACACACACACACACACACACACACACACACACACACACACACACACACACACACACACACACACACACACACACACACACACACACACACACACACACACACACACACACACACACACACACACACACACACACACACACACACACACACACACACACACACACACACACACACACACACACACACACACACACACACACACACACACACACACACACACACACACACACACACACACACACACACACACACACACACACACACACACACACACACACACACACACACACACACACACACACACACACACACACACACACACACACACACACACACACACACACACACACACACACACACACACACACACACACACACACACACACACACACACACACACACTGGGCAGGTAGGATTTCCAAGCCGTGCCCCCACCAAATGGATCCTATGGTTGGGAGGTTGATTCGGTTGGGGACTGGAGGAAGCGCCGCTGTTCCAGTGGCACAATGACAGTGGGGCTCTGCAAAACATCGTAGCGCTAATCCCCCCTTCCCGCAATACCTACCAGAAAATGACACTGCATGCTGGGACTTGTATGCGCTGTTTACCGGGCGAAATACAAGAGGTATAGGCGACTGGAAAAGACTACTGGGGGAGGAGCTGCGCTCTTCGAATCAGGATAGGGCAGGACATTTAAGCCCAGATACACGCCCGTATCCTGAAATACTTACACCTGACTATATATATATCTCTTCTCCACTCTCCCCATTCGGAAAGAAACGAACCGCACTCCCACGATGAAATGTCAAATTCCCTTTATTTTCATGAATTATTTGGGCTACCTGACGCGTTTGGGTCAGAACTTTGACCTTTTTCAAAGGTGCCGCCCTTAGCATCTGCACACCACCTTGCACGTTTTAAAGTTTACAAGCCTCCGGTTCCGGTAAGCACTTTGCATGATGGTACTTGTGGTGTGTTCAGCACATTGCTTTTAATGTCCCTCCAGTGGGTGATGCTAGTCATTTTCCTATTCAAGTTCTTAATGGGATTTATTCACCGTTGCTTACCACACCACCCTTGCTGTGTATGTGTGAGACCCTCGCTGAGTCAAGACTTGCGGCAGCGCTCCGCTGAACCCTATTCGTTTTCACGTGTTTTTCCTAGACGGTTCAATTTCGGGCAGCCTGGGCGCACTTCACGGGCGGTGCATATATATATATTTATAACCTACTGGCGTAGTTAGGACCTAGTTACCATAGGAAAATCGCAACATACTATTCCCATACACTTTGGCACCGATTGACAAATCTTCGCGAAATTTTTCAAAACTTATGGCCCGCTCTGGTCCGCTCCTATCTTGAAAGGTTCGGGGTCATTCGGCAAGCGGGGGCAGAGAAAAAAGCGGGGGTCCAAAAACGTGTTTTCCCTATGCAATTTTCCGTAGGATGCTTTAGACACGGCTACAGCCCGAAGTGCTGAACGAATTACACCAAATTTGGCAAAAAGGTAGCCCTTTGTTCAGAAAGAGCCCTTTTTGTTAAATGGTGTAAATCCGTTCAGTAGTTGCTGAGAAAATCAAAATTAAAAAAAGTTATATAACTAGAGGGTTGCAGGATCCACGCACCCTCCCCATCACGAATTTCATGCTAATTGGCTGTCAACACTCCAAATCAGGAAGTGTTGGCAGCCATCTTGTGCCTTGGTAGAACCAAGGCTCAAGACATCAGGAAAAGAAACGCAAAAAAAAAAGAAAAGGGGGCAGGGCAAAAACACCCTGACCTCATAGGCCTGCTTAGGAGGTCCCAAAAAATATATATATTTTTTTTAAACCGCAGGATGCGTGCTGGATGCGCGGATCTAGCCGCGAAAAAAAAACAACGAAGCGCAGGCTCCTGCGCCTCGTTAATAATTAGCCCCCGGGTGGACCAAGTCCCAGAGGCAATGTTTATATTATAATGGGGGGCCCAAAGGGGCGCCCTGGGGACCGCCACCCCCCCAGGGCTTTTCAAAAGTATTTGCAGGGGGCTCACTGCCCCCTCCCACAGCCCCGGGGACCGCCGCCCCAGGGGCTTCGATAATAAATTGGTGGGGGGCTCAAAGGCCCCCCAAGTCATGGGGACTGCCACCCCCTGGTGCTTTTATAAAATATTTGCGGGGGTAAACGGGCCCCCGCTGTCCCGAGGACCGGAACCCCGGGGCTTGTTTTTTATAAAAAAAAGATAAATACCTATGTGGGGGGGCACGAACACCACCACATGCCCCGGGGACCACAACCTCCCCGGGACTCTAATTATTTAAATTGGGGGGTCGTGACGGACCCCCAAGCCCCGGGGACCACCACCCCCCGGGGCTTTGCAACTGTTGGGAGGAGGTCCACGTGGCCCCTCTCCTGGAGCCCTCGATGGCCCTGCGGACTGCCACTCCCCAGGGCCGGCTCCTGCAGTGTCCCGGGGTGCCCACCCAAGGGACTTTGCTGTTTGCTATGGAAAGGTGGAAGCCTCGCGGCTCCCGCCCTGCCATAGCAAACTCTAGTTTGGTTTTTGGAGGAGAGAGCAGGGAAACCTGCTCTCTCTTTTAAAAACCAAACTTGATTGCTTTTCCTCACGGGGAGCTGCATCTTAGCATGGAAAAACAATGCCCGCTCCTGCAGGAGGCAGACCGTGGGGGGATTGGGGTCCCCAACAGAGAGGGCCAGCCCCTGGGGACGGGGTCCCCGGGGCTATTAGTGGCCTGGGAGGGGGGCCATGCGATCCCCCCTCCTCAAAAATGATAAAATAAAATACAAGGCTGGCCCCGGGGGATGTGGGCAATGCAGTCCCCCTCCAAATAAAATAAAAAATAAAATAATGGCCATTCCCCGGGGCCGATTATGGCCTCGGGAGGGGAGCCATGTGGCCCCTTCTGATTTTTTTTAATTAAAAAATTACATAGGAGTCAAGCCCTGGGGGATGGTGTCCCCAGGGCCAATAAAACAGGAAAAGAAGAGGGGCCACACAGCCCCCCTTCTTAAAGAAATATATTTAAAAAAAACGGCATCGCGCCGGAGGCCCGCCCCTATCTGTAGCGCTCGGGAACTAATTCCCCTTCAATACTGGGGATCCCTGGGGGCCAACTAGCCCACCAGGAACCTCCAGTATGTACCAGGGAGCTGCATTGCAGAGAGGTGTTCAGAGGCCACGCCCCTTTTTACACCTCTCTGCAACTCAGCCCTGTGGCGCCTAATGGAGGTACCTGGTGGGCTAGTTGCACCCCAGGGACCCTCAGGATTCAAGGGGAGTTAATCCCCCAACTTAAAACACGCAACGGGTCGCGTTTGCACAGTGGTGAAGGGAGGAGGCGGGACTTGAGGTGACATGTGCAAACACACCCTGTGGTATGTTTTAAGTTGGGGAATTAATTCCTCTTCAATCCTGAGGGTCCAGGGGGCCAACTAGCCCACCAGGCACCTCCAGTAAGCGCCACCGAGCTGCGTTGCAGAGTGTTGTAAAAAGGGGCGTGGCCTCTGAACACCTCTCTGCAACGCAGCTCTTTGGCGCATACTGGAGGTACCTGGTGGGCTAGTTGGTCCCCAGGGAGCCTGAGGATTGAAGAGGAATTAATTCCCCAACTTAAGACGCGCCATAGGGCTTGTTTGCAGACATGTCACCTCAGGCCCCGCCCCCTTCCTTCACCATTGTGCAAACGCATACCTGCGAGTCGTAAGTTAATTCCCCTTCAATACTGAGGGTTCCTGAGGGCCAACTACCCCACCAGGTACCTCCAGATGCGTCAGGGAGCTGCGTTGCAGAGAGGTGTTCAGAGGCACGCCCCTTTTTACACCTCTCTGCAACGCAGCACTCTGGCACTTACTGGAGGTCCCTAGTGGCATAGTTGGACCCAAGGGACCCTCAGGATTCAAGGGGACTTAATCTCCCAACTTAAAACTAACATAGGGCGCGTTTATACAGTGGGGAAGGGAGTGGACGGGGACTAAGGTGACGTGTGCAAACACGCACTGTGGCACATTAAGTTCGGGAAATAATTCCCCTGCAATCCTGGGGGCTCCTGGGGGCTAACTGGCCCACCAGGTGCTTCCAGGCAGTGCCAGTGCGCTGCGTTGCAGAGAGGTGGTCCAGGCCATGCCCCTTTTTACACCTCTCTGCAATGCAGCTCTGTGGCGCTTACTGGAGGCACCTGGTGGGCTAGTTGGACCCAGGGGACACTCAGGATTCAAGGGGACTTTATCCCTCAAATTAAAACGGCCACAGGGCGTGTTTGCCCACATGTCACCTCAAGTACCCCCTCCCTTCACCAGTGTGCAAACGCGCCCTGTGGCGTGTTTTAAGAGGTTGTTTTAATCCCCCTGCCCCATTATGTACTAGGGTCTTACAGAGGAGGTCATGGTAATCACAGGGGTACCCCAACGCATAGTGTTCCCTAGTGTATGTAGGTGTTTTCACTGTATTCTAAGGGGCAGATTTACAAGTCCCAGGCGCCAGTTTTGCGTAACTTTTAACATGGGAAAAGTGACGCAAAAGTGGCGCAAGGGGCTTATAAATCTGCCCCTAAGTGTCTTTCAGCATAGCACTTGCTCTAGGCCTGGTTAGTCATATTCAGTTACCATCAGTACCCGTCAGAAAAAGCTGTGGCTACAGGAGGACGTTCTGCTCATCTGTTGGTTCTTTCTTTGCATCTCTTCTTCTTCCTGCACTTTTCTTCGTCTTTGTGGACTTCTGTTGCTTTTTTCTGCATTTCTTTTTTTTCTTTCTGTGCGTTTTTCTTCTTTCTTCACATGTCCTACCTCTGTAGGCATAGTTAGAAACTAACATTTAAAAAACCTTTGAAATTCACTGAAAAAAACATAGGGTTCTGGGGTGTTATAGTCAGTTGGACATTTCACTCGTACAAAACCATTGAAATTCCCCCGTTATAGTTATTTCAGCTAACTATAACTCGCACGCCCACAATGCACTGCTGATGACGTCACATATTACTTCACTCATGACATGGTCAGTGACATCACTCATGACATCACTCATGACATCACAAATGACATCAGTGCAGCTGGTGTGTTAATGGCATGTAAAAGGCAAGCCACTTTGCTCCTGTCCACAATTAGACCAGGCCCAGAGAAATTGAGGTTTAATCAGAGGTAAGCACAGACTACCTATGCTATTTACAATATGCTCCCTCCTACCGCATCCAGACCATGAAAATATTTGGCATAAATATCTCTTTTTAATGTGCAACCAAGCTCCCAAATGCATTTCTGTCAAAGCTGTGTTCAGTAAGAGTGTCTGTAAAATGACAAATGGATCAACAAGTTAGGTGCTTAATCTTTATTGTGCGCTTTTAAACACCAGGTGCCATATTATACATTTCGCCCTGGGAGTGCAACGGGTGAGTGTACCTGCTTTGTGCACCCATAGGGCACAAACTACTACTGAAGTGGCTGCAGGCACTTGTGCGTCCCCTTCTGTAATACTGATAGCTCTGGTGCACATGTAGCGTCAGTGCTATCATGAGACAGCGTTCCCTTATTTGCATGGAGGCGTTACCCCATGCAAATGAGGGAATCACATTGCCTCTGCGCCCGCATTGCATCACCGACATGCACACAGTTGCAAACATGCCTTTATGAGGCACACTCAAAGTGTGACACAGGAGGACTCCCTAAATGTCTCCTCAATATGGTTAGCAGGGCTGTGGGTCAGAGTTCCAGGCAGCCGTAACACATTTTCGTTCACAATGTTTAATAGTTTATTAGTGTGTTCAAATATTTACCTCTGCAAGAAGGAAGCTTTGGATACCATCCAAAGTAATAGCACTGGACTTTGTCAGCTCCATCCAATTTTAATCTTTCTTGACATTTAAGTTTTGCAACATCACCATTTTTAAAGCTCCTTGTGCGACCTCTGGAACCAACATTTAGTGAGCATGTAATTTCTAAAAAGCAACAAAGAAAGAATTTCTTTGTAGGCGAGAAACTATACTGGACATGGAAATGACAGTACAACCAAATGGTAGCTTTATGTATAGGAAGAAAAGTGCTATTAAGGGTACAGTTGGCAAAAAAAATCTGTATAGTGCTTTTCAAACTAAGCAAATGTGAAAGTTCATTATAGGATTAACACCACTGGCCCTACACTGAGATATGTTGAACAAGATGGAACTGCTGTTTATGGCTGGGTAAACACCTCTGTTGTATTAGGGTCATCCTATAGGGTCCTAAATAACCATATTTCTCTTGTGGATGATGGAGAATGCAGTCTGCAGCGGGCCTTTAAAATCCAGAAAAGCCCCTCAATTTCCTCTGTATTTAAATCTCACGGAACAAAGTTGGGGTTTTATGGTTCACTACTAATCTGGATGTCATATAGTTGTTCTTGGGTACATACAATGCTTTTGACACCCTCTCCCATTGCATCCTAATCACAAGACTCCACAATGCCAGCATCTGCGACAAGGCACTGGACTAGATCCACTCCTTCCTGACAGGACGAACGCAGTGGGTCAGACTACCCCCGTTCCTCTCAGAACCTACAGAGGTCAGCTGTGGAGTGCCCCAGGGCTCCTCCCTGAGCCCCACCCTCATCAACATCTACATGGCTCCCCTCGCAGCCATCATCAGAAGCCGCGGACTCAGCATAGTCTCCTAAGCTGACGACACCCAGCTGATCATCTCCCTCACCAATGATCTTACAGCAGAGAGAATCAACTTTTACAACGGAATGAAGGCGGTTGCTACCAGGATGCAAGACAACTGCTTCAAACTCAACTCATACAAGACCGAAGTACTCATCCTGGGACCCACCCCCTCAGCCTGGGACGACTCCTGGTGGCCTGTGGCACTAGGAACCCCTCCTATCCCTGCGGGCCTTGCACGCAACCTTGGTATCATACTGGACTCTTTGCTCTCAAAGACAGCCAAATCAACGCAATATCCTCATCCTGTTTCCACATGCTCTAGCTGCTTTGAAAGACATTCAGATGGCTCCCCACAAAATCCAGAAAGACAGTCACCCACGCACTCATCACTAGTTGATTTGACTGCGGCAACACACTATACACCGTCATCACCCAGAAACAGCTCGGGAAACTACAGATTGTCCAAAACGCCGCAGCCAGACTGGTCCTTGACATCCCCCGCCACAGCCACATGGCACAACACCTTTGACAACTGTACTGGCTCCCTGCAAACAAGAGAATCCCCTTCAATCTCCTCACACATGCCTACAAGGCTCTCCATGATGTAGGACCAGAATATCTGAACCAACACCTCGCTTTCCACACATCCACCAGACAACTCTGCGCCACCCAACTTGCCATGGCCTCAATCCTGCGGATCCACAAGACCAGAACTGGAGGAAGCTTCTTCTCCTACCTAGCCGCCAAGACATGGAACACCCTGCCCCTCCACTTCAGGCACTCCACGATGTTGACCCAGTTCAGGAAGGACCTCAAGACCTGGCTCTTCGACTGAACCTCCACACCCAGACAGATCATCAGCCCCGGTCCCCATCGCCCAGTGTGTTGAGACCTTCACGGGGAATTAGCTGCGCTTTACAAACCCCTGATTGATTGATTGATTGATTGATTGACTATATATTGTTTCTTCAAGAGACTTCACATCAAGAAGTTTTTTAGGTCTCAGTTAGCGTGGCTGCGTAAATGCGCAGCTCACTCGGCGAGATTTTATGTTTCTGAGTAGCTTCAGTAAAGGGCTTTAAGCCCCGACCCCCTTTTTCATTGGCCGGAGTCATGGCCAGCCATTGGAAAAGAGCTTTTTCTGACGTGAACTTTAGGCTTTGTCTGCCGTCCCACTTGGACGGGCTTGCCTGCTTTCCGTTGTCGTAAACGTTTTCTTATCTTTGTGGGGACATGTGTTTCAAACACATGGCCCCATAAAGACAAGAGTTTCGGCTGCAGCGCGGTCCTCTCTCGCTTTCGGAACCGTGCGTTTCAAACACTTTTTTTTATGTCTCTGGCAGGACGTTTTCACTTTTCCTGAAGACGAGCACAGGAGCTCACAGAGGAAATGGGAGCAGCATCTGCGCGGAGTCCCTCACTGAACAGCCAACGCCGGCCATTGACAGCTCTAACCTGGGCACACGCGAGCACCCCGTCCCGAAGGCACCATGGGCGGATCATCATCCAGCCAGCTGGATGAGAGCAAGTGCGCCTACATGCGAGGTACGTCACTTTCGGGCGGGTGGCAGGGAGAGAGAACTAGCCTTAGGCTATCCAGTGTGTCAGCGCCGTTTATAAATGCAAATAAAATGCGTCCCTTCCTAATATTCTGTCACAGCTCTTTGCAGCGCTGGTGCTATCAAATGCACAACAGGTAGTTGCAGTGGCGCCAGGATCAGCCGCCTTGTGCCGCGGAGGGCAGGGATGTCACGGAACCCAGGTCATCATATCCTATACGTTACACTGCTTGATTGAAATATCACTGTAACTGCATTTACTGCTGCTGGGCTTTTAATGAGGCGTTTTTCAACATTTCACAGCAGGGCTGCCGTACGGAAATTTGCTCTTGTGTCTGAGCAGGACAGCTATTGCTGCACTTTAAGAGTGAAGTGCTGGCATTGTGCAGCAAGCCAGCTGTGCTCCGAATAGCAACGGTCGGGTCCTACCCCACCACGGGTCAGGTCCCACCGGCAGGGCTGTTATACTCGTGAGGAGACAGCATACGCACTACTCAGCAAGCCTGTTGCACTTTTATGTGAGAGTCTTGGCACTTCTCAGCCACAGTAGCATACACACTGTCAACGGGGCAGTGCCCACACTTGTGCACAGAGTTTGTATGCCTCAAAATAAGCAGTACATGTGCTTCCAAGCAGAGCTACTGTACTACTATTGGGACAGTAGAATCTGTTCTAGGTAAGGTTGCTGTGCTTTTAATGGGACAGTAGTGTCTTTTCCCGGCAGGGCTGCTGTACATTTAATGGCTAGTAGTGGCACGGTTGCTATACTTTCAGTGGGACAGTAGCAGCTGTTCCTGGCAGAGCTGCTGTCCTTTATTGGGGTTGTAGTGTTGCTTCCCGCAGGGCTGCTATATGTTTGATGGGACAGTAGTGTCTCTTCTCGGCAGGGCTGCTGTACGGATAATGTAACAAAGCTAGCACGGCCAGCATGAGTATTATTAATTTATGTGCCAGAACCAACACTGCTCATCCGGTCAGGCTCTGTCCCATAAATGTATATAGTGCCCATGCTATACATTTAATGGGACCGTCTAGAGTGTCTCAGCAGGTCTGCCCTGGTTTGAATGGGACAGTGTAAAAAAATAACAAAAGTCAATGAAAAAGGATATACCCTCTCCTCTAAATACATCCATGCCGCTCCGTGGGATGATCCCACAGAGCGGCACGGAGGTATTTAGAGGAGAGGGCATATCCTGTTTTATTGACTCATTTGAGGAAACCTCCCCTTCGGTGCAAGCTCATGAGGCCTGACTATCATTTCAAGTAGTATACCAATTTGGTCATTTTTACTACCAGGGGCTATTCTACCCCTTTTATCAGACTTGCCTATTTTTGCAGTCTGATTTTCGAAAGATATGCATATTACATATATAAACATTATATTTTGAGTGTAGTAGTGATCATATTAGGTCCTGATGAGTAAAGCAGTGGGGACTTTGTTTTTTCCTCTAGCCAGGGAATTTTTAACCCCTACTTCGTATCTTTCACGGACCCTACCACTCTCACTCCCACACGACACATAGCCAGTTTTCACAAAACCAAGTGCTCCCGTGTATTCGTAGGTCGTAGCACGCCCCACTCCGTAGCGGGATGGGAAGACCCCTATGATGAAGCATGACACTATGGGATTCATAGTGTGTGAGGGGTATTTTAAAAATACTTTTCCTGGACATTTCAAGGATCAGCAACAAACACTTGTTTCTGGGTCATGAAAAAACAAAAAACAGAAAATAATTTATTATACAGGGTAGAATCATATTGTTTATGAATTGAATGGGACAGTACCAGCACTTCTCAGCAGGGCTTTCCTACTTTTAAGTGGACAGTATCAGTATTTCTCAGCACTACTTCTGTCCTTGAGGCTACCGCACTTTTAATGGAACAGTACCAGCACTTCTCAATAGGGCGTCTATATTTTTTTCAATGAGACCATGCAAGTAGGTCTCAGTGGGGCTACTGCACTTTTAGTGGGACAGTACCAGCACTTCTCAACAGGTCTGCTGTTAAGCACTTCTTGACAGGGATGCCTTACAGCACCTGCACGTTACATTCCACGAGGTAACATCTGTCTGACATGGCTGCTTTGTCCTGGTGCATTAGAGCCCTGAGTATGAGGTGAGTGTTCCTTTTGTTGTTGAGGGTCCCCAGCTTGGTGTTTTGCGAGTGGAGAGGCACCTCGAGTGACTGCACCATCGTGGTTATAAACTGCTTTAAAACACTTTGCAACGTCTGCGTGTTAAGAGGCAATTCACACAGGGATGTGTCCAGTGGGAAGGGTAAATGTTTGCATTACTAACACACGATCGTACATTTCTTCCTGCCTAAACTGCACACCGCACACCCCAAAAGTTGTTTGTGTTTTTCAGGTCTGGTGCACTGGAGTCAGCGCTACCCAACACATGCCTGTTCTCCCAGCCTGACCCAATTAAGCAGACCCGATGCCAAGGGTGTGGTTGCACACAAGTGCAGCTGACTAGACTGCTGACCCGCCCACCGCTCGCGCCTGCAGCCGTATTTGTCTTGTCGCAGCGCTATTTGAGCGCACTAATATTTGAGACGGTGGTATTTAAATATTCAAAGCTTTTTATTTTTATGATTGCAGCATTTAGGGTCAGACGCGCCATTCTGCCACTTCGTCCTTTCCTTGGTGGGCTGCTGGTTTCTGGTTTCACTGTTGGGTGGGCCGCCATTACCCAATCATGAAAGACCCCATTACCTTTCCTCCTGCAGGATGGCCTTGATTTTTAATTGTTTTTTTTTTATGTTCAAAATTTTTATTGGCATATAAATCACCATAGTACAGAATGAAGATGCATAGGCCTACTTCCAGTGTGCACCACAAGGATGGGGAACACTCAGTGTTGTGTAAAATACCCCTCACACACCAACAGGCCCCTTGGTGTCATGCTTCATCATCGGGGTCTTCGCACCCCGCTAAAGGGATGCGGCACGCTACGACCTGCGACTACGCGGGAGCGTTGACAAGAATTGACTATGTGTGGTGTGTGTTGAGTGCATGTGAGGGGATTAATGTGAGTGAAGGGTGTAGTGAAAAATTAAAAAGTACCTGGCTAGTGGGTGGTGCGAAAAAACTTTATTCCGTACCCCTAGCTGGTGCTATTAAAAAGATGTGCAAAAAAGCGAGGTTAGTTGTCTTAATTAGGGACAAAACCTCTGGTGTGCGTCGACATGTTTCGGAACTGGTGTTCCTTCTTCAGGACGGGGCACAACTTCCCAACCCTACTCACGTATTCCTATAAAAAAGTGTTATCTTAATTATCTTTTTACTAAAAAGTGATAACAATCTCATGAAGGCTAACAATGTGCCTACAGCGGTATCTTTGGTTCATGCAATTGCATGCCCTGAAAAAAAGAAAAACTCAATTTAGTTTGGTTACCATATAGGACTGGCTCAGACAGGTGCAGTCACCTGGAGCCCCAAACAGTTAAATTAACCTGTAAAAAAGAGGGACATACATGACACACAACATACAAGACACACTTAAGGTTTTTTATATTCGTTCTTTTTGGACATACTCATGGTCACTGTTGTATATTGCGTCATGAGCATATCCAGAACATCAAGGTAGGTAGGTGGATCCACAATCTGTGAGGGTAAAGAAGTGGTTTCAGTGTTGTTACTCCTTTTACTCACTGTTTGACTCCACGCTAGATCTGGATATCTGAGAGTTGCTTTTGTGTGTAATATACTCACGAAATCCGCCTAAATTGGCCTCCTTCTACCACCCTGTGCTGCTCCGCTGTAAATGCGATAGCGAGCGACATTGCGGTATATATTGGGGATTTAGGTGTTGTCTCATTCGTTAATTGGCGGAAGTCGGAAGATGGCCATATAAGGGACATCCGTATCCCCGCCTATCGTATACATGTTCACGGTCTCAATGTAACATATATCCTTTTCTCATTCGTTAATTACCGGGTTTTTTTGGCAGACCAAATAAGGAGTATCCGCTTCCCTGCCTATCGCGAGCCCGGACATGAGTTCCTGTTGACACGGGTCCTTCTGGGCATGCCTGGTTATTGAGCTTTTCGAAGAGCACGCGCATGCGCATATCGTATTCATTGCGCCTTGGTTTGCTAGTTACCGGCGCATGCGCGGACGTATGAATCGTCTCTCTGTGTGGCACTGATCTCGTGCGATGTATACCATCTTGGGCCATCGGAAGTACTGTTGCTTTTCCCGAATTTTGAATATTGCTTATTTCATTTCTGGGGCATCCCATAGGGCGATCCATAATTCTGTTTGTCAGCATGGGCAAAGGCATGAACAGAAAACATTATTAACACTCTCCTAGTCCATTTATGTGCATGCTTTTTAAGGGCGTTCCGTAATTTCTTATATCGTTCTCTGTGGGAAAGACATAGCAGGTCGATTTTGGTCTTATAGGCCCTTCTTTTTCTGAAACCAAAAAATGAATTTAATGACGTTGTAGTGTTTCAATTATAGTCCAGTAATTTTGCTCCATGGAATGTCGTCATTAAGACCTGTAATGTGGGTTCCCAAGCGAAATACCCATCGTTGTTCTTTCTGGAACAGGCCTGTTTCAGATGTTAGACGTTCGATAACCGTCCAACGTAAATCATTAATGCAATGCTGACGTTCCAAAAAATGTGATGCCATCTTGGTGGTCGTTTTTTTACAACGTATGTTGCTTTTGTGTTCCCCTATCCTCACTTTGACAGGTCGGGTGGTCATGCCTATATATTCTAGACCACATGGGCACGTTATCATGTAGACCACGTTCTTCGTGTTACAATTGGAGAACTGGCGTTGTTCCCATGATGTGCCATTTCTAAAGGTTCGGGTTTTGCTTTTTTGGGTTTGATGACAGCAGCTGCAATCGCCACAGGGGAAGTGTCCTTGGACCCCAGTCACATTCTGTCTTCCAGTGGGGTTTTGTCGTGGTCTAGTATGTACCAGCATGTCTTTAATGTTTCTGCCCCTCCGGTGTGCATGCATTGGTTTCTCAAAATCCAGGTCTCCACAGTTCAGTATTCCCCAATGTTTGTTTATGACTTTCGATACCTGGTTCGATATGGATGTATATGTCGTAACACAAATTGGTCTTTTGTTTGCTCCTTTGTCTTGTGGATTGTTTTCTAGAAGTGCCTCCCTGTGGTTGTTCCTTGCGCGTTTCATCGCCTTATCAATGGTTTTGACAGGGTATTGTCTCTGTATTAGTTTGGTTTTTAAATCTTTGGCCTGTTTGTTAAATTGGTTCAATTCTGTGCAATTTCTTCTGAGTCGTAAGAATTGACCATACGGTAGATTCTCCCTTAGATGTCTGGGATGGAAACTATCGTATCGCAACAAACAGTTCCTGGAGGTGGGTTTAAAATGGGTAGTACTTTTCAGCCTTCCCTCCTCGGTGTATATATTCAAATCCAGGAAAACCATTGATGTGTTGGAGATAGTACTGGTAAATTTCAGGTACTCATTCTGGTTGTTGAGCCAAGCTACAAAATTCGTGGCACTGTTTATATCCCCATTCCATATGATGAAGATATCATCTATGTACCGTTTCCAGGTGTTAATCTGGGAACGGTATGGATTGTCTTCATGTAGGATCTTATGCTGTTCCAGATGGTGGACGTATAGTCCCGCTAGACTTGGGGCAAAAGTACTACCCATGCTTGTTCCATGGGTCTGTAGGTATAGGGTCTCTTTATATTTGAAAAAATTGTCTTTCAAGGCCATGGTGATGCATTCTAGGACCAGGTTTCTTGGTGTCTGGTACTTCCATGTATTACTGAAGAGCACTTCCTCTATGATCTGTAGTGTCTCCTCATGAGGCAGGCTCGTATATAAGCTCTCCACGTCGAGGCTTAGTAGGAGCTGTGTGGATGGATCAAATTCCTTCTCTTCCAGTAGCTGTAAGACCGCTTTTGTGTCTTTCAAATATGTGTTTGTAGATTGTACCATTGGTCTGAGGAAAGCATCCGAGAATTTAGACAATGGCTCCAGAATCGACCCAATCCCCGAAACAATGGGTCTTCCCGGTGGATTTTCGATGTTTTTATGTATCTTCGGGATACAGTAGAAATATGTTTGTTGCGATACGATAGTTTCCATCCCAGACATCTAAGGGAGAATCTACCGTATGGTCAATTCTTACGACTCAGAAGAAACTGCACAGAATTGAACCAATTTAACAAACAGGCCAAAGATTTAAAAAACAAACTAATACAGAGACAATACCCTGTCAAAACCATTGATAAGGCGATGAAACGCGCAAGGAACAACCACAGGGAGGCACTTCTAGAAAACAATCCACAAGACAAAGGAGCAAACAAAAGACCAATTTGTGTTACGACATATACATCCATATCGAACCAGGTATCGAAAGTCATAAACAAACATTGGGGAATACTGAACTGTGGAGACCTGGATTTTGAGAAAACAATGCATGCACACCGGAGGGGCAGAAACATTAAAGACATGCTGGTACATACTAGACCACGACAAAACCCCACTGGAAGACAGAATGTGACTGGGGTCCAAGGACACTTCCCCTGTGGCGATTGCAGCTGCTGTCATCAAACCCAAAAAAGCAAAACCCTAACCTTTAGAAATGGCACATCATGGGAACAACGCCAGTTCTCCAATTGTAACACGAAGAACGTGGTCTACATGATAACGTGCCCATGTGGTCTAGAATATATAGGCATGACCACCCGACCTGTCAAAGTGAGGATAGGGGAACACAAAAGCAACATACGTTGTAAAAAAACGACCACCAAGATGGCATCACATTTTTTGGAACGTCAGCATTGCATTAATGATTTACGTTGGACGGTTATCGAACGTCTAACATCTGAAACAGGCCTGTTCCAGAAAGAACAACGATGGGTATTTCGCTTGGGAACCCACATTACAGGTCTTAATGACGACATTCCATGGAGCCAAATTACTGGACTATAATTGAAACACTACAACGTCATTAAATTCATTTTTTGGTTTCAGAAAAAGAAGGGCCTATAAGACCAAAATCAACCTGATATGTCTTTCCCACAGAGAACGATATAAGAAATTACGGAACGCCCTTAAAAAGCATGCACATAAATGGACTAGGAGAGTGTTAATAACGTTTTCTGTTCATGCCTTTGCCCATGCTGACAAACAGAATTATGGATCGCCCTATGGGATGCCCCAGAAATGAAATAAGCAATATTCAAAATTCGGGAAAAGCAACAGTACTTCCGATGGCCCAAGATGGTATACATCGCACGAGATCAGTGCCACACAGAGAGATGATTCATACGTCCGCGCATGCGCCGGTAACTAGCAAACCAAGGCGCAGTGAATACGATATGCGCGTGCTCTTCGAAAAGCTCAATAACCAGGCATGCCCAGAAGGACCCGTGTCAACAGGAACTCATGTCCGGGCTCGCGATAGGCAGGGAAGCGGATACTCCTTATTTGGTCTGCCAAAAAAACCCGGTAATTAACGAATGAGAAAAGGATATATGTTACATTGAGACCGTGAACATGTATACGATAGGCGGGGATACGGATGTCCCTTATATGGCCATCTTCCGACTTCCGCCAATTAACGAATGAGACAACACCTAAATCCCCAATATATACCGCAATGTCGCTCGCTATCGCATTTACAGCGGAGCAGCACAGGGTGGTAGAAGGAGGCCAATTTAGGCGGATTTCGTGAGTATATTACACACAAAAGCAACTCTCAGATATCCAGATCTAGCGTGGAGTCAAACAGTGAGTAAAAGGAGTAACAACACTGAAACCACTTCTTTACCCTCACAGATTGTGGATCCACCTACCTACCTTGATGTTCTGGATATGCTCATGACGCAATATACAACAGTGACCATGAGTATGTCCAAAAAGAACTAATATAAAAAACCTTAAGTGTGTCTTGTATGTTGTGTGTCATGTATGTCCCTCTTTTTTACAGGTTAATTTAACTGTTTGGGGCTCCAGGTGACTGCACCTGTCTGAGCCAGTCCTATATGGTAACCAAACTAAATTGAGTTTTTCTTTTTTTCAGGGCATGCAATTGCATGAACCAAAGATACCGCTGTAGGCACATTGTTAGCCTTCATGAGATTGTTATCACTTTTTAGTAAAAAGATAATTAAGATAACACTTTTTTATAGGAATACGTGAGTAGGGTTGGGAAGTTGTGCCCCGTCCTGAAGAAGGAACACCAGTTCCGAAACATGTCGATGCACACCAGAGGTTTTGTCCCTAATTAAGACAACTAACCTCGCTTTTTTGCACATCTTTTTAATAGCACCAGCTAGGGGTACGGAATAAAGTTTTTTCGCACCACCCACTAGCCAGGTACTTTTTAATTTTTCACTACACCCTTCACTCACATTAATCCCCTCACATGCACTCAACACACACCACACATAGTCAATTCTTGTCAACGCTCCCGCGTAGTCACAGGTCGTAGCGTGCCACATCCCTTTAGCGGGGTGCGAAGACCCCGATGATGAAGCATGACACCAAGGGGCCTGTTGGTGTGTGAGGGGTATTTTACACAACCCTGAGTGTTCCCCATCCTTGTGGTGCACACTGGAAGTAGGATTCTTCTTGTTTATTTATCAGTGCCTGTGGAGTAGGAATCCTATCTTTTTACTCTACCTCCCTTCATTGTTATTTCAGTCGATGCATAGGCCTAGCCAGGGCTTTAAATGGGCCGGGTCTCACTGGTGCTGAGCACCAGGAGTTTTTTAACGGGGCCCTCGAAACAGGTCTCTATCGGGCTCTTTTTTGTGCCCTGGCACAGGCGGTCCTTTATTTCCCGGACGGTGGTGACAGCAGGCACTCCGATGTGCGTGTGCTCACACTGCTCACTTCTCACTAGTGGAGAAGTTACGGCATGACGTCATGCCAGGTGGGGTTCAGGGGAAGGGAAATCCTTTAAGGAGAATTATTTTCTAACTGGATTTCCCTTCTCTTTTTGAAACTCGTGAGCAGCATCATCGTGGTGTCACCAGGCTTTAAGGGGAAGCTTTTTCAATATTATATACAAGCGATAGTTGCTGCTTATTTATCTTATGCAACTAACACCTATTGACGAAGCCAATAGCCCTGACTTTGTTGTAGGTAATATAAAATGGAAACGAATCTGAGCATTTGCGCGTGTTGTGGCTGGCACTGCAGTAAAGGACCGACCGCAAACCAATTGACCATCATGGCCTACCTCCGAGAGGAGCAGCCTGGCCTGAACCTCTTCATAGGGGGAACAAGACCCTGAGCGTGTTTTGGCTTTCTTGGACCTCACCAATGAAGACAGCTTGAGTTCTCATAGCAAAGCGAGCTACGGTGCCCACTTACTGGCACATGGCCCAGGCTGGCTCACTGAGAGGGAGAGAATGCTCGAATTATACTGAATCACTGGTAGCTTCAGCGTAGTATTTCACGCAATCATTCTTTTGCTCATCTGTGCCATTGTAGAAGAGGATCAGCCATTCTTAAAGCAGCCATTCCTTCTGTAGGGTGATCAACTGGCATGGGTGCAGATTCAGGACGGTGAGTGTAAAATTCAGGACAAAGGGTCAAAATTCAGGACAAAAATACAGGACAAGAAGTCAAAATTCAGGACAAAAGTATGGCATGAAAAATGCAATAGGTCTCACCTTTCATTAAGTTAACGCCATTTGCTTTGCTATACAATGCCATTAGCAAAGCAAATGGCTTTAACTTAATCAAAGGCGGGACCTATTGCATTTTCAATGCTTGTTTAAATTAGTGACTTTTGAAATTCACAACGTTATATCGTCATAACCCCATGGTTCCTTGATAAATTTGACTACTGGTGAACTAGTAAAGAGGGATCGATTTGTTCTTGCTGAAAAGAGACTGAAATGATACAGAACGGTGAAACCAGAAGCTCAACTGAATGCCTCTATTGGATGTTTGTCTGCCCTCTCGGATCATGACCCACATACATTCTTTATTTATATATCTATTTTTAACTCAGTGTGAATAAAACACTACATTCAATCAATGAGATAGCACGTTACCGCACATGTGCAAGGCAGGGCAGAAACCAACATTAATTAGCCTTTGCAAGTATGATCAAACTGGACCATACTGCAAGAGTCTGTAACCAGAAAGGGACCATTAGGCATGGCTGCCTTGTGGCAGACCTTTGTGTCTGAAAGCAGCCGCTCTACCTCCATCCAACTGAGGAAATGGCAGAATGGCCTGTCTGGCACTCCTGTCATGCAGATCCCCATCTCTGTCTGGCACAGCAGGCAGCCATTTAAATAACTGCATGAGAGCTGATGATATGGGTGGTGGGGTTTCCACAGTGCATTGACTTTTAGAATGTTCTGCACCACTAACTAATCTTGAATAAAACTAATCATTAGTGCACTTTTGCCAGTTGGATAGATGTTTCAGCAGTGATAATAGGGTAAATCCACTGTCTCTCTATAAGTTAGGCGCAAACAATGTGCTTGAGTTTACTTTTGTAGTAAAAGGCTCTGTGGTGCATGCATCTTTGATACCAGGTTTTGGAACACCCCATCATCAGATAATGCTGCTAGCAAATCACTGCGTATATTGTTTCTGTTATTGAAAGGTGATAGAAGAATAGTAGAACAGAGGAACAGTTCATATGTACTGCCACCTAACGTGGTGTCCAATAAGCAATGGGCAAATTAGATGGCTTTAACCCTTTGTCCGTGAAAGGCTTTAATTCTATAGCCATGACTATTTGGTCAGGCTCACCCGTGGATGTCCTCCCAGTTGAAATCTGGAAGGAATATGCACACACTTTTTGTCCCCTGTTAAGGCCAATCTGGAATTAATCTCTGCATTTGGTCACATTGCCACTTGCATGGAAAAATGCCATAGTCACACTTATCTTGAAAAAGCCATCTCTTGATCCAGCTGTCATGAATAACTACAGACCCATTTCTCTTTTTACATTTCCGGTGAAAATTGTAGAACGTGATGTTAGCAGGTTCTTAGTCCAATTTATAGAAAATACCAGCTACTGGAAGAAAGAAAAATTCAGATTTAGGCCTGGCCATGGTACTGAGTCAGTTTTGATTACTGCAAAGGACGAGCTAAGGATGCGAGCTGATGAAGGGCAGTCAGCGGCACTGATCTTATTGGACATCTCGGCCACATTCGACACTGTGTGTCATGCCACCCTTCTAGCTTGGCTGGAGTCAATTGGGGTGTGTGGAACTGCTTTGCAATGGTTGTGCTCGTTCCTTCAGAATAGAAGTCAAGTAGTGGCTCTACCTCCTTATTGTTCCCAGATCAGGGCCACTAATCAGGGAGTACCACAGGGCTCTGCCATCAGCCCAGTGTATTTGACATCGAAATGGCCCAATGATTAGACTTATTAAGTCTCATAAAGTGGCTTTAATTAACTACGTTGATGACACTCAGCTTATTGTTTCTTTGGCCTGTAATGAGTGCATGACTGACATTATTCAGCGTCTCAGGCTAAACTCATTGAAAGTTAATGAGGATAGGACAGAGATACCCTTCTGCGTTGCCTGTACAATCCCAGAGGTTTTATCCCCCAATTTCTGACCTGGAACACTTAAGGGGCCTGTTGCTCCTGTTAACAAACTTCGGAATCTGGGAGTCACCTTTGACGACAAACTGTGTGGAAAGTCATGTAAATAAAATGGCTGCAACTTGCTTTGCGCTCTTGAAAACCCTTTGGAAGATCCTCCTGTTGCTTCCATCTTGTTCTAGACATTTGGATGTCCGAAGCATTGTTTTTAGTTGTTTATACTACTGCAATGTTTTGTGAGTCCAAGTTTAGCAAATGCAGGCTAAGAGGCAGGACTTTTATCGTCTGGGCCACTAAGCTCTAGAATTCACTTCCTCTTCTCCTAAGAACTACAACTGACTTGTTAAAGTTTAGAAAGGCACTCAAGACCTGGCTTTTTCCAAAGTAACTGGAACTGAGTCGTCCCTGTCCTTGGAGCTCTGATCTGTCTTTTCTCATGGTCCTTCCCTCTTTTTTCCACCTTTAACCATTATGGCCAGTGCCAGGATACCATTTGGTGAATAAATAAATAAATAGTACCTTGAAAGTTTGATGTGTATTTTGTTTGTCTCTATAATTTGCATTTAACGATTGTGGTGATACAAAAGCAAGTCTGTGACTGGGGGTGAATGTTTTGCCATTGTGCAACATTCCGTCCATCATCTTGTGTATTTTGCTGTTCACCCTATGTGGGAAGGATATGCCCAGACTTGGGTCCCTTGCTCACTAGGCCACTGGAGTCAAGTTATCCTGGCTGAAGATGGCTGATAGCCAGAAACCGGTCCTAGGATGCTTGATTCCGGTCCAGGAAAGACATGGCTTGGCAGTTCGGGCTAGACTGTTCCCATGAGGCACAGGATCAAGGCTGATTTGCATATGGCCATGTCTGAACTGGCCACCGGAACCTCACACAGTGGCACACAGTGGCTCACCAACTGCGCCGACGACCTCGCACCACTGAAAACTATTCCCAGCAGACCTGGCAGCAGGAAAGCCTTGTGGTTCACCAACAACCTCAAAAACTCCAAGAAAACCTGCCGAACGCTCGAGAAAGCCTGGCGCCCTGACCAGACAGCAGAAAACACGACAGCCCTCAAGAACGCCACCCGCAAACACCACCAGTTGATCCGCACCACCAAGAGGACAACATTCAAAGAACGTCTGGACAACAACACCCACAACAGCAAGGAACTCTTCAGCATCGTTAAAGAGCTCTCCAACCCCAGCGCCTGCAACAACGACATCACACCCTCGCAAGATCTCTGCGACTCACTCGCCTCGTTCTTTCACCGCAAGATCGCCGACTTACACAACAGCTTCGGCTCACAGACCACGCACCCTACCAACGAACCAGTGCCCCCCACCACCACCCTCCGGTCCTGGACCGCTGTCAGCATCAAAGACACCACCCGCCTGATGAACACCATCCACTCCGGCTCCCCTACCGACCCCTGCCCACACCACATCTTCAACAAACTCCATCATCGCACCTCAAATCCGGAACATCATCAACAACTCCTTCGCAACCGCCACCTTCCCGGAGAGCTGGAAACATGCCGAGCTGAGCGCCCTCCTGAAGAAACCCACCGCGGACAACACGGACCTCAAGAACTTCCGCCCCATTTTGCTCCTCCCCTTTCCAGCCAAAGTCATCGAGAAGACCGTCAACAGACAACTCTCCGCCTTCCTCGAGACCAACGGATCCCTCGACCCCTCACAGTCCGGCTTCCGAGCAAACCACAGCACCGAGACCGTTCTCTTCGCAGCTACCGACGACATCAGGTCCCTGCTCGACAACGGGGAAACCGCTGCCCTCATCCTCCTAGACCTCTCAGCAGCCTTCGACACCGTATGCTACCGCACGCTGATACAGCGCCTCAGCAACACCGGGGTCCAAGGAGCGGCACTGGAGTGGATCATCTCGTTCCTCGCCGGAAGAACCCAGAGAGTCCACCTCCCCGTTCCGATCCGCGGCCACCGAAGTAATCTGCGGCGTCCCGCAACGAACCTCACTCAGCCCCACCCTCTTCAACGTCTACATGAGCCCTCTCGCAGCCATCGCTTGCCAACACAACCTCAACATCATCTCCTACGCCGACGATACCCAGCAGATCCTCTCCCTCACCAACGACCCCGCCACTGCCAAAGCCAACCTCCAGGAAGGAATGAAAGACGTCGCAGAATGGATGAAGATCAGCCGGCTAAAACTGAACTCAGACAAGACGGAAGTCCTCATCCTCGGACCATCTCCCTCGGCCTGGGACGACTCCTTGTGGCCCCCTGCCCTGGGCATCGCACCCAAACCAACGGACCACGCACGTAACCTGGGCTTCATCCTGGACTCCTCCCTCACGATGACCAAGCAAGTGAACGCCATCTCGTCATCCTGCTTCAACACCCTGCGCATGCTCCGAAAGATCTTCTGATGGATCCCCACCGAAACCAGGAAGACTGTCACCCAGGCCCTCGTCACCAGCCGTCTGAACTACGGGAACACCCTCTACGCTGGAACCACAGCCAAACTCCAGAAAAGACTCCAGCGCATTCAGAACGCCTCAGCACGACTCATCCTCGACATCCCTCGCCGCAGCCACATCTCTGCCCACCTGAAAGACCTGCTCTAGCTCCCCATCAACAAGAGGATCACGTTTAAACTCCTCACCCACGCACACAAGGCTCTCCATGACTTGGGCCCGAAGTACCTCAACAGCCGCCTCACATTCTACACACCCACCCGCCAGCTCCGTTCTGCCAAACTCGCCCTCGCCTCCGTCCCACGAGTTCGGAAGTCCACCGTCGGAGGACGTTCCTTCTCCTACCTGGCAGCCAAGACATGGAACTCCCTCCCCACTCACCTACGGCTGACCCTGGACCACCTCTCCTTCAGGAAACAACTCAAGACCTGGCTGTTCGAGCAGTAGCAACCCCCCCCCTCAGCGCCTTGAGATCCTCACGGGTGAGTAGTGCGCTCTACAAATTCTGTTAATTGATTGATTGAACTGGGGTGACTTGGTGAGCAAAATAACGATGGATTAAACCCAGAGCTGTGACTGGGGGTGAATATTTTGCCATGTGCAACATTCCGTCCATCATCTTGTGTGTTTTGCTGTTCACCCTATGTGGGAAGGGTATGCCCAGACGTGGGTCCCTTGCTCACTAGGCCACTGGAATCAAGCTATCCTGGCTGAAGACTGCTGATAGCCAGAAACCGGTCCTAGGATGCTTGATTCCGGTCCAGGAAAGACATGGCTTGGCAGTTCGGGCTACACTGTTCCCATGAGGCACAGGGTCAAGACTGATTTGCATATGGCCATGTCTGAACTGGGGTGGCTTGGTGAGTAAAATAACGATGGATTAAACCCAGATCTGTGACTGGGGGGTGAATGTTTTGCCATTGTGCAACATTCCGTCCATCATCTTGTGTGTTTTGCGATACAAAAGCAAGACCTGAATTTTGAGCAACGCCTCTCTTCTGTAAGGGTATGCTCACAGAGGTTATTGTGTGCAAACTGCTAAAGGTATCATCAGTGCATGGGTCTTCAGTACATTGAGGGATTACCCGACCTGTGAGACCTTTAATAAGTGTGTGTCCTTGATTGGTTGAGACCCTTTAAAGGGTGTCACCATTGGCATTTCAACCTACTTTTGGGTAGATGTATTTTTTTAAATAGTGTTTAGCCTTTAGTAGTGGATGTAATGGAGTATTTTACTTTTTACAAAAAAAAGTAATGGCTAGACAGCAGAGTAAGACTTGGAATGCTTTGCCGCATTACCCTGAGAGTCAAGTTCAAAATATAACATTTAGTTCCCATTTGAGATGCCTCCATTACTTGTGCTTCAGAACACTAGCAGTGAAAGATCCCATGTGATATAGCTGGGACAAAATACAACCTCTCTGACCTAAGACCTTCAAACACAGATTTATTACATTTGCCATTTAAGTACATTACATTTATTAGCACAAATAATTGATATATACAACTCTGGTAGACATTTCTTGACAAGCAGCTACAAATGGAACCAAAATACACCAGATCATGGTGAGCTGAATAATTTCAGAATCATAGAAAGGATCAATAATTTCACCAATTTACAAGCAGAATGACAAGGCCAATGTGAAAAACTACTGAACAATGATGCCAAATATTACGCAGGATTAATCCTGGGAGAACTGAAATCGTGGGTGTCCCCCTCATCCATTATACCATTAAACCAGACTGTCTTCTGCAAAAACATGGGAACAGTTACTAACATTATGGCCTAACCCACTTGATTGACACTACAAAACAAGCCAGGCAACCGTTATTCCTGTGCTTCATCGACTAAAGCTTGTCCTTTGACAACATCGATCAAGTAGGACTGTGACGGAACCTGGAAAATTGGGGCATACCACCAGCCCTTCTAAAGCAACTCATATTCCTACCACAGAGTAATGGGTAAAATTCAAACTGGGGATGGGGTCACACCTATCAAGGCGCATCACCACCACCAAAGGGCTAAAACAAGGGTGCGTCCCTGCTTCCGTGCTATTCAGCTGGACAAGTGCAATTCGCATGCCCCCAAGCTCAGTAAGACGACTATCTCCAACCTTCTTTATGCCGACGACCAAGTGTTAGTAAGCCAAATACCAATTGGTCTACAACACTACTCAATGAAACACAGGAATATTCACAGGAGAATGCACTTAAGATCAATATAAGAAAACAAATACAATGGCAATAAATCTTTCCAAGAAGACATCACCTATATGGTTCCTGGATAAACAACGAATAGAACTAGGAATAAAAAATACCTATGAGTTCTGCAAGACAACAAAGGTTCCTTCAACCCTAAAAAAAAGCACTAAGATGGAAAGGCAACACTGTAACTTTTGCCATGAAGAGCACATGCCGGGCCTTCACTGACACCCCTACTTGGGTCATCCAAACGAAAGTCATTCTGACGATGACATACGGGAGTGAGGTAATGCGAGGAAGAGATGCAAACACCGTGGAAAAAATAATCACCAGGTCATACAGAGCGATCTTTCACATTCCAAATGACGCCTCTCCTGAGCAAATAAGGCTAGAGTTTGGGCTCCAGAAACAGCTAGAGGGGCGCTTTTATAAAATGCTGGTATAAGATCAGAGGAGCAGAGCAAAACACATTAAATTGTCATCTCTGGGCTGAATTGTCACAAAAAGGGTCCTCACCAGCCGGAATATACCTCAGAGACTCCCTAAACCAATTAGGGTTAGAATTTGCATGGGAATCCTCACTGACCCATACTAGCTTTAAGAAAGTGGTCTCTAACACCATCAGAGTGATGTTAATGGCAGGAGATAAGACCGCCCTTACAAAAAGGGCACATGGCTAGCTTGTACTTAACGACTATGTTGCAGCCAAACCACAATCGTACCTGACTGCAGGATTCAACATCGCACTGAAAAAAAAATACTTTAAATATCAGCTGGGTATAATGCTAATCCTACCTCACCTTCCACCCTGGAAGAGGAAGCCTGGAGACAACACCTGATGACTATGCATTCATGGACCGGAAGTTCTTGTCTACATAATCTGCATTAGCACAAGTCTAACAAAGGAACAACGTTCACTTCTTCAACCCATTTACAACCAAGCTGGTATTCACATCTGCAGACAGAAGGTGCTGGTCTGCTTCAAATCTAATTCCACGCAATAGATCTGTCGCTTTACAAAATTCCTCAACATAGTAGAGAAGAGACTGCACACACAAATACACAGCAGAGCCAAGGCAGCCGAGCAGGACAACAAAACATAAGGAAAGAGGGCCTATCTTGCACAGTGGTAATTTGCACAAATAAATAAAATAGAATAAATAATTCTGGCACCATTGAAGGTCCCCCTTGAAATCAAATGACACCACTGTACGAAGAAAGGAAACCCTGGAACCGAAGACACTCTCCTGTGGGTTCTTTTAAACCGCACCTACTTCTAAGATGGATGGCACAAGGACTTTTAACAAATTTTAATCTTGTTTAAATTAAGTTATTTATATGTGTTATGTATATGCAATGGGTTTGATCAATCTAAGATAATAAATTACTCACTGAAATAATTACTCTAGGCTTACAGAAGCTGCTTTATTGGCTGCTACAATATAACAATCATAAGCATTAGGTAGTCAATAGAGAAGATTAGCATGTTAACCATCAATGGTTACAGTAAGATTAATCTCACAAAATCATTTAGGAGTATGGGAAGTAGCACTGTAGAGGTACTCTTATGTACAGGTCTTATGTATCATCCCCAAAACGTGCAACTCCTGCTCAGTAAGAGTGCAAAGGTGGCAGTCATCGCTATTTCTACTAATTTGAATAATTAGATCAAGATTATTCACAATTTATTCCCATTTCAGATATTTTGAGGACAATTCATAAAGCCATGAAAGAGTGCGTAAATAGATTTTGCATGAGAACTGCCTTTGTGAATAGGAAGCATGGATTCTAAATGTATTCCACATGGATTAACAACATACCTGGCAGAGCTTTGACCTTAATGGACCAGAGGTCGACTCCCTTGGCCTATGGAAATAAGTGATCAATTTCAGCCCATTTCCTGCTTCTGAAGTTCAGTGATGTAAGCAAGGCAACATACCTGTGCACTGTGGCATATATCGCCATCCTTCTGTTGTACATTCCGATGTGTCCACAATGGTGCTTTGGTAGCTGTGATATCCATCATTACATTCATATTGAACTGTATCATTGACATCGAAAAATTGCTTTTTGGGCTTGTAGGTCTTAATAGCGCCAGTCAACGTTAATTTGCACATTCCTGTAGTAGTAAGCATTTTGAAATGGTTATCATTTTATCATGAGATATTATAAAAATACGCTGCTATCTTTACACTATGTCATCCATGTACAGACATTTATAAAATAACTGAATTATTTATCTTCATTAAATCTAAAACATAACGACTAAATAAACATAGTCAATAATAAAACAAATAATCATATTTTCTTATCCCTTACACCACAAAGGTAAAAGAAATCTTCTTAAGTATAGAGTTGTTATGTATTATTGGTATTTGGGTAAATAGAGGTTTAACATTCCATATGATGATAAAAAATATACATATAGCATTTGGAATGGTGAATTACGTAGTGCGGTTCTCTGCTGAGGACACCGAATGGCTAATATAACTTCAGAGGGTTTTAGCTTCTGTTGATTGATGAGCCCAGACATATATGCAGGAGCACGAGGTGAAGGGCCTTTTATAGTTGTTAATGTCCAATAGAAGGTGGCAACAAGGCTATTAACAGCCATCTACTAATTCTACATAACACAGGTAAATAAACACTTCAATTATCTCGGTTTCGTTCATGCCAATTTCTTTGACCCTAAGAAAGTGCAATTGTGCATTATGGCTGAGAGTGATAATTGAAAAAGACCCCAAATCACAAATGAAACATCCCCTTCCAATATCCTTCATTCAGATGTCACAACATTTGCGTTTTTAATTACCTTTCCACTCCACCAAGGCAGTGAATTGATATCAACCACATGTTTGCGTTGCCTAACTGCGCAACTGTGGTTCTACAATAGATTGAACCACTGAGATGTAGAAACATATTGATGCAAAACTCACCGACATCCTTCAATGCTGATGGAAATTTGTCTATCAAATTTTGGCAGTTTTTGGCCCCCAAAATTCAGATGCAGTCAGTGCCCATGTAGTGTTTTTCAAAACATGCTGTTGAACATTTTATAGACACTACACTTGCCTTTACCTGCAAGTCATGTAACTAACTCTCCCAAACATCGTGGAGGGAGCTGAGTGGAGTGCCGGCGGCAAGTCAGCTGCATAATAGCTACAGAAACTTGGGAAGATGATTAGATAAGGCAAATGTGTGGGTGAATACAAGACAGTGTATTTCACTCTACTTACAGAATGAACAGTAGTTTAAGTTTACGCAATTTATATTGAATAATAGTGGACTCAGATAGGGCTTAGGGATCAAGGAGATATAAGAAGAATATATTTTGCAAAGTTAGCTTACTGGGTGTACAGACAGTGAATCTTCACTATTTCGAGGATTTTTTTTTGTACTGATCGCCTTGACTCTTTCTTTTATCCTCTTTAAATAATATACAGAAAACCGTGCTTAAATGTTTGAAAGACTTACATCCAATTGGCAACATGACAAGCATAATCCTATGGACAAGCTTAAAGATCTATTCAGGCTATTGTTTTTATAACCCTATATCAATTTTCATCACCCGCTGGTAAATCAGCAGATGCAGTTCCACAGTTGCTAATTTATTATTTTAACTTAGGGTTCAGGGATGATTCCTTTTTTTTTTTTTTTTTTAAATATTTTTATTGATTACGTTTTTTCCCGCTTTTACATACAGGGCACGGGAATATATTACATATAACAAGACATATCAAAAAAGAAAAGTACAGTATTTTTAAGTCCAGGCAGGGTTCCCTTTTCTTCCCCTTCCTTCCCTTTCCCCCTTTTTTTTTTTTCTCCCCCTTTTTCCCCACCAGCTAGGCAGGTATCAAAGAACATAAACATAGATTAAACAGTCCAATTCACACAAAAAGAAGAAAAAAATATATATATTGTTCAACCCTTTCAATCCGTACTCTCTTCTTTCCAGCGAGTAATAGGATCCCAAATCTGTTTACCAATTTTCCTTCCCTTTTTCCCCTTCCTTGCATAGATCTCAATCTCCAAATTATATATTGTTAATAACTTAGCCAGTCATTGATGGAATGTCGGTGGCATAGAGTCCAGCCAAGCAGATGCAATGCAGAGTCTCAAAAATGACATAGCTAAAAATAGAAAATATTCCCCTCCACCCTGCTGTTGTCCCTCCTCTTCTTTTACCCCCAAAAGAATTATTGAGGGAGTTAGGGGAATATCTATTCCCACTACTCGGTTTATGAAACCCTCGATGTCTTTTGTGAGTAACTGCAGGTGAGGACATGTTGCAAATACATGTATTAAGTCTGCTTCTGAGTTTCCACATTTAAAGCAAGTGGTTCCTGCTGTGCCACCCCATTGAGCTATCTTTGCAGGCGTGTGGTAAAGATGATATAGTGTTTTATAGTGTTGTGCCTGAAGAGGCGCTGAGCACAGCAGTGTATACCCCATTTCTAATGACATATAAAAACTTTCCTCACTAACTTCCAAGCTGCTTTTCCATTTATTTGCCCATTTTTCGATATCATCCTCCTTTGAAATCAATAACTCAGCATAAAATCTCTTTATGGTGCAATCCTCCCCTGCTTGAATCACTTCCATAATTGTATTTTTACTGAATCCTGACGGGCCACCTTTTTTATTATATAGAAAACTCCTTATTTGTAAGTACTTAAAAAATTGTCTTTTGTCTAGAGCATACTTGGCCTGCAATTCAGAAAACTGGTAAACTCCTTGCTGTCCCAGAATATCTCCTATCCTTCTAACTCCTTTTCTTTCCCATTCTGCGAGTATGGACCCAGAAACAACTTCCGCAGGCAAATTTGGGTTTCCTTTCAGTCTGGTGTATGCATTATACCGCCCCAGCCCAAATCTTTTAGTGTAAGCTTTCCAAACAGTATGAGCCGCCAGGAGTGTTTTAAACCGTTTCCTTTTATAGTAGCTGGGTTCGGTATATTTTAAGAACACATTCTCCGCTTCTAACCCCAATAGCAAGCCATAAATTGCCAATGATCCCAACTCGTCCCATCCTTCACATTCTCCCCCTCCCACCAAGCCAATCATATTTTGCAAAACTGCTGCCCAATAATAAAGCTTTAAATCTGGCAGTGCCCACCCACCCCTCTCCCGTGGAAGTGTCATAAACCTATATGCTCTCCTGGTTTTCCCCTTTGCCCATATAAATCTATTAATCATACCTTCTATCTTTTTGAACAGCTTGGCCTCAAATAATAAAGGTATTGCTCTAAAAAAATAAAGAATCTTAGGGAGAACCAGCATCTTTACTAAGTTTGTTCGTCCCACAATTGATAGGTGTAAGTTGTCTAATCTATCCAAGTCCTTCCGTACTTTATTAATTAAGGGTGTTAGATTTGTTTCCACTAAGCAATCTAGGTCAGCTGATATAGTCACTCCCGGATATGTTCCAGCTTGAGTGACTCGACTGTCTGTGCAGGTAGTATAGTGATTTTTAATTATCAGGGTCTTAGTGGTATTAAGTTTATAGCCCGACATTTCTCCAAACTTCAAAGCTTCAATTTCCACTTGGGCGATAGCCTCCGTTGGAGTTGGTGTAATTACTGCAACATCATCGGCGTACGCTAATATTTTACAATGACCAATTCGTGTAGGTAGTGATTTTATTAGATCGCACATCTCTATTCTCCGAATTAGTGGGTCCATGTACATTGCAAATAGCAATGGGGAGCAGGGACAACCTTGCCTCGTGCCTCTCCTTATCCCAAATTGTGTTGTACTCCCCGCATTCACTCGCACAGAGGCCACAGGGTCTACATACAACGCCTGGATTGCTTTGATAAATTTTTTTTGACTCCTGATCTTTCCAAGGTATGCCACAGGTAGTCCCAGGAGACCCGATCGAATGCCTTTTCTGCATCTAGTAACATGATCGCCATCGGGTCCCCTGAGACTGCTGCCGCATCAAATAATGTTATTACCTTGCGGGTGTGATGAGTGGTGCCCCTTCCAGGTATAAAGCCGTGCTGGTTCTTACTCACCACCCTATCTATTATCTTCGCATATCTTGTTGCTAATACTTTAGAAAATATTTTAGTATCCGTATTCATCAGCGTGATGGGCCTATAGGACCCAGGTTATTCCGAGGGCTTCCCTTTTTTTAAAATTATCACTATTTCAGCCCCTCCCCATGTCCCAGGTATTGATTCACCTATTTGCGCCTGTTGCATTGTCCTGATTATATCGACTTCTAGGATATCCCAAAATATTTTATAGAACTCTATTGGGATCTGATCCGGGCCTGCAGCTTTTCCAGAGGGGAGATTCGATATAGCATTTTTTATTTTTTCCCCCTGAAAAGCCTCTTCTAGCCTATCAGCCTCCTCATCCGTAAATCTAGTCACCGGAATTTCCTGTAAATAATCTCTAATTTTACATATATCTCCCCTTGTCGGTTCCTCATATAACCTCTCATAAAAATCTCTGAAAACTTCCCTTATTTCCTCTGACTCTGTATGAATCCTACCAAGGGTATCCCTGATCTCCCTCACAGTACCTAGTGCTTCTTGCTGCCTTGTTCGAACAGCTAAAGTTCTTCCCACTGCTTCACTAAATTCGTGACATTTTTCTCTTTTTGTTATATATAGTTTTGCAGCCTTTCTGGCAATGTCTCCCTCAGCGTCCCCTTTCACTTTTAAAAGTTCCAAGATTACATTATCTAATGGGGTTACGCTCATAATGCACTCCTCTAGTTTCTCTTCAGCCTTGAGTACTGCCCCAGCAAGTTCCATATTTCTCATCTGCTCCTGTTTTCGCTAGTAAGAATTAAAGCTCAGAGTCTCCCCCCGGACCCCCGCTTTAAAGGCATCCCAAACTACCCCTACAGTAGAGCTATCTCTATTAGATTTAGATTTAGCTTATTAGATTTTCATGGTCAGCCTTGAAAGACTCACCTAAAGTCCATCTGAATACACGCCCCCCAAAAATCAACGTAGGAAATTTCTCTGCCTGGCTGGATCAGAATAGGCCCCAATTGGGAGGAGATTTAGATTCTGCTGTGGAGATTTATGACAGGTGGATTCGAGCAGCCTTGTCTGTGTCTTCAAAGGCGAATGACCCCGGCAGAAGCAGGATGACTCCTTCACAACTATGGTATTCGCCCCATCTTCGAGCTCGCAAATTAGTCTGTAAAAAACTGGAGCGAGCTTGGAGGGTGGCTTATTGCCCACAAGCAAAGGCAGCTTACCGCTCTGCTCAGCGGGAATATTATGCCAATATCAAGCTGGCCAAAACTGAATATTTTGCCAGAAGAATTGAGAAGGCGAATAACAATAGCCGTGAGATCTTTTCTATAGTAAAAAGTTTCCTTTCTCCATGTGCTGAACACATTTCTATCAAGCCCTCTACGGAATGGTGCGAAAGCCTTTCCTCCTTTTTCTTGACTAAAATTGCCAAAATCCAGCAAAGTCTCAGAGCTATCGGGGGGGAGCTGGACTGAGGATAGGGTTGGATCTAATGTCGAACCCACACACACCATGGAGAGCTTTGTCCCACCTTCGGTGGAGGACACCTTAGTGGCAATCAAATCATTAAAATCTGGTGCCCCTGGTGATACCTGCCCGGCCAGGGTGTTGGCTGAAGTGGCGGAAGCAGTGGCGCCTGAGGTTTCTCAAATAATGGGTCTTTCCTTTACATCAGCCAGGGTTCCTACCGAATGGAAACAGACTAAGTTGCTTCCTTTGTTAAAAAAGGTGGGTGCAGATCCTTCTGTGCCCAGTAATTACAGACCTATATCTCTACTACCAGCTATGGCAAAAATTGGGGAGAAGCTTGCTTTCGCCCAGCTTATTGCCTTTGTAGAAACCTCGGAGCTCCTACACCCTGCCCAGTCTGGCTTCCGTGCAGCCTACAGCACTGAGTCGGCGCTGGTGGAGATTACTGAGGCCATTAGGGAATGTCTGGACAGTGGCGGCAGAGCGGCTCTGATTTTATTAGACCTCTCTGCCGCGTTCGATACTGTCCCTCATTCACTCCTTCTAACCCGATTAGCGGAGATTGGTGTGGTGGGCTCAGGACTGAAATGGGTAGAATCCTTTTTATCGGACAGGTCTCAGCAGGTCTGGATCCCACCTTTTTCATCCTCGGTGAGGCCCCTCACTACCGGGGTTCCTCAAGGCTCCACATTAAGTCCCCTGCTTTTTAATGTTTATCTTACCCCCCTCATTGTGCTTGCCGAACATATGGGAGCAAAAATCATAGCGTACGCAGATGATACGCAGCTTTTATTTACCTGGAATGATGCAGCAACTAACACAGAGGTTGTCCGTTCGTGCCTTTCCGCTGTGTTTAACTGGTTAGCAGCTGCACAGCTGAAGTGCAACGAAGACAAGACTGAAATTTTGCTGTATGGCCAATTTCCTTCCAATTTTAGAGACCTCTTGTGGCCGTCTGATTTTCCCCAGCCAGGCTCAGTTACTATCGCTGCCAAGAATTTGGGAGTCTGGTTTGGAGAGGATCTGAGATTCGAGGCACACATAAAAAACTTACTGCTGTGTGGTTCGGCTCTCTAAAAGCCATGAGAAAGTTTTTCCCGTATCTGCCATCATCAGCTAGAGAGTCGGTTGCTAGAGCTTTAATTTTATCTAGGCTCGACTATGCCAACTCTCTTTTTAGCGGCACTCCAGCTTTCTTAGTTGCCCGACTGCAGATTATAAAAAATGCGACCGCACGGCTGCTGTTTAACATTCCAAGCAGAGAAAGCGTGCGAGCACACCTAAAGGAACTTCATTGGCTGCCGATTGCTCAAAGGATAACTTTTAAAATTCTCACTTTGGCGTTTAAGGCAGTCCATGACATGGGACCATCTTATCTAAGAAAAAGATTCAGCCGTTATGTCCCCACACGGCCGCTTCGCTCAGCTGACTGCAACCTTTTGAGTGTGCCCCGCTTCCAGCTTGTACGACTAGGAGGCTACTCACTTGCTGTTGTCGCTGCTAGGACTTGGAACGCCCTTCCCCTCTCCCTGAGATTGACTGAAAATTTTGTTTCATTTAAGAAGGCACTAAAAACTCATCTTTTTAGAACAGCCTATTAGTGTTATTTTTCCTTTAGCTGGCCACTTGCTTGTTTTTTTCTTTTTCGCGCCAGGATACTCTGGAGTAATGGAGCGCGTTATAAAACAGCAAAAAATAAATAAAAAATAAATAAAAATAAATCTCTATTATTCTCAAAGAATTCTTTAATCCATACTTTCATATGATCCACATATTTTTCCTCCAGCAATAATCCCCTTTCAAAAGTCCACTGTCTTTGCTGTCTGGTGTTTACCGACTTTGTTAATGTAAGGATTAGGGGATTATGATCGCTTAGGATCCGTGGGAGTCTTTCTATCCTTGATTCCGATAATAGTGCATTCGAGACAAAGAAATAATCCAATCTTACACAGATTTTGTGTGGGGCCGAGTAATATGTAAAACCCTTATTTCCTACCCTTCTTTTCCCCCAAACATCAGATAAAGCATTATTTACCACTAATCCCTGTAGGGCATGACAAACGCGTCTTTTTCTACCAGAATATTTACCAAATGAACCTAAGCCTAGACCATTAGCACCGTTGATATTCAGATCCCCTGCCATTATAATTCTGGGAGCCCAAGTAGCTAATTCCACATCTAAAAATTGAAAAATCTCCGGATCATCCTCGGTTGACCCGTATACACTTATCAATGTAGTCCACTCCCCATCTATCATACATTCAACCATTGCCCATCTCCCCCATTGGTCTTGGGCCTTTTTTCTCAAAAGTAAACTTTTATTCCTGGATAGTATAGCTACCCCCCTTTTTTTAACGCTTTGCTGTGAAGTTACTAGTACCTGAAAGCCCAGTTGCTTCAAATAAAATTCTTGCGAGGTCATAACATGTGTTTCCTGTAACAAAATAAAATCCACATTCATTTGCCTTAATAACACTGAAGCCTTTAACCTTTTCTGAGCATCATTCAGCCCGCACACATTCCATGTTACATATCTAGTCCCCATAAGTAGTTCATTATTTTACTGTTATGTGTACTCGTATACTTATACAGTTTGTTTCTTTTTTCAATATCTCCCCTTTTCTCACATCTGTCCCCCTCACCAAGTATACTTTTCCTTCCTTTCAGCCCCAGATCTCTTATCTTGTCTCCTCTTTCTCCCGCCTCTACCCCTGCTTCTATAAGTGATTCTGTCTTTTGTTGCCGTGCCGTGCCCTGTCCCCTCCCTCCCCCCCCAGACCCCTGCCCTCCCTCCCACCCCTACTGGCAAACAGGTCAATGTTGACCTATGTCTGACAGCCGAACCCCCCCAGGAAGCCTCTCCACTCCTACTCTCCCGAAATCTCAATATCCTTTTATTGAACCTGCATCGCCGGGATTATTTATCCATGCTGCTCCCTCCCTCACTTACTTTTACTTCTTTCATTTCATTTTTTCTTTTTTTGTGTCACATAAGCGGTTTGCTTTATAGCTGCAACCCTATCATTTTGCGCTTTCCCATCTCTTTGTGCCTTCCCTTCTTTTAGGTAAGTCAGGTATTCCTGTGCCACTATTTCCGAAAAAAAGACCCTAAATTGGCCGTTTAAGCCAACTTTGAGTCGACAGGGGAACATCAGATATACCTCACATCCCACATTCTGAAAGGGTGTTATTAACTGCCTCATGCGCCACCTTCTCTCCACAGTAGTGTGGCAAAAGTCTGGGCGAGCGAAAAAAGTTATGTCCTTATATGAACGCTTAGCCACTGGCTTTGCTTTTCTGATTACTTCCTCTCTCAGCAAAACATTTCCCACGTATACTAGAATGGCCCTTGGTTTCAAGCTTGTGGTTTTTTTTGCGTCAAAGGGAACCTGTGTGCACGCTGGACCTCCTTATCCCAGTCCCACTTATCCATCTCTGGGAAAGCTTCTTTCAACAATTCTACAGTGAAGGCACGTACATCCGCCCCCTCCTTCCCTTCCTCAATCCCAAGCAGTCTTATGTTATTGCGCCTCTGTCTGTTCTCGAAATCTTCGAGCTTCCACAAGACATCTGATGATACTCTTTCTTGCTCTTCTCTGTACTCCTGCAGTTTCACAACTTCATCCTCTACTTTGCCTGTCCTCTCCTCCATTTCCCCCAGTCGGCCAGCCATTTCCGCATACATTTTATCAACCTTGCGAAGAGACCCTTGTATTTTTTTATTTGCATGCTTAGCTCTTTGACTCTCCTGCCGAGCCTCCCCCTGAATCTGCTTTAGGGTTGAAAACAAGAGATCAAAGCTTGCTGCGTAGCCTTTCTCCTGTGTCTGGGCCTGGGTCTGGGCCTGGGCCTGCAAATTATTTGGTTGTTCTGAGCCACCAGCTGCGCCCTCCTGGTACAACTGTGAGGTGGCTGCATAATCCCAATCCAGTTTTTTAGCCACACCTGATTGTATTACGCTCCCCCGTTTCTTTGCTCTTCTGCGAGTCCTTCCCTTGGTTCCCTTGGTTCTACTTGGCTTAGAGACTAAATTTCGTTTTCATACAGTATTATGTTCTGACTCTGACTCAGTATCTTGCTCTGAAGTATCTATCTGTGATACCTCCAAGTCACTTTCCGTGGATAATGATGTATCATCTAAGTTAGTGGATAAATTATGGCTTGAGACTGACTCTTCAGTCTCGACCTCTTCCTCATTATCCTCATTATCCTCCTTGTCATCATCATTCCCTGTAAAAAAACAGTCATCGCTTGGCGAGCCAGTAGCTACAGCTGCAGGGAGGTAATCAGTTCTATTGTTAGCACTCTCCTTACCCACTCCCTCGGTCCTTGCTTGAGAGCCATCCGGAACTCCCTCAGAGATATTATTATTATTAATGCCTTGTTTAGCCTTGTTGATTTTGTGTGCTGAAATTTCTGAAATGTCTGCGGGGTTATCTCCTAAGGTAACTGTGGTAGACGTGCTTATTATCTCCTGATTACCAGTAGATTGCTGTGTCGTTTCAGTCACCAAAGTGCTCTTAATCACTTGTCTACCCCCCTCTTGCTCCTTACCCGCTTGAGCTAGGGTCTTAGGCGTTAACACTGTAGGCAGAGGTATAGCCTCTGTGAGGGCCTCTCTCATGGCGGTATTATCATGTAGCTCCGTTTCATCCATTACCTCTCTTATACCTCCCTGCGCTGTACTTGTCTTTGTTAAAATGTGTTCCAGATCTGTCGCCGCTTCTGAGAAATCCTTTCTACTGTAATCTCCCCCATGCACTATAGCAGCAGCTCCGTTCTCGAGTTCCAGGGCTGACTCCTTGCCTGCAATCGACCCTCGCCGTGAGCCGCTGGTGACTCCCGCCATATCATATCGATCTTCCCGTTCTCGTTCTTCCCTCTGACTCACCACAGCTGTCTCTCCGGATTGCTCCACACTCCTTGCTTCATTGACGTCATCCTCCGGGCCCATCGCAGCCTCTGAGCGGTCAGCCTCGATTACATCTTTCGATCCGGTTAGCTACTCTGTAACACCGTCCGACCCATCGCAGCCATTCAATCCGTCAGCGTTCACGGGTGTGTTCTCAGCTCTCAACACCGGGAATGACTCAAACAGTGTCGGCTGTCGCAAGGTAGCTTCCCTTGAAGATTCAGAGCCGGCATCTGTACTCTTTGTAAGCCCTTTTTTGATTATTTCTTTCTTTTTCCTCTTTTCAGTATCTTTGTCCTGCTTTCTCCTCTCTGTAGCAGATAATTTCCCTTCTTCGCGGATCCTGGCAGCCTCCCTCCGCAATTGGGCTCTATGTCGTGCCTTCGCCCTAGCATTTACTGGCGGGTTCTCAGCGTCGCTTGTTTGTGAATCCTCGTCTTCTCTTCCAGCCTTATCCTTGACTGTCTTCATTACTTTTGGAGCCATGAGTCGCTTCCCAGTGCACCAAGTATTCTGGAATTGCCGTAGCGCCTCTTCAATCGCTGCTCCAACTGAATGCCACAAGGTATATGGCTCTCTCTCGAAGCTTACAGATGTCTGTATAATGGGCCACTCCGCAAAGTCAAACCAACTGGCCAAGTCCTTAAGCATCCCGCTGTGTATTGCCTCGGCACTTTTAACCAATTTAGCCAGTTTAACCAGTTTAGCCACAGCTAACCACAACTATCGATTAATTCCGCAGTTTTATCCCATGGAGCGCAACATAGCTTCATCAAAGCCAAGTTCCCAGCGTTTCACCTCGGGAGAGTAATCGGGAGCTGCTGCCTCCTACGGTCTGTCGGCGGCCATCTGCCAACTCAAGGGAGACTCCAAAGTTTGGCTCCAGTCAGCACTGAGGCAAGGAGCCGGAGCCCACACAGGTTCCCATCAGCCTTCTAGTCCGGAAGCACACACTGGAAATCAAAACTGCGGGTTCCCTTGGATGTTGAAATCATTCATCAGCTCCAAGCCCACCCAGGGCACCTTCGATAGAGGCGGTGCTCGGAGTCCGATGACAGGCAGCAGAGTTCATTATGCATCCATGCACAAGCAAGGCCCCTGCCTCCACACAAAGACTCTGCCTTAAAAGCATGGACTGTCCATCTAAACACTCCCCAGCCTGTGCCTGCTAAAGGTTAAAGGGCAAGACTTCCAGCACTTTGCCTCCTCCACCACATGCATGACCTCCTCTCACCTCATCTGCGTTGGTCGCTGGAATCCTACAATTGCCCAACTCCCCATGAGAGGACTTCAAGGATTTCCTTCACCCTCACCCCACATATGATACTTGTTGATTTAATGTAATGTCTCATCCTGGCGGCATCTAGTTGGGTTATTACTGTGCTCTGCATTCACTCTAAGCATGCAGCAAACAGATACCTGACTCACATTAATAGGTTAGCCGCATGACTAATAAAGCAAAAACTGCCAGGATAAGCAGCCATTGTTATGGACAAGGACACGCGCTAAAATAATGCGCGCCACCCTTATGGCAGTCGAGCCTGTCACCGGGGGAAAGGAGGAGGTGGAAGCACTCCCACCTCCCCTATAAGCGTCCATTAAGCGGGGTACTGTGGGACGTGAATCGGAAGCCCGGTTCACACGGACACCCAGCAGCGGGGTCCTACCAGTTTTGACTGGCCCGTGCCCCCCCTTTTAAAAGGGGGTGCGGGGAGCAGAACAGTCTTTTGTTCTTACGCTCCCCACGGGCACAGCACCTGGGCCACCAGCGGCCCGTAATTTCTTTTCTTTTTGTTTCCCTGCAGGTCTGCGGTGGCGTGGAACTGGAGGACAGGCAGCAGGTGGACCCAGGTTGCGGTAGAAAGGCCGTCATGAAATTGTCCGAAGCTGTGGGCGAGTCTGTATCTCAGGCCTTCGGCAGGAGGAGAAGCATCAGTGTCGTTGGGGAGCCGCATTCGAAGATGCAGAGCCCGGGAGAGCAGCAGGAGCAATTTTTCAATTTGAAGTTAACTTGCTGGTCGTGCCCGGGTGGGGGCAGCGATCATGCTCTATAGCACAGCTGTTTGTGGGGGGCACCTTCCGATCCATTGGCAAGGAAGCTCAATACAGTTCTACCAGTATTTGGGCGTTAAATTTAGTTCAATGCACTAAGCTGGTTTATATATGTGCAAGGAATGGAAGGCTGCCATGTTGTTCTTTCACACAGTTGCGTGCAGTGATACGTGCTGGTTTGGGAAATATTAATTTAATTGCATGCTTTCGTTTCCTTAGGCAAAATCGTGATGAATTGTTACAATACTGGTGTCTCCTTTCGCGCGAGAGAGCTTCATTAAAGCCCCTCGAGGAGCTTACCCGAGTTTTGATTTAGTACCGATGTGGGCAGGGAAGTAAAGGCGGCCCGTTGTAGTTAACTAATTTTCCATGGCATATCGCATAGGAGTTACTCTCTTTTCTCCCTGTCTCCTTTCGCGCGGAGAGAGCGTCATTTAAAAACCCCTCGAGTTGCTTACCCGTGGTTTTTGAGTTAGTACTGATGTGAGCAGGGAAGTAATCAAGCGTTTTGGGGGATTTGAGCCGCAAGTGTAGAGTCGTGTATTTGTGGAAGGCTGCCATGCTGTTCTTTTGCACAGTTGCGTTCAGTGCAGTGATAGGTGCTTTGTTTGAAATATTACTTTCACAACATGCTTCGTTCCCTTGGGCATAAACATGATAATAATAAAAATAATAATAATAATTCTGAGTTTCTAAAGCGCCTGGTTACACTTGCCAGTGTGTCCCCGCGCTATGAAAGGACTGAGCAGCACCCTGAGCAGATAGAATGGAGATAGCCCTGCGCCGACAAAATTGAGGGTTAGGGAACAGGAAAGTTTTCAGCTCCTTCCGGAACACCACCTCCGAGGGCTCCACACGAAGCCTGAGTGGGAGGGTGTTCCATCTCCGTGCGGCTAAGGAGCGGAAGGATCTCCCTCCCATTCTCGCCCTATTGATTCTAGGGACCGAGAGCAGGCCAGCACCCATAGAGCGCAGGAGCCGGGTGGGCTTGTACGGGAGGAGCAGGTTGCGCAGAAAGCCCGGACCCTTACCATGAACAATCCTGTGACTGACACAGAGTGCTTTGAACTCGATACGTTCCTTGATGGGGAGCCAATGCAATGTCTCCAAGGCCCTTTTTGAGGAGGCTCTCCTGGGCAGCTGCAGCATCAGGCGCACGGCTGCGTTCTGGATATGCTGCAGTCTAAGGATGCAACTTGCGTTAGCTCCCAGGTATAGGGCATTCCCATAGTCCAGCCTAGATGTAACCAAGGCATGGACCAGGGCCCTTCTGGCTGACGCTGGGAGAAGGTCGAGTGTCCTTCTCAGACTGCGGAGGATTCCAAAACACGTCCCTGCAACGCGCCGAGTGTGATAATCAAAGGACATTTTGGAATCTATCCACATGCCTAAGTTCTTCACATGATCCTTGGGGACGGGTAATGGGCCCAGAGCCTGCGGCCACCAGGCAGAGGTCCACACCGAGGGGGACCTGCCAACGATGAGCACCTCGGTTTTATTCCTGTTCAGTCTGAGACAGTTGTTGGCCTTCCAGCCTGCCAGATATTGAACGCAGGATGCAAATCTGCTGGCTGCGTGCTCAGCTGGCTGCGACGAAGCCACAACCAGCTGCGTGTCGTCGGCATAAGTCACCACCTCTATCCATTAATGCTCAGTAATAGCAGCCACCGGCGCTACGTACAGATTGAACAGGGTGGGGCTAAGACTGGAGCCCTGGGGAACTCCCTGCTTTAGGTCAAAAACCTCTGACCTGTACACACCCTGTTCCACATAGAAGCTGCGGTCATGGAGGAAAGATTCCAACCATGACCAAGCCCTCCCAATCACTCCACTTCTCCTCAGACACTGTAGCAAGGTGTGATGGGCTACAGTGTCGAACGCGGCGCTGAGATCGAGAAGAATCAGCACCGCTGTCTGTCCCTCGTCTTTGTGTTTACTCAGCGCCTCTGTGGAGAAGAGGAGGGCAGAATCGGTGGAGTGATAGGCACGGAAACCGGCCTGGGAGGGATGGAGAAGCCTATGCGCTTCAATGTGAGCCGTCAGTTGATGGCTAACCAGTTTTTCGGCTACTTTAGAGAAGTAGGGGAGAAGGGAGATCGGGCGCAGATTATTAAGTTGAGTTATGCTAAGTTTGTGGCTTTCTCTTGAGTGGAAGTACAACAGCCTGCTTCCATGTGTTCGGCACCCTGCCAGATTGAAATGACAGAGTTAAAAGGTGCTTGACATAGGGTGCCAATAGTTCCATGCTGCCACTCAAAATCTTAGCAGGAGCCGGATCCCTGGGGGAGCCAGATTTAACCCTCCTCACTACTGCAATTAGCATTGCCTCATCCGGGACCGAGAATGTCCTGATGCTGTCTTTCTCCAAGATACCCCCTGCCATTGGCGTGTCACCGCTGAGGCCAGTCCTGGCCTCACTAGGAAAGGTGGTATAAATATCTTGCACTTTCTTGTAGAAGAAATCAGCAATCTGGTTGCATGTTCGTGCAGAGGAACCAACTTGTTCGCTTCTTGAAGCCAACGATGATATCTCCTTATAGACTACAAAGAGTTCCTTAGTCGAACACTCAGCCTTATCAATACGGTCGGTGTAGTAGACCGATCGGGTTTTCCTAATCAAGGCATGATAACCCCTGAGGCTGTCTTTGTACGCCTTACCCGCCTCCGGAAGGTAGCCCTTTCTCCAGGCTCTTTCCATACGTTTGCAGGCTGTCTCTTTTTTTTCAATTCAGCATTAAACCAGGCAGCCGATTTAGTGCGGCGCACCGGGCCATTACTAGACCAGGGGGCAGTCTGATCTATGGCCGTCCTAATGCGTTTGTCCAGTGAAACGCAAGCTTCATCAATAGTGATGCCCAGCCCATCAGGGGGGCCCCCCTGTATTAGACTGGCACCAAAAGTGTCTGAAGAAAATGTTGCCCATTTCCTCTGTTTCTTTTTAGTGCCAATTCCTTTCTCCGGGTTACTACCCTCCATGAATTTAAAATGGAAAGGTACCAAGTAGTGGTCAGTCCAAACCATCAGGACAGGGGGATCGGCCTTGATGCCCTCCCAATTACAAAAGAGCGGATCCAATTGATGACCTAGACGATGTGTCGGTAGCGCCGACTGCAGTGCCAATTGCATGGTCAGCAGCTCCTGGCGAACCTCTTGGGCCGCCGCGTTAGATATATCATCAAAGTACAAATTAGGATCACCTAATAGAAGGAATTTGTCGTAGCGCATAGCAGGGGATAGCAGATTGTGTATTAAGCTCTCCACAAACGTGCTGCTCCCACCCGGGGGTCTATATACCAGTAGGCCTTTGATAATCATATTACTGGACACTGTTATAGAGAACGCTCCTGTCTCACTGTCCACTATGCTAGCAGGCTCCATGGTGCAGATAATATTATCCCTGTGGATCAATGCGATCCCGCCCCCCCTGCCGCGGACTCTGTCCTGCCTAAAAATGCCATAGCCCTGGGGCAGGGCATCCAGTATTTCAGGGTCCGACTCCCCATCTAGCCAGGTCTCTGTTGCAAAGAGAATGTCAAATTTATTATCCAGCAATAGGTCACGTACTTCCATGTTGTGTGGTTTTTTATTGACCTGCAATTAAGCAGCGCACAGCTAAGTTCCCTGGTGGTGCCTCCTACACGGTCACCGCCATCCAGCGTGATACCACAGTATTTGCAGACCCTTACTAAATCCCCCTTACTGGGATCCAGTCCATGACTGCACTGTGGGCTGGCCTCTGTGCATACATCAATCAGCTGTTGCCTGGTATAGCCTAAGACTGTCCCAATTCCAATAGGGGTTCTGGCCCCAGGCCCCGCTCAGGCACGGGCGGGCGCAGACGGGCTTGCCTTAGGCGCGCCTTTGGCGCGCAACCGGCGCGCCCGCTGCTCTCGTCCGCTGCGCGTCCGGTGCATGCGTGGCTAAATACCCTTCCTTCCGGCGGACGACTAGACCGCGTCCTGCTGGAAGTAGGGATTCTGTGGAATAGTGGTTACCGCCCTCCGCACTAACGGCACAGCAGCCGCGGCGGATCGGGGTCGGTAAAGCAGTGGAAATACGTTTAAATGCCCCCAACAAAGCAGTTCACAGTACCCCACGCTCACACAATAAAAGAGTAGCGATTAAAATATTCACAGTTTTTAAAATGCAGAGCACTAAGAATTGCACAGAATTGCACAGATTTCACAGAAGTTAATAACGCAGAGCACTTAAGAATTGCGGCGCCACCAGGGCTACTGTTTTTTACACTGCTGGTGTCTCCTTTGGGGCGGAGAGAGCGTCATTAAAGCCCCTTGAGGAGCTTACCGGTGTTTGATTTGGTACCGATGTGGGCAGGGAATGAAATGCGGCCCACCGTGGTCAACTAATGTCCCATGAAATATGGCATAGGAGTTACTCTCTTTTCTTTCTGCCTCTTTGTGTTATTGTCCACCAAAAGACAGGACATGCCACACTCATTACTACACATTAATGCACAACTGCGTGTTGGCGGCCGCCACCTTCGGGCGTGGCCATGCTTAGGCCTGGTATCTGTGTGCTCCTAGATGGTTTCAGCTCACTGTGGTGCACTGATGCGCTCTGAAGTGTGTAGTGAGGGGTTGGGTTACTTAACTCACTGACTGAGGACAGGAACAGGGTTGGGATTCAAGTGCCTACGACATCCAAATACAAAAGCGCTGGCCATCTTCGCATGGCATGGCGCATTAAATACAACAGCATCATGGAGAAACATAAGTTGTGTTTTCTGTTTAAATAAATTAGTGAGCATTTTATAACTAAAACTAAGCCTGTTCAGATATTTCCCAGGGGATTATATGTTGAATCACAGGGTCTCGTCCAGTACAGAGGTGGTATTTTCAAATCAGCTTCTATGGCCCGTGTGTGATGAGTACCGCATGGGTGTTTACTGCTTTTGAAGTTTACCACATTGGTGTTTTACCGCGGGGGTGTTAACACGTGTCTGTGACCAGGGTGTTACCACGTACATGTGACCGTGTGAATGTGATTGAGTGGTAACACGTAGGTGTTGCTGCATGACTGGGTGTTACCACGTTAGGTGTTACTGCGTGACTGTGTTTGTGTGTTACCACGTAGGTGTTAACAAGTGGGTGTTACCGTGTGGGTGTTTACCACTTTTGAAGTTTACCACATTGGTGTTTTACTGTGGGCGTGTCTGTGACCAGGGTGTTACAGCGTGAATGTGACTGTGTTACTGCGTGGCTGTGCCCAGGTGTCACCACTTAGGAGTTAACAAGCGGTTGTTACCGTGCAAAGGTTTACCACTTAGGTGTTAACAAATGGTGGTTATTGTGTGAGTGTATCTGTGTGTTATCAAAGTGGCTGTGTCCTGCACCGCAAGCCTGGAGGACAAACAGATAAGCAATAGAATCCATTCACCCATCAGCCTCCATCACATGTATCTGGATTTATCGCACACACCAATTTGCATAGGCATGAGAATGGAAAACAGAGCGCTGTCTTTGAATGGTCTGATTCCAAGGTTCATCGGGTAACATTGTCCCTCATGTGATGCAACAGGTATTGTGCTAGGCACGAATTTGAGAGGCTGATTATCATTAAGGACAGCCCAGGCGTGTTATCGCTACCTTCACTGTTTTCATCATATGTTTTCAAAGGAGCACTACTGTACAACTTGGGGTTACTCTTTCGTTAGAATAGGAGCACCTCATGGTACCCCACCTTCACGGGTCATAAGTATTCACTTTGCTAAATCATAGTGCCAGGGACCCTGCAGCTTGCTGCCCCATTTTGTGGCCAATGCCGGTACCAGAACTACTGCTAACCATCTCTCTGCACGTGCGACAGGGCAGCTTATGTCATGCACCTGCATGTAACTCCAGTCATTGACCTTGCCGTAGGCTCTAGAGGGGACACGCAGAAAGTGTATATATGCATTGTTAGATTTACAGTAGGAGTGTCGTGTGTATTAGAGTTAAGGTTAGCCATGTGACATCATCGGTCTAACTGTATCTGGCCTTTCTGTGTAATTGTACATAATGTTAATAAATAATGTTTTTTAATTTTGTAATAAATAAATAAAGCTGGGGGTTACACCCCTAATCCAAAATTGGTGTGGTCTCAATACTTGCCTTGAAGGAGGGAGGGAGACCCCATCCAGACAAGGGCTGGATGTGGGCACCAAATGTATAAAAAGGGGACTTGGGGGAGTACCAGGCCATATGGACAAGGCCGAGTGCTAAAATAGCGCGCACCATCCTTATAGCGGTCGAGCCTGTCCCCGGGGGAAAGGAGGAGGTGGGAGCACTCCCACCTCCCCCATAAGCATACAGTAAGCGGGCTACTGCAGTTCACACGGACACCCAGCAGCGGGGTCCTACCAGTTTAGACTGGCCCGTGCCCCCTCTTTTAAAAGGGGGTGAGGGAAGCAGAACAGTCTCTTTTTCTTACGCTCCCCACGGGCACAGCACCCGGGCCAGCGGCCCGTAATTTCTTTTCCCCACCAACCATCCCCTAAGGCAGGCAATTTAAATGGATTGGTCAGGAATGTATTTTGATGTTTCTCTAAAGTTTTTGCATTACAGGTATCTCATGAGATAGCGTTAATGTTAGCTTGATGAGTGGGCACATGTTAAATGATGTCTGTCAATAAGGTATTTGTTAGGTTCTTTTAAATTTTATTGCAGGTATCTCAAGAGATAGAAGTAATGTAAATTTGATATGTTTTCTTGTTCTCTTACTTTATTGCAGGTGTCTCAGGAGATAGTTAATGTAAATGTGATGTTTTGGTGAATTTATCATAAAAGTGTCAATATTTGTAAGCTTGTCAAGTACAGGATTGGTTAATACAGAGTTATCTAATTGAAGTGTGTAATGTTGAATAAATGTCAGTACATGTTGTTTGATTTCAGGTAATAATGTCGTATTTAGTTGTGTGTCTCTGGTCAGGCGGTAAGGTCATGATTGGTAAGCATAGTCTTCGGTCCTTAGCAGTCAGAAACATGTAACTCCATGGGCAGTGACAGCCGGTAGGTAGGCTGTTGGGGTGCGGGGGCTGGGGGAGTCATTCTTCTCAGTGGGCCTGTGGCCACCCCCGCATGCGCATCAGGGTGCAAGTATGCAGAATTTCCACAGCCCCCGTTATGGAGTTTAAGGCACAGGAGGCTGCCAGTAATTGACCTTGCCGTAGGCTCTAGAGGGGACACGCAGAAAGTGCATATATGCATTGTTAGATTTACAGTAGGAGTGTCGTGTGCATTAGAGTTAAGGTTAGCCATGTGACATCATCGGTCTAACAATGTATCTGGCCTTTCTGCGTAATTGTACATAATGTTAATAAATAATGTTTTTTAATTTTGTAATAAATAAATATGGCCAGGGGGTTACACCCTCTAATCCAAAATTGGTGTGGTCTCAATACTTGCCTTGAAGGAGGGAGGGAGACCCCATCCGGACAAGGGCTGGCGGTGGGCACCAAAGGTATAACCAGCATTGGCATAGACAATAGGTCTCGCCTTTGGGACCTTATGACATAAATTAAAAGCATTGGTTTTTAAATAAATGAAATGGATAAACTTTGATTATCCATTAATCTGAAAAAATGCCCTGCATACTAAGCTTTATTACTTTGCAGTGTGGTAAATGACATCAACGCGTGTTTATTGTTTATTGCTTTGTGGTTCAAATCATCAACAATGCTTAAGTTGGGACTCTTAGCTAGCAGTCATGACTCAGTGGAGGGGGTCCTTGAATTACAATAATGATTTGGGGTAGCAAGTGGGGGCCCCGCACCAATAATGATTAATTGATGGTCTCCAGAAGTAAAAAGGTTGTTTGTAAGGCTAACAGAATATCTATTTTCTCACTGCAAGTGTGGCGTTTTGACTTATTAATGCTTAGTTGTTGGTGTTTTGAGTGTAAAATGTCACTTTCAACCACATGAAACAAAAAATTTCCCTAGTCACAATGTGAATAACATGCTGCGTTTATACAGAGGATTTTTAAAAAGTCCAAAATTTAATAAAGGGCAAACTAAATAAACGTCTGGAGATGCCGGGGATTGAACCTTGGGCCTCACACATGCGAAGTAGGTGCTCTACCACTGAGCTACATCCCCCTATATCTGACATTGCACTATGATACCCAATTATAGTACGAAAGACACTGGAGCACGCCTTTTGACGTGCAGAGAAGTAGTAAGGACAGTGGGAATAAGAGGACATTTTACAATCGGGCGGGGAGGTGTACATGAAGAGAAAAGAAAGGATAAAACTCGCTCCCCTCAAGTCTGCACAGCGACAACATAACCGCTTCCCCAAGGAAATCAAATAACCACCATGAAAACTCAGGCTGGTGGCAGATGTCCCCCTCCCTGCAGCCTTCTGAAGGGGAGACTGGTTGAGCCCCCCTGCTCCCTCCCTTAGGCGCTACATTGTGTAAGACGGGGCAGAGAGCCAGCTCTGTGCAATCATCACATGAAACTGAAGATCACACCATGCATCTTATAAGAGAGGCAGAGAGCCAGCCCCGTGCATCACATGAAACTGAACTCAGCAACTCTCTCACATCGATCAGGGTAGTCTAGGCCTGTTTGTTAAGTTACATGTGGAGTAGTGTGGCTCACTGGTTAGAGGCGGCAGGCCTGAGAGCAGAAGTCAGCCCGGGACCAGGGTTCAATTCCCGATGCGGCAGGGTCGTGGATCTTGGTCAGCAGATAATTCTCGCTTCGGTGCTTACTATAATCAGGGGTTCCACTCGGCAACTCTGGGCATTAGCTTGCCTAATCTCCACAACGGCCCCACCAATTCCGGGGATGCCTGGCTCCACCTTGGGGACTCCCAGCAAGGGACCATCCCACAGGGAAAGCCAGGACGGGTTCCCCAGAGTTATACAGCGCCGGGACGCCCCGTTGCTGGGGCAGCTGTGCGCTTTACAAGTATACTACATTTACATTTACATGTGAGTCTATATGTGCCAGTCCACCTGCCGATGCATGTGTTGCATTTTTGTTCAGTTTACACACTGGGCAATGAGTGGATATTTTGACTGCAGTTCATGTATAGGGCAGTGCACACTGCACGTGCGGCAAGGATCTGGGCCCTTTGCAGGATTCACACTGTGAGCAGCTGTCACGCGCTCGCACTCAGACCACCTCACCATAAAGCACATAAACATAAGGGTGTCCAGGTGCCCGTTTTATTACTGAAGTAGACTGTTTTGTACAATAACTGGTAAGAAATGCGATCGCAGCAGCGCGCCTACAACATAGGGATGTTTGTTAAGTTACATGTGTGTTTACATATGGCAGGTGCATTCATATCTTCATGTGCCAGTCCACCTGCCGCTTTATGTGTTGCTTTTTTGTTCAATTTACACACGGAGCAATGAGTGGATATTTTGATAATAGTTGGTAAGTAATGCGATCGCAGCAGACCGCCTACAACATGGGGATGTTAAAAGTAAAATGCGTAAATATGAGAAATATGCACTGAAAGACAAGCGCGGCCCCCAAACATCTACAGCATAAGTCACTGCTTTGAGTGGATCAGAGGTAGACACTGTAATCTAAGAATGACCTCACACCAGAGAAGGAAAGTTACACACCTGTAGCAGCAGCCGTGCAGCAGCATAGATGCATTGTACAAAGCATGATTGGCCCCCACATTTTAGGATAAATGTGCTGGATCAGTGTATATTCACAACAGAAAGTGCTGCATTCCTACACCCCCACCAGCGCCGGGTGGCGTACATATTTGCCCCAGATCGGGTCCTCGGTCAGCTACACCTCGATGAGGGGGCGCACGGTGGTGAAGAGTTTCCACCAGGGCCATTCCTTCACCCCCTTGTTCTTCTTGATTATCTTCTGCACGCAGCGAAACACCAGGGGCTGGATCTGAGCAGGCAGAGAGAGGGATGAGTCTTGCTGCGAGATGGAGCCGGAGCCGGATCTCCAAAGAGGGAGAGGAATAAAAAAAGAAGCACTCGCGCGGCAGCAGGGTGCGCGATTCACTCGCGGGAGCGATAATTGCGACCAGATGGGCCGCGCGCTCCCGCAAGTGGATCTCCTGACGTGCACGCTTTGATATTGAAGGCAATGGCAACACGAGCACGTGCTTGGCTGAAAAGCCTAAGCGCTAGGAAAAGGTTGTTTTCCTTTGCAGCGCATACGCTGCGATGGCTCGACCTAAAAAGGGGACTTGGGGGAGTACCAGGCCATATTCCGAATTGAAAGCACGCCATACTCTAAATAGTAGTCACGTTTGGCACTTACTCCTGTTCAACTAAAGGTCAGTCCGCTCCACGCAGGGGTTGTTTTTCATTTCAAAGATTTATTTTTTTCCAGCTGTGCGATTAGCTATCCAGGTCCTGCAGCAGATGGCCAAACTTTCCGCATTGGGTCTTGGAATAATTGTCCGTGAAAGTCAAGACTCATTTGGAAAAAAAATAAATAGGAAAAGTTAATTGTCGGGATGCAAAGGCCATTTAATAAACTTCATTACCAGTGCGGCCAGTAATAGCCCCTGAACTGTTCACTCTAATGACTTCATGTGTGCACCTCTGCGAGCGAGGCACGGATTGCTTTCACTTGGCATCAAAGCGACAGCTGGGATTTGGAAACCAAACAATGGAGCGAAAACTGATACCGTCCAAGTGAGAGCAGCCGCGCGCTAGACTCCAAGCAGAAATTCCCAAAGAGGGACAGCTTGAATTTGATTATTTTTTTTCAGTTTCATATTGCGCAAACTCGACCCGAAGGTGTCAGAGTGCTTTACAGGAGCACCAGTTGAATTATAGAAGGACACATTCATTTTGAGGCACAGGGAGATTCAGTGATTTTCCGAGAATCACAGGATGCTTGAGTGTCCCTGCCGAGACTCGAACCTGGTTGCCCAGCTTGAAATACATTTGTGCAATTAGACATGATTCAATTCAAAATTGGATAAGGAGCACAGGTCTAGCCAAATTCTAGCACTACCATAAGTAGAAGAATATGTCTAATACTAGCCACATCCTCTTCTTGGGCTTCTGACTGTCAGACGAGTGAACCTGATGTACAGCAGTCGCATTACATCACTGCAGCAAAAATCAATTCAAGACACATGCACAGGTCGTGAGCAATTTGCATTTTACAGTATTAGAATTCAAAGCGCCTATGCCTCTTCCTCCTTCTAATTATGGTGAGCAAAGTGAGTACTATTTTTCTGCTAGATTTTGAAACATTCCATACACAAAAGTATGCGTTTGGAGCAATATGTTGTTTGCTGGTGTCTCGTGTGCAAATGAGTGAACATTTTTGGTAAAACAAAAACAAAAAAAGTCTTGTAAGATATTGGTAGGAAATGGTTTCAATCAACAAAAACAACATTTGCAATGCAATAGGTCTCGCGTTTACAGGAGTTTAAGCTACTGGCATTGTGAATGACAATGCCTTTTATTTATGTTTTTGAAACCAAAACATCAATAAAAGGCATTGCCATTTACAATGCCAATGGCTCAAACAAGCGCAAATGCGAGACCTATTGCATTGCAAATGCTTGTTTCTATTTGTTGCCTAAAGAATGGCAGGTTATCTGTCATTGCGGCCACCTTGTTCACCTAATGCAAGTTATTTTGTTTCTTTTACCTTTGTTATAAGTTTGTATGATGAACTGATAGATTGTATTATTTGTCAATGTGTTGGTACTCACTACTTTTTCAATAAGTAAATGTTTTGAATAAGAAAGCAATTTTGCAGTCAGTGTCCTTTTTAGGTCTCGCCTACGCGCGCGCATGTGCTGCATTGTGGTTCTGAAAATTCTGGATTCATATTATAGTAACGAACTCGAGAATAAAAACTTCGTCGAAATAGGACGAATTTGGTATCAAAAGACCGATAATGATGAGTACATCAAGTACATGTATTTTCGGCATATTCGAGTGACGATTTCACCTCGAAATCGTCATTTACCTTCTGAACCCTTAGTTGCATGTTGCCCTCTACATAGGCCTTAATCCAGTCGAATTTGATTCCACAAGGACACATACTCCTTAATCGACTTCTCCCTGACCCCAGTACAAGTTAGAACCATTGCCCCAGGCCGAACTCGTTAGGTCAGTTCCCTCCCAGTGGCCGAGCAAGATAGCATCTAGGCTCAACCAGCCATAAAACCATTTCAGCGCGCACACCTGCCATATCTCGCTCACATCTTTCTTCACTCCTTTCCTTCGCTTACTTTATGATGGGGAGGTGACCACTTTTATTAGGGGTCCAGCGATATCTGATGAAATGTTGGGCCTTGCCGGATGATTTGTTATGGGCAGCACGACGTGAAATATGTACATGTCATCATGACTCTGCTTTCTTTTGTAATCAGTAACCATAAATGAAATACCGCGCACCCAAGGAATGTTTCGCCAAAGGGTAAATGTTGTGTATAAGAAGAGAAGCCTAACTTTGTGAAAGTGTGCAGTCTCCTGAATATACTGGCATCGTACTTCTAGGACCCTGTCACCTTGGTTGCAGCCAATAAACGAATCTTTGACTTCACCTGAAAGACTCTGAAGTTTCTGTCGGTCTGACTCAGGAGAACCCGAGGTCTCTGGTGTGTTGATCCCCTGGCACCGCTGGGTTACCGGTTCTGTACCGGTTCCTAAAAACCCAGTACCTCATTTGGCGCCCAGCGTTGGAGCGATTCCAGTGGTACCAATCAGCCTGAAGATCGTGAGGAGCTTCGTGTGAAAATTCCGGAGGAGGGCCCACCACCTCATCGACCCCTGCATGTCGACGTGGTCCGAAGGTCTTTACTGCGAGGTTCCCCGCTTCCCGACGGCTACAAGGACTGCTGCCCTGGCTATCGCCCTGATGTTGGACCCTTGAAATTTTCGGGAGAGCGAAACGCTGAGACGAGTCTTCTGGTGAAGCCATCGATATTTTTCAGTTAAGTATAAGTGGAGCGTCTCCCAGTCCTTAGTTGGACTTACTTTGTGGTATCTTAGAGATACATAAAGGTTTTTATTGGTTCTTGCAAGCACCATAACCGAAGGACTCGTGTTTTCACGAGAAATATCGTAATCGATAAATCCTTTGAAGTTTGGAACTAGACTAGAGAGCAAGGATGCCTGGTCTTAGACTCGGGAATTGGTTTTGTCTTGGTAATAATAATAGGGACTCCCGATTGGAGGACTCATGTCCGGTTCCTCCAGTTGGAACTCCGACTTACGAGCTGTACGTTAAACATGGGGTAGGCCCCATCGTTTACAACGAGGTATGGATTAAATACACTAGGAAAGATGGTGTTTTAAAATGGCCCCAATATGGTAGCTTTGATTCTGAAATCTTAGACAACCTTGAAGTTAAACTCTTCAAAAAGAAAGCCCGGCCGGCGATGTTTGACTCTTTCCGCATATGGCGCAAAGAAGCCAAACAAAAAGAAATTAAATCAGCTAAGAAAAATAAGAGAGAAGAAGGACTTTCAATAATGCAAGCTGCCGTGCAGTTTAAAGATAATGAGGAAGAGCAGATAAATGAACAGTTGCACAGGCAACGTAAAATGGCAATAGATAAGTGTTATCCAGTTTTACCGTCTCTTCAGCAAGAGACCGCAAAAGAGCGTGACAAAGACCAATTAATGTCGCAATTATTAACTTCGCCACCCCCCTATGCGCAGAATGCTACAGCACCCCCGCAACCTTTAGTTGCACAAACTGCGCCCCTGGCTCTTCCACAGCACTCACCAGCTGTTCTTCAGCTGGCTCCTACTTCTTCGGTGCAGCCTCCTCCAGGCCCACCGACCACTTCTGTTTCTCCTGTGTTTTCTACGATTCTGCCTACAGTACTTTCTACATCTCCTAATGCCCCTTCTATGATCTTGCCTAGTACCACATCTACCATTCCTCATACCTCTTCTGCCATCTCTACCCCCGCCTTATCTCATCCCGTTTTTTCATCTGTTTGTTCTTCCGTTTCACCTTCCCTTCGGCAGAAAATGGCTAGCACTGTTACTAATCTTCTCTTACCCCTTTTTGGGTCGCCTGCTACGACCCCTAACATAGGAAGAAGACAGTTGCGAAGTCAACTGCCTGATTATCAAGAGAGAGATTCCCTGAATAGTTTAGCTCGGAAATGGGTCTTGGACACGGCAAAATATGATTTACAGTCTGTCATGGAAGTTTTTCCTCAATGGGAAACAGCGACACAGAGATATGTGTTCGAACAGATGTGTGTTTTTCTTTGCGAAGATTTAGAAGATAATGATCAGGATTGCCTCCCACAAGAGATGTGTCGTATAAGGTTTCACTTTAGTCTGGGTATGATTGTAGGTCCCGATGTGGAAAAAGCAGTTGAAATGCTATTATCATATCGAAGTAAGGGAAGCAGTTCTGGGTCACCATCCGAATCCAGTACATCTAGTAGGAAAAAGGCACGACAATACCCTATGAGAGAAGTTCCCCCACAATGGAGAGATGGTGACGCGACAGCTGTCCCACCTGTCCTGCCCCACTTTCACCGAGTATGGGTACATGTCCCATGGAAGCGAGCTGAAGTTTTAGCACTCAAACAAACACTACCAGATCCGCGTAAAAATCCTGCAGGGTACTACAAAGAATTGTCGCAAACTGCTGGGTCATGTATAATGAATTTGGCCGATATCGATATGTTATTCGGGAACGTTGTTCCACAGCCCTTATGGGGAAAAATTCGCCATGTAGATCATGACCAGGAATTAGGTGACACGTGGGCTAATATTACTGCTGCAGATGCACGACAAGTTGGTGGTGCCAAGCCTGAGCCTCTGATAGCGGAACTACCTGGTAGAATAGTAGATTACATGAAAACGATAATGCCTGCGATACGCGTAAATTGGGATAAGTTATCTGCATGCAAGCAAAAGAAAGAAGAAACTGTTTCAGATTTCTTCACCAGATTTGAAGAAACATTCATTGACCACAGCGGTCAAGATATGACCACAGAAGGTGGTCAGAGATTGTTTGTCGATAAATTTGTGCACAATTTACTTCCAGACTTGTGTAGAAAATTGAAAGATTCGGAAAGTTCTTGGGCAGTCTCATCTTCAGCCCAGATATTAGCTACCGCACAGTACTACGAGAATAGAGACAAGGATGAGAAAGATAAAGTAGAGAAGAAAACTAGAGAACTCAAAACGAAGGTTTTGCTACAGCAGGCCTATCCTCCACGTGGTGGTGGTAATAAAAATAATAATGGTCCAAATAACTACCAGAACACTTTTCAGCAGCCTCAGAGAAACTTGCAGAGATTCGATTACACTCAAAACCGCGTAGGTCCCAACCAGTGTGTATATTGCAAACAAGAGGGTCATTACAAATATGACTGTCCTGCTCTACCGCAACGTACAGATGGATTTTCTGGTGTAAGAGGTCGTGGAAGTCAGCAAGCGCCCAGAGGTAGAGGGCGTGGAAACGCCCCTCAGGACGCACGTTCCCTTCCACCACAAAACTCTATGAACAGGTTTGATCAGCAAAATAACGTATCTAACAGGACAGCTCAATACTACGTTGATGAATATTACACAGAAAATGAGCAGTGGGAGAATAATGATTGCTAGGCCAGCCTTAGACAAGGAGAGGGAGTTGTTTCAGTTCCAGTAGATCAGAGTGGACCTTACGTTGAGGTGATTACATCGGGTGTGTCAGAACCTTTTCTGTTGGATACTGGTGCTACAAAGAGTTCTATTATGCACTCCAAACTCCCTGGCGCACCTTTGTCTGGCGAAATGAATGTTTCCGTAGGTTTTTCTGGCGCCCCGGTTAGAAATCCGATTTCTGACCCTTTATCTCTTTCTGTTGGTCCTTGTGAATTCGAAGCACCCCTTATTTTGACAACAGGTTGTGGTGAAAATTTACTAGGATTAGATTTGCTAAAAAGATTGTATGCGACTTTGTACTGTTCCCCCTCAGGAGTACAACTGACTTTAGGTAAGAAAGTGGTTTCTCCCATGTATTTGTCGAGAAATACGCTTCCAGCAGAATTGGCACTTCTACCAGATATTCTTTGGGCTACTGGTCCGAATGATGTAGGTCTTTTAGAAATTCCACCGTATGTTGTAACATTGAAACCGAATGTCAAAATGCCACGAATTCCCCAATACAGAATATCCAATGAGGGCGAAAAAGCTTTGCTAGCGATTGTTTACGAGTTGATTGAGAAAGACGTAATTGAAGAAACCCGAGGCAACGTTTGCAATAGTCCTGTTCTGCCTGTTTTAAAACGAACTGACCCTTCTCAGCCACCTGTGTATAGATTCGTGATTGATCTTAGAGAAGTAAATAAGATAGTGGTGCCACAATTCCCAGTTGTCCCCGACATCACAACATTATTGACTATGATTCCAGCCTCTGCATCCTGGTTTTCGGTGATTGACCTGAAGAATGCTTTCTTCAGTATCCCGATTGCTGAGGAAAGCAGGGATATTTTTTCCTTTAGTTTAGGTGGTCGCAGTTTCCGCTTCAAACGCGCTCCTCAAGGCTACTGTGAAAGCCCCTCAATATACAGTCAAGCTCTGAAAAGTCAGCTCGACGCAATGGTTTTGCCCAAAGGTTCCACTCTCGTACAGTACGTGGACGATTTGCTCATAGCTGCGGATACTGAGAAAATATGTAAAATGGCTACGTCGGAATTACTGCGTCATCTATGTGATCTACATCACAAGGTGTCACTTTCCAAGCTCCAATATTGCCGACAAGAAGTGACCTACTTAGGTCATCTCTTATCGAAGGAGGGAAGGAAACTGACCCCAGAAAGAATTCAGGCAATAGCAAAATTGAATGTGCCAAGAACGCAGAGAGAAGTACGCGCTTTCTTGGGCATTACATCGTACTGTAGACAGTGGATTCCAAATTTTTCGTTATTAGCCAAACCCTTATTGGCACTAACATGTACAAATACACCCAATCCCATTCCTTGGTCTGATGAGTGTCAGAAAAGTTTTCTCGAATTACGCACAGCATTATGTTCAGCCCCTGTGTTAGGTAACCCCAACTACAGTAAGCCTTTCACATTATATGTCCACGAGAAGGAGGGTTGTGCATTGTCCGTGCTGACTCAGTTATACGGGGATAGACAGCGGCCATGCGCCTATTTTTCGTCAACTTTAGATCCGGTAGCACGAGCATTGCCAAGTTGTCTAAGGGCCACAGCAGCAGCAGCTGTTTCTATTCGACAGTCTGCAGGTCTAGTAATGAATAATACACTAATCGTGATGGTCCCGCATGCAGTAGACACGTTGTTAAATAGGACCAAGACACAGCACCTAACTAGTGCTCGACTGTCCAGTTATGAATTGACGCTACTTGCGAGCCATGTGCACATCAAAAGGTGCAGCACCCTGAACATAGCCACATTGTTACCAATTGCTGAAGAATCGGATGCTTCAGAACAGCACGATTGCTTCCTCAGAACGGAGGAAGAGACGAAAGGGAGAGTTGATTTATTCGACACTCCTCTTGCTGAATGTGATGGTACATTATGGGTGGATGGTTCATGCTTTAAACTCCCAAATGGTAACGTGACTACAGCATATGCTGTCACAACTTTGCACACAATCGTCGAAACCGCGCGAATACCACATGGTTCAGCTCAAGCCGCTGAACTCGTGGCGTTAACGAGAGCATGTGTGTTATCCAAAGGAATGAAAGTGACTGTCTATACCGACAGTCAGTATGCTTTTGGAGTGGCTCACAGTTTTGGACGATTGTGGAAAGAATGTGGGTTCCTGACTTCGCATGGAGCTAAGATTCAGCATGGTCAGTTGGTGAATGAGCTTCTTGAATCACTGACGTTGCCCCTGAAAGTAGCGATCGTAAAATGTAGTGCACACAAGAAAGTGATTGATGATGTGGGTCGTGGAAATGCATTTGCTGATGAAACTGCAAAGGATACTGCAAGGAATATGATGAGCCGAATGTATGTTGCGAGCCCAGAAAGATGGACTGGTGATGTTGGAATATGTGAGGACACGATAGAAAGTGTGAAGTCCATCCAAGCTGAGGCCACGGAGAAAGAGTTAAGTATGTGGAAAGAAAGTACAGGGAGAATGGATGCAAATGGTTGTTGGATTGAGTCGACAGAGCAACAGAGATGGTTGTTACCCGATGCATATGTGCCTGCAGTGGTTACAATGGCTCATGGGATGGCCCATATCAGCGCGAAAGGGATTTGCGAGTTGTTGGCCCCAGTGTGGAAGAATTCAGGGATTCCCAAGTGTGCAGAGAATGTTGTCAAGAATTGCATGGTATGTCTGAAGCACAATCCTGGTAGGGGAACCCCAACTCCAGCTGGTCATTTTTCACCTCCTACGTATCCGTTCGAGGTTTTGCAGCTAGATTTCATACACATGGAGAGGTGCAACAACTTAAAATATGTACTCGTGGTTGTTTGTGCCTTCTCAAGATGGGTAGAAGCCTATCCCCTAAGAGACAATACTGCCTTGTCCACAGCGAAAGCCCTTGTGAAAGAGTTCTTCCCCAGGTTCGGAATGCCTAGAATGGTCTGGTCGGACAACGGAAGTGAATTTGTGGGTTGTGTGATGAAAAGAGTGTGTGAAGGATTAGGCATTAGGCAGAAGTTCCACGCTGCAAATCACCCCCAATCAGCTGGATTAGTGGAATGTTACAATGGCACGCTTAAACTTAAATTGGCCAAAATCCAAGCGAGCACAGGTCTTAAATGGCCTGACGCTCTACCCTTAGCACTCCTATCCACCAGAATGACTGTGCATTCGCGAATGAAACTCAGCCCCTATGAGATAATCTTTGGTCGGCCAGCCAACATATGGGGAGTGCCTAGGCCCACGAAGTTTAGCGAGCTGCAACACCCAATTTTGCTTGACTATTTGTATGAATTGACAGCTAAATTGCGTGTTTTATATCAACAGGTCCACAACACCTTGCCTCCGGTCTCTGAGACACCGGGTCACTCCATTGACCCTGGCTCCTGGGTTCTGGTCAAGAATTTCCAGAGGACAAGAAACGACCAGCCCAGATGGACCGGACCTCACCTCGTCCTCCTGTCTACAAGGTCGACCGTTAAAGTAGAGGGGAAAGCCAATTGGGTCCACGGGATCCATTGTAAGAAGATACCTTTCCCTCTGCCACATGACCAATGGGTCCGACAAGGAGGCACTGACTCAAAACGCACAACTGATGAACGAGTAAAAGAAGCTAAACGTGATTGTAAGAGTGGGAACATTTTTCAAGAAACTACGCCGCCATCAGAACAATTGAACTCTGTGGAACCTGAGCTACTATTTCCGGACCAGACAGCACCCGGGAAAAGACGCTATAATTTACGACCAAGAAAAACAGACTAAAATAAAAGTGATTTATTTTATGATTCGAGAGAAAAATGAGGACTAATGTAAAATGTGTTTTTTCCCAAATCCTATTTTTGAAAATGCAGATTCTCCCATCTAGGTAACTTGCTTATTTTTGGGTTTTTTTGAACCGCCATCCGGGTTCCGCTGCTAGGGTCACGGTTGATTAAAGACTTTTGGGTGCAGCTGACAACAATAGGTCGCCAGTTCCAGTTGGTCGAAGGGAGCCACCCTAGACTGACGGAAGCATCCTTTAGCAGAAACAACCTACCGCCGCGGGCAGCACCTTAGAGAGGATGGAGTTTCCTGATGTGGAGAGAACTGCCAAACAAATGAACTTTAAGCAGAGACTTTTGAAAACAATGAGAAAGAAAATTTTTATAATGATGTGTATTTTTATGCTATTTAGCGTAATGGTCTTTTTGATAAGCTATGTTTTATTCTCTTCTCATATGACATTCACGCCTACTACATCGCCCATACCTCCCCCTACTGTTTCCTCTCATTCTTTCCACTCTTTGCCTGACCACGAATCAAATAGGAGATTAGAGTTCATTAATAACTCCTTCGTTCAGCTATTACACCAACACCAACTTGTAATGAACACAACCAACTGTTGGGTGTGTGGTCTCATGCCCCACACTACGGATAGAGGTATCCCCTATTTGGTCCTGCCATTTAGTCGCAATGGGTCAGTATGGGCATATAGGACTATGTTCATATATGCACGAGAAATCCAACCCCTACGTTCTGTAAAAGACAACCTCAAGACTAGCGCTTTAGTCAAGGGTATAGTTGACATGATCAAGGAAGTAACTTCTTACGAAGATACCCCGGATGATGAGATACTCGCATATGTAGGTTGGAATGTGACCGGATATGGCACTACAGTAAGTGAGAAACAGCAAGCCAAGAAACCGTCCCCTATGTGGATCGTACCCCATCAAGGTCACCTATGTCTGCAGGGCATTGGTAGGAATCCCAGAGCTCAGCTAGGGAAGAGTGTCTGTACAGAAACGTACGTTTTTGGATCTCAGACTTCCCCTGCCTTAGTAAGCCGCTAAGGGTACTTATTTAATCTGCCATGATAGAGCCTATACATGGTTGCCCCCTGACTTCTCGGGCTCATGTTTTGTTTCATTCCTGTTACCTCCCACCTACACAGCAGCGGCAGATTACCACCGGACAAGGGTAGTTAGAGGTGTCTTGAGTAAAGAAGACACTGCAGGTCAAGAATTCGGTGACTTTGCAATGTGTTCTGCTGTTCTGCCGTTCTGGGGAGCCATGATTAACAGCAGAAACATAAGGCAATTGACAAGGGTAGTTGAATCCACCGTGATCGAAACTGCTGGTGCCCTTAGTAACCTAACTGCTGAGCTCCAGTCGGATCGACTGATGACCCTTCAAAACCGGGTCGCTTTGGATATGATACTGGCGGACCGAGGTGGAGTATGCAAATTGATCCAGTCCAGTTGTTGCATTTTTATTCCAGATAATGCTCCAACAGTGTACGGGGCCATCTCCAAACTACATAAGATTTCCGAATCTGTTCATGTGGATAAAGGAGATTGGTCATTAATGGGATGGTTCTGGGGACTGATATCTGCCTGGGGATGGAAAATTCTGATGGTCATTGGGATGGTCTTAGCCATTCTTTTCCTGTTCTGTCTATGCATACAGTGTGCTCCTGCAATATGTGGCCTCTGCGCTACATCATGTGTAAGGAAGCCTGTGTCAAGACATGAGCTCAGCACTAGAATGATGTTACAGCAACATCTCAATGACTTTAGGAATATAGATCTGGACTCAGATTAACACGAGGATAGATTAATTGCCTATGTAAGGGCAAAAGGAGGGGCTGTGGTTCTGAAAATTCTGGATTCATATTATAGTAACGAACTCGAGAATAAAAACTTCGTCGAAATAGGACGAATTTGGTATCAAAAGACCGATAATGATGAGTACATCAAGTACATGTATTTTCGGCATATTCGAGTGACGATTTCACCTCGAAATCGTCATTTACCTTCTGAACCCTTAGTTGCATGTTGCCCTCTACATAGGCCTTAATCCAGTCGAATTTGATTCCACAAGGACACATACTCCTTAATCGACTTCTCCCTGACCCCAGTACAAGTTAGAACCATTGCCCCAGGCCGAACTCGTTAGGTCAGTTCCCTCCCAGTGGCCGAGCAAGATAGCATCTAGGCTCAACCAGCCATAAAACCATTTCAGCGCGCACACCTGCCATATCTCGCTCACATCTTTCTTCACTCCTTTCCTTCGCTTACTTTATGATGGGGAGGTGACCACTTTTATTAGGGGTCCAGCGATATCTGATGAAATGTTGGGCCTTGCCGGATGATTTGTTATGGGCAGCACGACGTGAAATATGTACATGTCATCATGACTCTGCTTTCTTTTGTAATCAGTAACCATAAATGAAATACCGCGCACCCAAGGAATGTTTCGCCAAAGGGTAAATGTTGTGTATAAGAAGAGAAGCCTAACTTTGTGAAAGTGTGCAGTCTCCTGAATATACTGGCATCGTACTTCTAGGACCCTGTCACCTTGGTTGCAGCCAATAAACGAATCTTTGACTTCACCTGAAAGACTCTGAAGTTTCTGTCGGTCTGACTCAGGAGAACCCGAGGTCTCTGGTGTGTTGATCCCCTGGCACCGCTGGGTTACCGGTTCTGTACCGGTTCCTAAAAACCCAGTACCTCATTATAGGAAAAAGACCTTTAGAAATCGTTTCAGTTTTTCAGTGAAAAACGTGCACGCATTGCATTGCTTTCAATGGCAACGCGTGCACGTTTGGCGATTCCCTTGTGGGAGCGAGCTTTCAAACCATCTGTTTGTAATTAACAGATGGTTCCTGCTCGTTCCCACAAGGGAAACAGGCACAGGGCCCCCCCCCCCCCCCTCCCGCTGCCTCTCGTCAATTTTTTTTTTTTAACTTAGAGCGCGAGGCGCGCGCTTGTTTTTTTTTTGCCTGAAGGCTGGACATGGGAGATATCTGCTCACATCATCTGTATCAGGTACATCAGTGTACAGGAATGCAGTCCTTTCTCTACAAGATTCCACATCTGATTCCTCTCCACAAAGGTGCAAGGCTCACCTTTCTATTTAAAATAAAAAAGTTATGCCTTCATTTACGCAGGGGCTTTGCGCCGTGCTGCGTAAGGCTGGTGACGTTCATGTACGTTGTACAAACCACAAGGTCAGAGAACAAGGCTGCGCCTGCGCAAGCTGACCTTGAGTTGTGTTTCTGTGGCTTTGCTGCTTGCACCCACCTGAGTAAAAGTGCGAGCCCAGCCCGCGACGGCATGGGCTAGAGCCCCCATCTTCAACCGAGAGGTCAGAGGACACCTTGGGCTGTAACATACGGTAACATCTTCAGGTACGTTTGTGAGAAGTAAGCAAGAGAAAGGAGCGTGGTCTCAGCATGGGTTTGTGTGGCTGTATTTAAAGCTGAGTTTTGTGTTTCTTCACCGCAGAACACTCCAGAGCGCACCTCGGTTGTCCGTCCTTTTGAGGGAGCCCCGCTATTCCAGAGCACCATTTCAGTTCAGTTGTCGCTACTTAGACTAAATGATGCTTCCTTTTTTGGTCCACTCTGCTCATCTCTGGAAGCTGCGTTCCCTTTTTCAGAGCAAATGTACCAGCTGTTTACCATTTGAAAGCCATGTCATCGGTCATTTATTAGCCTCACAAATTTCCCTCTCCAGGAAGTGCTACCATGGAGCTCAGATGGTTACTCCCAAGGTTGTAGTATCCAGCTTAAATGGTTTACCTACCAGCAAACTTCTCCGGAAATTAATGCCTTGTTCTATCCAGACTCAGCCTTTGTCATTGTAGCATCTCGCACTGGTGCCAAGTTGATCGAGGGGGTTAATGGCGTGTGGCAGCAGGAGATGGGAGGGCAAGAAAGTAGGCTGACTGGATGCTAAACCGTGCCTGCAGCACCGGAGCAGGTGGCAGGGACTCTGCTATCTGCATTACCTTAATGCAGACAGCACTTTACGCCCTTCTGAAAACTGGCGGCCTTGGCTCAGCTCGCCCATACCAAAAGCCGGTCCAGCACGAACCCTCTGTTAAAGAGCACACATTCCTTAGAGTTCCCCTGTTCCCCTTCCCATGCGAACTCAGTCAGCCTACGTGTTCTATGAATTTGAGCACGTTCAGTTCTGATTTTATAATTGGATAAAGGTAACTACAAGTTATTGAGAGCAGTGACAAAACAAGCATTGGCATAGCCAATAGGTCGCACCTTTGCGACCTTATAAGTGTTCATCCATGCACTAGTTGATGTTGTTGCACCAAGGATATTGTGCTGCATAACTAAATACTTATAAGGTCCCAAAGGCGAGACCTATTGGCTATGCCAATGCTTGTTGAATTTTAAAGTTTAAGTGATTCTACATCATTGAAAACGATGAAATCACATAGGTGAGTCGTCCCACCAGAGTATGCAAATAAAAAGTTGTCCTCCTTGCAAGCTCCTTACATATTCATCCTGCTGGAGCTCCTCTTTTTTTTACATGATTTCAATGCATGGGCTGACCCCAAAGTTTCTAGAGCTATTATGTGGTAGCTGCTATTCCTGTACTTCCGCGTGGGGGTAATAGCGAGCTTATGCTTAGAAAACTGGAGACACACATGATAATGGAATTTGACAGTAAGGCCCCGAATGGTCTCAACACTACTGAGGACCTTCACTATTACTTGTATAATCATTAAGGACATAGTTCCCATCCATCTGTGTATCATTACATGATGAAAACATTTACTATTTTGCTATAGCAATTTCAATAGGTAGTGTTCTCTATATTAGGTTTTAGTCTCACTGTATCATGTTTACAAATACCATCTAGTGATCACAAAGATTGTTTTATATAAAACTTCTTTTAAAAAAATCCCATAAAAATGTTATCAAATTAGAAGTGTTTTTTAGAAGTGTTTTTTAACTTATATAATATTGGTATTAAGTCATAACACTATTTACACTTTATTATTGGACACATTGCACTTTAAATTGCGTTATTTGCACGACATATAGGGCTTTCGGAAAATTGGTCGGAATATATTGCCTCATATGTAGTATAGGGGTTATATCTGCTTAGAGTTCGTTAATTATCAATTGATTATGACCTATTTTGCTGCTTTTTCATAAGCACAGCATTGCATTCGTTTAATGAGGTATAGAGCTGCTTTGGTCAGGGGTTTTAGAATACATATGTTTAGTATGGTCTAGCATATGATATTTTGGCATTTTTGCTGATATAAGGTGTAAATAAATTTTATATAAGATTCTTTTACCTGAGATTCATAACGGAATTGGTATGATCTCATGTTTTATATCTCACCAAATCAAGCACTACTACACCATTAGTGGCTACAAGTGTGTTTCAAAACAATGCTTTGCTTTGAATTTTACACTAACAAGTCTTTTAAAAAAACAAAATTTACAGACATGTTTTATAACCAGAAGTATTTTGCATTAGCGCTGATAGTATGTCGTTTCATTTCAGTATTAGGTCATGGGACTCTTGGCATTTTACTCAATATTCATCGTGGCTTTTATATTCTCTTTTAATATGTTTTACCACAGGACCGGCTGGTGCTAGCAGAATATATTGTTGTTATTTATTATGACAAGGCTTGCCCTATTTTGCACAATATAATTTGTGTTTTTTGTAGTATGTTTTCTATGTTTATTGGGAATCACGTGACAAGTAGGGGTGGTATTTAAAAAACAATGGCAAACACATTTCGTTATGTGATCAAGGCTGCTGTGACAGTTGAAACACGTAATGGCTATTCAAATGTGAGCATTAAGATTTTGCCAAACCTGAAAGAGGAGTTTGTACCTTTCCTTCATCGCCTGCGTGGAAATTAAAGTCGTCAAAACTGCGAATTGGATATATATTTATCGTTACAAAAATGTTAAAAACTCGAATCGGGATTTAACCCATGATTTGTAAATTATAAGTGTGTATATATATGAATGAAATATAGCACAAGTATAACTATAACAATATATTTTATATGCACTAGCAGTTCGAACCTGTGATAGAAGGTACGAGTTGAATACGATAATGAGTCTTTTCTCTATGTTTATATGTGCAATAGACCAATCAAGATACAGCACTGTGCACTTTAAATACTCACGTAAAATGTGGTTACGCTGCCATGTGAACAAGGCTCTGTGCCGAAAAGTTATGGCGACAGCTGAATAAATTTAACCAGCATCTGAAACTCTGGTCCGTGTCTGTGTCCACAGCGTGATCGTGGGGAGAGCGATTGCAAGAGGAGACGGAGGTTGTGTTATATGTTTAGCCGTTAGTGATATCACACAGCTTTACACGGACCCTTTCCAAGAATCAGCTTGAGAGGGAAAAGCTGATTGGTCGACGCCGAAGTGGTATCCGGTCCGGGGTTTCCCGGAACAAGTTTGAAGCTTCCTTGAGGGAGAACAGCGTCGGACTCCCCCGAGTACCGAAAGCGATCCGGAAATCCTACAACTCCCAAGGAATCTGCACCGAGGAAAGGGCGCAGCATATCCAGGACGAGTATTGAGGAATCCAAAAATGATACACTAAGGTACAGGAGGGAGGAAAGCACAAATAGATGCGCGGCGTTATCTGTGTTTAAGAATAGAAGCATTCACAGTATTAACAGGACAACCGCAATTAAATAATCAGCAAATAAAAATGTCGGCCGACAGCGTAAAGGAACGGGAAGCTAGGGCGAGCACGATGTTTTTGGATAGTCAACCAACATCAACGACTACCCGTAATAAGGTGAACAGAATACCGCGGGGACTTCGAATACTCACAGCCCCCAGCTATGAAAACCCTACTCCGGACCTTATGAAAGAATGGCCAGATATAAACCTCGTGGCTTCGAGGCAACAAGTGCTGGTTCTAATCAAATATGCGGATATAGATCGGGCAAGAATTTTAGACGAAATCTCTGCCATAAACGAGGAATTAGAGATCATGGGTCCGGAGGATGAAAAAGAAAAATTAATAAAAGAAATGAAAATAAGGCTAAAAAAAGAAGAGAAAATTATAGACCGTAAAACATACAAGTTCCAAAGGGATCGTAAAGACTATGAACTAGGGCAGATCTTTACATTCTCAAAACGATATGACTCCATGCGAACCACGTTGTCAGGCAAGACATCAGCAGCGAGGCGGGAAAAGGGGCCTCAAAACAGAATGCGTAAAGATCAAACTGATTCCACAATGTCTGATTTTAGCTCAGAAGGAAATAGCGGATCAGAATCGGAACAAAGGGAGGTGGTATCTAAAACACTGAAAAAGAGACCCTCCCCGGGAGAAAAAAAATCAGTTTTTTATGCCAGGACAGACTGCAGTCATTAAGACCTGGGACGCGAAAAAACTACAACGAAGGAGGAAGAAGTACATCACAAGGAAAAGGCAAAGGGCGAGGCAACGGAGGGCAAGGGGGACAGACCACGTGGAGAGGACGGGGCAAATGGGCCAAGAAACAAAAAAAGCCACAAATAAAACAATAATCAATCTCACCCCCATGGCTTTGACGACAAAGGAAGAAAAAATTCTGAAATTGGGTTTATCTTTTGCACCGAAATCCAATCTCAACTACGTAGCAGCACGGACAGACATCTACAAGGCAACGAGAAAGTTAAAATTAAAAAAGTACTATAAGATGAGAAATGCCAACAAACGTTCTGCAGACGGTAGTTCAAGTCAAAGGGAACAAACAGGTACCCTCTCCCAGGAGCTGATTGGATTATGGGAGACAGAAGGAGCGGAACCAATGATGCAAATGGGTTGTACCTCAAACGCACCAAACGAAAAGGAGGGTGAAACGGGGCTAACATCCTTCAAACCCCCTTCCACTTTCTGCCCGATAATGCCACGTGATGGAATAGACATTTTTCATGAGAATGTCACAAATGACCTTAAAGATCTACATAAACGAATATGCAAGGGGCGTTACAGAAATAACCAAGTGACGATGGACTATGAGGAATTGGTCAAGAAATTGAAAAAAGACAAGAATATCATAGTACAACCGAGTGACAAAGGAGGTAATGTGGTCTTATTGACTAAAGAAATTTATGAGAAAGAGGCATATGCACAATTGAATGACCGCAATCACTATGAGAGGGTAAATGCGGTAACAGTAAAGGGGATGCAAACAGAATATCATTCATTACTTATGAAATGGAAGGGCAAGAAGTTCATATCAGACAGTGAATTCAAATATCTTAAAGTAGATCATCCAATTATGCCCTGTATATATTTTATTCCCAAAGTGCATAAAGACCTTAACAACCCTCCAGGCAGACCCATCATCAATGCAAGAGGAGGTTTGCTTGAGACCACGTCTGTATATATCGACTATTTCCTCCAAATATATGTGCAATCCCTTGACTCATATGTCCGTGACTCTGGTGATTTTCTATGCAAATTGGACAAAATCCAATGGCAACTTGGAGATTGGATGTTAGCCCTTGATGTTAGTGCCCTTTATACGAGTATACGCCATTTGGACTGTATTGAGGCTGTCAAGTATTATTTGTCTAGAAGGTCTGGAGAGTTTAAAGAGCATAATGCCATGTTGATCAGGATGTTAACATACAGTTTGGAGCACAACGTGTTCATATTTAACAATCTCCTATATAGACAACGGCAGGGAGTGGCAATGGGGGCCAGTTTTTCACCAAGCGTCGCATGTTTACACATGGGGGCTTGGGAGGAACTGGTCCTCAAAACCATATTTGCCAAGGAGATGAGTGAAAATGTAATAGCGTGGTACCGCTTCATTGATGATTTATTTGTTGTATGGAGGGGCATGTGTGAAGAAGGAGAGAGGTTCATTGAAAATATTAATAAGAATGATCTGAATATTAATTTAACAGCATCAATGAGTCAGACACAGGTGCCCTTTCTTGACATTGAGGTGTACACCCACAACAACAAATTAGAGAGCAGGCTATACCGAAAAGCTACCGCAGGAAACACAATACTGCATGCAAGTAGCAATCACCCTGCACATCTAATACGGAGTATTCCGTACGGGGAGATGATAAGAATTAGAAGACTATGAAGTGAACCTGGGGAACTTAAAAAAGCTCAGGAAGCAAGTGCTCTTAGATTTTTGGAACGTGGGTACCATGCAAATACAATTAAACAGGCAATCCAGAAATCTATGATTAAAGACAGAATGGAGTTGCTTGGATGCAATGATGTCTCGGCTGAGACAAATAGCGAACCAAGTTTAACAGGCAGCAAGGAGGGAGCTAGCACTGAATCCTTCCGAATAATAATTGGATATTGTAATCAACATCGGGAGGTGCGCAAAATCATTGACAAAAACTGGCCCATAGTGAGTAAAGACCCCATCATAGGCCGGGACCTCCCCAGTAAAGCATCCATCACCTTCAGTAAGGCGCCCAACATGAGAGAGAGGGTAGTGGTAACATGCCCAGAGATATTGGACAGCACATCATGGTACAAGAATAATCAAGGGTTCTTCAGATGTAAAACCTGCAAGGCCTGTGTACATGCTGTCAATAAACGTGTATACAGCGATGGCTTTAGTGAATGCGAACATCCGATCACTAAAGTCTTAACGTGCAAAACGGAATTCGCTGTATATGTCCTGGAATGCCCATGCAAACTGAAATATGTGGGAGCACCAAGCTCCCCGTTCACAAAAGAATATTGCAACATCTAAGGGCAATAACGGCACAGGACAATACCTACCCGGTGGCGCGCCACTTTAAAACACATCATCAGAGTAACAACAAAGAACTGAAATATTATGTGGTGGATGCGATAACGGCTAGTAGGAGGGGAGGACATAGAGAGGCAAAATTGCGCAAAATGGAAACCAATTACATTCTAAAGTTTAACAGCAAACAACCTGGGGGATTAAACCTCACGGAGGATTTACACACATGTCTTCACTAGGATAGTATGAATTAAGAAACCTTATGTAAGGGGGAAGTCTTTAAGGAATATCCATTAATGTTTACAATATTGTATATAAATGAATTTGAAATATGTTCTAATTTGTATATAGTGATAAATGTATTTTAATGGATTTTATTATATTTATGGTTTTAATCATATATGAAATACATATAAGAAAATATTCCTCAGAAAACGTGATCAGTGATAATAATTATGAGGGGCCGATTAGGATGGCGGACGGACTTGCGTCCGTCCGCCACCCCTGAGTAGGAGGGACCGTCCGCATGGGCAGCGGCGGTCCCTCCATGGCAATTAGGATGTGACCGCCACCCTGGCGGTCACATCCTGTATGTTTTACATTGCGGCGGGTGCTGCTTGAAGCAGCACCCACCGCAATGTAAAAAATGAAAGGTGTGCATTTGCATGCACAAAGCGGCAGGCACCGCGCGGTGCCTGCCGCTTCGTGCACGCAAAGGCAGGGGGGTACCATAGGTACCCCCCATGTGCACCCCCTACGCAACCTTCACCCAGGGGGCCCGCAACGGGCCCCCAAAGTGAATGTCCGTATGCTTTTCCACGGCGGAAAAGCCGCCGCGGAAAAGCATTACTTTCCCTACATCCTAATATGGCTGGCGGTGTCTGATAGACACTGCCAGCCATGTTCGTGCTTTTCCGCCGTGGTCGCCTTCCGACCACGGCGGAAAAGCGGCGGACAGATTGTGAGACCCACCAGCCATCCTGATTTGGCGGTGGGTCTTTCAGGCCTCCTCGGTGGATTTCCCGCATACTCCGGGCCGGCGGTGGCTTCCGCCGGCCCGGAGTATGCGGAAAATCCGCCATCATAATGACCCCCATAGTGTGTATAATAACCCAGGATGCAGATTTAGAAAGAGGTGCAATATGCTCGGAAAAACAAAATAAAAGGTTGTAATCTTTGAATGTTTACCCTAATGTGAAAAATAATAAGGGATGAGTAATAAAAAGACTGTGAGATATATAGATATATGGAATCAAATGAACATGATTATGAGAGAAATACTACACTGGAAGCTGTGACAGAATAGATGAAATAAGTGGACTTAGAATTCAAAGCTCAGTCCTACTCCAACAAAAGATTGTTTTTATTAGCACAATTTTGCACTTTACACGTATTGGGGTCATTAGGGATAGCGTATAAATGGAAAAGACTGAGAAGAGTATGCAAATTTTACGATTCAACGAAGGGATTTATCCCATAATTTTAAAATCGTTACAAAAATGTTAAAAACTCGAATCGGGATTTAACCCATGATTTGTAAATTATAAGTGTGTATATATATGAATGAAATATAGCATAAGTATAACTATAACAATATATTTTATATGCACTAGCAGTTCGAACCTGTGATAGAAGGTACGAGTTGAATACGATAATGAGTCTTTTCTCTATGTTTATATGTGCAATAGACCAATCAAGATACAGCACTGTGCACTTTAAATACTCACGTAAAATGTGGTTACGCTGTCATGTGAACAAGGCTCTGTGCCGAAACGTTATGGCGACAGCTGAATAAATTCAACCAGCATCTGAAACTCTGGTCCGTGTCTGTGTCTGCAGCGTGATCGTGGGGAGAGCGATTGCAAGAGAAGACGGAGGTTGTGTTATTAGTTATTTATATATATATATATATATATATATATATATATATATATATATATATATATATATATATATATATATATATATATATATATATATATATATATATATTCACTGAAAAAACCATAGGTTTTACAGACATTATAGTTAGGAATTCGCATTTAAAAAACCTTAGAAATTCACAGAAAAAGCCATAGGTTTCAGGGACGTTATAGTTAGTTGGACATTTGACTCATATAAAACCAGAGAAATTCGCCTGTTATGGTTAGTTGAGCTAACTATAAAATGCGTGCCCGCAAAGCACTGCTGATGATGTCATATATTACATCACTCATGACATGGTCTGTGACATCACTGATGACATCTCAAATGACATCACTGGTTTTATATGAGACAAATTTCCAACTAACTATAACGTCCCTGAAACCTATGTTTTTTTCAGTGAATTTGTAAGGTTTTTTAAATGCTAATTCCTAACTATAACGTCTGTAAAACCTATGGTTTTTTCAGTGAATTTCAAAGGGTTTTTAAATGTTAATTTCATATTTTAATGTTTATAAAACCTATATTGTTTCAATTATAATTTTATATATTTTGGAACCCTATTATACTTCTTTTTTTTTTACTTTAAAAATTATGTAATGTTTTATATCTTCCCCAAAAAATATGTATTTTTTTTTTTTGATGGGGAGAAAATTGCACTTCCATACCGGTAGCGTACCAAGCTCCATCACCACACGAATGCTATCCGCCATATTTCTAAACTCGTAAATGATGCGCATTTCGTATCTGACGAGTTTGCGGCACCGTGTCCCGCGTAACATCATATACGCATGAAGTCACCCCAGGTGCTACTTTGGTATCCACCAAGCCACGCGTTATGTCATGTACATATGGGGTCGCGCCCACTACGCTTTGCGACTACATGCTGCCAGGCCCTGTGTTATGTCACAGACGTATAGTATAGCGCAAGGTACGCCATTCCCTTTTTTTGTCTCAAAAGTATATCTAAATAACTTTAAACAGTATATGAGAGCATGCAAAAATCTAAATTATTTTAAACATTTATATATTTCTAACTGTATTAAACTTATATTATGATAAATATATTTTGTCAAAATCGCGTTGGGTGGCCTCTTCGCGTGCTCGGTGCGCGTTTGCCATGTGACCTTAAAAAAAGCATTTGATTGGTTCATAAAATTTCCCATTGTAACAGTTGTACACTCCCACCCATTGTACTCATTCTCTCTACAGCGTTTGATGAGAGATACCTCTTCTGCTTAGAAAGCTTTTTTGGAAAGTGTTTTCCTGTATACACATATCTTATACTACACACAACATGCAACGATCATCTTGATCAAAATTCATGCTCTGTACATTAGCCTTACACGTGTGATTGCCATGCATCTCAAACGTTCCATCAAAAAACAAACATGTGTTACAGTATGCCCCTGGTGTGTGTGTGTGTGCACATTATTGTGCTGCCTTTCAGCCTGGGCATCGGTGGCTCTAAGGAGTATCATCAACCACGGGCAGACTGCACATCCTAGATCACATGCCATCTCATTAACAATAGTTTCCGCACTCCCGACACATGCTTAACTAATCTAAATTGCACACTCTGCGAGGTCAAAACTACAAAAGAAACACACATAAGTACACTTCCTGACCAGACAGGAATTGAACAACGCCCAAGTCCCTGGAATAATTATTCACACCCCTACGGTGGCCTGTGTACGCAAGCCCAGCCCAGCCATATTATCAAGGAAGGGCAATAGCATTATCGGCGCTTTAGTGGCAGGAAACTGCCGCTAAAGCAGCGATAAGGGGTTGATAATATGCCCTTGTGAATTCCATTAGAAGCCCAGGTTCTGGAATGAACCTGGGCTTCTATGGGAATTCACAAGGGCATATTATCAACTCCTTATCGCCGCTTTAGCGGCAGTTTCCTGCCGCTAAAGCGCCGATAATGTTATTGCCCTTCCTTGATAATATGACCCATAATCTCTGGCCTCGTGTATTTAATTTTAAGGACTTGCTGATCCACACTCTTTCTCGCAGACCCCAGCGTCCTAGACAAATGGGTGACGGAGTATAAACACTAAGGGCTGGGTGCAATAGGCCGATGCTACTTCTCCTCCTCCCTCTCTTCTTTTGACTCTCCCTCCCTTTCTCCCTTCCACCCACTCCCCCTCCCTTCCATTCTCACTATGGTCCTTTCATACGGACTACCTTTCTTTACCTCTTCCACATAGCACACATACTTATGTTTCATTTTTGTCTTGCAGGTTTCCTACGCTGCTTCCATTGGAGTCCAACCCACGTTTTTTTGTATATACTGTTTTATTAAAGTTACATTTCTATTTATTTCTGTTTTAATAAAGGTTACTTTTTTTCAAATAAATAACTGAGTGTATAGGTCTTCTTTTTCTGACAACACTTGTCTATTATTTATTGTGAAAATCATCTTTTTATAGGAGATTTTAAGGACAACATTATTTAATATTAGAGTGTACCTACCAAACATAATCTAACTAACTATTAGACAAATGAAGACTGGGTAATTGTACAACTGCAAGAGTTCTATGAGTGTATCACTTTATAACACCACTGCCCGTGTGATTACAGAACAAATAAGGCACTGCCTAGGACCACCGAGGCTTCAGGGACTGCCAAGGTCCACCCTGCATATTTAAATTAAGACCTGGAGTGTGGCGAGCCATGGACTTCAGTTGGCCTCAAACTCCGGAACAATTAGTAAACAATACCCGGGAAGGTGGCGCTCCCCTAAGCTGCAAAACTTCTCTGTGCCCTTCCGTGCCTAATTTACATGTGACATTAAGATCCCCAGTCCTACAGAGACCCCGCAATATAATAATTGGATTGGCCATGGCACATTACCCACCAGGGGCCTCATTTAAAAGAACAGGTGAGACCCCGCTTTTTTTTTCTTTTCTCTCCATTTTTACCATCCGCATCCCCTCTGTTACAGCGATAAGAGGTTTTCCTCCTCTCGCTTCAAGTAGTCGAACAACATTTGCTATCACAGGGTGGAAGCCATGCACCACCCTCTAATAGCAAACACAAATGTCCCTCCAATGCACACCCCGGGACATTGTATGACCTGCGCCTGAGAGGTCGCCCTCCCTAGGACCATGATGCATTTATTAGTATAAACGCATACTAACACTACTTACACACATGTAGTACAATGACCAGAATGTAGTGAAGAAGCAGAGGAAGTGCGAAATCTAAAAATATAAATCCTACCAGAAGTCGGATGACATAGTTCAATGAGCCGACGACCCTGGCATGAGTAGAAACAGCTACACGAAGAAAACGGGTCTTCAGCACAACGCAAGCAATTTTTAAATATTGGTCAGTGGTGCCTTTTTGCCTTCTCCCGCTCGTCTCCAAAATTATGTAGTGAAGAGGCAGACAGCAGTGCATCCAATAAATAGATATATTACAAGAAAAAAAGACACCTGAAACAATCACCAACAGGAGCAGACAGCAAAGCAACCGTCTAATCCAGCACCGTGTACAAACTCCACAAGGTTCCCCTCATTGCAGCCCTACATTCTAACATTACATTCTGAGGAGCATATTATCAAGGAACAGCGTTAAAATTATCGCCGCTTTAGCGGCAGGAAACTGCAGCTAAAAACTGCGATAATGGGCTTGATAATATGCCGTAGAGAATTCCAATAGAAGCCCATGTTCTGGTATTAACATGGGCTTCTATTGGAATTCTCTACGGCATATTATCAAGCCCATTATCGCCGTTTTAGTGGCAGTTTTCTGCCGCTAAAACGGCGTTAATTTTAACGCCATTCATTGATAATATGCCCCTTAGATTCTAGTAGAATTACGTACTAACATTCTACTATGACTTACAATGGAATACTACACAGAGCACATGACTTTGCAGCAATAAGCTCATGGTTTCATCCACGAGTCTTGAGACCGGTAGGAGTAAGTATTTCACTTCCCAATCCCTATATTGTATAAACCTAAACTAACACTTCTTCCAGAGGTATACTACAGCGCCCAGAGCACATCACTTTACAGCAATGACCTCAAAATTTAGGCTCTCGGTCTTCACACCAGTAGGGGTGAATAGTTTCCTCCCTATATAATATAAACGCATACTAACACTACCTACACACTTATAATACAGCGTTTAGTATCCTACAGCGCCCAGAGCCCATCACTTTACAGCAATCAGCTTGGTTTCATCCCCAAGTCTTTACACCGGTAGGCGTAACTACTTCGCTTCCGGTATACTATCAACACATAGTAGCGGTCAGTAATTCGCCTCCCACTCCCTGAATGGTATAAACGCCAACTAACACTACTTGCACAAGTATGCTAAAAACACCAGACCACATCACTTTACAGCAATGACCTTACGATTTAGACCCTCGGTTTCATACCCCAGTGTAGCACCATATATATCACCACCATGCCACTCTGAGCAACACCGCACTTCCAGACCGTTAACAGTGATAACTACCTACTGGCGACCGCCAGTAGGTAATCAAGAACAAATTACAAGAGTTCATTGATTCTTTTAACTTTCAAAACTTCTCTCTATTATTGTCTTTCTACTTTTCAATATAAATAGCTTTTTTAATCTTCAAGTACACATCGAAGTCAGAAATGCAACGTATTCTCTCAACACACTTTCTAGAACATTCTACAACACGTGGAGGTTAAAAGTTCATAAATTTTTTTAAAACATGGAAAAAACGTTTTAAAAAGTTTAAAATTTAAAAAAGAGAGAGGCTGCATACACTATCAGATTTTTTTTAACACTGAGGAGCCAAGTTAATCGAACTCCTGCGGGTATGCCACATTGAATTAAGAAAACGGGATATGGCAAAGACAATGGGTGGGTGGGGGTCATATTTCAGGACTCTAAATGCCTCCACACAGTGCTTGAACCCTAAGTTCCAGCAGAGTCTGATGAGCCAACTCTGTCTGGCTGGCTTATAGCCAGGACAGAAAAAGAAGACATGAAGCTCTGACTCAACCCCACAACTACAAGCTGGGCCACCAAGGGGAGTGGCTTTTGTCCATTTATTAGTAAAAGCACGAAGCGGCAAAGACCCCAGTCTGAACTAGATGTATAGTTTCCTTGCAGAGAAGGGCTGGATATCATCCAGAAAGGGCTTGGTCCGATGATCGTCCTTAATCCTTAGTAAGTCAGTCAGTCAGTCAGAATACTTTATTTCGATAAATCAATATCATAAAAAGACAATGGTACTGAACAGAAGATACATTAAATACATTATTTACACACAGTAAAAGAGGAATATTAAACCAATAAAAATTTCCTAAGAATTTCATGAGATTTTATAAAATCACAATAAATAAATAGAATAAAAGCCTAAAACAATTTAGTTACCCTCACTATCATTTTTTACAGTACAAACATCGTTCTAATTTGTATCCAAATTCATTTAGGTACAATTGATCATTTTTCTGTTCCTAATCCTGACAGCGCCCACTAGAAAACTAGAGACATGAAAGGTGACCCAGGGGGTCTTTAATAATTGCAAGTACAGGAGAGCAGGCTTGACTTGCTGGAACCCAGCCTCCTTAAGTATTGGTACCAGGAATTTCGTCCTTAATTCCGTGTGGTGACCACAGGACATTAGAAAATGCATTGTGTTCTGAGTAGCGAAATTGTCACAAGAACACGGCAATGCGTTTTCAGGGGTACTCCAATTAGAAAATTGACCTAGATGCAGATGGATCAGGTTAAAGCGAAAACGAGTTAAAAGAAACCTGTGGTAGGGACGGTTCACCATATTAAGGTAAATTTCAGGTCCTGGTAAATTGGCTACAATGAGATTAGCCCTTACAGTGGGTTTTTTAAGTTCTAATTCCTCTCTCTCCAGAGCCAACATCTGTACCATGGCTTCCTTAGTTTGTGCGATGTCCTTACATGTTATTGACTCTGGTGAGGAGAAAAGCTCCGGTCTCCCCAATTTAAAAAAAGCTGTTTTTGATGTATGTCAGCCACTGAATCTTGCTGGAATTTTCTAGTAGGAGACAGTCTTTCACGATAATATGGTTCAAGGAGATTTCCTGGTTCAACCAGGTCTTCATCCAGCATATTAAGGGAGCCATTCTTATCGTGTCAGAAATTAAGCCTACCCCCAATTCAGAATGGATAGTATATGAGGGAGTGGACTGTGGCACTGAAAGGACAGATCTCATGAATTTAGTTTCGCTCACCTGTAGACAATCAGGGGCACTATAGCCCCATATTGAGCTACCATATGTGGCTACTGTGAGACATTTCGCTTTATAAATCTTCATTAGTGCTGCTATAGGTCTCGCCCCCAGTTTTTTTGTGAAGCCCTGGAGTGCAGAAGTAGTTCTTGCAAAGGAGATGTTTCTGTTTTTGAGTTGAGGGCCCCAATTCCCTCTTTCATTAAAGGTAATCCCAAGGTAGGGGAATGTGGGAACTCTACACAGTTCTTCTTCACAGCAAAAAAAGTCTTAATTTGCTTCTTTCTTGAGCACCTCCCTATAATCATAATTTGTGACTTCTTAGCGTTTATTTTAAGATCCAAGGATCCCATAAAGTTCCCAAAGACATCTAGCAGCCGTTGTAGCCCAACCCCCATCCTTGAGAGAAGGACGGCGTCATCCGCGTAGAGGAGAACTGGAATACCAAGTTCCCCTATGCGCGGTATGCCAAGGGATGCCTCCTTTAGTGCAGGTTCTAGGCTAGGGCATTGATATATACCGTAAAGAGAAGGGGGGCCAGGATGCACCCTTGTCTGACCCCCCCTTTCTGAGTTAGAATGGCTAGAGCAGCGCCCCTCAGCGGTAACCCTGACGGAGGCCAGTAGACCAGAATATAAGTCCGCCAGGAGGTTAACTAAGGCCCGATCAAGTCCCATATTGAGTAAAATTTGCCATGACTTTGTCCGGTTTAAGAGGTCAAATGCCGATGAGAGGTCCATGAGCCCCAGGTACATTGACCCCTCTTTGGCTTTGGTATATTTATCCAGTAGCAGTTGCAGATTAAGGCATTGGTCTAAAGTGCTCCTTTTCGATCTAAACCCATATTGCACGTTCGACAGAACCCCTCTGTCGTCGAGCCAGTCCTTTAATTTGTGCAAACTAACACGTCCCAAGATTTTCACCGAGGAATCTATTAGGGAGATAGGTCTATAACAGGAGGGATCCTGCCTGTCTCCCTTCTTGGAAACTGGGATAATAATAGATTTTTTCCAGGACACCGGTATGTTATTTTGGTCTAAAGCATTAAAAACACTACACAGGATCTTAGACCAGAATTTTGGCGCACATTTAAAAACATCTGCAGGAACCCCATCAGGACCTGGAGCCTTTTTAGGGCCTATTCAATCGCTCTTTCTACCTCTATTTCCTCAAAAATCACATGGGAATCCTCAGATCTAGAAAGGGTAATTGTCATGTGATTCTCTGGACCTGGGGTAGAATATATTTTACCAAAATGTGTTATCCAGCCCTCGTCTGGGATGTTGGACTCAAGGGGAGAATTCTCCTCGCCCGAAAATAGCGGTTGATTTACGATTTTCCAGAACTGCCCACTATTTTTTAAGGTCTCAGGGGCAAGTAATTGTGACCAGGCCTCTTCTTTCAGCTCATTTTTCCTGTCTTGAGTAGCTTTCTTATAAGCAGATCTTAAGCTGGCTATTAGAGCTCGATCTTTAGGGATAGCCTTCAAGGCCTTAAGTAAAACTGCACTTTTATTAAACCATCTTTTACCATGATGTCTCGTCTGACAGGGGCCAACAAGTAGGCTTTGGTTAATTTGTCTGCAAATGTTATCAAAAGCAGTGACCACGTGTGTGTTTTGAGCCTGCTTCTCTAGGCATATGGCCACATCGTCCTTAACCTTGACCAATACTTCCTGCAAGACAGTTTCAGGGACTATGTTTGACCATTTTAGCCTACGTCCTTGGTCTTTAACAACCACGTTTAGGCCACCCTTATGGGTCACAGATTTGAGGGTTAATAAGTCCGCGGGCAGTATTTCTATTGACACCGGGTTATCATCACTGAAGACCGAAACCTCAGTCTTATACCTTAAAACTTTGCACAATATAAAAGAAGACATAAAAATATAGTCAATATTAGTGCCATCGTCTGTTCCTTTGAATGTGGGGGTCCTAGAGCCACCTTCCCCGCAACCTGACTCATAGAGGTTCCATCTTGCCAAAAAGTTTTCAAGAGCCTCCCCCTGTTTCGAGTGTTCAAGGTGTATGGGTGACAAGTATGGGGGGCCCTCCTCTTCTATATTGGCACACGGTTGGTTACAGGAATGGATGTTAAAGTCCCCTAGGAATATTATTTCAAAAGTGTTCACATTAGTGCTATAGACTGACACAAATTTCTCCAGTATGTCCAAATTAAAACTGGTGCACTCATTGGTGCATGAATTATAAAAATTGATAAATAAAATCTTAGGGGTGTCAGAAGAGGGTAGTTCAACAATTAGGCAATTTTGGCATTCTGAGTTACACTGTATTAATGTGCCCTTTAGGTCAAGTTTGAATAAGCTTAATAAGCCTCCCTTAGCTCTAACTGCCACACTACTAGTTGCAGGAATGCAAAAATGTCTATACCCAACCAGGGAGAAACTGTTTGTCAGATCCCAGGTCTCTTGGAACGCTATAATGTCATAGGTTTTTAAATAATTAATCCAGGTGTCGTTCCTTACTTTAGCCTAAATACCAGCAATGTTCCAAGTCATAATCCTACAAGTAGAATGTGGGGGCTGTACATTAGTCCTCTGATTATTTGTTAGTCAGTCATTTTCCTCCGGAGATGATAGAGGGGTATATCGATTGCCAGTGGGAGGACTTGATCGAATTGATGAGTCGGCCTGGACAACCTATAATAATATGGGTCCAGTCTATTTGGGGGTCGATTTTCAATATGGGGAGGGGTAACAAGACCACGCCTAGGTAAAAAAGGCTTGGGCTGATCAGTATGTAAGTGTGGAGTATTACTAAGGTGATTATAAAAGAACCCAAGAGGGCGTGCACATACAGTATTATCAGCAGTTGGTAGGGAAGCCGCTCTAAGCAGAACTGTGGCGACATGCTGCGGATGTCTAAAATTAACAATAATACAGTCCCCCTTACTATTTTTCCTAGAGTTTCCTATCCAGCTGACTCTTCTGGTAGATATTATGTCATTTGAGAAAGCAAAAGGGAACCCACAATTTCTGTTCAAACACGATACTGATTTATTTTTCAGGGCATCGTGAGTTTCTAGCCGTGACTCAGTAAGATGGGAGTCCACCCCAGGTACATTAGTTAATACTACTATGTATGGGGCGCAATCTGGGGGGAGATTAACTGAGGGTCTTCTATTTGCTTCTCTCCTCCCCTCGTTGTTCCCCCCTGCTGTGGTAGGTTGGTTACTAAGAGTCAATGAGCGTGGGTGAACAGCTGGTACCGGGGGTGGTTGAGTGGCTGGTACAAGGGGTGAATGGGCAGCTGGAGAAGTTTGTACAGTTTGTGTGATCCTATTCCCCCCATTGCAGGGAGCAGCTGCTTCCTTGTTTACGTTGTGCCACCCTTTATGCTCTTATTTATATTGGTCATGGCTAACTGAGAATTCAAAAGGCTGCCCAATCTAGTTACTTCTTTTGTAACCTGGTCTAATTTGGCCACAAGAGGTTTAATCATAAGTTCCAATTTGGATTCAATAATACTGGCCAACGAATCAATTTGATCAGGGTTCAAGTTAGTCATGTCTGCCTTATTTGAGGTCTCATTTACTCCCCCTGTACTTATGGGTGGTGTGCCAGCTCTTTTAGTTTTCCTGTTCCCCCCGCTTAGCCGGTAACTTCCTGCAGGCCCTTACTACTCTTCGTACAGGGGAGGATGCTGGAGATGATATCGGGGAAAGTTGTAATGAGGTATCCAAGGGGTTATCCAGCACCTGGTTCTGGACTAGAGGAGCAGGTATTTCACTATCATTGAGTATCTGCAAGCCTCCAATGCAGCTACGATCTACGACAAGAGCATCTGGGGGGGCATGCAAGCTTATAGGTGAAGCCGAAGGGCTTACCCGGTTTAATGAAAGGCGCCTTTCTTTGTTAATTTTGCTTACTACTTTGACCAGGTAGTTATCCATTGTGCCCGTCACTAGGGGGGTTTTAGCCGATCTAAGTTTGGACATTATTATATTTCAAGATGACAAATATAAAACAATATTTTAAAGGCACTGTAGCTATTGCACGTAGCGAACTCTGATAGCAATAGCGACGACTAAGGCTACACATGTAGTAATACAAAATACGTAACATAAAATGTCTTACAGTTTTTGAGGTGTGTGTGGGCAGAAATAACCAAAGTCCGTGGCCCAGCCCAGCCTCTTTCGGCCTCGGACGACCACAGATGGCCCCGCCCTTGTCCCGGGCTTCTCCCGGCGCGCGCCCACGTGCGTCCCGCGGGTCCAGGGACCGAGGGTGCCTTTATGTGCCTCCTGGGACTAGCCTCTGAGGTCCACTGCTGCTGGTCACGGGGTGGGAGGGGCCCGGCGGTGCCAAGCCCAGCCGGGAGAACAGGCGGAGCAAAGCCTGGCCCTCTGTAGCTGGAGCTGCGGGGATCGGGGGAGCCAAGCCCGGCTCTCAGTAGCAGCTGGAAAACTGGTAGGACTCCCCCCTGGACTCCGCACCGAGGGTGCCTTTATGCGCCTCCTGGCGCTAGCCTCTGACGTCCACTGCTGCTGGTCACGGGGTGGGAGGGGCCCGGCGGAGCCGAGCCCGGCCGGGAGAACAGGCGGAGCGAAGCCCGGCCCTCTGTAGCTGGAGCTGCGGGGATCGGCGGAGCCAAGCCCGGCCCCCAGTAGCAGCTGGAAAACTGGTAAGACTCCCCCATGGACTCCGCACCGAGGGTGCCTTTATGCGCCTCCTGGCGCTAGCCTCTGACTTCCACTGCTGCTGGTGACGGGGTGGGAGGGGCCCAGAGGAGCCAAGTCCGGCTGGGAGAACAGGCGGAGCAAAGCCCGGCCCTCTGTAGCTGGAGCTGCGGGGATCGGCGGAGTCAAGCCCGGCCCTCAGTAGCAGCTGGAAAACTAGTAAGACTCCCCCCTGGACTCCGCACCGAGGGTGCCTTTATGCGCCTGCTGGCGCTAGCCTCTGACGTCCACTGCTGCTGGTCACGGGGTGGGAGGGGCCCGGCGGAGCCAAGCCCGGCCGGGAGAACAGGCAGAGCAAAGCCCGGCCCTCTGTAGCTGGAGCTGCGGGGATTGGCGGAGCCAAGCCCGGCCCTCAGTAGCAGCTGGATAACTGGTAAGACTCCCCCCTGGACTCCACACCGAGGGTGCCTTTATGCGCCAGCCTCTGACGTCCACTGCTGCTGGTCACGGGGTGGGAGGGGCCCGGCGGAGCCAAGCCCGGCCGGGAGAACAGGCGGAGCAAAGCCCGGCCCTCCGTAGCTGGAGCTGCGGGGATCGGCGGAGCCAAGCCCGGCCCTCAGTAGCAGCTGGAAAACTGGTAAGACTCCATTTTAAAAAGTTTACTATTTAAAAAAGAGAGAGGCTGCATACACTATCAGCTTTTTTTAACACTGAGGAGCCAAGTTAATCAAACTCCTGCGGGTATGCCACATTGAATTAAGAAAACGGGATATGGCAAAGACAATGGGTGGGTGGGGGTCATATTTCAGGACTCTAAATGCCTCCACACAGTGCTTGAACCCTAAGTTCCAGCAGAGTCTGATGAGCCAACGCTGTCTGGCTGGCTTATAGCCAGGACAGAAAAAGAAGACATGAAGCTATGACTCATCCAGAAAGGGCTTGGTCCGATGATCGTTCTTAATCCTTAGTAAGTCAGCTGTCAGATGTCCTAACGCCACATCCCCCTGGACGTCTGCTATCTTGGACAACCTCTAGGCTTTGATTAGTTCTAGACGTGATGTCGTGGGGCACGATTCTTCAGGGTTACTCCATAAGCTAGATTTACCCAATCTGCAACATAGGTCCTTAATATACATGAGCCAAGGTATTTTGTCCAAACCCGGGAGACTCAGTAACTTCTTTAATTCTTTTTGGTAGGCTGCTTGCTCCGGGGTCACCCACAGTCTATGCCAGAATGTTAGTGGCTTAAGTCCAGTCTCATCCCCTATTGGTCTTATTCTTAAATTCATGCATAAAGTAAAGAGAGGGGTACTAATCGAGAGAACTAACATTTTCCTAATAAAGTTATTCTCTGTTTTGCTCAGACAATCAGAGGGACAATTACCCCATACAATGTAGCCTTCCTTGCTTGGACCTTGTATATCTCTACTATAGGGCCAACTGGTTTGTAAGAGGAGTTTCTATATATTTTTGCTATTCCCCCCACAATCTGGACTAACTTCAGGCTTCCTTTGTCCATCTGCGGGCCCCATTCAAATGTTTCTGACAGTATGACACCTAAGTAATCAAAAACTGACACCCCTTCAAGCAAACTGGCGTTTAAGGAGGTATTTGGGCAGGATGTTTTGGCTAGGTTGACGACCATAAATTTGGTCTTTAGGATATTTATTTCCAGCCCCTTGTTTTTGCAGAAGATGGCAAAACTGTCAAGAACCCTCCTGATGCCCATGGGCGACTTAGAGAGTAACAATGTGTCGTCCGCAAACATCATTGTTGGTACCTTGTTCTAGACTTCGTTAAGGTGGGCAACCAGAGCATTAATGAAAAGGCAAAACAGGGTAGGTGCAAGCACACATCCCTGTTTTACTCCTCCGTTTGCAGGGAAGCGGGGGGTTAGCTCATCAAACTTCCCAAATCCTACTTGGGCGAAATTACCCTTGTGCAGTCTCATAAGCAGGCTCAAGAGGTAGACAGTCTGCTTTCCCCGGACCTTTTAGAACAGCCCACAGTTTTTCTCTAGGGACCAAATCAAAAGCGTCTTCAGATCTACAAAAATTAGATAGAGGCTGCCACCCTCTAATAGCACCATTTTTCAATATACTACCTGGAGTCTGAAGATTTGGTCAATGATAGAGATGTTTTATCTGAAACCTGCTTGAAATGGACTCAGAATTTCAAACTCCTACATCCACACATGCATGCGGTCACGGAGGATCCTAGCAAACAGTTTCTGGGCAACATCATTCAAACTGATCAGCCTGTGATTGAAAGGCAAGAGGGGTGAACCCTTTTTAAATACTAGGAAGATTTCTGCCCAAGCCCAAGTTTCCGGAATCACCATGCCTCTCATAATGGCATTGAATATTACCCATAAATAAGGACCCCATATTTCTGGTTCTAACCAGAATAGGTCACCTGGTAACTTATCCAGACCCGGGGCTTTTCCAAGGGGAAGCTTTCTGCTGGCATTAAGAACTTCTGTCATTGTAATCTCGTGGGGCTCTTCGTAGGTGGTCCCAGAGGATATTAAAGGTGAAGGTTGAAGAATGCACTTATGGGCCCTTATTCAAATACTAACCATGTTAGAAGCATGCAAAGAGGGAGTTTGTGCTGATTTCTAGGAATCCACTTACCAGTTCCAACACCCAAAAGCAATTAATGAAATATTAAATTACTCACGAATGCACGTCGCTTGAGAAAACTGTCCATTTGAAAGACACTCCACTGTTCCAGCCTCTTGTCCTTCATGAGTGAAAAAACCAGGGTAGCAGCGGAAGTATACAGTTTGTCCCTCTGTATAATGATCTTTATTAAAATACACATCCATATTGTCCAAGTAGGGCCGCTCACACGCACCTAAAAAAAGAGGTTATGGTAAGCTATGTCTATTATTGCTAATATTAATTTTGAATAAACATATGTTTTGAATAAATGTAATGTTTCACTGCATGCACTTCACTGCTTCTAACATCAATGGGTTGGACCATGCCTACTTGCAGGAGGATATTGGTTCTGCCAGAAACAAATTATTATAAACAATACTAAAATGAATACTGCCATAATCTGCAGGACAGGTTCTCTTACCAGCCCTCCTCACAGTGGCCACTCAGATAGGAAAACAATCTTTACCTACGAGGAATGTGGCAAATGTCGCAGATAATTTAACAAACATCTTCACACCGTAGTCTGATTTGGAAGTCAAATCCTCTGTGACTCTTTAGAAGTATCTTCCTTTGCACTGTATTCACTTGCTTGCAACCGTTGTGATGTTGATATATAGACTTTGAATACACCAAACAGGTATTTAGGGGCACCTGGCTGCATCCTGTGCTGCCTTCAGGAGAAGCAGAGCTCTGTTGTGCGACTCTGCTCCACCTTAAAGTCTTTACCGGTTCCCAGTTTATAGAAAACATTCATTCAGGTTTCTCTGCAAAACACACTGTGCAGTAATGGTATGACCCTTGCCCCTCTAGGAGAATAAATGTGAATTGTTTCTACTGAAATGCCACATAGAGATCACACTGCTGTCAGGTCCACCGTTTTCCACTTTAGCAGGCTCTGCACTGATCTTATACCTGAAGCCTGCTTGAAGTCCTGAGAGAATGTGGTTTTCCTCACACCAATACAACCGCCTTAGCACCTGTTTGCAAAAATGTTTAGCAAATTGTCAATCAGGCTGATAGGGCGCTAGTTGGAGGGTAGACTGGGATCCCCTTTTTTAAAGATGGGCACAATCTCTTCCAACTTCCACGATTGAGGGATCACCCCCTCCATCGGGATGACTTTGGATACCATGTTATATGACACGTATGGCAGGAAATCGTCAACTCAGTTAAGTTAGACCAGGCCCCCTCCTGTAACATGGATATAATGAAGATACAAAGAAATACTGGAGATACTGGAGGGAACAGCAGGATGTAACAGGGCTAGCGAAGGGCGTAAGATCCCCAAGTACAGCAGCAAGTACACCAAGTACCAAGTACAGCAATGTCGGTGGGGAAATCATGGTCCTGGCTTAGGCTTGACTCTGGGTTGGCTCTGGTAGAAGGGTTGGGCTGGCAGAGAGCTTTTTGGGTTATTAAAGGAGTTAAGGGCTAAGGAGGTTGTGATGGTTGGAGACCTCGGGCACACAGACCACAGGCCCCTTCGGTGACCGCAACTCCTGGCAGCTCTTGATCATCTCAAGGTAATTAAGGACCGACCAGGTAGCAACTCAAAAACTGAAGTTTAAGGAGTTCAACGATGAAAAATCAACAAATCAATGTCCTGTCAATGTCCGGTGGCTCTTGGCACTAGTTGTAGCTAGCTGGATTGCTGAAGGCTTGGGGAAGCCGTATTTGCATCATCGGGAAGGATTTCGTCACTTACCTCCACCCGCTGGCAAAAGCAGGAAGACATAACCACCACCCACAGGCTGCAGACCAGAACCACATGCCTGCCCAGCAAGGAGCAAAGAGCATGGGGCTAATTCCAAGATTTTCTACCTGTCACCAACAACTATGGCAACTGCAAAGTCTTCAGGAACCTTCCAAAGTGACCTCTGCATGCCAAGAAACGTGTTTAGCACCACTGACTCCATCTCTGGGAGTGGGTGAGAGAGAGGGTGGCATGAAAAGCAGAAATGTGTGCTCTTTTTCTACCCTCTCTTTGTCTGAGAAGAGTCCCAGCAATCACCCTCCATCCAACGCAGCCACTGACTCACCAGTCGCTGTACTGCAGCTTGCCTCTAACTCACCAGGCTCTCCATGTAAGCTGAATGCAGTGACGGCGGTACAAAGGCAGCCCAGTGAGCCGCGGTCCTCAGAGGGAGAAATAGACAACTACAAAAAGGACCACAGCACTCCATGGCCATCCCCTCCTCCCCTCTCAGCTGCTTCGGAGCTGGCTCACTTTCATTCAAGAAGCATACGGGGCCGATGCAGCGGCGCTCAGCCGCAACTGCCCTGCAGACGGGCATGAGCACTGCGGCCAGGGGAGGAGCACCTCTTGCTCTCACCACTAATCATCTAGAACATCACTTTAACCTTTGTTTTGTTAGGAAATTGCTGAGTTTAAAAAAATCATATTCTACATTCAGAATGGGTAACTGATTCTTCCGATGGGGAGAACCTCTGCAAATGGCACATGGCCACGTGGCACTATGCAATAAAGGATTGGGAAGAAGGCCTGGTCTCTACTAGACACTGTGCCAAACTCTGAGAAACCAGCCATCCCGACCCCGACTGGGCAAAATCTTTCTTTCAGTGTAGAAGCGATTGAATGCATACTTTGATTTAGATTTTTTGTTGTGTAGTTTAGTATGTTTTTCAAACTTTTTGTTTTTTGCTTTGTATTTATTACAGTTGGAAATTATCTTAAAAGGTTTAAAACCTTATTTTTTTGTCTTTTGTGTGTTCCACAGGTTTTTGTATTCTTTGTGCAGATGAGCTTCCATGCACTTGAAAATATTCTTGTATTTGTTTTCCCAGAGGCCACTACTTTGAGGCTGGGCCTGAAGTACTTTGGAAGATGCTACACCTTGTCATCACTTTCCTCCAATTGTAGACAGGGCACTTCCTATGGAGCAGTCTGTTGTCTTTTAGCTGCTCAACTCTTGTGCATCTCAGCACAAGTTATGGTTTTGGGATGAACGGCCTTCGAGTGCTTTCACGTGCCACTGGTTCCTATGGCATATTGTCCAGCTTTTCGTCTATGGAGCACCTGGTCGCACAAAGGAACCAAACCTCCTGCGATTCAGGAAGTCCCTTAAAACCCTACTCTTCCCTTAAGTGGCCGATATCCCTCCCTTTTCAAACCTTTAGGAGCTTGAGGTTCAGCGCTGGGATACTTCCGGGTGACTATGCGCTCTATAAAAACTTAAAATAAAAAAATAAAATAAAAGTGCACATACCCTAGTGCGCACTTTTATTTTTTGGCCAGCTGAAAGTTTAAAAAACTGCCATAGTGCGGATTTCTTTTTCTGCCATGGTGTATCAGTGAAATATGGAGCAGCTGTTTGAATCAGCCGCACCTTCTTTCTCTGTGCAGGCAGGCAAAGTGAGTGTCTGCATCCAGTTGCATGGGGATGTCTGAGGGGGTTTGTCAATGTGACACATTTTCGCCCCTTTAGAGGCCTGCCCACAGAAATATTACTGGCCCACACCTGCCCCATATTTGCCACCATAGAAAGGGACTGTGCAGTGTGCAGAGAAATTCTTTGTGTAGGTGAACAAAGCGTCACTAAAATGAAACATGGTGCTCGCCCATCAGGATACATGTAAAAAGTTGTTGTTGTTTTTTTATCCAAGTTAAGAACTCTTGGTTTTCGCCTGTTTCTGTTCTTTCTCAGGATAAGAAAAATATACACAAATAGTTTTTTTTAAACACAAAAGGCCAAGGTTCTGTTTAGAACTACATTTACTGGTTAAAAATAGAAGCTAATCTTTATGTTGTTTGTCATGTATGTCACTAGGCTTTCATAATGTTAATATTAAGAGCAGTGCAGCAAGGCAATCATATTTGTTGTGATCTATTGCCACTAAACAGTGCTGTATCTAGTAAGAAATTGGATGTTTACCCCCAAAAGGTGATGAACATTTAGTTTCCATGCACAAATGGAGACAGGTTCTCACCATAACGTAAGGCTGTTTGTCTTTTCCGTTGCATATATTTTGGATTGGGAGCGAACCCTTCAAATACAAACTGTACTTACACACGTTGTATCTGTTCTGTAGATTGTAGCAGGTATGCAATGTCAGAAAAGAGTAGAGAAAATTCAGCTTTGAGGAAGCAGAAGGTCAGGCCCTGCAGCCAACCCTTCATATGCAGACAACCCCGACTGCACATGACCTTCAGGCGTGTGCTTGGTGTGTTCGGCTACTAGGATTGAACACCAGACCCTACACCCAACCCCACCACAGGGGGGAATGTCCACTGAACACACCCTTCCAGGTCCTGTGACCAAGCCCCCGCTGCAGCCGTCTATACCCAGATTGAGCAGGGAGTTGTCCTCAGGGCCGGGCCTTTGGCCAGGTCATGAACCCAAACCCATCACAGGCAGCTAGCCCAACCAAAAGCTCCTAACCTGCATTTACTTCCTCTTATATTTGTGTATCTGTGAGGTATCAGATACCTTGTTGATGTGTTGATTTTAGTCTTTCAGTGTGCAGCTCTATTCCAGTGCCAGTTGCTGCTGCTGTGTAATACTGAGTGTTCTTATCTTCTACAATTAGCAAAGGGTAGAAACTCTCTTGGTCCTCAGTAGAAAGTACAGAACCTGTGCAGTGCTCTTATAGAGCCAATAGGTAACTTGTGAGCCATGCCAATGCTGTCATATAATTAAAGGAAGGCTAGTCTGTCAACTGTCTCCCTACATCTACAAAACATTAAAAAGTAGCCTCATGTGGGGTCTGGCTTTGAATTTGTATCCTAAGAAAACTGTAAATAACAAAAACAAAAACATGATGATAATAATAATAATAGTAATAATAATGATAATAATAATAATAATAATAATAATAATAATAATAATAATAATAATAATAATAATAATAATAATAATAATAGTAATAGTAATAATAATAATAGTCATTAGCTCGGAGTTGGCCTTTAGAGTTAATAAATTACTCACGGCGGCATCTTGGTGCAGGGGTCCATCCTTCGTCAGAACATGTGATTCTACCAGATCCATATCCTGATTCAGTTGCATAGCCTCTATAGCACGCATAATCTATTTCTCTTCCTTTTGTCATCGGAAAATACTGATTTGGAAAGTTCCTATAATACCAGGTGCTTAGTTGTCCTTTTTCTATTACTGGATTATCACAAGCTTTACCTAGGAAAAAAGCATATTAAATCAGCCTGCTCCCTGATATTAAAATATAACTTCATCATTAATGCCTCCACCTTGGAATGTTTACGAGAAGTGTGCAAGAGAATTAATTACCACGTGACTCTCTCTTCGATTTTAACCATTTCACTGAAGAAGTATTTTTAACCAAAACTCTATGTTCTGATTGAGCCACTGGCAACATCTCATCAAATGTTGGTGTCAGAACGAGGAATCCTACAAGAAGTATGAAGTTAATGGGAATTCATTCAAACTCTTATTAAAGAAGACATCTCTAAAATATATATGTAACTGTTGCATCATTATTTTCAGGATCAGTGTCCCAACCTACAGTGCAAATAAGAATCTGCAACTCAAATGGATGCGATGGGTAAGATGCCAAAAAATGACCACCACTGTAAAGATACCGAGGATCACTCATTCATGCCAAATTCACTATTCCATTGCAATGAGAAACTCAGTTAGACATTATATCCAAGTTGTGTGTGCCATATGACGTGGAAATTCCAGAGGATACCATATATCAAAGGTTCACACTTCCATGCAATGTAGTGCACAGTACAATGTAATCATTGTTGTCAGCTTTGTCTAGGAGCTCCATAGCTCCATTGAAGACATCATTCACCGTCTCCAGCTTCAATGAAAGACGTGACCTACCTCTCGTGATATATTTCTTTTTGTTTTGCTTTGAGTTGTGTGCGTACCGTCAGATGGGGTAAACTATTGCATTAGTGTTGTCATATATTCCTCATAATCCTGGAAGCATGGCTGTTCATCCATTTAAAAGCATTTCAGGAATCAAACGCGTGAGTCTGCATTGGTGCATGCTAACTTCATGGTGCATTGAAATCAAAATTGCATTAGCCCTGCACCCTCCCTTAAGTTTCTCATATGCCCTGCTTCCTCTCACCGCTGCCCCTGCACTGTTCTGCTTTATATTGTACAGGTTTGCTTCCACAAAACTATCCTTCTTTTCTCATGACATAAGTAAATAAATATACCCCTCGCCCCTTAGAGTAGAGAGGTTTCCCTGCTCAGTACTGAGAGAAATTAACAAACTGACAGTGACAGAATATACAATCCCACAGAACATTACTACGTCAAGTATACATCAAGGGAGTAGACGAGCATTTAGGACACTACCAATATAGGGAAATACATAAAATACCAAAATTTCCTTCATTACTCCTGTCTCCCTACTGCGCATCGACAGTCCTGATCCCTTTTCCGTTCTTTTTTCTGGTACCTCATTCAATTTCCCTGTTTTCACTTCTGCATGGTTCTCTTCCTGCAGTGATTCATTAGCTCTGATTCCTCTGCAGCCTCTTGTATTTACTTCTTTTATACTGTGGCCCTGGACCCCTGACCCTCCTGGTAGGTCGCTCCCCCTCCACGCAGCTCCGACTGTGTGCCCCTGCTGCCGCTGCCACTGCCACTGGTAAGTGCCCTCTGTCCTTTTTGCTTTCTGTGCCACTGTCTCCCCCTCTTGTGCCTCGTTTTCTGCTCTGTGCCACTCGTTCCCCCTGTGTGCCCCATTTTGCCTTCTGTATCACTGTTTCCCCCTCTTTGTGCCTCATTTTCTGCTCTGTGCCACTCGTTTCCCCCCCTTGTGCCTCATTTTGCCTTCTGTACCACTGTTTCACCCTCTTCGTGCCTCGTTTTCTGCTCTGTGCCACTCGTTTCCCCCCCTTGTGCCCCATTTTGCTTTCTGTACCACTTTTTCCCCGCCGCAGTGCCCCCTGCGGCCCTGCACCCTGCCCACTCACTGCTCCCGCCTCCCAGCTCCTCCTCCCTCCCATCTCCCCATATATGCCGGATGCTGCACAGCCGCGCAGTGGACGAGCTCAGCGGGTGTGCCGCTGGCACGCCGAAGGCACGCCTAAGGCAAGCCCGTTTGCACCCGTCCGCGCATGGACCGCGCCCAGCGCCAGAACTCCTGGACCCCGCAAACGCCACGACACCAGACTCCACTATGATGCCAGCACCCTCCACGCACACAACGCCGGCCGACACCACACCTGCTTCCAGTCCGCCCCGAAACAGACCCACGGACCCTTCTCCTGCCGCACCTGCAGCTTCACCTGCGACAGAGCCACCAAACCTCCAAGGACTGGACCCAACCACCTCCGCTGCATACTCACACTGTGAGGATCTGGCCGCTTTTTTTGTTGAAAAGATGGAGGCCATTTACCGCTCCTTTCCCGGTTCTACCGTGTCATTGGAGAAACAGGAATCTGCTCCGAAAACAACCATGTCCTTGACTTATCTCTCAGAGCTTTCGATGGAAGAATTTAATAAACTTGCAGTGAAAGTTAAATCAGGTTCTCCAATGGATCCTCTACGTCCTGCCCAATTCAGAGAATCTGCTCCATTCTGCCTCCCTCCTCTACGTGATCTTATTAATTTATCTTTGTCTTCAGGCTCTGTCCCTGGTAGTTAGAAACAGGCTCAGGTGATTCCCATCTTAAAAAAACCTGCCCTGGACCCACTGAAATTGGAGAATTATCGTCCCATCTCCCTTCTCCCGTGGGTAGCCAAACTGACCGAGGAACATGTCAATACCATCCTATCTAATCATCTCCATTCTGCCAATATACTAGATCCTTCGCAGAATGGGTTTCAGCCCGGCCACAGTACCGAGACTGCGCTACTCTCAATGGTTGAACACCTACGAACATTGGTAGATTCTGGTCATACTGCGGCACTGGTGCTTCTTGATCTCAGTGCCGCGTTCGACACGGTCTCCCACGCTATTTTATTACAGCGTTTGGTTGAGGCAGGTGTCGACAACGTGGCACTTGAATGGTTTCGATCTTTTCTATCTGGTCGTACCTTCAAGGTTGCCACTCCTCCTTTCGAATCTAAACCTTATCCTATTGTCCAGGGAGTTCTGCAGGGTTCGGCTCTTAGCCCCACTTTATTCAACCACTATGTGCAGCCGCTGGCTGCTGTCGCCAAGCGCTGGAACCTGACTATGGTATCCTACGCTGACGACACACAGCTGGCGGTTGCAATAAGTGGGGCCTCCGATCTTGAGGCGGCTAAGTTCCGTGAGGGATTCATCTCAGTGGCCCGCTGGATGACAGATAACTACCTTCAATTGAACGCCAAAAAAAACGAGGTGCTCATCGTCGGTAAGCAGAGTCATCTCTGGGGTGACAATTGGTCGCCATCTGAGCTCGGTCCAATCCCCATCCCTGCTACCGCGGTTAAAAATCTAGGGGTCTGGCTTGATTCCAAACTTAGTTTTGTTACTCATACTAAAAAAGTTGCCGCCACGTTTTTCGGGACTCTTCGTAGGCTCAGATCCATTTTTAAATTCTTTGATGCTCCTACCAGACAGCTTATAGTACAAGCTACGATTCTGTCTAGGTTGGATTACGCGAGCTCTCTTTTGCTTGGAGCTAATCAGGCTGAACTTTCTAGACTTCAGCGTGTTCAGAACGCTGCCGCCAGGGCTCTGGTAGGCTTACCAAGATTCTGTTCGGCCAAAAAAACTATTCATAAGCTCCATTGGCTTCTAGTTGCTCAGAGAATTAAGTTTAAGTCTCTTTGCCTCTCGTTTAAAATCCTGAAACACTATTCCCCTCAGATTCTGGAGCATCTCATCTCTCCATATGCACCCACACGGTCTCTGAGGTCCTCAGGATTACATCTGGCTACCGTTCCGCGCTTCAAGAGGTCTAGGACCGGCGGCCGCTCCTTTAGAGTGCTTGCTACTAGGCTATGGAATTCTCTTCCCGTCCATATCCGTGCGATTGACGGACTCTTGGCCTTCAGGAAGGCTGTTAAAACTTTCCTCTTTCCTTTGGATTCCTAGTGTTGTTGTGTTTATGTCCCTGGTATTGCTTCTGTCCGGTTTTCTGTCCTATTAGCGCCAGGACGCCCCTTTGCTAGGGCATCTGTGCGCTCTACAAATCCGGATAACATAACATAACATAACATAACATACTCCTCAACACCCGCTCCGCAGGCAAACACACCTTCGAGCTCTGGGATCTGCTCAACACCTCTGCCCCAGATGTGGCCTTCCTGACTGAGACCTGGTGGAACGACTCCTCGGTGCCCAACATCGCCATAGCCATCCCGGACGGCTACAAGATCATCCGCAGGGATCGTGCCAACGGAATCGGAGGAGGAATAGCCATCGTCCACAAGTCCACCCTCAAGGTCGCCACCCACGCAGACGGCACCGTAAACAATGCCGAACACCTCCACTTCCGGATCCACACCGACCCCAACACCACCCTCAGAGGAACACTCATCTACAGACCCCCCGGACCCTGGGCTCAGTTCAGCGACTCCATCGCCGACCTCGCCAGCACCCACACACTCGCCTCCACGGATTACATCCTCCTCGGGGACCTGAACTTCCACCTCGAGAACAACAAGGACGCCAACTCCGCCACCCTGATCGACAACCTCGACAACCTTGGCCTCAGACAACTCGTCACCGCACCCACCCATGCCGCTGGCCATGCGCTGGACCCCGTCTTCTCCACAGGCACCCACGTCGCCTTTGACCACACCACCGAAGTCCACTGGACCGACCGCCGCTGCATCCATTTCACCTTCAAGAAACCAACCACGCACCACTGCACCCAACAGCTGTCTCGCCGCTGCTGGAGCAAAGTCACCGAAGACCAGCTGATCACCACCCTTGCCCAGAACCCACCCGCCGACCCCACCAACCCAGATGCCACAGCCTGCAACCTCAGACATTGGATCGACGACTGCGCCAACACCCTCTCCCCACTCAAGAAACCCTCCAACAGCCACGCCAGCAAGAGAGCCACCTGGTTCACCGACGAGCTCCAGACCTCCAAACGCGCATTCCGGGAAACTGGAGAAGATATGGCTCCATGAACGCACACCGGACAACCACGCAGCCCACAAGGACGCCACCCGCAGACATCACCACCTCATCAGATTAGCCAATAGATCCTCCTTCAAAGACCGCTTGGATAACAACGCACATGACAGCAAGGAGCTCTTCAGCATCGTAAAGGAACTCTCCAACCCCAGCACCAACGCCAACGACATCCCGCCCTCACAAGAACTGTGCAACTCACTAGCCATCTTCTTCCACCGCAAGATCGCTGACATCCACGACAGCTTCAACACCACAACCACCCCGACTACGCCAGACTCCACCTCCCCTGTGAACACTACCAGCGCCAACCGCCTGACCTCCTGGTCCAACATCAACGATGACGAGAAACGCAAGGTCATGAACTCCATCCACTCAGGATCTCCGTCAGACCCATGCCCACACCACGTATTCAACAAAGCAGATGCAGCCATCGCACCCCAACTACGGAAGGTCATCAACATCTCCTTCGAAACAGCGACATTCCCAGAAAGCTGGAAGCATGCCGAAATCAACACCCTCCTCAAGAAGCCCAAGGCGGACCCCATGGACCTCAAGAACTTCCGGCCCATCTCCCTGCTCCTGTTCCCGGCAAAGGTCATCAAGAAAATCGTCAACATGTAATTGGCCCGCCACCTGGAAGACAACAACATCTTGGGCCCGTCACAGTCCGGATTCAGACGAAACCACAGCACCGAGACATCCCTCATCGCCGCAACAGATGACATCAGGCGCCAACTAGACAACGGTGAAACATCAGCCCTCATCCTCCTGAACCTGTCAGCCGCCTTCGACATGGTGTGCCATCGCACTCTAAAGACACGCCTCCTAGAAGCCGGAATCCAAGAGAAGGCCCTTGACTGGACCACGTCCTTCCTCTCCGGCAGAACCCAGAGCGTCCGCCTCCCACCCTTCCGATACGAAGCCACCGACATCATCTGCGGCGTCCCCCCAGGGCTCATCTTTCAGCTCGACGCTGTTCAACGTCTACATGGCCCCCCTCACACAAGTGGCCCGCCATCACAACCTCAACATCATCTCCTACGCCAACGACACCCAGCTCATCCTCTCTCTCACCAAGGACCCACACACCGCCAAAACCAACCTCCACGAGGGAATGAAGGCCGTCGCCGACTGGATGAGGAGCAGCCGTCTGAAGCTGAACTCGGGCAAGACGGATGTCCTCATCCTCGGACCCACCCCCTCAGCCTGGGATGACTCCTGGTGGCCGACCACACTGGGAAAAGCACCGACACCCACTGACCATGCACGCAACCTTGGATTCATCCTCGACTCCTCCCTCTCCATGTCTAAGCAGGTCAACGCCATCTCTTCCACCTTCTACAAAACCCTCCGCATGCTCCGCAGGATCTACAAGTGGATCCCGACCGAAACAAGAAGAACGGTGACACAGGCCCTCGTCAGCACAAGACTGGACTACGGCAACGCACTCTACGCAGGAATCCCAGCCAAACACATACGACGACTACAACGCATCCAAAACGCCTCCGCCCAACTGATCGTCAACGTCCCCCGCCGCAGCCACATCACCCCCCACACGAGAGACCTACACTGGCCCCCGTCAAGAAGAGGATCACCTTCAAGCTCCTCACCCACGTACACAAAACACTCCACAACACCGGACCAGCCTACCTGAACAGCAAACTCAGCTTCTACACCCCCACCCGCCAGCTCCGCTCCGCTCCGCCAGCCTCACCCTCGCCGCTGTCCTCCGCATCCAACAAACGACCTCCGGCGGCAGATCCTTCTCCTACCTCGTCACCAAGACCTGGAACATCCTCCCTACCCACATACGGTAGACCCAAGACCTACTCGCCTTCAGAAGACTCCTCAAGACCTGGCTCTTCGAGCAATAGCAGCACCCCCCTCCCCCCCCCCCTCCCTATAGCGCCTTGAGACCCACACGGGTAAGTAGCATGCTTTACAAGTTCTCTGATTGATTGATTGATTGATTGATTGATTGATACTTCCTCCAACAGCATCCCTTCACTCCTAGCACTTGTGTAGGCCTCACTCCGAGGTGCATCCCTTAATCCCAACAAGTGCCCTTCTCTTCCTTGAGTTTTCCTGCAGAATTGCCCTCACACTGCAATGTCCAATTAGATCGGCTCTTTCTCCACAGTGTTGTTTTATTCCTGCTAATTTCTTTCTTGCTTTGCTACAGTGGGAATCAATCTAACCACTTAGCTCCATAATGGTGCTGTCCATTCACACCCACTGTTTTTGGACCTTTTTGATATGGTAACCCTCATACCTTTAGCACCACCTGTAAGTCCCTAGCAAGTGATACCCAGGTTCCTAGGGCATGGGGCACTAAAGAAGGTCCCTAAGGGTTACAGCGTGTATTGTTCCACCCTAACAGACGCAACACAAGCGGACTGCCTTGCAAGCTGCGTGTCTTGGTGTAATACTTGAATGTTCTTATATTCTACAATTAGCAAAGAATATAAATTCTCTTGGTCATCAGGAGAAAGTGCAGAACCTGTGCAGTGCCCTTATACAGCCAATGGGTAACTTGTGAGCCATGCCAATGCTGTCATGTAATTCAATAAAGGCTTGTCTTTAAACTGCCTACCTACACTTACAAAACATTAAAAGTTGCTTGATATGGGGTCTGGCTTTGAATTTGTATCCTAACAAAAACGTGAATAACAACAAGAACAATTATTATAACAATGATAATGAAAATAATACAATTATTAATATTATTTTTATTAATACTAATAATAATATAAATGATGGTAATAAGCATAATAATTAAAATACGACATGCCACACTTCTTGTGTGTCATGCTTGCACACACTGCATGCAGTATATGTAAGTCACCCCTACAGCAGGCCTTACAACCCTAAGGCAGGGTGCACTATACTACGTGTGTGGACATAGCTGCGTGAACAGATTTGTCTCTGTGATTTCCTAGTTGATTATTAGGTGTTACAAGTGAACAGGGAAGCCATTTTAAATACATGTGCTGGACACTGGTGAAAACGACTTCCCCAGCCACATGATGGCTTCACAGAAATTAGAGGTGCTTGGTATTAAACATCTCAGAGTAATAAGCCCACACTGATTCCAAAGATAGATATATAAATACATGCACCCAGCGGGCACCTTAGAGGTGCCCCCTGAAAACTACAGACTACTGGTGCTCTGGCCGACTGATGTAGTCCAACCTGCCACCACAGACAGGTTTCGGTCAGGTGAGAGCCTGCGCTTTCTGATTCCAGAAACAATGCTTGCTCTGGGTGCAGGTGTTGTCACCTCCTCCAGAACAGGATGGGTAAGTAATCACCATATCAAGGCAAGAAAATCCAAAGGCCCCTGCCACCTTTGATATGTGACCCTGGCTTCCCCAGACAGGGGAAATGCCATTCTCCTGCCCTGGGCCCATTTGGCACCAGGAGGCGTCAGATCAGTTCCACCCATAAGGTATGCTGCCTGATGTGAACACCAACATTAGAATGACATCATCTTGATTTTTGGTGCCATTAGGCTCCCTGGGTCAGGAAGTGGTCATAGAGAGAGTGTAGTCATCCTAAAGGTAAATAGACTATTGGCTACTACATGTCACTCCACATAAGGCACCTAAATTGAGTATTTAGGGGCACCCCTGATGCCAGTAATTTAGGTTTCGATGAATCAGGAAGAAGAGAAAAAGAAAGGTTAGCACTGAAGACTGCTCTGGGCTTTTGGAGCCATACTCTACCTGCTGCACTAAGGGCCTGACTTAGATTTTGACAGACAAGTAACTTTCTCGCAATGGTGACAAATATCCCTTCCACCAAAATATAAATCCCATTATACCCAATGTAATTTATATTTCAGTGGATGGGCTATCCGTCACTGTTGCGATGGACTAACATGTTGACTGAAATCTAAATCAGGCCCTAAGTCTTGATAATAGCAGCCCAGTGACTTGTCCTGTAGCTCAATTCCTGCAAAGAACTCTAGTGGGCTGCTAGCACTTCATAAATTGCCAGCAAATATCCTGCAGTCCGCAGGCATCAAAACGCAAAGTCTGTTCTACCAAGCTGCCACTCCATGGCCAGCCTGAAGCAGCAGCCCCCCTTGAGGATCCTGTGCTTCTGAAGGTCAGGTCTGTCCCCCACCAAATGAGAGGACACCAAGACCAACCGGATGGGCACAGGACCAACACCGGGGTACTAGACCCCTTGGAACAAGCTAAGACCATGAGAGTCCAGTCAGGACTCCAATGACTCCGAGTCAAAGCAGCCATTGAGGGAAATCAGCACTATTGAGACCCACTTCCAGAGTGGCCTAGCTGTCCTGTTATGTTCCCCCTCAACTGGAGAGACCGCGACTGGAAGTCTCTAGGATGCACAGAGCCCAGCAAACCTTTCTACTCTGCACCTGAGTGCCCCAGCTCGAGTACCGGCAAACCGGCTGTTCTGCTTTGTCCCCAAGACCCTTTTGACCTGCGCCCCTCGTTGGGAGCTCTCGGACCTATGCCCAAGTCCCCCATTGCAGTCTGTTTCCAGGTGTCCCCATTTCTTTACTGGCATAGCACATACAGCTACCAACCCGACCAGCACCTCTGCACCAGGAAGCCCCACAGCAGGATCTTGGCCCTGTACAACCCTAAGTCCCAAAGGAGAATGCCAGAAAATAAACATGGATTACTATCTGCAAGATATGCCTTTTCTCCCATAGGAAAGCATTGCTGCATGAAGACGCATTTAAGTGAAAATTTTACTTACCTGACAAAACAGATATTTTAAAAAAGTACTTACTTACTTACTTGATAATGAAGTTCTTGGTATCAAAATGTATATAAAAATACACCTTTTCTTCTAAATTGGTCTCAGATTTATTCTTGAGTGAATTTTAAATAAATGGCAAAATGTAGTAAACCTGGCTTTGGCCTGGCAGCCTAGAGCCCGGCAAGCGGTAGAATCGAAAACATATTTCTCTGACCATTTGGCCCAATTCAAATGGGGTTTGGTTTGTTCTAAACCTTGTGTTGGTGAGTTTCAGCCACAAAGAGTATTAATTTTATGCCTCCCGGCATCTAAAAGGTTTCATTTTCTTTTTCTAATTTTGGTTTCTCTTGCTCCAATGACAAAGAGAAGAGGAACCTGTCACCTTTCCCCTGTCTCCTGGTAGCCTGGCCTGGTGGCTTTTAGCAGCAGCACCCTAGAGCCTTCAAGGCAGACTACACCACCTAACTGTACTCCCCAGATCCTACGGCCTACTAGTCACAGGCAGAACACCTGTCTGATGGGCAGCATGGCGCAGACCTTCTTAGGGCAGCTGCAGTCAGTACTGGTCTACCAAAGTGCAAGGGAACTCTCTTCTTCAAGACCCCTAAAAAGTCCACATTTAACTGTCCCCCAGAGGGAGAGGGAAAGCAAGTGCCATTAGCACTGGAGACTATAAAACAGTGATGGATGGAAGCTTCAAATATGTACAGTGAATGGTAATTGCTTGGGGCTGCTTTCCAGTCAATTGATATTATGCACACCATGCCATCTTAGTTTAGACCCAGCAATGTGCAAATCAGTCTTGACCCTTCTATAATGGGATGCCACCCCAAGTAATTGGATTCTCTTGGGGACACGCTTTCTGCTTGCTTTACCTTTCTTGTTCTCCTGAGCCAAAGTTCGTGTGTTTCCTGGGGCTTCTCGCTGCTTCACTGGTCACTGGAGGCTGAACTACTTGCCGCATCACCCTGGTGGGACTCAGAGTCCCACGGTGCAACTTACCCTAACTGTCGAGATTACCAGCAGCTGCCGCAGGGAGAGGCGTCATCATCATCGCGCTAATAAGCGCTGCCTCGACCCCCGCAGGACACGCTTTCTGCTTGCTTTAATTTTCTTGTTCTCCTGAGGGAGAGTTCATGTGTGTGCTGGGGCATCTCGCTGCTTCACTGGTCACTGGAGGCTTAACTACTCCCCGCATCACCCTGGTGGGACTTGGAGTCCCAGGGTGCCACATGCCCTAACTGCTCAGATTACCAGCAGCTGCCGCAGGGGGAGTCGTCATCATCATCATCGCGCTATAAAGCGCTGCCTCGACCCCCGCGGCACGGGACACGTGAGGCCCGCACCTGGGGAAGCCCAGAACAAGGGCGGGCCCGTCTGAGCCCATCAGAGACTGGAGGAGTCTGGGCTGTGCCACCCCAATAACATTTAACTTGTAAGCTCTCAGTGCCTGTTGACACTGATTTTGTTATTCTAACAGTCGTTGAGGCTTTGTAAAATGAGTAAACGTAAGGTGGGAGTGGATTTTGGGGTTGTGGGTACACTCAGAGTTTTTCTCACTAGGGCCGAATCAGCGTTAATTCACCAGATTCAACTTACTGAACGCAGGTTATCACTAGAACCACAACCATCTCATAGCAGTATTGCATTGTCATCTCTCTCCCTACATATCCCTACTGATGAGCCAATCTCTCAATCTAGCTAGACTGCCCCTGCACACTTGGAGTCCGCGCCAACTATTTCCTCCAGCCTGAAAAGTTCACCCCACACCCCTATGGTCCTCACTAGGAGGCAGAAGTCTAGCCAGGCAAATGGCAGCGAAAGCCATAAAAAAAAAGGAAAGCCCGAGGCACACTGAAGCCTAATCACCAGGTATCCAGAGTTGTAAAACGTAAGGCTGTTGTTAATTGGAGCGATGGTAACCTGAAGCCCAATATTGTGCCCATTAATTTGTGTACTTCCACCGTTACCGCTGACTCACCATCACGTCTAAATGAGGATGAGCTCTGCACACGGCTAGAAATTAAACTCTCAGCCCTGATTGACCCGTTACTACTAAAACTGACTTTGATTGAAGAAAGACTTATTAAAATAAAGCAGTGCATCCCCAGTGTTCCCTTTACAAAACTCAGAGCGCAGCAGGGAGAAGGGATGGACACACATCCAGTGAGGGGAGTAGAATCTAGGGTACCTCCAAATAAAGTACACCATCCCCCATCCCCAGCTGTGATAGTACCCGAGGTTACTCAACCTACTCATCCAACTCAAGGTGGTACACCCTCCACATTAGATTCAATATTGGGCGATATTTGCACCCGGACTCTCCAGCAACGTGTTGGTAGTGGTTCCAACGCACACACGTTCCTACATCTCCCCCGGAAGCAACTCCTTATACAGTTGTTTCGGCTAACGTCCCAGTGCTTCCATCCACAGCACAGGAACATTGGCCACATTAAGAAACAAGGCCCTACATTTGTTGAGTGCCAGGACCGGTATAAAAAATCATCTCTTTTCCAAATTTAAAATGGTTCGTAGAGTATAGTGGATCGGTAAATCACACAAATCTCTTTTTGGAGACTGTGTGGTCTTAAGTTTTAGGTCCCCCGGCCTGGTCCAGCACATTTTGGACAGGGCTGGAAATCGCCACATTAAGATTGTTGATATTAAAATGTTTCCCTTGGGCTTTTTCTAGCAACCAAATGGAGACCGCAGGCATAGTGCGTGGAGGGAGGCACCCCAAGCTCTTGGCCAAAACAATTATTCAATCCCCACATGCAATAGCTTTGAAATCTTTGCCTCCTTAGAAGATATAGATTGAATTGGATCAACTGTCTGTTCCTCCTTTATTGGAACCCAAGAATACAGGGGATATTGTGGGGCTGACTTAGAACTAAATACTCTTAATCATGGGGAATCCTCCCAAAACATGGAATACACAAAGGCTGGGGTTGAATTTGTAGTTAGTAATAACATCTTAGGGGACGTCAACCAAGGTGGGGTGGAAATGTGCACCGTAGTGAGGGAGAAAGATCCCTCCAAAACCCCTTCTGCAGGATTCCCCATGTCTATCAGCCCCTCTAGTCTGGAAGTCTCAGGTAATGTTGATATATCTAACTCCCAGGCAACCTCCACCACTACAATTCAAAGGCATATAAAGCCAAATGTGTCAATAGTTTCCTGAAACATAGCAGGTTTATCCTCTTAAATGTCTTCAACTGAATGGCCTCCATACATTGAAGACGGTGACTTCTGGGCATTCCAGGAAACGTGGTCCCTGGAACAAATGTATTACCCTAGGTTTTTACAATTTTCTAAAGCAGCTTTGGGGGGAAAGAGGGGCAGACCTATAGGAGGACTCACCTTTTGGGTTAGCCAGCGAGCAGGCTATAGGGTGGAGGAAGTATACATTGATAGTCTGGATAATATGGTTATAAGACTCCGGGCGGCAACCGTACCTGATATACTGATTATCAATGTCTAAGCAAGAGGGATGCCAGGTGGCAGAGGATCCAATACAGTTGCCCTTCTAGATAGTTTTTTAGATCAGCACAAGGGAGGCTGCAACTTGATAATCACAGGAGATTTCAACTGCTCTTTTGAGCCTCTAGACCAAGATGATGGTAATCTTAGTGAAGAGGAGGATGCCCAGTGGAACATTCCCTCCTTAGACCTCTGTCCAATCAAGAGATGGACTGAGGCCGCAATACAGCTTAAAGGGCTGTGTCTGGAACGGGGAGTGAGGGCAGTGAACGGGAGGTCCAAATCGGACAGGCTGGATTCCAATACATTTAACAATGGGTTGGGAAGTAGTCGCATAGATTATATTTTTCTCAATATAGAATTTTGGTCATCCTCATTGGATATGATAGTACAGGAGAGGGAATGAAAGTGACCACAACCCTCTGGTACTATCACTGCAGGTACAAGGTTTTCCTACTCATAATTGTCAGGTAGCTGAGAAAGTAACAGCAGATGTCAAGCTCACAAACGATAACAGGAGATTTAGATGGGTTAAAATTACAGATAACGACAGGGACTTAGAACAGATGTAGGAGATGGTTGTTCACTCGATATCTACTCTTCATAATTGTGATACAAAGGAGGACATCAACTCAATTATTCTTCAGGTTCATAATGATTTGTTTACCAAACTCAAAACATTTTTCATTAAAAAAAAACAAAAAACGAATAAAGAATCTCACTCCAAGGCAGCCTCCTGGTACAATAAATCATGCAGAGAGGCTTGTAGGATACTATCAAGAGCCATTTGATTAAAGGTTATTGGCGATATTAAAAAGGCGAGGGCTGGGTACAAGAAAACTATAAAACAAGCAAAAAGAGACTGGGACAAAAAACGTTGGCAAGACCTGCTTATAGCTAGTCAAGGGAAAAACCTGGTTACATTTTGGCACCTTGTCAAACGAGGTAGTGGCAAACCAATTCAAGCACCAGTGAACCATGTAGCCCCTGAGCTGTGGGCTTCACACTATGAGGCCCAGTTTGCCGTCACCAACAATAGCTTAGATCAATTCCAAATTCCAATCCCAACTACCAACTTGTATTTTTCTAGGCTAGAGGTTGAGTCTGCACTTAAATCGATCCCGAGAAGCCAAGCTCCAGGTCTTGATTGTATACCGGCGGATCTGTTTATGTATGACCAAAAAAATTGGGTAACTTACACTCAGTTACTCGCCAAAGCAATAGCTAGTGGTGCCCCCATTCCCAATACATGGTCTGGTGCTGAAATTCTCCCGATTTATAAAAAGGGGTATCGCTCCCTACCAGGCAACTATAGGCCAGTAAGCCTTATTGACTCTATCCAAAAAATTGTTGCCAGGTTAGTGTTATGCAGAATCCAGACCTGGATAGAAGAGACAGACATCATGACTCCACTGCATGCAGGGTTCCGCCCACACACTGGTACCATAGATCAGGTTTTTAGGTTTATGTTAATTCACTGGCGGGTTGCTATTATCGGAGGGGGCCCCATCTATGTGGCATTTATTGACCTCAAATCCGCTTTCGAATTGATGCCCGTACCAAAATGTGGAGAGCTTTTGCGAATATGGGGATGCCACTGGAATTACTGGCTATTTTAGTTACATTACACAATTCTAAATATGCACAGGTTTGCTGGGGTACACAGGGGAATGTTACGGACAGGTTCCCCATCTCCAAGTGGGTACGACAAGGGTGTGTTCTGGCAACTGCCTTGTGAGGAGAAGCGTGGCTCAATGGTTAGAGCGGCAGACCCTGATGCGTAGGTCTGGCCCGGGACCAGGGTTCAATTCCCGCCTCGGCAGCTCTTGGACTCAATTTCTCCGGACCTGATAATTCTCGCCTCGGTGCCTAGTTTAATCATGGGTCCCACTCTGTGACTCTGGGCAACAGCTTGCTTAATCTCCACAACGGCCCCAGCAGCGCTTGGATGCCTGGCTCCACCTTGGGGGTGCCTAGGAGTGGACATCTCACAGGAAAGAGCCAGGAAGGGTTCCACAGCGGTATATGTACAGCGCCAGGCGACCCCGAAATGGGGTGACAGTTGTGCTTTACAAATACACACACACTCACATTTTCTTTATTTATTAACAGGGTTGTGCAGTATTTTTCTAACCATCCTACAGATGCCCCTACATTAGCAGGTATGAACTTTTGCCACGACATGTGCTGTAGGCAGGAGTCCACTTCAGTTCGCCGCTCTCCTCCTGCATTCCATCCCCGGGGACCCGGCCTTCCTTCTCTCCGGCCCAGCCACCCCTCTCCATGCCAACAGAGCATGTTGGGTGAGGCTCTGCGGCCCGGTGCGGCAGCGCTTCATCTCACCGATGTCCCTTCTCTCTGCTGAGGTGCACCACTCCAGGAATCAGCCATGCTGGGTGCCATGGGGCCCAACCGACTTTTCTTTGCACCAGCCTCGCTGGATATCGCCAGCCTCTCTTGCTCTCGTATGGGCCTAGGAGACCCGCCCTGCCCATGCCCATGCCCTTTGCTCCGCTGCATACCTGTTGCTTTCCTCCTGCTGCTCCAAGAGGTGCTCCCGTTTTTATTTACTGGAGTTGCTGTCAACCACCGGGGAGTTCCGTCTCAGGGGTTGGCCTCAGGGGTCTCTGCCAAGCCCGCCCGCCATTTTCTCTTTCCGGCCTCGCGTCGTCCCAGGGCCCAGGCGCTCCTAGTAGCAGGCTCAAGCACCGGGCATCCAGTTTATCTCATGCGAAGTCGGTATCGAAGTGCTTGCCTCCCCCCATAAATACGCCCCTCTGGGGGCTTACCATGCTGGTTTGGGCTGGATTGGGCAATCGGGAGTGAGGAGACCAGAGAAACATGTCTTACCCACTCACCATCTTGGCCACTCCCCCTCACCAGCCTTATGAGGAATTAAAAACTGTACTTTGCTTAGCTTTAGTGCTTGGTATGCTAAAAGCTTTGTATTGTATGCACATGAGATGGGTGTTTGCGAGCTTTCAGTTTTAAGATAAAAATATGGAGATAAGCAACAACTGTATGCTTATTTCTAGGCTATGCTAAACACTTCAGTGTGAGCCCTCCCAAGCTGTTTAAGAGTGGCCACGCCTGTGGCCGTCTCGATAAGGCTATCGGCTGGACTCGTACTTGATACTGACTTCACAGTCATGGTACTCCATTCTGTGGATACACTTTTGAATAAGATAAAGACGCAGCACCTTACCAATGCACATCCGACAGGTTATGAGCTAACGCTCTACGATTAAATGCTGTGCCACGCTGAACCCAGCCACGTTACTACCCCTCCCTTCTGTGAATAATGAGCATCCGGATAAAATAAGTGACGAAAGGACAGGTAGACCAGATTGATGTTCCCTTATCTGACCCCCAAGGGGAACTATATGTTGATGGCTCTTGCTTTAAGTTACCAGATGACACTACAACTGCTGTGCATGCTATTACTATGCTGTCTACAGTAGTTGAAACATCACAAGTTCCCTATCCATCGGCCTGAGCTGCAGAGCTCGTTCCCTTAACGTGAGCTCCATACGCCTTTAGAGTTGCAAGCACCTTAGATGGAGGCTTTTGTCTTCTTTGACACACCCTTCGATATTGGTAATAGTACAATGTAGCATCTATTGGAAAGTTACTGATGATGTAAGTAGAGGAAATGTTTTTGCTGATCAGAAAGCTAAGAAAAAGCCATTACGAAAATTAAAATAATGATTGTAGCTGGCCCCTCTGAATGGGTCCCTGAAGTCACTATGTTTGAAGATGTGCTCATTTATGAGGAAACAAAGAGTGAGGCCGCAGTAGAGGTAGCAATGTGACAAGACAGTACAGCACAATTGAACGATGAAGGATGTTGGATTGTTAAGTCAGGGAAGCAGAAAATGTCGCTAGATGCATATGTTCTCTCTGTAGTCATGGTGGGCCATGGCTCAGCCCAAATTCATGCTAAGGGCATTTGTTTTTGATTACTTTTGCCAGTTAACTGAAAATGTGCGTTCCATTCACCAACAGGTCCGCATGTCCCTGCGGTTACACCAGAGGGACGCCGACACAACATTCGGCCTGGAGAATATGGATGCAAACGGCTGTGGAGAATGTTCTACTAAATGCAGTGGCCCATCCAGCAATTCGAGTCTTCAAAGTGTCTCTGTTTGCAGAACCCTCTGTGCCTGGAGTCACCAGGCACAATTTGCACCCTCGGCTGGAGAATAGTGCACCAAAGGAGAAGTCAGACTATTCAGGGATGGACTGTGCAAGTTAAGCTGTACTTTGCTATAGTACCAGTGATGTTAGTTTAGGGTGAGGTGAGATTGGTGCACTGTTCTGACATTGGATAGGATAGATGGAACATGCTCCCACGGGGGAGGTACATTATCCTGAGCGACGTGGGATTCATCGAGAGGTAGGACTGAGCAAGCTCCACCGCTAGTGCACAAGAAAGCCAACGTTGATGAACAATAGGAGCCTACCAGTGAGGCTCAGACGGGCAGTGGGAACACTTGCCTTTGCTATCAGTTTAATAGCATTCCTTTTCTTGCTTCATAATACATCCATTTGGTTGGCCTATTAATGAGGTGGAGCAGCCATTTCCAACACCGTGTCTAACGCTGGGTTGTTCCACAAAGAGTAAAATAGTTTTCGCATAAATAGTTGTGATTGCATTAATAACTGTACTTTGATTATCTTGAGGGCATATTTACAAGGGCTTCATCTCCGCTTTTTTGACTTTTTAAGCCAAAAAAGCGGAGATAAAACTATTGCCCTTTTTACAAGAGGGTGCTAACATGCCTAATCGCATGTTAGCACCCTTTTTCCCAACGCCTCCCTTTGCATCTCTAATGAGATGCAAAGAGGGTATCACTGGGCGTACCCCCCCGTACTACCTTGCAAATATCGCTGATATTCACATCGTGATATTTACAAGGCAGACCACAGGATTTTAGCACACGTTAGTTTTGGGGAAAAAACATTATTTTCTCCATAAACTAACGTCTGCTAAAATGCAGGCTTACCTATCCCTGACATTGGGGTGGATTATGCTGATACGACCCTGTGGGTCGTATCAGCAAGGTTATTGCTGTTTTGCAGGGAACATCGCTGGAAAACCAGCGATGTTCCCTGCAAAACAGCGTTTTCCCCGCTAGCCCTGGAATTTTTTATCACCCTGGAGTAACGCGTTGTTAATAACGCGCTACCAGGGCAGGAAATTCCAGAGCTAGACGGCGATAAATAACAAAGCACTAAGCGTGCTTTGCGTTTATATATCGCCGTCCTTGTAGATATGCCCCCAGGTTTCTGGAGGAAAAGTATCCTGTACATTCCTTGGTTGGTGCCACACCCACTGCTCCTGAGCACATCCTTTTTAATTTAGGTCTACGCAAAGAGCATAGGTTTTCATATGCAGATAATGTATGCATACAAATGTTGCGCCAAACTCATAATGTCTCCAATACAACTAATTGTTGGGTTTGTGGGTCACTCCCTACAGTTAATCATAGGAGTGACAATTTGTTGTCCTTGCCATTGTCATATATTGGCAGCTGCAAGGGTTGGTTTCAATTGTTTTGACTGGTACATCTTCAATTCCGTCTTTCTGCTTTAGATATGACATCTACTGATTCTTGCACTGCACATGAATATGTACGTTTCTACCAAGGGTTTACTCCCATAGGACCAGCAGGACAGGCGCACTATCCTCAAAATCTTGTTTGAACACATACCGAAGAGTGAGGAACAATGTTTGGTTTTTGATGGAAGTGGCTGACTTCTAATGGTTTAACACCTCTGAATACTTTCAAGCCTTCCGAATTCGAAATATTACTGATTCAAGCTGATTTCTGTAACAGCGGTTAATACAGCAGCTAGTTTTTGTGTCAACGGGCCGGGAAGATCAAGGTGGGCGAGAGTACATGAGATTTTACCAAGTGGCTGAATACGACTAATAGTCTGCCTGTAGTCCTGCCTCATAATGTTTACTTTGTCTGTGGGTCACAAGCTCATGTTTGGCTTCCGAGGGGATGGCCAGGCAGATGTTATCTCTCTTTCCTTCCTCCCCCTGTATATGTTGCACCGTCTAAGTATCATAAAATTGTTCAGCCGCAACTCAGATGTACGTTCCTGCCCGAACCAAATGGGTTGTTGACACAAAGGATATTCCCCTGTATACACTGTCTCCCAGCTTGTTGTGCACATTGTGTCAAAGTTCTCATTCCCAACCAATCAGTCCATGACACCAATGTGGCGATTATGCTCCAACAGGATATTGCCAAAATGATGTAGATTGATGAGAGTATCCTTGAATACTGACTATGTACGCACTAGCTTATAGTGATGTTTCTTATTCTTGCAATATGTTATTAGTTTCTAGTTCGTAAAATAAAATAATAAGCAAAGGGTAAAAGGAGGGTCTGTTGGAATAATATATATACATATGTGTGTTTTCAGGTGCTGTGGCGGGGTCAGCAGCAGTGGATCTGTCTATCTGGATTGTTGGCCATTCTTTCGTTAAATAGGTAGAGTGCCATGAATTGAGCAAATTGAAAGGTTTGAGCCTTGGACTGGACACCTCATTGTTTAAAGTTTATTGGCAGGGAAAGGGGGGTATGCGATAGCATGAATTGTTTCCGGTTTTAAACAAGTTAATCAAGGTCATCATTTTTCCAGATGTCTTGATTATACACCTGGGGGACAACGACTTAGGGGTGTGCAAGGTCTTGGCGTTTCTGAAACAAGTGAAAAGGGACCTTTTGGAGCTAAAACAACAGTGATCAGGGTGCTATATCATTTGGCCAGAGTTTATCCCAAAAAGACATTGGAGGGGGGCAGTGTTCGAATAAAAATGTTTTAGCTGTGCTGTTTATGTATTGTACGCCTTAAGTTAGCATTTGCGGCACCATTTTATTTTAAACCGCCATTTTGAGCCATGACTGAAACTAATTCTCTCTGTCTCTGCTGAAAGCAGCTGTGGTAACTTTTTGCTTCTTCAAGGTTGGGCCTTGCTGTACTAATGAATACACTGTTCCTATTAGCACATACCTTTCCCACTAGATAGAGGCCTACCCTCACCTTTAGAGCGGCGGGCACAGATAGAACGACCTTGACAGTAAGATAGTGTGTGCCCAGTCTCACATCGAAACCCATCCTTCTGTACCTCCTTTGTCTAGCTGCCTCTAAATGGAAATTTCCAGTGTGGGCGTGTCCTTATTTGTTCTGAATTGTACATAATATATCACCATGCTTGCTGAAGTTAGTTCCCCTGCAGCAATCCCAGGAGGCTGGTCAGACTGGACTCCGCTCGAGTGTACCTTAAGAAATATACTTGGTTTGTATTCTCTACTGTCTGACCGACTATTCATTTGTATGGAAGAATGAGATGTGGTCGCAAGTGAACCGGGTGGCCCTAATCGGGTCACTTCCTTCAGCAAGGAGACCAGCAGCGATAGACAAATTTAGGAGGAAAATCAATGGAGATATGAGACTTTTTCTCGAGAAAGAAGGTTTTGGGAGAGTGGAGCATCCCGAGTTGAGGTATGCGGTGGTATATTTTTCAGGGACGATTGGGTGCATTTCTCTCACTAAGGGATGGAACTATACTTCATTCAGATTAAAGAGGTTCTGGATAGGTTATTGAACATAATGACGGCAGAGACCACATTGCTCTACATTACATAATCGTCTTCATGAACACTATTTAAGAACCTTGCCTTGAAAAAGCCCTCGGCCTTTCTGCCACCGGGCGAAACACATGTCGGCTGTTCCTCTGTTTGGTTTTCACCTTGACGAGGTGTAACATTGAAAACAAATAACGAACCTAAAACAATATGAATATTACCTTCTTCAATTAATTCAGAAACAAGGTGTACAAATCTCCACCAACTTCCTGAGGATTCCTAGATACACTCACTCCTGCGCTTTTTTGGGAACTAAAACACCCAGGGTTGGTTTTGGGGTGGGATTTCAATTGCTTACCACATGTTGAGATTGACTGAGCCCTCCTCCCTGCGCACTGCCACCTGCGTTTGCACCACACAACACTTTCACAATTGGCTCACAACATCCCACAATGGAATCTACAGACAGAGGCTCTTTCTCTGTACCCTTCTTGGAGGACCTGGCACAGTGTATCATACACTACGTTGGCAAAAATTAGGGCTCCACTTCCTCCCCGGTTCCTGATTGGGACTCAAACAAAGTTATTGCATGGGGTCACTGACTGGCAGCAACGTGGAGTTTACGATGACATCTGCAGAGGGACTTAATGGATCTTGACTGAGAGCTACGGCCCTTAGAGGTAAAGGTGGTTAATTGCTCCATGACGTTCTTGCAACTCCAACTCTCGCCAAGCAAGCAGACAGGTGCAGAAAAGCGCCTGGGGAAACATGATTGCAAGAGTTATACATATATGCTGCATTTCTAGGGGGATCATCTGGGTGGACGGTTGGCATGGCTAGTGAAGAAGAACCAGCAACATACCCTGATAAGGATGATCAGATGGGAGGATGGCGTGGCACCTACATCACAGGTGGCCATTAACTCTGCATTGCAGGAGTATTATCGGGGACTGTACATAGTGACAGACCCCCTGCCACCGCGCCACATTCAGAGATTTGTATGCGCTATGCCACTGTTCAATCTGAGCCATCTGCAGTGGGCCAAGGTGGATCAATCCCTGCAGTTGGAGAAGACATCTGCCGTAAATTCCCAAATTGCACTGAATAAAACACCAGGAACAGAAGGGCTACTGATTGAGTATTATTCTAGTATTTCCACTCAAACTACTCAATAACTGCTGGAAATGTTCAATGAGGCTAAAACAACAAGGTGCCTCCCTGACTCACTCTGAGAGGCCCCCATAGTAGTCCTGACTAAACCTGGCAAAGACCCACTAGACGTTCGCTTCTACTGCCCTCTCTCACTACTGAACCTCAACTGTAAGATACCAGGCAGAGTACTAGTGAACCTGCTCCCTGTCATTAGTACTCTTGAACATGTCAACCAGGCTTGATTGATACCGAGGTGCAGTACTTTCATGAACATCTGTCGCCTATTGTACCTTCTACACGGCACTTCCGCCAAGGCCTTTGGCCAGGTGGCTGTCATTTGACATCGAAAAGGTTTGATGCCCTAAGCTGGGACTTTCTATTCCGTACCTTAGAACACCTGGGGTTCGATCTAGGCTATATAGGCTATCTGTAATCTGAAAATAGGAATGAAGGTAAGGACCGGTCAACTGATCTAAGCCAGCTTTGTAGCCCGGAGAGGCATTAGACCAGGGGCCCACTCTCCTCACTAAACATTGCCCGAGCAAGGGAGCTGTTGGCCTGCTAACTTTGAAATGGGGGATTCAGGGGAGCTAGGCATACATGATGTCATCATGCTGTATCCAGATGATGCCCTGGTTTACCTTTGCAATGTGTAGGCCATCCTGTTGGGTGTAATTCTCCTGTTGGATAACTGTGGGGATGTCTCTGGAATCAGGGTGAACTGGCCTAAGTCCTGTCTATTTCCCCTGGCACCGCACCCTTAACGGCTAGGTATCTGGGCATTCAGATATACTTTCAGATATCCTCACACTCCACCCCCTGGTCATCAATCCCCTAAATTCATTGCCACATCTAACCTAGATTCACTACCACTGGAAAGTTGCAGTTGGAAGCTGAAATGCTGAGAAAAACCTATGACAATGCTCTTAGCCTACCTTGCTATCACAAGATTTTGGTCATCCCTTATTTTAATAGCTCCCCCAGGTCACCTGCCCAACTATTTACCATCCAACCCAATCAATCAGAACAGAAACCATTACCTACATTAAACTGCATGCTTTTAATTTGTCGATCTGTAGTCAAGTATTCCACTGAAATAGAGGAAACCATCCAACTACCCGAAATTGATGTTCATTTTCTGACTGAAACCTGGCTAAATGACCACTCATCCCCCATTAGTGATCTCCTCACCCCACCAGGCTTCTCAATCATTCCCTGTACCCATAAAGATCATATCAGTGATGGATAAGCTGTCATACACAAAATTGATCTTTGCCTAAAACCCTTCCACGCTGCTGATTACTCTACCTTCGAATATCTAGGATATGACCTCTCCTCCAAAGGCTTCAACCCTATCGAATTCCACATCATCCATAACCCATCAGGCGATAACCCACATTACTTTGAGGATCTAACAGACCTATTAGCACAGAACTTCCTGAAGGACACAACAGGTATTATACTAGGAGACCTAAACCTGCACCTGATGATGCTGAAGACACAACATTTCAATCTTTATCCACCCTCCTTCAAACGAAAGACCTCGCCCAACACTGCAAACAGAAAACTCACAATAAAGACTCTACCATACAGTAAATGATTTCCAGCCATAATACCGTATCCTTCCATTACCTCCTACTCACCGAATTGACCATACACCACCTGATTCTATTTGATCACATTGTCACTCAACTGAAGAGCCACACCCAAACTAATCGTCCTAAGAACCGGGCGAGGAATACCTCAATCAGAGTTAGAATCCCTAATAAATTCCAAAATTCTACCTCCACCCGACCTTACTTCGGCTGATGACCTCTGGAATCCAAACAAGGTTTCAAGTATAACACTCAAATAATTAAACCACCCAAAAGGGAGACCTATAAGAAAAAAGGGGAAGATAGAGAAGAAAAGACAGCCCAATATTATTTGGGCACAGGATACCCATATATACAATATTTAAATGAAGTAGAAATATTTTGTTTATTATTATTAACAAAGTTAGACAAACAATCGTAAGACAATAATGGCGCTCATAGGTTTACACAAACAATACCAAAAATACAGTGTATAATCAAACAAAGTGGCTTAGGGACAATATACGTATAAGGGCGGGGTTCAGAAAAACAGAAACAGCACGCAGCAAAAAACAGGAGTCCTCTTCATTTAGGGCCACGTTAAATTTCAACCAAAAATGAACTTCATCATCAGGACAGGAGAATAAATTTAGGAGTGTCCAAGCAATTTTCAATAACACATTAAATGATTTTTCCAGGAACTAATACAGATGAGAAATCACATGAAGAGCCAAAACTCCATACGGAAACAAACTGAACTGTTCTGTATTAAAAAGTCTCATTGAATTATGACAATTCATGGGGCCAAAGATGATAAAGTAGTTCAGAGGACTTTAAAAGTTATTGAAGGAGACAGGACTAAAAGAGCTGTTCTCCACGGGTCCAAAACTACTAGTACATGTAATTAGTGAAGAATTAAACAACCTGGCTGGTATAGAAGATCACAGGTGATGGGCTCACCTAATTGTCCCTCTTGGCTTCTCCTGGTCCCACCAGCATAACGGTCAAGAACTCGTCCGGAAAACAGATGGAAAAAAATATCAAACTCAAGAAAGCAGGAAGTATCCCTTCAAGATCCTGGTTCAATAAAGACCTCAACAGAAGGAGACAACAACTAGGCTGGCGGAAAGAACCTACGGACAACAACCCTCATTACCCTGTATGCCTACTCTCTTGCTCATTCATTGTAAACGGTTGTGCAAACTCTGTAAAGTGATCTGATACCCTTGGGCCAAGTTTGTGCAATATAAAACTAAAAAAATTAAATACAAATAGAATTCAAACTTCTGCTGCAGGTTATGGCACTCATGTTTTGTGTTGCAGCCTTGAAGCATTTGGCTGGCTGTATATTACCCTATAAAGTTAAGTTTGAAAAGAGTAATGAGAATGTTTTTAATACATGTTATATATACTTAATCTTCATGTTCTTCTTTTTGATGATTTTTGAGGGCTAGACTTATTATAAAACACTCTGTGCTTTGTGTTTGTCTTATTTTTAAGGGTGGTTGTTTTTTCTTAATATATCAGAACTGGCAACAAAGCAGCAACCAAGGTGAAGTCCTAAACAGGAAATGTAGGCAGGTGGTGACTGGGCCAAGAAGGAAGGAGACACCTACATAAGGCAATTGCTTCAAGGGGGCAGAGTGCTTTAGAGCACTTATAGGAGGTAAATTGTGTGGAGACACAGTAATGGAGGCTCTGTAGGATAGAGGATGTGAAAGCATGTGACAGGTAAGTATAAATCGGGGTAACTCACTTGGGATGTGTCTATTCTTATATAGAAAATACCTGTTCACAGTATTCACCTAGCAGAGTGGGTTTCTGGTATAGATACCTAGTAGCACCTTGTCATGAGTGGCTTGTTCTGTCACACTGGCATTTTAATCACCCATTCTATATATATATATATAGGGAATTTTAGTTTCACAATTGACATGCTAAGCAGTTTTTAGGTCTTGCCTACGCAGCACCCATGCACCGCATAGGCAAAAATACCTTTTCCTACCGCCATGGCTTTTCAGTCAAAGACCTGCACGCGTTCCATTGCCTTCAATGGCAACACGTGCAAATGTGGAGATTCACTTGCAGCAGCGAGCGCCGCCATATGGTAGCAATTATTGCTCACGCAAGTGAATCGCGCAGCCCCCCACTATTCCCCCCTGCTGCTGCGCGCGGCTCTCCCTGCTGCCAGCAGCCTGCCGCGCTTGTTTCCCTTCTTCCTTGCATTAGGAACTATGTCTCCAATGGCAGGGAGTATTCAAACCCTCTCCAGCCCTTGCTTTCTGTTGCCCAAATGCTTAACGTTACTGTATCTGTCTCCCAAATTGTAGGGTGTCCCTGAATTGAGCTTAGTCCTATGACTGTTTTCATATTTTTGATAATTTTTACTATGATGCCAGTATTTAGGATTCACTTAGCTGATTAAAACAATATCATGGCACCATTAGCACGCATCGCCCGACAGCACAACCTCAACATAATCTCCTACGCCGACGACAAGCAGCTGATCCTCTCCCTCACCAAGGACCCACTCACCGCCAAATCCCACCTCCACCAGGGAATGAAGGCCGTCGCCGACTGGATGAAGGAAAGTCGACTTAATATGAACTCAGACAAGACGGAGATCCTTATTCTCGGGCCCAACCCATCAGCATGGGATGACTCCTGGTGGCCAGCATCACTGGGGACCCCCCGGCCACTACTGACCACACACACAACCTGGGAATCATCCTCGACTCGAAACTCACCATGACCAAACAAATCAACGCAGTCTCCTCCACCTGCTTCAACACCCCCCCACATGCTCCGCAAGATCTACAGATGGATCCCGACAAACACGAGAAAAACAGTCACCCAGGCCCTCGTCAGTAGCAGACTCGACTACGGAAACACCCTCTACGCCGGAGCCTCGTCCAAGCTCATCAACAGACAACAAAGAATCCAGAACACCTCTGCACGCCTGATCCTCGACATCCCGCGCCGCAACCACATCACCCCCACTTGAGGAACCTACACTGGCTCCCCGTCGACAGAAAGATCTCCTTCAAACTCCTGATCCATGCACACAAGGCACTCCACAAAACCGGCCCAGCCTACCTCAACAGCCGACTCTCCTTCTACGTACCCAACAGGATACTCCGCTCTGCTGACCACGCCCTGGCAACGGTACTACCCATCTGCAGAACCACCTCCGGAGGCAGATCCTTCTCCCACCGCGCCACCAAGACATGGAACACCCTCCCCCTCTACCTATGACAAACCAAAGACCTACTGACCTGCAGGAGACACCTCAAGACCTGGCTTTACGACCAGTAGCAGCATCACCCCCCCCCTCCCCCCCAGCGCCTTGAAACCCTTGTGGGTAAGTAGCGTGCTTTACAAATCTAGTGATTGATTGATTGATTGATATCAAATAAGAGGGAGAAAGTGGGGAGGGGCCTCTGCAAGTATGTGCTATGCCATTCGTTGCTGTTTTAGTTGCAAGGAGCTGCAGACCAACATGCCTGCACATTTCTCACATGTCAGTAGTTTTAGTGGAAGGGAGAGAAGAGGAACATTTCCCATTTGAAACAAAAAGGGAAACGCGAACTAATTTCCCGATAGGAATGTGCCTCTCTCCATGTTGCTCACATCAAGCTTCTATTTCTGTTTACATTGATCAGCGGGCAGATCGTCAGCCACGTTAAGAGAGTTAAAGACACGAGCACACATTTAAGCTCAGCCCCTGCTCTTCATATATGTCCTTCGCTTATTTTAACTGAGGGGAGAAATGTACACACTCTCCCAAGTTTTGATGGCAATACTCCCAATGTATGCAAACAGATAGGTACGTAAACGTGACGTGCTTAAAGCTGACCATCAGCTCACATTTTCAGAGTGTCACTGTCCTTGAACTCCGCTTAACCCTTCAGAAAAGGGAAATACCTCACATAGTATCGCCCAGTCCGAAAACCCTCCGCACCCCCATAAAATGTTTAACCTCAATTAGTTTCAGTTGGCTCAATCTCTCCAATGTCATTCTCTCCCTTGGAGACTAAAAAAAAAGGTGATCGCTATCCATTTACAGGAAGTTTGCAAGTTGTCACACATTTGAAAACAAACCTACCTGTAAATATATTGCTTTGAATATTTTGTATGATGTTTCAGGGGAAATTGTACATCTTACTGATTTTCTTAATCATATACACTTCAGGGAGAGAGAGAGAGAGAGAGAGAGAGAGAGAGAGAGAGAGAGAGATATGCAATTCATTTGACTTCTGCACAGTGAAGAGATTAAAGACAAGCATTGGCATAGCCAATAGGTCTCACCTTCGGGACCTGTTTATTCATGCAACAGTTGATGTTTCTGCACCAAGGATATTGTGCTGCATAACTAAACACTTATAAAGTCCCAAAGACCTATTGGCTATGCCAATGCTTGTTTAAATGGGCTGTACCCTGGCTGTACTGGGGCCTCATTTCGGACCTTGATAGCTTTGTCTCAGCAACAAAAAAATATCAATGAGGGACTGGTAAAGGAGAAACAGGACTCGCAATACCGGGACAAGGGTATGGTTTTGAAACAGTGACCCAGAGGTTCTAGGCCAAAAGGATTAAAAGGACCAGTGGCATGAAGACCAGGGTGCCTTGGAACAGTGGGAGGAGAGCTATGAGAGCCTGAGAGCACTAACCAGGGCCTGGGGACTAAGCGGTCAGGGCCAGAAGTAGCAGTTCCAGGTGGAGCAGATCCAAGATGAACAGTACCAGGAGAAAATGGGAATGGAGAAACAGGGTCTCTAGGACAAAACTCATAGAAATCAATCAAGGAGATTAATTCAAACATTCCACCCATCATTTATTATATACTTTAGTACATCTCCTTAAGTGAAACGGGTATGCCCAGCCATGGGTCCCATGCACACTGTGTCACTAGAACCAAGCTATACCTGGCTGATGAACCATATATAGTAACCCTGGGCAAAGCACTACGCTACGCTCGCGTAGTTTGCGAAGTTTGCGCAACTTCGCACTACGCGAGCTGCACGTAGCACAGTGCGAAAACGCGTAGCGCAGCGTAGCGTAGTGCAGCGGTCATTTTTTGCTTGTTCGCGGTCCTCAACATCATGTTCGCGACCGCGAGCAAGCAAAATGACATCCTGGCGAGACTCTCAACGCGGGTAGGTCAGGTTTCTCATTGCGAGTGGTCGTGCATGCTCGCGACCGCTCGCAATGAGAAACTTCCAGTTTGCGTTGAGAAAGCTGCCGCGCGAGTAAAAATCTAATCGAGCGGCAGAAAACTACAGCTCGCACTGTGCAAGATGCCGTTTTCAATGATTGCACAGTGCCGGATGCTTGTTCGCACTGTGCAATCATTGAAAATGCATCTTGTACAGTGCGAACATGCTACTACGCAGCTCATGTAGTGCTACGTGAAGTTTGCGTAGTGCGAAGTGCACTTCGCGTAGCTTTGCGTAGCTTCGCGTAGTGCTACTTCGCGAACTACGCCCATGTTTAATATATAGGGTGAACCCTGTGCTGGGTTACTTGTGTTCTGGGTCAGGAAGGATCTGACCTGTTATTTGGGCTGGACTGTTCCCAATGGAGCAGGGTCCAAAATGATTTGCATATTTCCAAATTGAGGTGGCATCACATGTTGTGCAAATAATGATGGACTAGAATGTGGCCTCAAGTAATTACAAGAGATTAATTCAAGTATTCATCCAAGTATTCCCCCATCACTTTTGTGTATACTTCAGAACTGGATATCAGTCATCATATGAACGTGGTGAAGAGAATCAGGATGGCCAGAACAGAAGGACCAGGAGAAGTGGGTCTGGAAGGGTCAAGATGGTCTAGTCAAATAGGACCTGAACATGGGGGACCATAATGAAGAGGTTCACAACTAGAGGACACAAAATCAGAAAGAGGAAAAGAACAGGGAGGATCAGGAAAATAAAGGATGACCCAAGCCAGTGGAATTGTGGAGGATTAAAGGAGTCAGGACAACCAAGCTGAGTGGCTAGGACCAGATTGGTGATGAGGAGGAACGGGAGGAACCGGATGACCAGAACAAGGAAAATCAGGACTAAGAACTAAGAGAAGAAGTTAGAGCAGAACCTGGATGAACAGGAGCAGGAGGACTTAGAGGAATGGGGCCAATAGCATTATGACTAGATTACGGAAAAATAGTGAGATCAAGAGCAGGTGGAGTCAGAACATTAGGACCAGGAACCATAATGAAGAGGATCCAGTAAACTAGATTAGATGAGCTTGAATGATCAGGATTTGATTAACTAGATTAGGTGGGATAGAAGATCTAGAATGACTAGATTAAGTGGTCTAGGAGATTAGGTCCTAGAAGTATAAGTGGTACCAGACACATGAACTAGGAGGCCCATGGAGACAAGAACTAAGGGGATCAAGATAAGCAGTACCACAAAGAGCAGGAGGACCACGACCTGCAGTAGTAGGACCAGGGCGACGAAGATCAAGAGGACCAGGATAAAAAGGGCCGAGAGGATCAAGGGAACTGGACCAGGGCTAAGATGACCATGCCCAAGAGGACCCAATAGCGAAGACCAGGTTTCAGTCTGTTGCTTTCTTGTTGTGCTGTGTTGCCTACCTTCTCAAGCGCCAGGACGCTCCTTTGCTGGAGCAGCTAAGTATAAGTTTACATAACATGACATAACATGACAAATGGCAAGGATGATCAGCATGACACAAACAAGTAGGACTAGGAGTAAGGAACTCAAGAGGACTAGGACAAGAAGCGCTGTAGTGTAGTTCCTATATTCCCAATAGGCTCTGCACATTGGAATAACGTGAACGATAGTTTAGACGTAGGACTTAGGTCGACTAGGTCTCTATTGAATATGTTAGACTTAATTATGAATGCCAGCTAGCTCAGAGGTCACTAGAAACTTTCTCAAGTAGACAAGAAGGGATTCGTTTCTGACAACCGCATAAACATGACAACTTTGCTCCGTCCAGAATAAGGAGTATACCTCCAGAGTCGCGGAAACAATAGATAACTATTTTACTCAGTCAATCGTGCATGCTTAGTTTCACCAGAGGCGCAGAGAAATAGAGAGACGGGCGTTTTCAATAAAAGAGGTTATTTATTGAACAGTCTTCTTTCTCATGCAAGAGAAATGAGTTGCCACAATTGCAATACTTGTTATAAAGTAAAGTGCTTACAGTAAAAGGAGTATTATGAAATAATACTGTAAAAGCATGGTATGGTTTCTAAGCCATACGGTGTTTAAAATAGATATATATACATAGATAAAATCATGACGAAACATACTTAACTGGTGCTTCTAAGATACGCTTACCCCGGTGTACCTAACCTAAGCCTAGTACGTGGGAGGGAGTAAGTGAGCAGCAGTTTAAGTTAAGATAGTTTCTGCCAAGAATCGGAATCAAGAATTCTCTACGGGTCTAATCAGCTCTGTACCTTGGTTATAGAATGAAGGAGGTCTTGTATCTCTCTCTCAGGACTCGATCTCCCAGAAACCCGCAAGGGTGACCGGGAAACACTGGAGCTGGATTTCTCAACAGGAGAAAAGACAGCGTCTCTCTCAGTGCGTCAATGGGAGGATCGGCTTCCTTCGGCACTCGCTACAGCAGGGCGTCGGGCAAGTAGATAGCCGATCTGCTCCAAACCACCGTGTGTTTTGCTAGGGCAGATGCTGGTATATTTATACCTGGAAGGTGCCGAGTTTGACGTAAGGTTGGACATAAGACGTCACTAAGAACTCGCAGTTCTTTCAGGACTCCAGGAGTTCTAGGACAAATCAATACAGAAGCAGGGGGAGGCTTGGTTTGTTTAAGAACACGTTGTGCTTTCTAGAAGTCTATGGGAGTACCCTTGCCGTATTTGGACTGCATTGGCTATGACTTAATATGGGTATGATTCTTATGCCTTTATAAGGATATGATTTGATATTACCACATAAGGGCAGATTTGTTTACAACACCCACTCCACGTATAATGTCATCATTACTAAATACTAAGCAATTTTAAACGTAACAATGCATGTGTTTTCCATCCCACCCCAAAATACATAAAAATGCATTCGAAATGGTATATACACGAAAAATGAGTATTATACTGTACGTTTTCAAGCAGTGGTATCATTCAGATAATGCATATATTATACATTGAAATGGCGACTGAATGAATCACGAAATTTACATTTATGAAATGGCTCTTAATACAGAAGAGAAGGTCGAGACCATTTCATCACATATTTATACAAGACTGTATATGTGCTAGGGGCTAAGTCAAAATATTGTCTCTAGAGCTTTCAAAAATAGAAATCTTGTTCTCTAAGAATAGTTCTACTTTAAGCAGAGTATCATGTGCCAAAAAAAATGGTAAATATTTTGGGAACGGGAAAAGAATTTCGCTTTCATGGAAAAATAGTTCCAATAGTATTTTTGAAGTTCTGTTTATCAAAACTGAAGGCCGAATTCAGAGTTCAGAGAACACTGTGTGCTCGTGTTTTCAAAAGTTATTCTCGTTGTTAGGAGAGAACATTAACTCACATAGGCTGGCAAAGAATTCGTCTACAACAGTAGGTGAAAGTTGGACCATGTCCGAAAAAGTAGAAATAGTGCATATATGAGAAGCATTGCCGTCATCGGTGTTTAGATCAGCTATGGTCACAGAAGGTTGTACCTGTGTGCCGCTTTCATCTCGTACCTCACCGCCAGCTAATCGTAATGGTGAGGTCTCAACGAATGCTGTCATCAGAATAGGTCGCCGCTGGGGACAACACGTTGCATGAGCCGTTACCGAACCAAGCAAAGTATCGATATCCATAGGTACTGGTGATGGTAGTGTGAGACAGATGTCCAACATGCATTCTTCCTCCGCAGAGCAGGCATCATAGAACAGGTAGGATGCAATCTTGCCATATTGGTGTGAATGAAAGAAACCAGGTAGTATTCAGATCTCTTAGCCGAGCCAAGCCGAATACTTTAGTTATCCGGTCTCGGTATCTCATCGCTAGGAGCGTTTCTTCCATGGTAGCCTGAGTTTTGTTTGTGACTGGACTTGCCATATCGGAGCAGAAGGAACAAAAATAGGATTCCTGCTACGAGTCCCAAGATGAGAAGCAGGCCGCCAAACACAGAGTGCACGATATTCGGGAAGATGCTCAGGACTGCTTTAAAGGGTGCTAATAGTCCCAAAAAAACTGTCTTAAATAGATGTGCGATGCCACTGGTATCAGACATGTTGAAGATTTGACTTAACATTTCTATGAAATGCACGGGGCAATTTGTCGATAATAATGCATGTATCTCTGCTGCTGTCCTTGCAACTTGTAGATCATACATTTCTCTAGACGAGGTTAAAGGCACAGTTGTTTGTAAAAGAATGGATTTCATTCTGCTTAAAGTATCAATTCGAATAGAAGAGATATTCAGAGAAGGCCATATCATTGCCTCCTTGTCTGGTTTGCTGTTTGGATACAATACTTGCATACAGCAAGTGACCCTGGAAGTTACACTGACGAGATATGCCCTTCCTGGCATCATGCCACAACAGCTGCGGTCACTTAATATAACGTAACTGCCGTTGGAAAGTTGTCTGAAAAAAGGCTCTATTTGTGTAGCAGGGGTGCCGTGCAGGTGACATGAAAGATTATTTGATGAACCTTCGCAGGCTCCATGCAAGTTAATTCCTTGACACATAAGTGTACCGCTCAGTGAATTTTTACAGTTGTTACCACTAAGATATACTTCTTTTTCCCCCCCACTCCAACGTCTATGTGTGTATGGTAAATTCCAGGTTGACTTGATGTATCCTTTACCCAACCTTTCATACAGGCCCCTGGTATGTGCTTTTGGCAATATTGAATCTGAAAAGTCGTTATCGGAATTGTAATTGTGCCATGTATTAACTATTCAATGACAGGTCTTTCAGAGACTGTCAATGGCAATCTTTCTAGTTTTTCAATGCTCAGCATCGTATAGTCTGCTCCTTTTTGTGCCAAAGAGATTTTGTTTATCAGTAAGGTTAAAGATAGAAAATAATGACGTTGTGTTAATTACACGCCATGGCACGTAGCCTGAACAGAGGTTTTGTAACGTCCAGCCTAACTGTACAATAGAACGTAATTGGGACTGGCCATGTTGTAACATTAGCATATCCTGTTCTATTATATCAATAGCAGATGATACAATGCTGTCCAGTGAATAAATTCTGGAGGACAGAGTCATTAACCCATTGTCCATTACAGACAGTGATTTTTCTAAATGAATACAAGCAATTTCTTGTATTTTTTCAGCAGTTTCAATTTGCATTACTTTCCAAGCTTCGTTGTAAGCAGCGAATATACCGGCGTATATGAAACGTTTTTGACGCTGTTTGCGAGGTCCCATTAAGAAATCTCGCAAGTCAGCACCTTCTTTAAGTAAAGTCAAGTGTTGCTTAATTTCAGGTAGTGTGGATTTCTGAAGCCATTCGAGGCATAGTTTTCCTACACTGTATGTTGTTATTATCCCTAGATGTTGTCTCTGGGAATATCTTGGGTCTTGCCTGTTCTGTTTGAACCCCTGTTTGTTGTTCAGGAATCTATCTTCACAGTTATTAGTGTCTGTGGGCCAGATCAATCATTTTCTCCAATCAGGATTAGTTCTATTTTGGTGTAAAATATGGGATACGTCTATCTCCACATCTGTAGTGCTATTACTATCAGGTATGGGCTTTGGTATAGACGGTTTGTTTAAGTCCTTTATCCTGGCTAGGCCAAGACAGGTTGTTTGTTGAATGGTGTCATTTAGGAACATTATCTGTTATGGGATCATGCAGGCTCTGAATAATGATTCTAAACCTTGTACCTGCCAGTCTTTTGTACCCCAGACAGTTTTTGTCTCAATGTTGTTTTTCCAAAATTCAAAACCAAATGTAGACATTTTTTCATACATTTCTGTAGAATATATTAATTTAGTATTTGTCAACATGTTTTTCATTCCTGTCTTATTCATGACTTTAAAATAAAACATTTCTGGATCAGTGATAATAAACCCTGAGAAGTGTGGGAATTTCTCATAAAATTTTCTTGAGCTGCCTTTTGGCGGTGTTGGACAATGTTCCCATTGATTATAAGCAAAAACATTTCTAGGATTAGCAGATTTATGCAAATAGTAATGCCCATAATGATTAAAGCAATACATTTCTTCATAATCTGCCGAACCTTCTAAATAATCATGTTCTGTAAATTTTGCTGACATTTCTAAATCTGGCATCATATTTTTAATTTTTCAAAGTCCCAATCATCAGAGAAAGTACTAGGTGATACAAAGTCACTTAATGAAACCTTGAACTGATGTGGATATTTCAATAGTTCAATATATGTTGTATTCAGTAGCGTCCTATGCTACACCACCAGGTATAGGAATGGCTGTGATGTTTACTGATGATAGTTCTCGTTTTTCAATGTGATAAGATCTGTGAGGCTTTAGAACCAAGTTGATGTTCTGACTTGCTGTGTCCATTGTACTGTATTTTCCATCAATCATTCTTCCCAAGCTTAAAATCAAAATGAGCCAGAGTAGGAGGAAAAGTAGACCTAACACAATCCACAATTCAATCCATGGTGAAATCAGATATGTTTCTTCAAGTTGATGAAAGAGTTCAGTTATTTTTTCTTTGAAAGTTTTATTTGCTGGCTTTTCTTCATGTTTACTTGGATCTTCAAAAAAGTCATCGAAATTGATGAAGTAGCCAGATGCAGTTCTGTCAATTGTTGGGATTGCTTCCGGATTTTCATTAATCTTTGGATTTGTATAGTCAGAGGCTACATCATTGTAGATTGGTGTTTCTTGATGAAATGTTGCAATTTGGGTTTCAAGAGGCACAAGTTCCATGGCTTTGTTGCATAGTCCTTTATTATTCACTGCAGGTTTATCAAATGTGATTAGTCTCTCAGTTTGAACCTCTTGAATTGTAGCAAGGTTTGGTCTTCTGCTACTTCTTGGGAGTCCACTGGGCCTACTACTTATTATTGGCCACATGATTGTGGTTTTACCAGGTCGATTGATACAACTCTGTTCTCCTTTTTGCCAGCAAGGGGCGGTAGTACTACTGATCTTGTTCTGCTGATAGCTAAGACAGGTACTGCTTTTCTGTAAGAAGGCCCAAATTCCTTCTTCACCGCGATCTTTTCTCTGACCAGATCCCCAATCTTTGGAATCCAGACAGGTCTTGCTGGGACAGGTGGTTTTTCTACAGTGGCCGTTGGCTTTAGCTTTGTGTTACTTAGACTTCTTCTTGTTATATTTAAGTCCTGTAAAACAGCCAAACGATCTTTGATATCAAAGGTTTTTTGTTCCACCACTGAAGTATGACTATCGAGGTCTTCGATTATCATTCTAGTACCACACAAAAGTTCATACTGAGTGACTCCACCCAGAGAATGTCTTGGCAGATTATTAAAACTACGTTGGACACTTATTAGATGTTTGACCCACCCATCACCCGAACCTAATACCCTCGCTGTTATAGATTGCTTTATGTCACGGTTTTTTCTTTCCACTACCGCATTTCCCTCGGGATGGAATGGACTAGATTACCACAATGCAATGCCCAAGCTGGCCATGGCCTCCTTGTAAGCTCTAGAGTTAAACGCAGGACCCTGGTCAGAATGTAGCATGCCAATTGCTTATGTGCCGATAAAGACTCGCAAATCATTTATAACAGTTCTGGCGTCAGCCGAGCGCTGGGGCCACATCCAAATGAATCTCGTCTTAATATTTATGGGATCGCATTTTTCCGTGTGGATGTCTGCGTGTAGATAGCCTAATGCTGTCTAATAGAGGTGTCTGGGCTGGTATCTGGTCCGGTTCACAACTGCGATCTCTATTGCAGTCCTGACAATCCATTTGCAAAGTTATAAATTTGCACGCTCATCCCCAGCTACCAGTATTGTGATTGTAAATTTGTTGGAGATTTCAAGATCTCTTGGTGCCTCAGACCCATTCCCATGTGTGCTTCTTGAATCAAGTAAGCCCTCCGGTTCGTGTTTGGAATTACTCTGTCCCCCACTCCAGGGATTCGAGCAAAAGGAACAGAGTTTGCATCGATTATGTATGTATTGTTGAGTGGATAGTTAAGAGGTAATGCTGCAGAGTCGCCTTTTAATGAGGCTTTTACTGGCAGCATGGTTTCTCCATCTATTTGTTTTTTAGAACGCTTTTTTGTAGCTACGGAAGCCGGTTGAACAGCTGCTCTGTTAGCCAATGAATTCCCCGCAACGTGAACGCCATCCCGTCGAAGACTCTGCGTATGTATCACGTGAGTCTTTCATAGTTCTTTCTGTAAAATAACTACTTGTTCCCATAGTTTTTTATGCTTGATTGTGCCACCTTTTGCATCTTTGAAACCGTTTTAAACCCAGTTCTGCAAGTATTCATTTTAAGACTGGACGCAGTAATACAAATCGCACACTATTAGTGTGGGGAATTCGCGATCAGTATTTTCAAGAGCCATCTTGAAAGCCTGCAGTTCAGCTCGCTGAGCTGTACAGTCCCCGAGTCATTGTGTTTTAGTGACCATAGGTCCGAATTTACCTTCGTGCCAGCGACCTTTAACAATCGCGCATGCAGCACTATAAGATTGTTTACCCTCAACTGCGGGTTGTGCTGAACCGTCTGTATATATTATACAGCGGTAGTGTTCGAGAGGCAAAATTTCAGTTGGCAGAGGACATTCATATTCGTATTGGAGAAATTCTTGCGTTTTTAAGTTAGGATCAAATTCGTATACTACGTCTGATGCAGCAAGAGAATTAACCCATTGTATCCATCTTGGATGTAAAGCTTAAGCTTTCGGAATGCTGTCTTTTGTTACTGCCTCTAGGGCAAGTACCGGTGTAACGATTATTATACGTTTACCTTGTGCGAGGGCTCTTTCTTTTGCTACAGCAGTTTGGACCGAAGTCAGAATTGTTTCAGTAAAACTGAATTTTATTTCAGCTTGTGTGTACAAGTGTGATTTGTAAGCTATTGGTACCGTTTCTCCCTCATTAGAGGTCAGGTACGTAAATCCGCATCTTCCTGGGATGACTCGGATTACAAGGTTGCGTTCGTTTGCGCGTGTTTGCAGTTTTGTTTTAGTTAACATGTCTGTTTGTATTGATCGTAAAAATTTTGTGTGTTTCTGAGTCCAATTAATTGGTTTGAAATTAGGTTTTATTAATTCGTAGAGGGGTTTAACCCTCTCTGCGTAGTTTAGAATGTAAGTTCTTCCGAAATTCAGGAAACCTAGAATTGATTGTAAGTTATTCAGCGTTTTTGGAGCTTGGAGTACTGCACACTTCTCTAAGAAAGTTGTCTGCTAGGCTTTTGCCTTCACTTGATAACTCATATCCTAAAAATAGGACAGTGAGGTGGGCAATTCGTGACTTTTTAAAGTTGAATTTGTACCCTTCAGATGCGAACCCTAGTATAATGGTGTTCACTCTTTTCAAGTGTGTCTCCAGGTCATCGTCTGTAAGATAGATGTCATCGACATAAGATAATGCCTCATCATCATACATTTGTAGTAATTCTGTTACCCTGGCTGAAAATAATCCTTGGCTGTTCTTGAATCCCTGGGGGAGAATTGCCTTTGGGCCCCCATATTGGAGAAAGCGGTCAAGAACCTGCTTTCTGGTGCAATGTTTTGACAGAAGAAACCATTTGAAATATCTAATGTCGTTTTATATTTTTTGCACACAATGTTATTCATTAGTGCTGCACTGTATGAGTTTTGTACTACAAATGTTTAGCAACAAGAGTTTAGGTGTCTGTAGTCCAAAACTAGACGATATGAATCATCCGGTTTGGAGACAGGAAACAAAGGGTTGTTCATTTGTGAGGTGCATGTTTCAATCACCCCCTGGTATTCAAGTTGATCTAAGACGACCTGACTTGCTTAACAGGATACTGTCTCTGTGCAGTAGGTTGATTTTTTAACTGAATTTTATGGTGAGGAGAATCCTCATCCCATCCTACATGATTTTTATATAATGCAGGGGCTTGGGCCACTGCCCATTTTCTAGAATATGTGTATTTTTTATGAATTGGAATGTGATTTGAGAAGGCAGGCATAATCATTTCTTCGCCATGTGGGCACTCCCTGACAAATTCTGGTGGTCAGTCTTTCTCTGCTAGCAGGATATCATAGCCTTTAGATAGATTCTCCCAAAAGAGACCTCTTATTTTCCTAGGTTTGTCCCCTTCTATACGTAATGTTATTTCATATAATTTATTGGGTACACTAACTCTGGTGTCTGCAGTTTCCACCAGTTTCCACCTGAATGTATTCATTCGTGTCCACTGTCACCAGAAGATTCATCAGGATCTTGCGAGCTATGGTCACTTCTGCTGCTCTGTCTAACATTGTCTGGGCCCATTCTCCGTTCTTGAGTTGTGTCCTCAGAATCCTTGGCATGTTTTATTTTAATACTGGCTAACTTCTTTTTGGGAAATTGTAATTTTTTACTTTGATGAGCAGGTTCCTTGTCTTTGGACTTGACGCGCTCTTCTTTATGTTCTGACCGTCCTCTTCTTTCCGATTTCTGTGCGGAAGTCTGAAAAGATCGAGAGGTACGTGTATCATTATCTTGATATCTGTCAGGTTTTCTTAAATTATCCCTATTTCTAAGGTTGTATCTTTTTTCAGAGGGCTCCCGTTGTGGAGACCTGTCCCCTCGTCCAGGAGATTTATTTCTCCGTTGGGGAGACCTTCCTCTGGACTGAAACTGTTTTTCTCTGGGAGTGGTTTGTTTATTACCCTCTGACTTCTTTTTTGGAGTAATGAGATTATTCTTAATAAAGCTCTTTTCAGGATTTTCAGTTAGTTGTGGTTTTAATGGTTTCCCACCCAAACTATCTCTACCTAATTCTTCATAGGATTTTTCAATTATTCTGGCACGTTCAAAAGGTTGTTCTGCTGTTTCTTTCAATTTTTGGCGAATCGCCACAGATGCTGCTTCTCCTTTTATGTTGGCTAATAGTATAGCCGAGACTTGCTTAAAGTCTTTTAGTAATTTCATACCTAGATTTAAAGAAGGCTCTGGACCGTATTCATTTTGAATCTGTCTTAATACGTCTGGTATAACCGTCATAGACGGAACACCATGTGGTTTTTTGTATATTGAAGCAAAGACTGTTCCCCAAGTGTCACAGTCCTCCACATGTGGTGCGATCCCCATTGGTAGACAGATTGTCAGAATTCTGTGTTTTTCATTAGGGGTAGCATCAGGTAATACTGCCTCTATCTGAGTAATTTTTGGATCTAACCAGAACGGAATTTGTTCCCGTTTTGCGAGTAATTTGCCAATGACTGATTGTATAGTCTGTGGTGTAATTTTATTTGTGTTCCCCTGGTGAGGGGTGTGCTGTGCAATTCTTATTGCTGGTTGGACTGTTCGAGTCCACATGACATATTGGACCAATTGCCTATATATCTTAATTAGTTGTTTTAACTGAACTTAAAGTTCTCCGCTTAACATTTTTTCAATGTCAGAATGCGGTTTATAGCCGGCTAGAACCGGCCATGTGGCTCCTGGTCTACCTAGTGGACCGAGCCTGGTAATGTGATTTTGATGTTTTAGGGCACCATTAAACCAGAGCTGATGCTCTTGGTATGTTAGTGGAATTTCTAAACGTCCTCGAAAGGAACGTATTCCGTTGGAGGTTCATCTATTTTGTAGTAGTGGAACTCGTGTGTCACAGCATTTGCTGCTGGAATATTTATCCATGAATAGAACACCTCTGTCTGCCGATATTCATGGGCCTCTACCACAAATATGACTCTACCACCTCTTGGTGATACTCCATTTTTTATAAGTTTTATAGTTATGGTTTTCCTTACATTTACCGGGATGATTATAGCATCCCGGTCATCTTGTTGGAGACTTGTGTCCTCCGCTAGAAGTTGAGCTGCTATTCTAGCTCTCTCTCTTTTGTCATCACTTTCCGTCATATTCATGACTGAAAGGATTTTGAAGAGCAAGTTTCATGGAGACAAAGATTAGGTGCACAATATTTTGGAACACTGTATCCTTCAACGTTGACTAAACCAAAAACTAATACATAGGAATCGCTTCCTACTAAGTTTTTAGCGGATATTAACGTTTCACCCACTCCAGACGTCTATTGGAGTTTTTACAGGAAAAAGGGGTCTGTGTGAAAAGCATGACTGAGTTACTCTAGTATCTAGCGTTAAATTATCGCCTTACCAAACGTTGGGCACCATGTAGTGTAGTTCCTATATTCCCAAAAGGCTCTGCACATTGGAATAACATAAACGATAGTTTAGACGTAGGATTTAGGTCGACTAGGTCTCTATTGAATATGTGAGACTTAATTATGAATGCCAGCTAGCTCAGAGGTCACTAGAAACTTTCTCGAGTACACAAGAAGGGATTAGTTTCTGACAACCGCGTAAACATGACAACTTTGCTCCCTCCAGAATAAGGAGTATGCCTCCAGAGTCGCGGAAACAATAGATAACTATTTTACTCAGTCAATCGTGCACGCTTACTTTCACTAGAAGCGCAGAGAAATAGAGAGAAGGGCGTTTTCACTAAAAGAGGTTATTTAATGAACAGTCTTCTTTCTCATGCAAGAGAAGTGAGTTGCCACAATTGCAATACTTGTTATAAAGTAAAGTGCGTACAGTAAAAGGAGTATTACGCAATAATACTGTAAAAGCATAGTATGGTTTCTAAGCCATGCGGTGTTTAAAATAGATAAAATATATACATAGATAAAATCATGACTAAACGTACTCAACTGGTGCTTCTAAGATACGCCTACCCTGGTGTACCTAACCTAAGCCTTTTACGTGGGAAGGAGTAAGTGAGCTGCAGTTTAAGTTAAGATAGTTTCTGCCAAGAATCTGAATCAAGAATTCTCTAAGGGTCTAATCAGCTCCGTACCTTGGTTATAGAATGAAGGAGGTCTTGTATCTCTCTCTCAGGACTCGATCTCCCAGAAACCCGCAAGGGTGACCGTGAAACACTGGATCTGGATTTCTCGACAGGAGAAAAGACAGTGTCTCTCTCAGTGCGTCAATGGGAGGGTCGGCTTCCTTCGGCACTCGCTACAGCAGGGCGTCGGGCAAGTAGATAGCCGATCTGCTCCAAACCACCTTGTGTTTTGCTAGGGCAGATGCTGGTATATTTATACCTGGAAGGTGCCGAGTTTGGACATAAGACGTCACTAAGAACTCGCAGTTCTTTCAGGACTCCAGGAGTTCTAGGACAAATCAATACAGAAGCAGGGGGAATTCCGGGCTGCTGGAGGCTTGGTTTGTTTAAGAACACGTTGTGCTTTCTAGGAGTCTATGGGAGTAGCCTTGCCATTTTTTGGACTGCATTGGCTATGACTTAATATGGGTATGATTCTTATGCCTTTATAAGGATATGATTTGATATAGTCACATAAGGGCATAAATCAGAAATATTTAAATAGGGTCCTAGATTCGTTTACAACAGCACAAGTTGGAGCAGGACCATCAGGTGAAAAGGAACCAGGATCAGTAGGACCAGGAAGGACCGATACAATGAAAGGCCATGATGAGAAAGTAACATAAATAAGTTCATGACAACTTTCAAGTGTAGTTCTGTAGAGTGCTCCAGAACCTTCTGCAAACCTTATCTGTGATAGATGTGAAAGTAACAGGAAGGAGCAGGGAAGGAGGACCAGGGAGAGTAAGGACAGAGGAAATTCTATCAGAGTTACTCGGAACAGCTAGGAAGACTAGAGCAACCTATAAAAAAGGAGTACCAAGACCAGGAGGCATAGAAGGACCAGGGGAAAAAAGAAGACCAGTAGGAAGGCCATGAAAGAGGTTGTGATGGAGTTGTGAAAACAGGAGGTCTGTGAATAAGGGAACTATGACTGGGTTCTAATTATCTGGAATAGACTTTGCAGAGGAATCAAATTGGGCTGTTTAACAAAGGAATTTAGACAAGGACAGTGAACAGGGAGATCTTGAGTGTGTTGCATTCCAATTTACCCCACAAGCCTTCTTAATCTGCTCTTATGTAAAAACACTATGTGCAGTGTTGACATAAATAACCAAATATTTAGCTAAGCATGGGTCTTGACTGGTGATCTACAGCACCAATACAAAGGGTCAGTTATTAACAGGAGTAACATGCTCCAACCAAAATTCTTTCATCCAGCCGTTCCTCTCCTATACATCCCTAAACTCTCCTTCTGCTCTGATATTGTAATGGACCCACTCTATTATTGTAGGTCTGGTTTTACTTAGAACCACTTCAGCCATACCCTGAAAGTACTGGGCCAGGTAACAGATAATACACCTTGTTGAAAAATGACCCTTTCTGAATGGTCACCCCAAAACTTTTGCCTTCCTTCTCCTCTTTTTCTGACCTTATTGTTGCTGGTTTTAGGACTCTGCACATTTACCACTGCTCACCAGTGCTAAAGTGTTTGTGCTCTACCCACTAAAACATGGACACATTGGCCTACTCCCAATTGGCACATTTAATTTGCTTATAAGACCCTAGTAAAATGCACCACATGTGCCCGAGGCCTGTAAATTAAATGCTACTAGTGGGCCTGAAGCTTCGATTGTGGCACCTACTTAAGTAGCCCGATGCAGAGAATATCATGGGTCAGGAATATAGACAGACACATTTTCGTTGTCAAGAATATTGATTTTACATAAGTAATAACGAAGTGTTTAATATCTTTTGCAAAAATATAGTCGTTAAAAAGATCGATTTTTTATTAATATTTTGTATTTTAGTATATATTTTATATGTGTGTGATGTTTGTTTTTTTGTATAAGAATTTTTATTATATGTGTTAACATTTTAGAAGTTAATACATTTTTTTTATTTAATTTTGCCTTTTTAGTTCCATAGTGAGTTGTGGGCTTATAGGGGAATAGGGTGAAAAGTAATTTATTTATATAAAATGTATTGATTATTTTTAGTAGTAATTACACTTTTTTTATTTAAATTTGCGGTGGGTTTATAGGAAAATAGGGTGGGAAGTATTATAAAATGTATTGAATAATCTTTATTTATTAATATTTGTTTAATTGAGATGTTAACAAAACGGTAACAAAAACGCCCCCCAGGGGCCCAAAACCCGCCCCCAGACTAGCGGCCTACCGGGGAAACGCCCGGTGCCCGCTACGGCCAGTCTGACCCTGGTGTTTATAGCTGTTAATGGTGGGAAGGGTGGGAAGTCATTTTTTTTGATGAAGTATTAATTAGTTGTTAATTAATTTAAATTAATTATTTAGTAATTAATTATGGTAATTGTGTAAATAATTTTAGGTATATGTTGTGGATATTATAGTGTTAAAGAATGTGTACTCATTGATTGTTTATTATCTTTTTTATTAATAATATTTTTAAATGTATTATTAAACATGTTAATTATGGCAATACATTTTAATAAAACTGTTGAATTTTTTTTCATTGCTATGGCTTTATAGTTTAGGAAATAAAATAAATACATTTATGTTTTAAATAATTTGTTTATTTGTTAATATTTACTCCTTTTGAATAAATTAAGATTTTTAAATGTATTTATTAATGTATCATATAATATGTGTACCTTTTGTTATTTGTAATTAACATTAAAATATGTGTTATTTTTATATGTTTAATACATTTAATTGTATATTTTAAAAATATTGTTTATTTATTTTTAAGATTATTAAAAAAATTCAATTGTTTACATTTTATTACCAATTTTTGTTTGTCTGCTATCCAAGACTTTCCCTACTGTTGCACTCACTAGAGTGGGAATAGTCATTTTACCCCTCTGCAATCTAGCACTTTCCCTACTGTTACACTCACTGGAGTGGGAATAGTAATTTTGACCCCTCCCCTATCCAACACTTTCCCTACTGTTGCACTCTTTGTAGTGGGAATAGTAATTGTTAACCCTTCACTACCCACCACTTTCCTTACTGTTGCAATCACTGGAGTGGGAATAGTAATGTTTACCCCTCTGCTCTCTAACACTTTCCCTACTGTTGCACTCTTTGGAGAGGGAATAGTAATTGTTGCTCTCTGCTAACCAACACTTCCCCTACTGTTGCACACACTGGAGTGGGAATAGTAATTTTTAAGCCTCCGCTAATCAACATTTTTCCCACTGTTGCACTCACTGGAGTGGGAATAGTACATTTTACCTCTCCGCGATCCAACACTTTCCCTACTGTTGCACTCTTTGGAGTGGGAATAGTAATTTCTACCCCTCCGCAATCCAACACTTTTCCTAGTGTTGCACTCACTGGAGTTGGAATAGCAAATGTAATTATTTCGCTATCCACCATTTTCCCTACTGTTGTATTGCGAAATGTATGTTTAATTTTTTTTTAATAGTTTCATGTTTTAATTAATTATAGAATTTTTTTATTTTAAATTATTGATATATGTATATGTTTTGTTTTTACATAATGTAAAAGTTTATAAATTAAATAAAGATAATAGTTAATAAATTATTTTAAAGCAAATATATGTGTATGTATGAATTATTATGTTTGCATGTTTATATTTTTTAATTAAGTTTATTTGTTATAGTTAGTCAAAATGTATATTCAATTTAATTAATTTTGTTAAAGATAATATTCATATTTTATATATTTAATATACATTATTTAATTGTATTTATATTTTTAAACAAATATTTTTTACAATCATATTTTTAACTTCAATATTTTTTATTCTGTATTGTTGTACTTACCTGTTTAAGTATAGGGAGTCAATAGTTTTGCATTCTATATTTTTTCTCTATATTTTTTACATCTATGTTTTTAGCATTGATATTCTATCAGTGAACCAAGTATGCCTCTAACCATGGCTCAATCCTCCCACTGCAGAGCCTGTATGTGCACTTTTAAATTGCTACTTCAATCTGGAAAAGTAACCCTCTTGCGAGTCCTAAGTCTTCCCTTTTAATACATATAAGTCACTTTTGAAGTAGGCACTATCTACCCGCAGGGCAGTGTGCCATGTGTTTAAACGGCAGGTCATGTACATTTAAGGTTTACATCTCCTGGTAGTGAAAACCCCCAATTTCGTTTTACAGGTCTATCTCTCCCATAGGATAACGTTGGGAGGAACTTATTACATATTTTAAGTGTAATTCCCAATTGTAAAGAGATGGACTTTTCAAGTTCAGTGTCACTGACTTCACAATTTAAAATCTTAACTCAAGGTGAAGTTGGATTTTAAATTACAGTTTAGAAAATACCATTTTTAGAAAGTTAAAGACACACAATTAATGGACGGAATGCAGAACAAATCAAAACATTCACCCCAGTCAAGAGATCTGGGTGAAATCCATCATTCTTTTGCTCATCATGCCACCCAAGTTTAGACCTGGCCATATGCAAATCCGTCTTAACCCAGTGCTCATGGGAACAGTCCAGGCCGAACTGCCAAGCCAGGTCCTCCCTGGACCGGAAACAAGCATCCTAGGACTGGTTTCGGAGTTTCACCCCTCATCAGCCAGGATAGCTTGAATGCAGTGGCACAGTGAGCCCGGGACCTGCGTCTAGGCATACCCGGTGCACTTAGGGTGAGAAAGCAAAAGACACATAATTAGTGGACGGAATGCAGAACAAACCAAAACATTCACCCCTAGTTAAGAGATTTGGGTTAAATCCATCATTCGTTTGCTCACCATGCCACCCCAGTATAGACCAGGCCATAAGTAAATCAGTTTTAACCCTGTCCCTCATGGGAACAGTCCAGCCCGGACTGCCAAGTCAGGTCCTCCTTGGCCTGGAAACAAGCATCCTAGGACCTGCTTCGTGGTTTCGACCCTCATCAGCCAGGATAGCTTGAATCCAGTGGCACAGTGAACCCGGGACCCAAGTCTGGGCATACCCAGTGCACTTAGGGTGAGAAAGCAAAAGACACACAATTGATGGACGGAATGCAGAACAAATCAAGCCTTTCCCATTGGGCGCAGGGTCAAGAATGATTTGCATTTGACTAGGTTCAAACTGAAATGGCACTGTGAGCAAAAAATCAATGGTTTAAGGCCCAGATCTCTCCACTGGGGTGAATGTATGAGATTGTTCTGCATTCTGTTCATCAATTGTTCGTTTTGCATTTGTCACCCCAAGTGGGACGGGTATGCCCAGACATAGTTCCCATGCTCTCCATGCCACTGGAGTCAATCTATCCTGAATGATGAAGGGTGAAACCCCAAAACCAGTCCTAGGATGCTTGTTTCCAGCCCAGGGAGTACCTGGCTTGGCAGTTCGGGCTGGACTGTTCCCATTGGGTGCAGGGTCAAGATTGATTTGCATATGGCTGGGTTCAAACTGGAATGGTATGGTGCACATAAAACTTTTAGGTCCATACCTCTGTACTGGGGTGAATGTATGACATTGTTCTGCATTCTGTCCATCAATTGTTCTTTTCGCACTTTTAGAAAGTTGGCATTTACGTACTTTAGCCATTTGGTGCCTTATACCTGTCTCTGGAATGCATGTATGGGGTGGGGACAGCTGGCTTGCTGAATTCCCTTTAGACAGCCACACGCAAAGGAAGGGTAGGCGGGCCTTAGTGCTCATATGCATACAGATGGGCTATCTTGAGTCGGATAGGAGGGAGGAGCTGACACATCTGAAAGGGTTGCGTCCTGCCCCACACAAAGGATTGATTACCACCTTGTATTGTGTCTGGAGCGAGGGCACGAAGGGAATGCCTCTGTATACTTCAAAGCATTCTTTGAAGTCCCCCCCCAATTCAAAGGCACCGCGTATAAGTACTCAAACTCTGGCACGACCAAATCAGCACATTTCTGGACCTTTGACAGCTCAGTCAGGAAGAAGAACTGCAGTGCTACTGAAAGGACTGCCACTCTGCTGCTTTGCTGGACTCTGCCTTTTCATGCTTTTGCCCTGCTGAGCTGCCCTGCTGTTCTCCTGCCTGGGTGAGAAGGGCTGGACTTGCATTACTTGAACCCAGAGTGACTTCAAAGGCTTTCTTTCTTGCCTCCTGTTCCAAATCTCAGGGATATTAAAGACTTCAACGACCTGCATCTGCACCTGAACTCTGCAAGCTGTGAGTCTGCCCTGCTAAGTGGTGCCACCCCAGTCCTGGGCCCTTGGAAGTGAGGCCTAAGGTGCTTCTTCATCCAGAACCCACGCATCCTCATCGGAACCTGTGCATCTTCGCCTTTGCATGAGTCGGAACCAGTGCATCCTCGTCATTGCAGGGAGGGTTTCCAGTGCATAGCACTGGGAACCATCATTTTCTCCTGCGGGAGTGCCAGCTGTGCATCACATCTGGAACCAGTGCGCGCACTCAGAACCACTGAATTACTGTGGTTGCATTGAGAAAATTGGCCCATCTCATCTAATGCGTGGCTAAACAACGATGCATGTCCTCAAGGTACTTTGGTTCGCTGGGCCCAAGTGGGTCCCTGTATCTGGCCCATGCTCCATCTCAGTCGATCTGAACGTTTGACTTTCCCCTGGTCTAGTGCGACCAGATAACCCATTTAAGCGATTATTGCTTCAAAGTGCTATTTTGACATTTTCTTTTTTCCAATCATGTCTTGACTTCTACTAGACGATGAGCACAGGATAATTTTATGCGTGTTGTGACTTACCCTGACAAGGTGTGTGGTTCCTGAACAGTGTGCATACCTCTGCCAACCCAAAAAACTATAACACATCTTGTATTAGAGAGAGTGAAGCCAGGTGAATGAATGGACGAATCATAGTTATAAACTAATGACCTCCTTCTCAATGGACCAAATCAAACCAAGGTAACGAGTTGGAAATATGTTCCAGATTTCCATCTTTACAAGGATTATTTGTGATCAGCTCATCAACTTCAAAGTACTGCTCAAGATTATACTTCCACTTTATCAATCTAAAGTATAGCGTTAGCACATTTTAGTATTGATTTTCCCATTTGGGAAAGTGCTTCGAGCAGTGGAAATTAGATTCTCTTGTACCCACATTTAACACTATAATGTTCACAACAATTTCTCACCTCGGAAAACCTCTTACTCCTGCACTTGACAGGAGCATATTTGTGTATTTCCACTAACTGTTAAGAGGCAAGTGATTACACACAAAAGTATGAGCTTGTGGGTGTTCTACTACCTTTATGGGAGTCTCTTCCTGAAAAATCCATAATACTGCCCAAAGTTTCCGAATTCTAACAGTCTGTCATAGCAGATTTTTTACAAGCATGAGTGGAACTAATGAATATAAAATTCCAACTATTCTTATTCTGTAATTCAGGATGGGGTTTACTAGTTTATACTTGGTGTTTAACATTCTTTGTGATTAGGCCCAGACCCTTAGCAGTACAGGTCAATTGTGTAGACCCTTGCTAATCGGTTTACTTGGTGGTAATTTACTTCCAGAAATAGGGCTGATGTATAACGTATATCATGTTTTCTTTATAAACGTAGTGTGAAGAAAGGGGGCCCGTTCTATATATAGGAGTTCCTAGGGCAGGGAAATATCATCAATGTGCAAAACACAGGCCTTTTAAGTTAGTATCTTAGCTGAGTAAAGGGCACAAAACAGCATAGATCCAGAGTGAGTAGAAACATTATTTTTTATTAGTGATTAGCATAACAACATTGTTCTAAAAACATGCAAATATATTCAATATCATTCTTATGTTGTTATGCATCAACCACTGATACAATGCATATTCTTCCTACATTCACTACACCAATGGTATCCTCATTCATACATATCACTCATCATCGACGCAGTTCACTATAGGGATTAAAGAATGTATGGATAATGCCACATGCAGATCATGTCAATGCTAGTGCCAAAGGTCTTAAATATAATTACCATGAGTGATGAATATGCAAATGAACCTGTGCCTCATGCAGCTCAATGGAGAAGCCACTAGATTTAAGGATGGAATGAAATGCAAATACATTCTGACCTCTGATGCAAGATTCAGAACCTGATAGTGGACAGCAAAGTACACAAAGTTATGGCACCACACCGACCCTAAGGAATACAGAGAAAAATATACATACAAGGAAAACATTAAAAAGAAAGAATATTAAAACCATAGGAATAAAAAGTGGTGCACATGGAAAAAATACCAACACATAGTACAAACACATAGGATATGTTGAGGGTGATTACACTAAATTTAGTCCTTGCCTACCCTTCCAAATTTAGCACTGATGGTCTTTTATTTGCCTGCTAAAAGTGGTTGAGGGGAGTAAACACTTCAAAATTGTACTTACAAGTTAGTCCTGTTCAAAGACCACAGACTCTGAATTCTAGTTTATGAATTTTATTATAAGGCCAAAAATAATTGGATATACATGAATCTGAGAATTAGCGAATATAGATACATAAAAATCAATACAGAGCCAAATCTTCGCATATAATTAATTCGGCATAGAAGGCACAAAGTAATAAATTCAAAAAGCAAGATACACCCCAAGATGGAGGCGGAATCTAAATGCTTTTTCATTGGGAAGGAAAAGCATAAATTATCTTCCCTACACTACTCTCAATGGTAGTATTCCTGGCTACTTCCCCCTATCTCAGTTCCCAAAGGTGTCAGCACGTGTAGACTTCCTGAGAAGTACTTACGTCAAGATAGCTTAAAGCTATAGAGCTTGCTCTTAGGATGCTCCTTCTCCTCCCTGCGCATAATACAAAAAAGGACAAACTCAGCCCCCTCCTAAAAGTATCACATGACAAATTATTTCACTTTCAAAGGTCTGCAGAAACTTTCCATTGCTTCATTAATTGACTTCTTCTTTTCTTCGAGTGGCCTTGGGGTGCAGATAGGCCAGGCACAGAAGGTATCCTCCTTTCCCGCTTCTCAGACTCTTCAAAGACAATCTGGTTATCTCCTTAAACTAAGAATAACGAGGTTGAATTCTTGTACCTGCAAGGGTATGAGAGCATACTGTTCTCGTTCACACAAACACTTTATTTAATTATTTCTTTTAGCCATCAAGAGCTTCGAAACTGTCAACAACATGCAACTCTGGGGCCTACCGTGCAGGCAATTTAAACAACACACAGTTACATTGATGTGAATACAATGTCATCCTGCATGTTATGCATACAGGAATAATGGTGTTTCCAATACATATAGATCCCACTTGAGAATACATGTTACAATTCTTTGTATTTGATGCACATAATACACTGCACACAATACAAATATAGATGAATGTGTTTAAACTATGAGTAAAATGCACCCATGTAGTTTAGAGTGCTGTAAGCGCTCTATCAATGGTCTGCAAGAAGACTGATGCTTGAGCAATATTAGGATAACTGTTAAACAGGAACAGACAACATAGCTAGTTCCAATCACATAAGGAAGGGCTGATACAAATCTAACTCGCCATAGAAGGTTTCACAGACAACATAGCTTTTTCCAATCACATAAGGAGGGTTGATCTAAATCTAACCCACCACAGAAAGTTTCAACTGTGATATGGGGATATGCCAGGATCTCGTAAGTCAATGCGAGGATGAATGCTCAGGGACTGCACAGCAGAGGCAATGACACAAGTGTGCAATGGATAGAGCGTTAGAATACCAATGAACCTAGGCAAGTTTACTGTGCAGAGGTAAAAGAACTGGAGTTATAAAGTGCCATACCTAACTATATGTGATGCCAAAAAATCCCGGACTGGTTCAATAAAACATGCGACAACATAGCTTGAAACAGGTTTAAAGCAAATTGATGCGTGCGGTGCCTCTCGATAATATTGTAAAAAAGACATAACGCCAATGTGCAGCATTTTTAGAAATGGGAAGGACATGCTCCACCTCTCGGTTATGCAGTCTACATTTTACTATGTTGCGGCTTAATAAGTTAAAAAAGATTTGCGTGCACTGTATAGGTGTAAACTCAATACATCCCAATGCAAAGCGAGGGCTATCACTCATTTAATGCTCCATGGTTAGAAAGGTCCTCGAGGCTGGAATCACTTCAGATGTTCACCAAGCAGGTGTGTAGTGTGTGCCAGCTTCCTTGCAAGATAGGGGCTACATTGGGGAAAGAGTTCGAAATGCAGCTAATCGGGCTGGCATATGCGACACATGCTTCAGTCTAGCGGATCCGAGATATCATGCAGTATAGCATCTGCCTAATAAGGTAGACATCCAGAGCTCTTGCTCTTTATTGGTGCCGGAAAAATAATAAGACCACCTTTAGTGAAGACTCGGACATGCGCACATGTTGTCCTAGATGTGCCAAACAAAGCTGCCAACTTGTGACTAGCTCTAAATTAAAATGAAGAGAGACATGCCTATGATATTCGGATGGCACCTATAGGTAGGTAAAATATCTGACCGTCGACATTGGTAAAAAAAAAAGAGGGGGGGCTAGCTCATCACAAATAAACAAATCCCTGTTATTAAATAGATGCCAAAAGGATAACCTGCATTAATAATGTTAAAATATATATTTTTACTTTTTATTTTTATTTTCAGGAGCGGGATGTTGAGTTTATACAGGATAAGGGTGGGGAGTAATTTAAAATATATTTGTTTAAAATAATATATATATTTTTAATTTCCATTTATTTATGTAGGAGCAGGATGTTGGGTGTTTAGGGGATAAGGGTAGGGAGCAATTTAAAATATATTTGTTTAAAGTAATATTTTTTTTACAATTAATTTTTTATATATATATTTTTAAGAAATAGATTTTAGATTAATTTCATTGTATTTTGTTTTGTTTTGAGCTGTTGAGATTTTTATGTCAAATATCTTTTTATTAGTTTCAAAGATATAACAGTACTCAGGAAAAGAAAACATGATACAGCGGAAGGAGACCGCAATGCCTCATGTATGCTGACTGTTACTGTGTGCTAGAGTATCATATATAGTTGTGGACTAGGAATCGGAAAACTTTAAATATGCTCAGCGTACAACTCCCAGGTTTCGACCAGATCCCGCAATAACAGAGATCATCTTGAACCCTTGGGAGATCCGAAAAAACCTTGGCAGTCTGCCTTCCCCTCCCCCTCCTCATCCCCCTCCCCAACTTATAACAGGAAAACACAAACATTAAAACCAAGGTGTCACAGTCAAAGAAAATTCAGATGTAGTTGCCATTAGAGGTCGGGCCCCAAGGGGAGGGGAATCTCTCCATCCCTTGAGCCCCCTCAGCGGAATGGGGAGAGTCAATGGGAGCTCTAGATATGAAAGAGATGGAGAGCTCGCAGCCTCGGACCACAAGCAAACAGGGGCAACCCTTCAGAAACATACTCAAGCAGGAGGGCCCACACATGGTCAAATCCCTTACACGAGTCCTCTAGATTTCTGCCATTCTCTCCATCGCTAATGCTCACCATAACCTGGCGTGCCACTGAGTGAGGAAGGGGGCTTCTGCTTTCTTCCACGCAGCCACTACAGCCATCTGAGCAGCCCGAGGCACAGCCACATCACCAACCGGTCCCCATGTGTTTGGCGCTTCAATTTGGGATCCAGGCTCCCCAACAATGTGTGTTCCAGTGTGTACGGATTCGGGTAGCCCAAGATCAGTTTGATTTGTGCAAGCAGCTCCTTCCAGGAAGGCTTTATGTGTGGACAGTCCCACCAGATGTGCCTAAAGTCACCCAGCAGCCCACAACCCCTCCAGCACCAATCCAAGGAATTAGGGAAGATGGTGTGAAGCATCTGGGGGTGTAGGTACCATTCGTACCATTCGTACATAAATTTTGTAATGAGCCTCTCTTAAAAACAGCGAGTAAACTTGGGAATATCCCTATATAGTGAGGACCATTGCTTCTCCTGCAAAGTGGTGTCTAAAAGAGCATCCCAGAACCTTTGGTATCTAGGGGCCTGATAGGAACCCAACGCTTGTATGAGTGAGTAAAGGAAGGAGGTGGTCCCCCTTGAAGAGGCACCAGACTGGGCACATTTCTCAATGGGAAGTAAATCCCTGGTGGCGGCCTGCCTTATCTGCCGTTAAAGGACCCAATGCTTAAGCTGCACATAGTGGAATTCCTCAGCGGGCCGAAGGTGAAAGGCTTGGATGCATTCTGGGAAGGTTAACAACTTCCCCCTCATACAAATGAGAAAGAATGAGACATCCCCCTCCTGCCAAGCCTCAAATGGCCCCTCCCGTAACACCGGAGGAAACTCTGGGTTGAAATGTATGGGAGTAAAGGTGGAAGGGAAGGCAGTGAGAGGAGTGGATCTATTCAATACATCCCAAATCCCTAAGGTGGTCAGCGTAGGCGTGCTGATATAGGCCTAGCGTGGTTGATGTTCTTTGTGTTTTCACAAGAGATGCCAGATCGTTCTCCCTGTTGTTTGTCGATCCATATGGAGCCAGAGTTTTTCCGACTCTCGGAGGGACCATTCCATAATCGGACGGCCATCTAGGGAAACCTACCAAACCCACACATTTCTACAAAGTAGACACCCGGGGGCTTTCAAGGAGCTATGGTTTGCGTGGATCCCCCAATGTTCTCTTACCCAGAGTCCCTTGCAAGCCTCATTTTTTGCTGAAAAAAATAGTTTTTTTCACACATTTTTGTGTGGAAATGCGTGGCACCACTGGGCTCACACAAATTTCCTCCCACCCAGTGTTCCCCCAGGTCTACAGATAAAAATGGTACCTCACTTGCGTGGGTGGCTCAAGGACCCGCGACAGGCAAGGGCCCCAAACCTAAGGAGGCAACATCAAAATAACCAAACACTAACCAACCTGTTTTTGAAAGGGGGATCCCATGTGTTTTTGGCCCGGGGCTCGGCGGTCATCTAGGAAAACCTACCTAACCCAAACAGTTCTGAAAACTAGACACCCAGGGGAGTCCAGGGAGGTATGGCATGCGTGGGTCCCCCAATGTTTTCCTACCAGGAAAACACCTGCAAACCTTAAATTTAGGTTAAAAAAACCTTTTCCATACATTTTTGCGTGGGATCTCCGTGCCGGCACAAATGTCCTACCATCCAGCGTTTCCCTTGATCTCCCGAGTAAAATGATACCTCACTTGTGTGGGTGGGCCAAAGGCCTGTGACTAAGGTGAGGTGCTTAATTTGTCAATCCTAAATACTAAAATGTTTAAAAATTCATTTTTAGCCTGTTCTGCTTTGGGGCACCCACACAAATGAGGTATCATTTTACTCGGGAGAACAAGGGGAAGGCTGGGTGGTAGAACATTTTTGCCGGCACGGAGATCCAACGCAAAAAAGTTTGGAAAAGTGATTTTTTTACCTAATTTTAAGGTTCACAAGGAATTCTGGGTAGGAAGACATTGGGGGACTTACGCATGCCATACCTCCCTGGACTTCCCCGCGTGTCTAGTTTTCAGAACTGTTTGGGTTTGGTAGTTTCCAAAGATGGCCGCTGAGCCCCGGGCCAAAAACTGATATGCCCCCCCCCCCCAAAAATCAAGGTAGTTTTGCTATAGGTTATTTTAAATTCTCCACCGTACGATTTGGACCTTTTCCTGTTGCAGCCACTATGCCTACCCACACAAGTGAGGTACCATTTTTATTGAGAGACCTGGGGGAACGCTGGGTGGGTGGAAATTTGTTGATCCACACAGATTCCCGAACTTTTCACCACAGAAATGTGAGGAAAATTTGTTTTTTTGTGTCAATTTCTTAGTTTTGCATGGGATTCTGGGTAACAGAACCTGGTGGTAGGCAGTCAAGTCACCCCATCCTGAATTCCCCTGGGTGTCTAGTTTTAAAAAATGTATAGGTTTGCTAGGTTTCCCTAGGCGCCGGCAGAGCTATGGTTCAAAAACAAAAAGTAGGCTCTTTGCCAAAAAAGGGCACATTTTTACTGCGAAATTGCGGTGCGACCACGTTGCGGTTTGCGCTGTTTCCTGTCACAGGTACTAGGCAGACCCAGGCAAGTGAGGTACCATTTTTTTCGGGAGACCTGGGGAAACGCTGGGTGGGTGGAAATTTGTTGCTCCACGCAGATTCCGGAACTTTCCACCACAGAAACGTGGGGAAAATGCATTTTGTTTCACAATTTTTTAGCTTTACAAGGGATTCTGGGTAACAGAACCTGCTGGTAGGCAGTCGAGACACCCATCCTGAATTTCCCTGGGTGTCTAGTTTTCAAAAATGTATAGGTTTGCTAGGTTTCCTTAGGTGCCGGCAGAGCTAGGGTTAAAAAACTAAAGGTAGGCTCTTTGCCAAAAAAGGGCACGATTTCACTGCGAAATTGAGGTGCGACCACGTTGCGTTTTGTAATTTGAAATTTGTAATTTGTAATTTGTAATTTGTAATTTGCATTTGTATAGCGCATTATCACCAACGGTCTCTAAGCGCTGAGAGAAAAGAACCTGCTCTAGATTACTGGTAGGGAGACATTACGTTACTGTGTGACCCAGGCTTCCTTGAAGAGAATGGTTTTGAGTAATTTCCTAAAGGGAAGCAGGGACTGTTCCTTTCGGATGTTGTCAGGGAGTTTGTTCCAGATCTGTGGGATGATGATAGAGAAAGCTCTGCCTCCAAGGGATACCAGACGAGAGCGGGGGCAGACCAACATCCTAGCTTCCGAAGAGCGGAGTGCTCTCATGGGGGCATAGTTGGTTAAGCCCTTTTTGATGTATTCCGGAGCCTTGCCATACACGGCTTTATGAGCAATGCAGAGGCCCTTGAATTTGATCCTTTGCCTGATGGGAAGCCAGTGAAGTTGGCGCAGGAGGGGTGAGGCATGAGTACGGCGCGGGACCTTGAACACTAGGCGGGCCGCGTCGTTCATGATAATCTGGAGTCTAGATAATTGGTAGTCTGGGAGTCAGAGGTGGAGCGAGTTTCCGTAGTCCAATCTGGATAAGATCAGTGCAACTACCACTCCTTTAAGGGTCTCGAAAGAGAGTAGAGGGGCCAGTTTCCGCAGCTGCCTTAGAATGCTTGAGCAGACCCCTACTGTTGTAGAAACCTGTAGGGCCATAGTTAGTTTGTTATCGATCTTGATGCCCAGGCTTTTAACTGCCGGGGCAGGCTCGGGGTATTTGCCCAACTCTGGTGGCCAAAAAAGGCTATTCGAAGGGCTGGCAACGGTGGTGATGGCCAGTATCTCTGTCTTGTCTGGATTGATTTTGAGGCTGTTGGCCGACATCCAGTTAATTATGAATTTGAGGATGTTCTGCGTTCTATAGTGGGCGGATGTGGAGTTGTCGATTTGTATGATGATCTGGGTGTCATCTGCATAGTTGAATATTTGGCACTCAAGCTGGTTGAGTGCGGCTATCAGGGGTTGAAGGTAAGCATTGAACATGAGGGGGGACAATGCCAATCCCTGTGGGACTCCACATGGAAGAGTGCCCGGCCTAGACACCGCATCACCCAGCTGCACTCTCTGAAACCGATCTTTCAGAAATGATGAAAGCCATGTCAAGGCTGTACCCTGCACCCCGAAATTAGACAGCCCCGACAGAAGCAGTTTATAGTTTACAGTGTCAAATGCCACGGACAAGTCTAAAAGGATCAGGGCGCAGGGATCCTTAGCATCGGCCCGTAATCTCAGTCCATCTAGTACTGCCAGCATCACTAGTTCTGTACTGTGGTGCGCCCGAAAGCCTGCCTGATTAAATTGTAGGAGGTGGTTGGCCTCTAGATGGTGTGCAAGTGAGGCTAGTACATGCTGTTCAAGTACCTTGGAAAGGAAGGGGAGCTGGGATATTGGCCTCAAGTTCTTCAGGTTTTAAATATCGGCCCCAGGTTTTTTCAAGAGGGGGATCACACGCGCCTCCTTGAAGCCTCTCGGGACCACTCCCGCTTTGAGGGAAGAATTCAAGAGTGATAAAATCTCGTCTTAAATCCCAGGGAGGGCCATCCTATAGGTCCCAGGTGGACAGGGGTCTGCTGGAGAGCCAGACTTCACGCGCCCTAAAAGTGGAGTCAGGGCTTCGTGCGAGAGCGGGGGGGAATGAGGTTAGAGCTTGCACCACGGAAGGATAGATTGGTGGTGGATTTAATGGACATGGAAGCCTAGGGGTGTTCTCAGTCGTGGACAGGAAGTCCTCCACTTTAGTGGTGAAGAAAGTTTGGAACTTGTCACAGTCATTTATGCCAAAAGAGGGCTTCTGCTCTTTGACCTGTCTGAGTTCTTTTAGAACTTTGAATGTCTCTTTTTGCATATTATGAGCGGATGAGATTTTATTTTCGTAGAAAACTGCTTTCTCAGTTTGAATGGCGTTTTTATAGATGGCAAAGGCTTCCAAGTAATTTGAGAGGTCAGTTGGATCGTATGTTTTTCGCCAGGCTCTTTCACCTTGGCGGAGCTGTTGTTTTAGATACCGCAGGTTTTCAGTAAACCAAGGGGCCTCCTTCCCTTTGTCTTTGATCTTTTCACTGCGAGCGGGTGCGAGCGTGTCGATAGCACTGTTTAATCTATTCGTTAGGGCGCTATATTGTGCATCAGTGTCCCCAGTTGGGTGGTCAGGCAGACGGGATTTTCTGAGGGTAGACACGAGATCGTCTGCCCTAATTTTGTTCCAGCTTCTGATTGTTCTCCAGCTGGGGGGTAGTGGGGGTCCCGGCTTGGGGGGTTGGATGGTACCATAAATGATTAGGTGATCGGACCAGGAGCATGGTCTGATAGTTGGGGGGCCGGTGAGGGGCAGTGAGGACCACACTAGGTCCAGTGTATGACCTTTGGCATGAGTTGGGCCAGTAACTTGTTGACACATTCCCAAGGCGGACAAAGCCTCCTCTAATTGGTTGGCTTGGCTCTCCCTTCCTTTGTTTCCTGTCGCAGCCACTAGGCAGACCCAGGCAAGTGAGGTACCATTTTTTTCGGGAGACCCTGGGGAACGCTGGGTGGGTGGAAATTTGTTGATCCACGCAGATTCCAGAACTTTCCACCACAGAAATGTGAGGGAAATGCGTTTGTTTTGTCAATTCTTTAGCTTTGCAAGGGATTCTGGGTAACAGAACCTGATGGTAGGCAGTCGAGTCACCCCATACTGAATGCCCCTGGGTGTCTAGTTTTCAAAAATGTATAGGTTTGCTAGGTTTCCTTAGGTGCCCGCAGAGCTAGGATTCAAAAACAAAAGGTAGTCTCTTTGCCCAAAAAGGGCACGATTTCACTGCGAAATTGAGGTGCGACCACGTTGTGTTTGGCGCTATTTACCTGTCGCAGTCACTAGGCAGACCCAGGCAAGTGAGGTACCATTTTTTTCAGGAGACCCTGGGGAACGCTGGGTGGGTGGAAATTTGTTGATCCACGCAGATTCCAGAACTTTCCACCACAGAAATGTGAGGAAAATGTGTTTTGTTTGTCAATTTCTTAGCTTTGCAAGGGATTCTGGGTAACAGAACCTGGTGGTAGGCAGTCGAGTCACCCCATCCTGAATTTCCCTGAGTGTCTAGTTTTCAAAAATGTATAGGTTTGCTAGGTTTCCCTAGGTGCCAGCAGAGCTAGGGTTCAAAAACAAAAGGAAGTCTCTTTGCCCAAAAAGGACACGATTTCACTGTGAAATTGAGGTGCGACCATGTTGCGTTTTGCGCTGTTTCCTGTCGCAGGCACTAGGCAGACCCAGGCAAGTGAAGTACAATTTTTTTTGGGAGACCCGGGGAATGCTGGGTGGGTGGAAATTTGTTGATCCACGCAGATTCCAGACCTTTCCACCACAGAAATGTGAGAAAAATGTGTTTTTTTGTCAATTTCTTAGCTTTGCAAGGGATTCTGGGTAACAGAACCTGGTGGTAGGCAGTCGAGTCACCCCATCCTGAATTCCCCTGGGTGTCTAGTTTTTAAAAATGTATAGGTTTGCTAGGTTTCCCTAGGTGCCGGCAGAGCTAGGGTTCAAAAACAAAAGGTAGTCTCTTTGCCCAAAAAGGGCACAATTTCACTGCGAAATTGAGGTGCGACTACATTGGGTTTTGCGCTGTTTCCTGTCACAGGCACTAGGCAGACCCAGGCAAGTGAGGTACCATTTTGTTCGAGAGACCCGGGGGAACGCTGGGTGGGTGAAAATTCATTGATCCACGCAGATTCCAGAGCTTTCCGCCACAGAAATGTGACGAAAATGCGTTTTGTTTGTCAATTTCTTAGCTTTGCAAGGGATTCTGGGTAACAGAACCTGGTGGTAGGCAGCCGAGTCACCCCATCCTGAATTCCCCTGGGTGTCTAGTTTACAAAAATGTATAGGTTTGCTAGGTTTCCCTAGGTGCCGGCAGAGCTAGGGTTCAAAAACAAAAGGTAGTCTCTTTGCCCAAAAGGGCACGATTTCACTGCGAAATTGAGATGCGACCACATTGCGTTTTGCGCTGCTTCCTGTCGCAGACACTAGGCAGACCCAGGCAAGTGAGGTACCATTTTTTTTTAAAGACCCGGAGGAACGCTGGGTGGGTGGAAATTTGTTGATCCACACAGATTCCAGAACTTTCCACCACAGAAATGTGAGGAAAATGCAATTTTTTGTCAATTTTTTAGCTTTGCAAGGGATTCTGGGTAACAGAACCTGGTGGGAGGCAGTCGAGTCACCCCATCCTGAATTTCCCTGGGTGTGTAGTTTTCAAAAATGTATGGGTTTGCTAGGTTTCCCTAGGTGCCGGCAGAGCTAGGGTGCAAAAACTACAGCTAGGCACTTTGCCATAAAAGGTTCAATTTTTAACTGCAAAATTGAGGTGTGACCACGTTGCATTTTGCGCCGTTTCCTGTCGCAGGCACAAGGCCGACCCTCACAAGTGAGGTACCATTTTTATCGGGAGACTTAGGGTAATTCAGATTTGTAAATCAACTGTTATTACCTATTGAGTTTTCATGCATTTCTCCCTTCCCAATGAAAGACATTGTGTAAAAAAAAAATCTTTTTGAAAAATGACCAATAATTCTCATGCTAGTATGATTATTCCCAATTTTGAAAATGTGCAAATATATACTGTTTCTAAACTCTATAATTTGTACCCAATTCAGAAATACATAGGTGTCTTTCATACAGATTTTTCCATGTACACAATTTCCAAGAATAAGGGCTCTATACCCAGTAAATAAAATAATACCATTGCAAGTTGCTGCTCAGTTTGTGGATCTGCGTTCGTCGGGTTCTTGGTGAAACTACAAGTCCTATATATCCATACAACCAGGAAGGTCTAACGGATGTAACGGTATATTGTTTTCCAAGACATGTCAAAATTACAAGAAGTTATAGGTGAAAACGTTGAGCCAAAAGGCAGTTTTTTTCAACAAATTTTCAATTATTCCAATATTTAACTGTTAGTTTCTATAAAGAAACCTTCATGGATTTAGACAAATGACCACTTTCTGAATTCAGAATTTTGTCTACTTTTCGAAAATTTATAGCTTTCCAGAATCCATTATTGCTTTCAAACTCATTTCTACCATTAACTGGAAGGAGGTTGAAAGCTCTAAATATAGCAAAAAAAGGCTATGTCCCAGAAAAATGCCAAAACTGTGTGAAAAATGTTGGTTCTCTGACAAAAGACTGTCTTTCCCTAAAAGCTGAGAAAATGGAGATTTCAGCCCCACAAACCCTTTTTTGATAACATTTGCAGGGAAAAAACCAGAGGCTTTCATTTGCAGCCCGTTTTTCGCATTTTTCTGAAAAAAACTAAAATTTCACTGTATTTTGGTTAATTTCTGGGACCCCTCCAAGGGAATCCACAAACCCTGGGCACCTTTAGAATCCACATGGAAGAAAAGGACGCAAATTTGGCGTGGATACCTTATGTGGTCAAAAAGTTACAGGGGCCTAAGCGCGCACTACCCCAAATCGCCAAAAAAAGGCTTAGCACAGGAGGGGAAAAGGCCTAGCAGCAAAGGGGTTAAGAAGCCACATTCAGGGCATAGAGAGACAACTTTAGAAAATGTTATAGACTGGTGTAATTGCAAAAAATTGTATTTACTGCAGGAATTGCCTTCATTGATGAATAACAGAATTTCATGGTTTGTTTTTTCAATTCTAATGATCACGATTTTGATTTTTGGTAAAATTGCACTGTTTTATGAGCTGTGTATCTTTTTGAATGGCATATCTAAAAGTGTAAAAGTATTATATAGAAATGTCAGTGAATAATGCTGAAGTGTATAGCCGGGGATAGTGACAAGTTGCGTTGCCTCCTAGTCTGCTGAAATAAATAGCAGCTCAGAAACTGGTGGCCTGGCAATTCTGTCCTTTTCTAAGTTTACCACGTCCTAAAAGGCCCTCTAGTTGGACGTAACCCCCCCCCCCCCCCATTTTGATAACACATGACAACATTGAGGCATTCCACTCAGTTATGATCCAGGAACTGGTATGTCTAAGAGGACATCAGAATTACAATATAAGAGACAATTTAACCAGGAATCAACAAACTGCTTTACATGAATTGCTTATGGATTCCTCCATAGTTCTAAAACCCTCTGATAAGGGTGAGGACGTCTTCTTAATGGACGCCATGGATCATGAAACTGAAGCAATGGGAAAGTTGCTATGAAAGTATTAGATGGCAAAGATATGAAAATACCATCACTAAATACCATGAGATGCTCAATAACTGGTGGAATGCAGATCTTTTGGACGATGATGAACTCAGATTTCTCAAGAATACCAATCCTTGTGTTTCATTTTCTATACCTTCTACCCAAGGTGCACAAACACGCAACTAAACCACCGGGAGACCAATTTTCTCCTTGAATGGGGAAACTTCTTGAAAATTCTTCTATTTTCTTGGATTACTTCTTGGCACCATATGTCAAGGATCTCAGGTCATGCTGTCAAGACAGCACCAATTTCCTCAAGAGTATCCATGATATTGAATGGCAGAAGGGTTGCCCACTAATAACATTGGACATTTGTTCATTGTATATGTGTATCAACCAGTAGAAGCATGCTTATACTATTTGGAGAGAAGGCTAATTGACTTTTATGACCATACCGAAATGTTGTAACTGATGATGAAATATCTGCCTAATCGAAAATATTTTTTTTGTTTGACAAGGTGTTATATCGCCAGAAATCTAGTACTGCCATGGGCACCTGCATCGCCCCCAGCCTGGTGAACTTGTTCCTAGGCTGATGGGAGAAGCAGGTGGTCTAGACAGATGCCAATGCTGACTTCACTAGCCATATACCGTTATGGTTAAGATTTATTGACAACCTTTTTATCATCTATTTACGGTGTCACTTAGGTCACACTTATACGATCATCCCAAACACACGGTGTTTGAACGGCTTACGTATGCTTACTTGATGCACATGTTGATTATTGATTGCAGCACTCTGCTGTAGAAAACCAAGGGCATGTTATGTTTTATCTAAATTCCACTGTTCATATTTCATGAATTGGTACATAACAGCATGTAGTGGCATGTGTTATTATGGTGCAATATGTCCATCTTATATTGTGGCAATATGCGATAAATTCATCCTCGGTGGGGATATACTGTGGTAGGCAATTAATTATCGCAGAATCTGCTGTCCACGAATCATGCTTTATTATTAGGGCTCCCGGTTTTAATGGTATATATTTTTTTGCCACATCCGTCTGTATTTATCCATATTTATTTTTTGGGCATTTTTTCTGTATTCATCCGCATTTATTTTGCCACAAATAAAAGACCGACGCTACAGCTAGTATTTTTCCACATTTATTTCAGTCCCAAAAAACACATGTGCAACTGCTTGTACACAGACACAAGAGCTGACAGTTTCTCAACTGTGTATTCACCATGGATCGACTGACCATCCAACTATTCATTCATTTCTACAACACTTCAGACATGGCTTCAAACAGTGAATATAATTGCCATGTGATTAATTGAAAGAGGGAAGTTTTGGGGGGGTTAAAGGGTAAAAGCGCTGCTGCATTTGTTTTGTCTGTGTTACTGAAGCTTGCACTGCAACCATCTGGCTATGGCTACCCTTTGCCTTTCGAAAACCTTGTATTGGTTGTGACCATGCATTCCTTTCTTCTGTGGGCAAATTGTCAGACATTAAAAAAGACAATAGTACTGCCGGTAGCAACCAGCGTTCAATGGTGCTTACTATTCACTGATGTAATTTCGAGCTTTTAAGACCCTTTTTGGTGGGACAATATCCCACATGAAGTGTCGGTTCACAGGTGTGTTGCACAACCAATATACCAACAAACAAGGCCTTTGGACTTTTAACGAACAGAACAAAAGCTCTAAAAATATCAACCAGCACCTCCCCTCCCCTCGGAAACATCTGATCATTTGTTCACCCTGGTGAATTAAAGGTCATGGAATTGTCTTTTCTTAATCCTGCTATCTGGTATTTCCATGGCAACACGGCGCTGTGCATTTCCCGAACTCTCGACGCCCAGTGTCTGAGGAAGCATTAATAGCCATGCGCGTTAATAATCAGGTAGTAATGGTGAACAAATCAGGCAGATTGTGGACTGAGCATCATTTTAAGGGCCATCTGAACACAACTATTAAATGTATCATCTTAACTATTAGAAAGCACACCTTGCAGAATATAATGCCCAATCCCTGAGTTGCAGTTATCCTAATCCATCACATCAATGAACGTTAATTGCTGTTCTAAACAAACAAAAAAAATGATATAAACCCCCATGGTGCTGCCGGTACATACGGGGTGGGGGGCCGAAGCCAGAGCCCGAGGCATGAGCAGCACAACAGACAGTGTCAAGAGTGGCATTAAAGGGGTAGTGTCCTGGGTCGCTGTGAGGCCGCCATTAATCTGTCCCCTGATGCCACAGAAGTACACTTACCTTGCGAAATGGCGACGGGCTGGCGCTGAGCTCACTCGAGCGGCAGAGCTCTGGAGATGACAATTTCAAAAGAAGGGCTGGAGCAGCAAGGAAATGAACAGGGGCGTGGCAACTCTGGGACGAAGCACGGCAGCGCGGCAAAATTTACTAGTATATTGCTGTTTCTAAATATAAATACAGACAACAAAAAAATAGTTTTCGTCTATATTTATGTGTAAAAATCAGATGTATGCTTATCATAAAGTGTTTTCGGTTGGGTGGTCTGACACCCATATTGTATTATTTGTACATCCCAGCCAATGATTTCAGCAGTTGTATATCGCAGCATATACACTGAAATGAATTAAGTTCAATATGTTGATCAACGATCAATTGATTTTCTATGTATGCACACAGTATTTGCAGTTACAGGGTGTCTCATTTTTTGGCGAATTTCTGCAGTATATTTCTATGCAACTGTATCTTACTGCGACTGAAACCTATTGGGTATGGTCTTTTCTTTATGTTTATGAACAGCTCCTGTAAGTGCCAATACTACGCTGTTAATTTTCATTTATCCAACATGTTGTTTGTGCTACTAGTTTGATGTTAATCCTATATACAGTTGCACAGTTATTTTAAGGTTGACATGGATATATTATTTCATGTTTGATGACTATAAGCCTCCAATGCAATGCAGGATTTTTTTCATTTCCATTACCATGTAAGCGGCATTTAATGGCGTCCAATACAAGTGTTTGGTAACTCGACAAAGGCCGTTCCAGCCGAAACGCGTTGTTACAGTTCCAATAAACATACCGTTGGTTGAATTGGCGTGCCGCCTCCTTCCTGATTGGGATTTGGAATTTCATTGATATTCGTGGCTTCTTCCACCTCGGATGCCACCAATGAGTCATTGGCAGGTTGACGGTGTAACTGGCGGACTCCTTTGAACTTATATATATATATATATATATAGTGGGAAGAGACCCGAGGAGCCTTAGCATATTAATTGCACCTACATATTAGCATCCCAACCCATACATGCTGCGAGAGTGGGCCCTGAATAATGCTGATTCCTCTAAGTGCATGTCGGCTATTTTAAATAAATAGGCCGACATAGAGAGGGAGGCCATTCTCAAAGAAATTGACACACTCTCTGAACAAAGCATATTGCCAGATCAAGTGAACATCAAGAAATTACAGGGCAAAATGCAAGAGAGGATTAAAAAATGTGAATAGATTATTAAAGATCGTGAAGCAACAAAGTTCAGAAGGGACAAGCTGGACTACCAGAGTGGCAAGACTTTTACTTTCTCCAAACGATTTGAAAATATCAGGCAACAGAAGATGGCCACAGGCCCCAAAAGTAATGTGAATCAGCGGATTGTGGAGTCGAAATCAGATCTCAGTTCAGAGTAAGAAATGGAAAACGATGAGACATGGCAGCCCAGTAGCATTTCCACTGTAGAAGATGAGTTGCGTTGTTTGCGGTGGGACAGAAGTACAAATTCGAGGTCTTTATGTGGACAAAAAAATCCATTACGAGGGGGAGGAAGAGAAAGAGCAAAGCCTGCAGGTCACGGAGAACATGTAGACCAGACGGCAAAGAAAGTCACCAGCAAGAAGAACAGATAATGGACAGCAATATTAGTATCATCAATCTTTCTGATCTAACATTAAATGCTGAAGAATTAAAAACATTTTCCTGAGGTCTTTCTTACTGTGCCCCTAAGGACATGGACTATGTACAAACCTGTATAGATTGTTTTAAATGTGCACGTAAACTAAGATTGGCCAAATATTATGCAACAGACAGGCCTGGTGAACAGCGAGATGTAAGAAACTTGAATGTTCCAACAACATTACAGATTTCCGATTTGGAAATTCTAAGGGACATGGTCAGTTTGGAAAGGGGTGGAGAGTATGAGGGGTTGGATGATGTTTTACTGAGAGAACAGGGTTTTAATGTATACAACAAGCCCACCCACTCCGTATTTCTGCCCATGGTCCCCAAGGATGCAATAGATGTTCTTAATGAGTTGGTCATTCAGGATTTAAAGAAGTTACACACAGATCTCCCTCTGGTATCTAGTATCTAGTTTTCAGAAATGTGTGGTTTTGATAGATTTCCCTAGGTGGCCCTAGGTTTCCCTAGGTGGCCGCCGAGCCCAGGGCCAAAATCTCATGGGACCCCCTTGCAAAACCAGGTTGTTTTGTAATAGGTAATTTTGATGTCGCCTCAATAGGTTGTGTGCCCTTGCCTGTTGCAGGTACTTGACCCACCCACGCGAGTGAGGTACCATTTTTATCGGGAGACTTGGGGAAATGCTGTGTAGAAGGAAATTTGTGGATCCACGCAGATTCCAGAACTTTCCACCACAGAAATGTGAGGAAAATGTGTTTTATTTTTTACAAATGTTGAGGTTTGTCAGGGATTCTGGGTAACAGAACCTGGTGAGAGCCAGACAAGTCATTCCATCCTGGATTCCCCAGGGGGTTTAGTTTTCAAAAATGTATGGGTTTGCTAGGTTTCCCTAGGTGCCGGCAGAGCTAGGATTCAAAATCTACAGCAAGAATAGTGTCAGTTTTAACTGTAAAATGTGGTGTGTCTACGTTGCGTTTTTGGGCGTTTTTTGTTGCCGGCACTAGGCCTACCCACACAAGTGAGGTACCATTTTTCTCAGAAGACTTTGGGGAATGCGGTGCAGGGGGAATTTTGTGGATCAACGCAGATTGCAGAACTTCCCACCACAGAAATGTGAGGATTTTTTTTTTTTTTTTTTACAAAGTTTGAGGTTTGCCAGGGATTCTGGGTAACAGAACCTGGTGAGAGCCAGACAAGTCACCCCATCCTGGATTCTTCTGAGTGTCTAGTTTAAAAAAAATTATAGATTTGCTATGTTCCTTAGGTGTCGGCAGAGCTATGATTTCAAAATCTACAGCTAGAATAGTGTCAGTTTTCACCGTAAAATGTGGTGTGTCCACGTTGCGCTTTTGGCTGTTTCCTGTTGCGAGCACTAGGCCTACCCACACATGTGAGGGACCATTTTTCTTGGAAGACTTTGGGGAATGCGGAGTGGGTGGAATTTGGTGAATCCACACAGATTCCAGAACTTTCCACCACAGAAATGTGAGGAAAATGTTTTTTTTTAACATTTGGAGGTTTGCAAGGGATTCTGGGTAACAGAACCTGGTGAGAGCCAGTCAATTCAGACCATCCTAGATTTCCCTGGGTGCCTAGTTTTAAAAAATGTATAGGTTTGCTTGGTTTCCCTAGATGTCGGCAGAGCTAGGGTTCAAAATCAGCAGCTATGCACTTTGCAAAAAAAGGGTCAGTATTCACTATGAAAATGTGGTGTGTCCTCGTTGCGTTTGTGCAGTTTCCTGTCATGGGCACTAAGCCTACGCACACAAGTGAGGTACCATTTTTCTCCAAAGACTTTGAGGAATTCAGGGCGCGTGAAATTTTGTGGAGCCACGCAGATTCCAGAACTTTTCACCACAAAAATCTGAGAAAAATATATATTTTTTTTTTTTTACAAAGTTTGAGGTTTGAAAGCAATTCTGGGTAACAGAACCTGGTTAGAGACAGACAAGTCACCCCATCCTGGATTCCCCTGGGTGTCTAGTTTTAAAAATTTTATATTATTGCTAGTTTTCCCTAGGTGCTGGCAGAGCTAGGGTTACAAATCTGCAGCTAGGCACTTTGCAAAAAAAAGGGTCAGTTTTCACAGGGAAAATGTGGTGTGTCCATGTTGCGTTTTGGACCGTTTCCTGTCGTGGACACAAGGCCTACCCACACCAGTGAGGTACCATTTTTCTCAGTAGACTTTGGCCAATGCGGGGTGGGTGGAATTTTGTGGATCAACACAGATCCCAAAACTTTCCATCACAGAAATGTGAGGAAAATGTGTTTTTTTTAACTAAGTTTGAGGTTTGCAAGGGATTCTGGGTAACAGAACCGGGTGACAGGCACACAAGTAACCCCATCCAGGATTCCCCTTGGTGTCTCAATGTAATGAAGACAGCGCACCATGCGTTAGATCGTCATTACATTGAAAACCAGGAAAGTGCCTCAGGAGGTTGGGGAAGCTCTTCCCCACCTCCTGAGGCCCCCCCCAAAAAAAGGAAATCCCTCTGCTGTTTACAGCTGAGGGATTTCGTCCCCCTGTCCTCATGATGGAATGGTTCCGTCATGAGCACAGGAGCACTGGTGCTCATGAGCACCGAAGGGGTTAATTTCACAATTATGAAAATTCACTCATAAACTTGGGGAACAGTTTTGAATAGTATTCTATTCAATCATTTTAGCTTGGATACATCATTTCAGAAATAGATCAAATACATGCAAATGAGTTGTGGGCCCTAGCCAAAAGACACTGTCCAGTTTCAATTGTAGCCCGTACCCCAACTGAAAGGGAGCACCAGTAACCTCAGAGTGGGACAAAGATTTTGCATGTGGTTGGCTATCTTCTGCCAAATACAATGGGAGGGAGTGCTAGCCAGATGATGTTCCAGTCTGTAAGATTAACTGAAGCATCTTCATCCATCATTATGCAATGTGTATAAGACCACCCTGACACTGCTGTGGCCGCTAAAAAAAAGATGGTATATTAGACCTTGCAGATCTCATTCAAAACCCCCAACACAGTCATGTTTTAAGAGGCAATCAGCACGAAGCCTGCTCGACACGTCCCTGGACGATGGCCTCCATTCCCAGAAGGCCTCTGGTCAAGATTGTCTCCCTTTTCTATTCTTAACTGCAGGCCATTCTCATTTCATATGCTGGCAGCAGGCTGTCATTTCAGTGGGCAACTGGTTGTCACAAAGAGCAGTAATCACAGACAGAGCATTAGCCATAAACTAGTAGAGGCAAAGAGCATACAACATTTGTTGTGGGCGGGCAATATACATTTTATTTTACAAATACATGTTGATGTCATACAGTCTGTGAAGCTTTGTGACAGCTACAACGTGAGCTCCCACACAAGATGCGTGGCACTACACAGAATGCATAAAAAAATTAATACTCTTTGAGGGAATTGGCAGTATAACACAATTACCAATATAGAAACACAAGTCCACATATACAGAACAGAATTATTATAAACATGATTTTCATCTTTTTATACATCGGATTAAAAGTGTTAAAAAACAAGGCATTTCTGTATGCTATGGATGTAAATGCAGATACTTGTACCAAACACTCCACGCTTCACTTTGAAGCCTTCCTGAAAGTTGATAAATGTAGGGTGTGGGGGATTCTTTCTACTGTCATCCCTTTCACTGACAACACAAAACAATCAACACAATCTGGCAGTAAATAGTTAATAACAGTACAAAAACAATTGACCACTGTCTGTTCAAGAATCTTCATCTGTACCTTTTTTTTTAAACATATCTTTATTAACATTTTATGTTTTTTGTTTCCACAATAATACTGTAAAACATTTGCACCATCACCGTTTCAGTATATGACTCAATCAGTACACTAGGCAGGGTAATATACACTTCAATTATAATCCTGGGTAGGGCGCATCAGCATTGAACCCATATTGGAGCCTGGTGACTACTCATCCTCGAGCGCCACTACCTCGCCACCCCAGTAAATGGCAAGCTGGGCCTCTGCTTAACTCTATTACCTCGCCCTGCCTCAGGGGGCAACCCCAGTTCCGTATCTGGATCGGGCAGTGTCTCCAGCGATTGTACACACAACCAATGAGGCCTAAACACATAATCCAATAGCATGAAAAATTAACCAAAAAGAACAAACATATAATAAGGAACCAAAGAAACTCTGCATGCTAAGAGGGGACAAGAGTGCAATTGTGTTTTTTGGGGGAGTCATGACGTTAATAGTTATGCCCTGTATGCTGTTCCTCACTTGTGTGGCTCGTGGGGGGGTGGAGCGGGAAGGAGGGTGGGGGTAACCACCACTCCACCGGCTCCGGCCCCAAACCCACCGCCCACGGCCACTCAACCTAAGTGTCATCCATCCATTCTCACAGGAAGGTGGGGCCATGCGCCAGCTTAGCCCACCCGTACAAACATGCCTGAATCATTCGCTATCACTCACTGCCTCTCCCTCGGTACTGCGTACCTGTTCCGGGTACTCTCAGTTCACCAGCACTTCTTTACATGAATCTGCCATCGGCTGTCTCCTGATGCCCCTCGCCTCCTCCCAGCCCAAGGCTCTAGCCTCTGCTTCTGCCCAGCTAATAACCTCACTGTTCTAGCTAGTCACCTGCGGTCCCATAGCACATTTCCACACCAGTGCAATCCTCCTCTTAGCCAGGCCCAAGACCAGGTCTATAAACCGATTCTCTAATTTCCGCTTAGGAGGACGTTGGAAGAGCCCCAACAGACAGGCCTCTATGGACAGCCCCAGGTCCCTCCCAAATGCATCCCTAATCTTGGCCAGGACTCCCTCCGAGTACAGACGCACTACAACACAACTCCATGTCCTATGGATGAAGCCAGGATCCACATAAGTGCACCTGAGGCGTCATATATACCAAGTGTATATAGTTAATTGCGTATAATTGAGTCTAGTGTTCTCAATACCTTACCCTATTCACCATTCCTAAATTCCCTTTCAATCGCTCTTTCCCATTTACTCCTAAGACCCGTCTTTGGGCCTGTGGCTGCGGTAACCAATGCTTCATGGTGCCATGGCACTTGGTGCCCTGTCATACCCAATGTATTCAATATGTGCAGCACCGGGTGAGTCGCAGGTTCATCCCGCTCTCCATCCCATAACTGTCCAAAAGTATGAACCAACACTTCATATTGCAGGAACCGGCCGAGGGAGAGGTAGAGGCCATGGGCATCCATGAGGTCTGCAAAAGGGAACAGATAGCCATCCTGGTAACAATCACCCACTGAGTCTAAACCTGCCTCTGTTTACACCAGCAGCTGTCCGCTGTGAACACCGCCAGCGGGTCCCCACGGGGTATCCCGACCACGGGAAGCGGGGAAGTATACCATCGGGCCCCACCCAGCTTACTCATGCAGCGTTTCCATGTGTGTATGGCTGTGAGCTGCAACACTGACTTGTAAGAGACACTAGTTGCGGGTCACAACAATTTGGCCAACAAAAGAGCAGGATCACCATCTGGTTCCATTAGCCACGTCCCCTCCACATTCACACCCTGCATCCACTGCGCTAGCCATTCCAGCTGGGCAGCCAGCATATGCAGTTCGAAATCTGGCACCCCAAGCCTCCTTGCTCCATCGGATGTTGTTAAGTCTGCAGTGAAACCCGGCATCTATCATCTCCCCAGATCAGATCCCTCACCAGAGCATTCAGAAGAATGAACCATCCCCGAGGCATCAGGGTCAGCAAATTAACATAAAAGTACAGCAACCTCGGCAGCATGACCATCTTTAGTAAAGAGACTCTTGCCAAGACAGGTAATTGCAAGGAGCGCCAGAATTGCACGCAAGCCCTAAGAGACCGCAGTGCCCTGTCCAAGTTTCCACTTCTCAGGTCTTCTGGAGAATAAAAGATATGAATCCCCAGATATTTTAATGTAGGGGATGCCACATTGATGTCAGCCAGAAGACAAGCTGGCTGCGGTGTCGGGCCTCCAAAGGAAACAAGTAAGTCTTTCTCTTTTTAACCTTCAAGCTTGTCAGCGCCTCAAAGCGCTCCAGAAGTGTAGGCGCTGTTGCTGTACCAGGTCCTGCCGCCTGCATGTATACCAACAAATCATCAGCAATGCATACAACAAAATCGTATGTATCCGCTCATCTAATGTTATGTCTAGCCCTATACCACCTTGACGAATCGACTCTGCAAGGGGCTCAATCCCCAGTGCAAACAAAAGGGGTGAAGAGGGCACCCCTCTCGAGTCCCCCGCTGTATGCAAAACTGAGAGGATACCGTTTTCCCGATCTTGACCCTTGCAGTTGGTGAAGCATATAACCGTTGAACCCATTTCACCCACCTCTCTCCAAGGCCCAGGCGCATCATAGTCTCAAAGAGATACTCACATCCAACTGTGTCAAAGGTCTTCTCCAAGTCCACTGACAGCATCGCCACCGAGGGCAGGGATCTTAACCGTTCATGAAACAGAACATAATGCAGCTTGCGCAAATATTCGAAGGTGTTACGGGAGGGGATAAAGCTGTTCTGATCTGTATGGATAGTGGAATGCATATGCAGGAGCAACCGGACCGCCAGTATTTTGCTGAGGACCCTGAAATCGAGATTAAGCATTGAGAGTGATCTGTACTCTGTCACTGGAGTGTTAGCCTCCTTAGACTTGGGGAGAGGTATCACCAATGCACTTTGGGTATCCGCATATAGGGTCACCAATCTGTGGGCCAATTGATCAATGTAGGCCACATAAAACTCTACCGGAAGTCCATCCAGACCCGGTGTCTTCCCCTTAGCCATGGCTGTGATAGCTGCACTAACCTCATGTAAAGTCACTGGGCTGCCCAGGTCCTCCTGCTCGTCCAGGGACTTCAATGGCAGTGCCTCCAGAAATTCCCGAATGCCTGAGCGAGGGAGCGGCCAGGGACTGGAATATAATGTCTCGTAAAAGATGCTAAACTGGGGGTTACCAGCATCTTGGTCGTGAATCAACACACTAGCGTCTGTCTGAACCTGTGTAATCTAATTAAACACGCTATGAGTCATCTGGCCTTGCCCTCCCCCCTCTGCACCCTGTGAAGATACTCACGGTAGCTATGGCACCGCAATCTTCCTAACGCCTCGTTGTAGCTGGCGTGAGCCTCCCGCAGGTGCTCAGCAGCAGTGGTCTCCAATCCCTGATCATTGTCCAGTCTTCAAATTTTTCAATACCATATCTAACAATTCTTGCTTAATTTCCCGCTGCGCACTGATTGATTGCCAGAGGCAGTGGCCATGCACCACCACCTTAAATGCCTCCTATTCCACCAAGAGGGAGGATGCGTACCCAGCATTAAATGAGTATTACGTCTCAACAGGGACTTCAAAGAGTCCTGAAAGGGCGCGTCCTCCAACACCTGCGGGTTCAGTCTCCATAACGGAATCGGAGGCCGCTTCCCAATGGGCTGATACATCAGCAACAGGGGACTATGATCTGATAAGGTCCTACCCTGGTACTCTGTGTGTGTGACCGAGGCACTGAAGCTTGGCGTGCACAAGAAGGTGTCCAATCGACTGTAGACTTGATGCATGGGGGAGGAGTATGAGTATTCCTTGTCCGCTGCATGTTGTAGCCTCCAAACATCCTCCAGGCCCCAGTGACTAATACAGTTCCGGCACCCCGCTGCAACCCTGTGTGTCGGAGACCCCAGTAGTGGTGGGTGGGATCTGTCCTCCCCAGTATCCTCCACACAGTTAAAATCACCACCAATGACAGTGAGTCCCACTACGTAATCAGCCAACTGAGTGGAGCGCGAGGCGTGGAACACCAGCTGTTCTACATTTGGCGCATATACACTCCCAATCGTCACCTCCTTCTCAGCCAACCTCCCTGTCACCAGAATATACCTGCCTTCACGGTCTATTTTAGTGCAAGTGTGTTCTAAGGGGACCCCAGGCCTCACCCATATCAATACGCCGCTAGCAAAGGCAGAGTAAGTGGTGGCAAAAATTCAACACCTCTATCTCCTGCGCAGGTTAGCCACCTCACCCCCTGTTAAATGAGTTTCCCGTATGTTCCAGGTAATGAATTTGAATGGAGTATGCATTGGTTAGAATGGTCTCGCATCCCCACACCCACCCCCATCGCACTCCTAATTGGCAGCACTCCAGTCTTCGCACTACCCCCTGCAAGCAGAGAACAAAAACAAATGTCTTGAACAGGACAATGCCCGACCTCAGGACAGTCTAGAACAAGAGGAGGCCCAAAGCTGAAAAATGCTAAGCTAGGACCTAAGGGGAGCATGGCAGTCACCACGGGTGCCCAACATGCACACCAATACTCACCCATGATGTGTCAGCCGTGATAGGCCGGTCCAGCCCACACCCAGGAGCGCACCCGACCTCTTTCACCATCCACTTCAAAGCCTCAAGCAAAGGAAGCAGGTACAGGAGCATAAACAGAGGGAGAGGGGGGAAGAGGCAATACAAGAAAGGAGAAAGGTGCAAGAGAAGCCAAATGGTGGCCTGAAACAGCTTCACACTGTTTAGATAATATCATCAGCTGTGTTCGGAGTCACAACCGGTAACTTAACACTGTCACTGCGGGATGCATCAGAGTCTGATTCATCAGTCCCTTTCTTCGAACCCGTGCCTCCGTACGACAACGAGCACCGACCTTGCATCATAACTGCCACGGCACGTAATGCCTCCGCTTTTTCTTTTTCAGTCTGTGATTGTCTCGGTTTGTTCGAGCTCCCTCACCGCTGATGTTTCCGCAACCTCTTCCCGGGCTCCCTGGCCGCAGGCTGAGCCACCTTCGAAAGTGTCCTGGGGCGACCTTCCGTCTTCTAGGCTTACAGCCACTCCCAAGTGGCCTTAGGGTCCTCATAAAAGTGGGTCTTTCCGTCCAGCACCATTCACAGTCGGGCCGGGAACATCAAGGAGTACTGGATCTCTTTTGTCGCGCAATGCCCTTTTGACCTCAAGGAAGGAGGTGCAGCCTCTCTGAACCTCCAATATGTAGTAGGGGAACAAGGACACACTGCTCTTGTTTACCACGTATGGTCCCTCCATTTACGCTTTCTGCAATAGCACATCCCTGTCCTTGAAATGGAGCAGTCAAGCCACCACAGGGTGTGGGGGCCTCCCAGGGGCCGGTGGCCTGGCCGGAACACAGTGCGCCCTCTCCAAGGTGTAGAACTGTGACAGGCCCTCCGGCGCAACAACCTCGGGGAGCCATCCCTCCAGGTTACTGGATTATGTCGATACCTTCCACCCCTTCTGTCAAACCCAGGATTTTCACATTATTCTTTTGGTTCAACCCTTCTGCATCCTCAGGTTGTCTCTCCAGAACAGCAACCCGTTTAGACAATTCCCCCATCTGATTAGACAAGGCCTGGTGTGCCTGGGTACTGACCGGCAGGGAGGATTAGGTATGCTTGATCCAAGTTCGCCAGCTTTGCATGCTCCGCCCTCAATAGACCAACACCCACTGACAGTCTTGGTGCAGCGTTGCCTTAGTATCAGCAATGGCTGCAAGTATTTTATCCAGTTGCTGTTGTATGGGGACGTCCGAGGGTTCACCTTCCGACTCCTTGTGCACCTGGCCCGGTGTCATATCCTCCTAGTCTTGGGGAGGCACGGTCTGTTTTCCTCTAGGCTTCCCCATCGGCAGCAGGGTGGAATATCCAATGAAGGATCTGGTGCGCCCCTCTGTAGGCGGTTGGGGGCAGCTGCCAGAATGCCAGCCACCCACCACCTCAGTGCAAAGACACAAAGTTCCTACAGCGTGGCTGCCTTGTCCCTGCACCCTGAACCGCGCTGAAGCACCTCACCCCATGGAGAGTGCCCCCAAAACTACTAGCTCACTGCTCTCATGACTTATTCCTTTGTCTTCCCTCATATTATCCAGAACAAGCCCACAGGACCCGGTCCCACAAGGTTTGTTTCAATCCAGTGCCAGAGACAACGAGGCCCCACAGTGCTACTGCGCCCCTGCCACGACACCCCACCAGGGTCACAATCCAGAGAAATAGCCAGGCACTACACCCAGTTCCAAAAATTCGGATTACTTCGCAGTCCCCAGCCCAGACACAGTTCCCCACCAGGCGAAGAGCACTCAAACAACATGTGCGTCAATCGGCTACCGGCTGTGGGCCCCTCAGATTCCAGGGCCATCAACAATCACTCAGCCCTCACCAGATTCCCAAAACGGGCCAATGCTGTTGTAGACTCACTCCACTACGAGGAGCCAACCACTGCAGGGGGCCTCCAGTTACAGCCAAGCACTCTCGTGTTCAGTCCCAGGCCCTGTGGTGGCGCAGCACTCTACAGCCCAGCAAGCACAGTGCCAATGCGCTTCGTGGCTGCACCCTGAGTTTCAGGCCACCAACAGCACACCACAGTCATCAGTCCATCACCTGCAGGGCGCACCCACAGTTGCACCCCATCCAGGTCTGCCAACACCCATCGCAGGCAGAGAGCCTCCAGGTTGCTGCTCACCTCCAGGGCACTGCTACCGGACCTGCCTCTCAAACGATGCCCCGCTCCACACCCCCAGTTGTGCAATACCCGGGGGGAGGAGTCTAGCCACAGCCCCGCACTTCAAGTGAGCACTCTCCACTGCTCCGCTTGGCTACAACAGCAGCCCAACGCCTGCAGGGCCTTGCTTCCACCAGACATTAACGATGCAGCGCACCACTCCGGGAACCAGGTCTGGGCAATCCTACATCTGCGCTGCCGCTCAGTGCCAGCCCCCAGCAGGGCCACAAGACTCTGGTGCCACTCCTTTCCCCGGGGACCGCCAGTCATACACGTCCCCGGCTCCAGGCTCCAACCACAGGTCCACTCCTTTGTTGTGACTGCAAGGGTGTCTCAGGCATTACAGCAAACAAATGATGGACGGGATGCTGATAATATAAGCATTCTCCCCCAGTCAAAAGATCTGGGTTAAATCCATTGTTCTTTTGCCCACTATGCCACCCCAGTGTGGACCCAGTCAAAAGCAAATCATTCTTGACCCTGTGCCCCATGGGAACAGTCCAGACCGAACTGCCTGGCCAGGTGCTCCCTGGACCGGAAACAAGCATCCTGGGACCGGTTTCAGGGCATGTCACTCTTCTTCAGCCAGGCTAGCTTGAATCCAGTGGCAGAGTGAGCAAGGGACCCACATCTGGGCATACCCATCCCACTTAGGGCGAAAAGTGTTACAGCAAACAAATGATGGATGGACTGCTGACAATGCAAACATTCTCATCCAATCAAAAGATCTGGGTTAAACCCATCGTTCTTTTGCCCACTATGCCACCCCTGTTTTGACCCTGCCATATGCAAATCAGTCTTGACCCTGTGCCCCATGGGAAAAGTACAGACCGAACTGCCTCAGGCCGCCAGGCCGCCATTTTGCCGCGGCCTCATCAGCTGAGCACACAGCCCCGGGTCTGATCCTCCTCCACTCTCCCGGCAGTGCAACCAGGGTACAATTAACTTCAGCCAGTCAGGCACACGGCAGCACGCCCCCGGGCTGGCGGACACCACAATAAAAAGAAGAAACGGCACGGCTGGCGTGGAGCTCTCAGCTCACGCGTCCGCCATCATTGGCTATCAAGCCACGCCCCCTTCATCTGTACCTTTAATGGACCTATTTCCGTAAACATAAGGTGAAATGCATAAATGTAAAAAGTCAGCCAAGCATACATCTGCTGAGTGTAGTGACAGAGCACACACCCTCTAGCTCTTCGCAATGTTGTGATTTTCTGCCTGATATTAGCACGCGGGAATGCTAAACCTACGTGCTAATTTGGCAGTAGAAATAAAAAGAAACTATCTTTCATGTGTGGATTCCCTGCTATGCCCTGTAGCCATGCATGTCTAGGTGCTTGGGTATAGGCAGGAATCCCGGGGAAAGCACATACATCTGCAGCACAACTGGTGCGATCAGCCCTTGCACCAATCAATGGCCTGAGCCTCACAAAGCTCCTCAACCTGGAAGTATTACCATCAAAGCCTGCTGCTGCAGCCTGCATTTATTGGGGATCCATGTTTTGCCACACGCACCAGGGCAAGCTCGCCCCCTCGCTCACTCCACTGTATCTGGTCCGCTGGATCTGACCACACTGCTCAGCTTTCATTAGCAGAAAAAGAAAACGCACAGACAAAAATATTTGCAATGCTATAGGCATTGCAAACGAGCGGCCTCATTGTCCCTGCTGCCTCGAAAGTGAAAGCGGGAATGGCCGCTCAATGAAAACAAAGCACGTCATTGTGCTTGAGATAGAAGAAACTTAATAAAGAAAATAGAACAGGTCCGGTGTAACAACCAAATAAAGGGGCCAGTAGCCATGGGAAGAATTGAATGACGAAATGGCCGTACTAAGGAGGGACTAACAAGCCTCATAATGTATCAAAAGACAGAATTTAGGGAGGACAAAGGCACAAGCCAACGAAAAAGATGGGGGGAGAGTGGCCGGAGCTTTCACTTCATACTGAATACTGCATGCCTCGCAAAGCGAGCAGAGCATGCGCGCTGCCGCTATAGGCTCGACCTAAAAACAATGGTGACCCGCCACAGTGGAGATGTATTGGAAAGACATTCTGCATTTCCTTATAACTGGTCCTTAATTTATTCCGGGGGGTTACAGGCCAGGGCACCATCACTTATTTTGAGAGCCAGTTTTTTTTTAACATCAGACTTTGATCCAAAGCTGCAAAGAGAGAAAGGCAGAAAAGAGAGAAACTGAGGAAGAGTAAGATAAGAAAACTATGATACTCAGAAAAGCTTGGATGAAAAAAGGAACCTGAAAGGCTGGGACAAAGATACATTATAGGCAGGTATTGAGACGGGGATACACGTGGGTGGAAGACGTCCACCCACTATTTTCACAGGGTGATCGCCATCCACCCTGCCAAGAAGTTGTGCCCTACTGAATAATGTGCTGAATTCGTCCCGGTGTAATTTACAAACACCTGGACACTTTTAGCAGAGCCTGAACATTGTCTGCATTCTATCTGCAACAAGCAAAAACGTGCAGGCTGGAACGGGGCTTTCTTATTTTAGACTCCTGCTGAGCCCATAACAAAGGCCAGTTCTGAGGGGTCACCAGGCCTCCTTTAATGAGTCTCTTGGCTGGGAGCAGTCAGGAGCCTCACACCTGATGCAAATGAAGCGGAGGGGAAACAAAGGTTAGCACTCCACACCTACTTAAGAGAGGCAGCTTTTCACTTTGTTTTCACTTTATCCAGTCCCTGTTTAGGGGATATGCATGCACTGTAAGCCTCTTGTGTTGGTCTTTCCCAGTAAACACAGCAAATTGCATTTACATAGAGCTTACAACACCTGAAGAGGTGTTGAAATAATTTAAGTGCCACTATTTTTCTTGTATAGTTCTATGTAGTATTGCCAAAGCTTTGGGTGAGACCACCACCTCTTATTGCATTGTGGGGAGCAGCCGGGACCCCCATGTGAATAGTGCAAGTGGTATGGACAGGCATACGCCAGAAGAATGTGCAAGTGATAATAAAAACCCGGGGCTCCAGGCGTGGTCTCAGTTGGCTGACCACCACTTCAATAACGACTCTGTGTGATAATTTAAGCGCCCAGTTTGAAATTGGGGACACTTACCTGCCAGCAACCGCCACTGAGTCTTTCGGCATCTTGCCACCACTGCCACCATTCCCTGGACCACAATACCCGGCAGCACCAGCAGCGCGCACGGCGTGCACGCCGCCTCCGCGTCCAGCATGCGCCAGAAGGCGCTTATAAGGCACACAGAGCTTCCACGACGCGGGACACACGCGGGCAGCGCCGGGCGAAGCCCGGGCCAAGGGCGGGCCTCTCTGTGCCCCTCTGTGCACATCTGTGCCCGTCCGGGACCGTCAGAGGCTGGGCTGGGCCACCCCTCTGATGCCATCATTAATCAGCTGGTTCCTGCAGTGATGAGTGGGGCTTTATACTCATCTTATGTCCGGGGAAAATAACATCATGGGCAAACGAAACCCCACTCCTGCATTGCGTAATACCACGTCTATTGATACCAACCTGGAGAGGGCGATGAACATAGTCAGCACTGAGATTGAATTAACTGAAAGGCGCCAGTCCCCGGGCTTAACAAAACCTCATTCTGCCTTACAAAATGAGAGCACCGATGTAAGTGATCCCCAACTAGTGATACATAGTGAGGCTGATCATGGCCCACAGCCATTAATTGGAGAAAACACACTGGATGCTGAGAGGGCTGAGGAAACTGGACAAATAGGGGCAACAGTAGACCCTGTATCGGGGGGCTGCCCAATTGACATTTTAGTATCGGCAATTACAGACATATCCCCGAATGTGGAGCAAAAAGGAAAAGGAAGACAGCCAAACCGGGTTGCTCCAAATGGAAACAACGTCCACGCTTGACCTCCCAACGCACCCCGCTAAATACATGGATTCAAGGCCCCAAAGCCCCAGCGGACTTATCACCCAGCAGCAACCAGACTGACTCAGTTTTAATGGAAATTTTAAATAATTCTGCACATACTCAGACGGAATCTAACCAGATTCTCTTTTCTAACTTTACACTGGAGGGACACTGCTATTGACATTATTATAGACACATTGTATGACCGAGATAAAATGCTTGTTGATAAAAATTTCGCAAACCTATGGAAGCGCTTAGACTGTTTGGAATCCTTAACCACCAGGTTAAACTAACCCAGCAAGGAATCCAAACAGCCATCCCAACAGGGTAGTTTCCACAAAAAATCAGCTCAGAGTGAGCAACAATTGTCCATAACTTCTAAGCAGCCCCCTGCCTTTTGTGATACTAATAGTAAAACCAGAGATCCTACCCTCCCAAAACCACGCCTTGATTCTGTTAACACCCAAAATATAACTCCTACAGTTTTATCATATCATATTACTCAAACTGGTGTCCACGCAGTCTCCACAGCTTGCAACCGCGCTGTTGGCATTAATATCAGT